>NC_051863.1:18434636-19109222 GCF_015732765.1 Culex quinquefasciatus | reverse complement strand
AAAAAATCGAATTTTCAAATTTTCTCTAATATTAAGTTGCAATTTTAAAAGTTTCTCTTTTAAATTATAATTTATAGACAGGAACAAAAAAACACACAAAAGTTTCAATGTTTAACACTGACAAGAAAACAATAATTTCCAAAATATCGTTAATTGAAAAAGATGATTTTTCAGATTCAGATTATGAAAATAGGAAAAATACACTAAACACTTGCGCAAAAGATGCCTCTTTTGTCTTCTGAAACATGTAAAAAGAAATCAAAATTAAAAGTGACACATTTTGAAAATTCAACTTGATATGAAAAAGTATATTTAAAATTGGGGTTTTCCGCGCAATTATTTTTTTCTAAAGGGATCGTGCATAAACCACGAGGCCTTTCAAAGTGGGACTTTCTGCTTTTATTGTTTTTTAAATATTTTTGTAAATATTTTTTAAAAGCAACCACAAATATGTTGGAAAATGCATTCTTTACGCAAAACAGACTTCGGTCAAATCTACAAAATTCTCTGTTAACCCTCTACTGCCCAATTTTTTTGTTCGAGAATATTTATTTTTCCCGTGTTCAGGAGGTCATTTTGAGCAACTTTTGTTCTACGAAAACTTTTCTTCTCTTGATTTATGTTTTTCTTGTTTCATTTTTAGTATTTTAATTTGCATTTATCTTGTTTAGTTTATGTTTGTTTTTGATAGTATTTGGCCTACTCTACCACCTAATATAATTACATTTCGCCTATCTAATTTTTTCATGTTTTTACAGTCACTTTATCAATCTTTTGTATGTTTTTCACATTTTCTGCTATAGAATCGCTTCATTATCATTTAAATTGCAAAAAATGCGTAGAGGCATAGTCCGGGACACTACAAAATTACTGGATACTTTTTTTTACTGAAAATATAGGAAATGTTAGTAAAAAACACAGCCAAAGCTGACCCCTAAAAAATTACATTTTTTAAAACATTGGCAATGTCACATAAAACAAGTTAAACTTCCTACCCTTAAATTTTCTAAAATTTTAAGAGTTCTTTTTCGAATGCTTTTAGAGAGTAAAAATCGGTTGGAAAATTGATTTTGGCGATTTTTTAGATCGAAGCCCGTCTAAAGGCGGGGTTAGGTTGTAGAGGGTTAATTTATCGGAAATTCTCTGCCTCCCTATCAGAAAATTCTCCGTCAAATTTCCTCAAAATCGATCAAATTCATTCGGCCCCGTTTTTGACGTCTCCTCTATGTATTGTGCACTCACATTCACCGTGCTTTTGATTGTATTAGCGTACAAGAAAAATGAATTTTAGCTGCAAATCCCACCGCTCGGGCAGCCCTGAAATAACAGTTTGACAGTTTGATAACAGTTGGACAACAGTTTTGACATTTCGACATTTAGACATTTTACCTAAGATTAGTGCGCTGACCACGGGGACGCATTGTCTTGTTTTTGCATGCTCATTTTCATTTCTTTGTGTCGCTGTTTGTGTGCTTGGGTGCGTGGTTATTATATTTAAATAATGGCATCATTAGTGCGCTGACCACGGGGACGCATTGTCTTGTTTTTGCATGCTCATTTTCATTTCTTTTGTGTCGCTGTTTGTGTGCTTGGGTGCGTGGTTATTATAATTAAATAATGGCATCATTAGTGCGCTGACCACGGGGACGCATTGTCTTGTTTTTGCATGCTCATTTTCATTTCTTTTGTGTCGCTGTTTGTGTGCTTGGGTGCGTGGTTATTATATTTAAATAATGGCATCATTAGTGCGCTGACCACGGGGACGCATTGTCTTGTTTTTGCATGCTCATTTTCATTTCTTTTGTGTCGCTGTTTGTGTGCTTGGGTGCGTGGTTATTATATTTAAATAATGGCATCATTAGTGCGCTGACCACGGGGACGCATTGTCTTGTTTTTGCATGCTCATTTTCATTTCTTTTGTGTCGCTGTTTGTGTGCTTGGGTGCGTGGTTATTATAATTAAATAATGGCATCATTAGTGCGCTGACCACGGGGACGCACTGTCTTGTTTTTGCATGCTCATTTTCATTTCTTTTGTGTCGCTGTTTGTGTGCTTGGGTGCGTGGTTATTATATTTAAATAATGGCATCATTAGTGCGCTGACCACGGGGACGCATTGTCTTGTTTTTGCATGCTCATTTTCATTTCTTTTGTGTCGCTGTTTGTGTGCTTGGGTGCGTGGTTATTATATTTAAATAATGGCATCATTAGTGCGCTGACCACGGGGACGCATTGTCTTGTTTTTGCATGCTCATTTTCATTTCTTTGTGTCGCTGTTTGTGTGCTTGGGTGCGTGGTTATTATAATTAAATAATGGCATCATTAGTGCGCTGACCACGGGGACGCATTGTCTTGTTTTTGCATGCTCATTTTCATTTCTTTTGTGTCGCTGTTTGTGTGCTTGGGTGCGTGGTTATTATATTTAAATAATGGCATCATTAGTGCGCTGACCACGGGGACGCATTGTCTTGTTTTTGCATGCTCATTTTCATTTCTTTTGTGTCGCTGTTTGTGTGCTTGGGTGCGTGGTTATTATAATTAAATAATGGCATCATTAGTGCGCTGACCACGGGGACGCATTGTCTTGTTTTTGCATGCTCATTTTCATTTCTTTTGTGTCGCTGTTTGTGTGCTTGGGTGCGTGGTTATTATATTTAAATAATGGCATCATTAGTGCGCTGACCACGGGGACGCATTGTCTTGTTTTTGCATGCTCATTTTCATTTCTTTTGTGTCGCTGTTTGTGTGCTTGGGTGCGTGGTTATTATATTTAAATAATGGCATCATTAGTGCGCTGACCACGGGGACGCATTGTCTTGTTTTTGCATGCTCATTTTCATTTCTTTTGTGTCGCTGTTTGTGTGCTTGGGTGCGTGGTTATTATAATTAAATAATGGCATCATTAGTGCGCTGACCACGGGGACGCACTGTCTTGTTTTTGCATGCTCATTTTCATTTCTTTGTGTCGCTGTTTGTGTGCTTGGGTGCGTGGTTATTATATTTAAATAATGGCATCATTAGTGCGCTGACCACGGGGACGCATTGTCTTGTTTTTGCATGCTCATTTTCATTTCTTTTGTGTCGCTGTTTGTGTGCTTGGGTGCGTGGTTATTATAATTAAATAATGGCATCATTAGTGCGCTGACCACGGGGACGCATTGTCTTGTTTTTGCATGCTCATTTTCATTTCTTTTGTGTCGCTGTTTGTGTGCTTGGGTGCGTGGTTATTATATTTAAATAATGGCATCATTAGTGCGCTGACCACGGGGACGCATTGTCTTGTTTTTGCATGCTCATTTTCATTTCTTTTGTGTCGCTGTTCGTGTGCTCTGGTGCATGTTATTATATATGGGTGATGGGATTTTATTAAATGATCATTATATTGCATTATTATATTTTATTGATTATACAACCACACTATATTTTACACTTAACACATAATACAAAACACATATGAAACTGTAAACAGGAGCGTTTGGTACGGTATGTCCACGCATCCTTCCTCCCCTGTAGGTTCTGTGAAATGTGATCCGTTCTCAGAATCCTCTCTGCGGTAAACACAACGTAGTAGGGCTGGCCGCTTTAATTTTTGCAATGCATTTTCGGGTGTTCTCGGATGAACTGCAATTATTAATAATGACAAGAAAAGTGCTTGGGGCGTAATCTAATCACAAGACTTTCCAGCATGCTTTCATCGGACTGGCTGCGTTTGTGTTAGATTAGATTAGATTAGATTAGATTAGATTAGATTAGATTAGATTCGACATTTAGACATTTTACCTAAATTTTACCCTTTGATTATATACAAATTTCAGTATTCTGACATTTTATTATTTTAACGTGTTAACATTTTTATATTATAAAAAATACATTTTAAAATTAATTAATGAATCAGTTTGAAAATAATTATGCAAAAACTTTTTTTTTTTCTACACAGAAAAATTTTTTGAATGTTGAAAAAGTGGTAGGTTTAATATTACCTCTTTTTTTAGTAATATTACATAAAAAATGTGTAAAATGTGAACTTGATGAATATTCATCAAAAACTGATGAAAATTCATCATTTTCTGAGGTAACATTTATCATTTTTTTTGCCACAAATTCTGTCACCATTTCCTGATGAATATTACCATTTTTTTCTGTGTATTATGTCCCGTAATTTTTGAAAGCCCCTTTCACATAATCTCTGAATGCTCCCTGTTTGACAGATGACGGCTTACGCCGATTCCCACCACTTGAGGCGCTACAATCTTTGGATGAATTTGGGATGAATTGATGTGTACAATACAATAAAATTCTTACATAAGTCTTTATAAAGCATAACCAGGGGCAGATATCTCAGCGTCAATCAATCAATGATATAAATGACTTAAAAAATAGATGACATAAGAAGACACTTCAGATACACAACAAAATTTAATCTACCTTCTTCTAGGAATCTAATTTAATGTCCTGTCAAAACCGTCACCCGAAAGTGCTGTAATTGATGGAATCAGTCTGACAATTACGCCGCATCACTTCTCCCGAGGTGCTGCTGAATTATGCAGTTGATCAGATTCGATTTTTCCGCTCATTCGCTCCTGCCATCACCAGACACAAAATGGCTGCACCCGAATACACACACACACACACACACACACCCACGTGTTCAATCAGTGCATTTCCCGCCGGAGGCGGTTGTCAAGTTAGGAGGGAGGGGTCAAACTTTCCCTACACCAACTGCCAACTTCGCTCTACCCCCAGGGGGACACGATGAGTTATGGACAGCTCAGTCATCTTCCATAAATATCTAGCCCATTTGTTTTCATTAGCTGGGACGTGAAAATATTTTTCCCTCCGTTTTCCTTCCTTCTGCTGGACGTTGCCCTCAAACGTCCCCCTTGTGCACAAGCACGGAGGGAAAAATCTCGATTATTATTAATTATTTGATCAATAAAAAGAATGTTTGATAATTTTATTTAAAAAAACGAAATTTCGAAAAAAAAAGTTGAGTTTTTTTTTTCGGAGTGCCCTGGAAAGGAAGAGAAAATAGATACAGTGTCAAATATCCACCCCCATACGGAAAATGTTTGTGATATTAGTACATAAATTCGACTAAAGTTGTTTTATACATCAATCGACGCGGCAGAATGTCCTTTCACTGTCATTGATTTGCAAAAACTTTTCTTAAAAATACAAAAATAGTTTACAAAAAAGTAAAGAGGTCAAATAATTGTCCGTACCTAGTAAAGTACAAAATCTGATCGATTTAAGTGAATTCATTTATGAAATGTTTTTCTGTGTCAAATACTTGTACCTCTAGCCAGTTTGTGATTTTTGAACTTCTGATAACTTTGTTTAGTTAGTTTATATTAAGAATTGGTTTAAATTTAGTTTTTAAAGTAAAACTTATCAAAACATAAGTTTATAAACAACTATTTTTATAAAATTGCTATTTTATGTTGTAGTCTCTATTTAACAAGTTTTAACAATATTTGTTCGAAATATACATTGTTTTCATTTTTATTGACATTTTTCGAAAAAATACTGTTTCGGAACAATACCGTTAAACAATCCGGATTGTCCCGGAGTTTAACCCTCGGAGGAAATTTTGTGGTGGTCAGATAGGACAAAACCCACCTCTTGCAATTTAAAGCATCCAATTTCGTCCACAGCCCGATTACGAGTCCCTAGTCTGAAATTTGAAATTTTCACTTTCCGTGCTGAGAATTTCTGTACCGTTCTGGGTCAGAATGTTTTGCTTGGGGAATTTGAAAATTTCAAATTTCAGACTAGAATCGTAATCGGGCTGTAGTGGACGAAATTGATGCTTCAAATTGCAAGAGGTGGGTTTTGTCCTCTATCTGATCACCACAAAATTCTCCGAGGGTTGAACTGGTTCCGGGACAATCCGGATTGTTTAACGGTATTGTTCCGAAACAGTATTTTGGTCGAAAATGTCAATAAAAAGATGAAATCAATGTATATTTTGAACAAATATTGTTGAAACTTGTTCAATAGAGACTCTTACAACACAAAATAGCAATTTTATAAAAATAGTTGTTTATAAACTTATGTTTTGATAAGTTTTACATTAAAAAACTAAATTTAATCCAATTTTTAATATAAACTAACTTAATAAAGTTATCAGAAGTTCAAAGTTGTCACAAACTGGCTAGAGGTACTAGTATTTGACACAGAAACAACATTTCATAAATGAATTCACTTAAATCGATCAGATTTTGTACTTTTATTAGGGGTACGGACAATTATTTGACCTCTTTATTTTATATTTTTCAGTAAACTATTTTTGTATTTTTTAAGAAAAAGTTTTTTGCAAATCCAATGACAGTGTCTTAAAGAGGACATTCTGCCGCGTCGATTGATGTATAAAACATGGCACTTTAGTCGAATTTTATGTACTTTTATATCACAAACATTTTCCGTACGGGGGGGTACGGACAAATATTTGACTCACTGTAATTTTAGTCGTGTCAGCTCTGGCAGGATTTGACGTCGACTGTTAGTTGCTGGCGCTTGTTAATGATGAAAAGTCAGCCGGGAATTAATCACGTGGGGAGCAGTGGAATCACGCCGGCGGCATTGTTTGGGGTGGAAATTGGCATCGCCATTACTAAGCTGCTTTGCAATTAATAACTCGTAGTTAGAAGCGATTTATAATGCACGCTTATTTTTTTCAATTCAATTTAGATTCTTCTCAAAAGCTGAGACTTTTTTTTTTAATATTGAAAAGGTTCTGCTACATTATTCTACCTTTATGTATTCTTAAGCTCCCACCACCCAATTTGTTTTTCCCAAATCGAGCACCCAAACCAAATTAAGGGAAAGCCTTTTTTCCCCTTAACCACCTCACGCTAATGTAACCTAATTCACGTAACTGCTTAAGCCGCAGCAAACAATTGCTTTTACCGGTTAATCGCATTACCGATTCTGGAGGCAACACACCGGAGCAAGAAAGAACAAGGGTTGACGTGAGAAGTTTGTTCTGGATTGTTCGCACCTTTCAGCACGTGGGGAAAGTCCCTATTTTGGGACTATTTTATGTTAACGAAATAAAAACTACATGAGTCTCAGTTTAATTTTTTTTTTTCGACAAAATAAAATAACTAAAATTGATCAATGACATATTTTAAAAATGCAAAATAAACCACCTTTACCCTTTAAAAACATTCCACCAGCTGCTTTTCTTCCATTTTACACTTTCCCATCCCGGAAAAAAAGAAAAGAAAAACGAATAGATAAAAAGAAGGAGCCTCCCAATAGCTCAAGAGCCACTTTGCTATTTATAGCGAGCAAATTTCCTCGCAGGACTCTTATTTTTCTGCCACGATTTTCGCCTCGCACTTCTTTCTGTTGGCACTCTCCTGGAGCTGGATTTTTCCTCACCGAGCAAGCAGAATTACATTTAGTATGTATTGTGTTTCCATCCCCCTCGCACTATTCTACTCCCCCAGGCTGACCTCCCCACCCCACTGTTTGATATGTTTCAGTGGGGTGAGGAGGAGGAGGAGGGGTTCGCCTCTCGAAAATGTCCTCGTTTCAGCCGCCAATAACAATGCATTCGACTGGTGTGGAGAAAAATGGGGAGCTTTGGGAATAAAATATAATTTTATTTACCTATTTTTGATTTTTTGGAACAAATTAAAGTTTTAAAAGAACAACACCTTATAATCCAAAATGTTGAAATTACGATGCGAAAAACAACTTTTACGCTACTTTCAAAAGTACCTTATAGGAAATTTTTTCAGCTTTCCATAGCTTCAAAGATCGAATTGTTTCATCGGGAAATTTCTGAGATATCTATATTTTAAGTTTTTTGTTTTAAAATCCTCAATCATTTATTGGAAACTTTTAAATATCAGTCCAGGAAACTTGTCAAATGATGTGTTTCATGTGTCATTTACTCATCAAAAAGTGCAAAATAATACAAGAAACATCTTTGTTGAAGGTTGCAAACCGCTAAACATTTTGAAAATTTTGTTTTAACCGAATTTTTGAATATGTGGGATTTATTCAGAAATTAAAATCATTAAACCGCATTAAAATATTATTTTTACAAGAATAAATAGATTATTACATAATTGTTATGTACAAATAACACTGGTCTACTCTGATTCAGCTTGGAATTAGCTGATACAACCAAAATTTTTACAGGTTTGAGATTGATAGGGTATTTCAAGATTTGTATAAATAAATAACATATTTCCTTAATCAAACATTAACCAGTTGGATGAATACAAAACATGTTTAATACCCGAAATTGAACTGCAAACTACTGTTGCTAGCTTTAGGAGAAATACCTTCCATTAGTATGAAATGATTGTTTTAGTTTTTTTTGGTACTAAATGATCAAGGAAAAAGCAATATTTTAGAAGTTTATATATTTTTACATCTCATCTTTTTAAAAATGTTTTATTACTGGATTTCTTTGTTTTTTTGTTAAAATAGTAAATAATATTGTTCAAACAAAAAAAGTCTGTGACGGTGTTTTCAGCGTTCTGAATTGGAAGACTCGAGCTTTATTGCTACTTTTAAGTGCATTTTCAACAGTAAACATTTTAAAAAAATTTATATTTATTTTATTCTCATGAAAATATGACTTTTGAAGCTTGCAACAGTAATATGTAGTACATTTCGATTTTGAATCATATTTGTATTTATGTTCCTGGTTTATGTTTGCTTAAGAAAATATCAAATTAATTCATTAAAATTCAATAATACTATTAACAATCACAAATCTGCCAAAGTTTTGTTGAACAAGCTGAATCAGAGCAGACTTGTGATATTTGCACACAAAAAATATATGTAATAATCTAATAAAAATATATTTTTACATTGTTTTATGATTTAAATTTCTGAATAAATTCCATATATTAAAAAAAATGGTTAAAACTTCATTTTCAAAATGTTTAGCGATTTGCAACCTTCTACAAAGTTGTTTCTTGTCTTATTTTGCACATTTTGATGAGTAAATGACACATGAAACACATCATTCCATAAGTTTTCTGAACAGTTAGTATAATATTTCCAATAAATAATAAAGAAATTTAAAACCAAAAAACTTAAAATAGAGATATCTCAGAAATTTCCCGATCAAACATTTCGCTCTTAGAAGCATTGGAAAGCTGAGATAATTTCCTATAAAGTACTTTTGAAAGTAGCGATGACTATTTTTTCTTGATAATGTTGTTCTAGAAAACACGCCGTGATTTTTCTGAAACTATGAAATTCTTATAAATATTTATTTTTTGCATTTAGGCCGTTGCAAATATTTTTGAAGTCTTTACGACCATGGCTCGAAATTTTAATGTAAAAGTGTTTTAAAATTCATTATACACCCGTCCAGTTGTTTTGTCATTATTAGTTTCCAAAATATGTAAGTATTGACGAAAATTTGATTTTTGCGAAAAACATTTTGCGGTGAAAATTTATTTTTTTAAACAAGCCCAAACATGCTAAATATGATTATCAATGCAGAAAAATGCATTTTAGATTGTTTTCGTTTGATTAGACTTCTATTTTCATGTAAATTTAGATGTTTTTGATTTTTTTTTTTGCCAGATTTGTACAGAAACAGATGTACAGATTTTTAGAGAAATCTCTAATCTAATTAACACTTTTAAAGTTTGTAAATCTATGCTACTCTCAACAGCACAGAAAAAAAGTAAAATTTTGGAATGTTGAAAATTTAGTTGGTTGAATATTACCTCTTTTTTGAAGAATATTACCTAAAAAATGGGTTAACATGTGAACTTGATGAATATTCATCAGAAACTGTTGAAAATTGACCAATTTCTGATGCAAAATTAACCCTCTACAACCTAACGCCGCCTTTAGACAGGCTTCGATCTAAAATCCAACTTTTGATCTTTAAAAAACATTGGAAAGAAGAACTCTTAAAATTTTAGAAAATGTTAGGATAGAAAGTTTAACTTGTTTTATTTGACTTTGCCAATGTTTTTGAAAATATCACTTTTTAGGGGTCAAATTTGGCTGTGATTTTTACTAACATTTCCTATTTTTCAGTAAAAAGAAGTATGCAGTAATATTTGTAGTGTCCCAGACTGCCTGTACGCATTTTTTTACAAATTAAATTATGATGTTGTTATTCTATAGCAAAAATGTGAAAAACAAGCGAAAAAGTGAATGTAAAAACATGAAAAAAATAGATAGGCAAAATGTAATGATGATAGGTGGTAGAATAAGCCAAATACTACCAAAAACAAACATGAACCAAACAAGATAAATGCAAATTAAAATACCAAAAACTAGAGAAGTAAATTTTTTGCAGAGCAAAAGTTGCTCAAAATGACCACCTGAACACAGGAAAAATAAAAATTTTCGAAAAAAGTATGGGTATTAGAGGTTTGATAACATTTTTGACACAAAATTTGTCACCATTTTCTGCTAAATAGTACCATATTTTTTCTGTGAATTTCATTCAAACAATGTGGTTACGATTTTTCCATAAACAAATACCACAACATGCTTAATATGACTACAAAATATTTAAACAAAATACCAAAATAAAATGCATGTTTAAGCAAAGAGTGTTTTCTTGCATCCTTCACTTTGAGCTAGAAACATTCCACGAAAAAAAAAGACTTACCGTAAACCGGGGTGATTTTGAAAGGTTAAAGTTTTTGTTTTTTTTTCAAAGTGGGATGTACGAAATAAATTCAAACGGAATGGTATGGAACCATAATGACCGTGGTAGAAAAGTGTTCAAAATATCACAAGAGGTAGTTTTCAACCATTTTAAAAGCATTGAAAGTTAGTTAACATGAAACATGAAACATGAAAATGGAAAATTAATTCGTATCGGAAAACGGACTGCATTCTGCATTATCGTATTCTATAGACAATTTTACACGAAGAACAGTTTAAATTCGTTTTGAAGTAAAACATTTTATTGGAAATATGGATATTTTTTTGTTCATGCTTCAAAATTGATTTTGGTGACAACAAATTTTGATATTTTTTTATTAAAAAAAAAACAAATTCTTCTGAATTTTGATCAAATTTGGTACTATATATTCCATTAACCTATAACTTATTAACATTTCATAAAACGTTGTTGAGCATAGTTTAACAAACATTTCAATGATAATTTTTGAAATGAACCTTCAAAAAATACCAAATGAACCATAGTCAACATGACGTGAATGAACACTTTTTCGCTGAAATTTGTAAGAATCAAAGTGACTATCAAAGTCAACCCAGTTTTAGAAATTAAAATTTTCAACGAACCTATTTTCTAAACCGCTTTTGGATTTTATTGTAAAAACGTGTTTGGAAATTTTGTAACCTATCACAGTACGTGTTTCTAAATTTAAATCTTGAGAGAAGTTCAAATAATATGAAAAATAACTTAATTTAAATTCTATCAAAACAACCAGGTAATTAAGTTTATTCCATAATTTTAAATAAAAATCCCCTTACTCTAAATTCATCAAGACAAACACGTTGTGTAAATAGATTTTCTTTCACTAAATTCATTTGATTCATGATTTTTTTCTGGTGAAAATAATTGAGTCATATAGATGTAAGCTTCGAAAAAACAGGTCAAAAAACCAAAGTTATTTTTTAAATAGAACTCGTTTGTAAAATGTTGATAACTTGTGATAAATGCTAGCTATCCCCTATTTATACATATCATATTTTTTTCTAAATGCGTAGTGTAAAATGTTGTTACACTGAAAGAAACCCTCAAAATACAGAAAAAACAACTAATTTTAAAAAAATTGTTCCAAATAAAAAAATTACATTTCCGGGTAACCCGATCAGACGGTAATAACTTAATTCATGCCATTTCAATAACAAATACTGTTAAAATAACAGAAAGTGTTATGGAATATTCTTGCAAAATCCATTTTTGCATAAGAGTTCAATAACAGTTTATGTTATCATAACAAAAGTTGTTATTGGTCTGATATTGTATGAGAGCCAAAACAACTTTGAAATAACATTTTTTGTTATGGAAGCATAACTCCAATTGTTATTAGGATGATCGGATTAGTTGTTAAAATAACAAAAAATAATAACAAAGATTTGTTCGAAAAATAACTTAAAATGTTATTAATCTGTTATTACAATAACAATTCAATAACAAAAAAATCATAACGGCGAATAACAAATCTTGTTATAAATAACATAAAATGTTATTGGCCTAGTATTTTCCAATATCAAAAAATGTTATTCTGGCGTTATTTCCGTCTGCTCGGGAATAGAAGTTAAAAAAAGTACAATAAATTTCCCTTTAGATGTTGTCCCTCTTTTTAACAAAAAGGTGACGAAAAAAAAACCGGAGGTTTTTAAACTATTCTTGAAATTTCCAGTGCAAATTCATATTTCAAATAAATTTTAAGTACGTTATCAAATCAAGCGTCCAATTTAACAAAAAAAAGTCCCTTTGCTTCCAAATTTTTAAAATAAAGTAAATTAGTAAAGCAGCATTACTAGCCAATATTCGTTGAGAGGTCATGAACAGTTTTTAAAAGATTTTTAGATAAAAAAGTGACTGAGAATTTTGATCAAAATTGGGAATATAAATTCAAGAGGATATTTATTTCTAGCAAAGTATTCATGCAAAAATATTTTTTAAAGAATCTTTCAAAAATATCAACAAACGATTTTTATTTCTTCCAAACACTAAATATCACAAAACAATTTTTTTCATGAAGATATTTAAAACATGTTCATATAAAATCAATCTCTATAATCCATCGAAATGCAGTTCAATTCTTAGTAAATATTACATAAACTAGACCAGAAAATAAAATATACAGATAATAGTGGATCAAATCTCTCCAAAAGTCATTTAAAAATACAAACAATAATCCCGGGCTGCCGGTAATAACACAATTCATGCCATTTCAATAACAAATACTGTTAAAATAACAGAAAGTGTTATGGAATCTTCTTGAAAAATCCATTTTTGCATAAGGTTTTAATAACAGTTTATGTTATCATCACAAAATTTGTTATTGGTCTGATATTGGTTGAGGGCCAACACAACTTTGGAATAACATTTTTTTGTTATGGAAGAATACCGCCAACTGTTATTGGGATGATCGGATTAGTTGTTAAAATAACAAAAAATAATAACAAAGATTTGTTCGAAGAATAACTAAAAATGTTATAAGTATGTTATTACAATAATGATCCAATAACAAAAAATCATAACGACGAATAACAAATCTTGTTAGAAATAACATAAAATGTTATTGACCTAGTATTTTCAAATAACAAACAATGTTATTCCCAAGTTATTACCGTCTGCTCGGGATGACATGAAAATCTATCTATCAAAAGTAAAAATGATAGTTTTGGATGTTCGATTTTTTTTTATACAAATTGCTTATAAAATACATTTTATTATAAAGTTTAATTGAAATCATGAAAAAACCAAAATAAACATTACTTTAGAACCCAATGGAAAACACAGCCAAATGTGTTTTCAAGCAGTAAAGCGTGTGAAAAATGTAGAACAAAATAAGAGCAGAGGGACACAGACGGGAAAGTTCGAGGTCAGTACCGAGTCTTGATGGCTCCCCCATCCTGTCGGGTAAACCTTCTGTACAGCATTTTTTCAGTTTTTTCGTTTAAAGCTTTGTGTTAAATGTCAGGAATTGATGGATTTAATAAATAAATTTAACAGATTTCAATAAGCAACTCATCCCCAACGACTTTGAACTTCATAATCGCGCACATTTCGGCCAACTTGGCAAACACTTGACGACTCGGTCTCAAATCGGTTCCGCTACATTAGGCGCAAAACGTTCGCAAGAAGACGTAGTAGAAGACGACAAGCTTAATGCGTTGTGTCCTTAAACATTTTTTTTTGTTTTATTTATTTTTCGCTTGTTCGGTCCGCCTTAATTTCTCTCCACCACACCAGGACGAACCCAATTGAGCGATAAAATCACCTTTTATGGGGCGCACCATAACCATAAAGAAGCAGCGCTGCGCCGTGGCCAAACTGGCTGGGCTCGATGGATTCCGGGGCACTGAATTATGGGGGACGAATTGCGAGTTACTTTCGGGGGTGACGTGTGGTGCAACGGGACACTTTGTTGGAAAGGGTGTGCGTGACTTCCTCATAGTTATGAATTTTTGATTGAATAAAATGATATTGATCTTCTATTATATAAAAATATAATTAAGAAAGTTAACCCCTGGCAGCCCTAGTCCTGGCTGACAACACTATCGCGTTGTCGGAGTGCTGCTGCTCGCGATTGTAATGGCACTTTTGCTGCAATTATCATTAATATGGAAATGGGTTTCAACTCCAGAGGGCGTCATCGTCAATGGCGTCGCTAGCAAAAGTCACCATCGCAACAATCGCGAGCGGCAGTTCGCGCCAAAACAATAACAATAACCAAACGGCCATTTGACAGTTGAAAGTCCGAGGGCGTCCCAGAGGAGGTGGGGATGGTCCGGCGAGACATGCCCCCCAACCGTATGTGGTCTAATTGCCAGATCGTGTCCGGTGCCGGCTGCAAGCGCCGTTTGATGGATGGTGCAATCAATATTCGCAATTATCGGCACTCTACGGATGGAAGCGATGCAATGACGTGAGGGTTATTCAATTATTTAGTGCCTGACACTGTTGACGGCCTCTCCCGGCTGGAGACGGTGGCGAAGACCTCTGTGTGCAGCTTCTACTTGACAATAGTTGTGGGGAAGCTCTCGGCACAGGGGGTAAATTAATAGTTTATAGAAAAAAAAACCTCGGTCATGAATACAACTTATGTTTTTGATTCGTAAAGTAAAAACAAAATAAATATTTTTTATTTCTGACAGGAGAATTGGTGTGCACGAGATAAGAACCAGTCGTATATTCAAATATAATCCAGACTCGATTATCCAAAGCCTCGATTATTCAAAAATTTGAATATACGGAGATCGAAGTTTGTATGGGACTTCGAATAATCGAATCATGAACAAAACATTTTTTTCACCTATTTTTTTTATTTTCTTACTTATAAAATTAGATTTGAGTTTTGCGACCGAATTTAAGTCAAATTTAAATAGTGGATTGCCTAATAAAATGCAAAATGCATTTTAACAATTTTCACTTTGGCGTAGGTATAAGGAACCCGAGCAGACGGAAATAACTTGGGAATAATATTTTTGTTATTTGAAAATACTAGGCCAATAACATTTTATGTTATTTATAACAAGATTCGTTATTCGTCGTTATTATTTTTGTTATTGGATTGTTATTGTGATAACTGATTAATATCATTTTCAGTTATTCTCCGAACAAATCTTTGTTATTATTTTTTGTTATTTTAACAACTAATCCGATCATCCCAATAACAGTTGGAGGTATTGTCCCATAACAAAAAATGTTATTCCAAAGTTGTTTTGGATTTCAACCAATATCAGACCAATAACAAATTTTGTTATAATAACGTAAACTGTTATTAAACCCTTATGCAAAAAATGATTTTTCAAGAAGATTCCATAACATTTTCTGTTATTTTAACAATATTTGTTATTGAAATGGTGTGAATTTTGTTATTACCGTCTGCCCGGGAAGCGTTCTACGTATTACGTACGTATTACGGGGATCCAAAATTTTTTTTTTTTGCATTACGTGATAAAAGATCGGTTCATGTTACCTTGACATGAAAATTAAGTGTCAAACTCTTAAACAGAATCGAAAAGTATTACTTTTCACTACAAGTTCTGAAAATTTGTACTTTTCAGCACTCAAGTGGATGCTATCAAGTTCTTCTCAATATTCTTATTTTTAGCGATAAAAAGAAGGCCGTCTCGTTATTCGAGAATGACAGAAAAATTAAGAAGCTTCACTAAAGAATTGCAAAAAGTATCTCGCTATCAAAATAAAAAAGGAATCGAAAATAACTTAATGGAAATTTAGATAAATAAAAAGCATTGATTTCAAGGTGAGCAACTCTCTACGAAATCGGCCGATTTCGACCATTTTTTTTTTGTTTTTTTTATTTGACTTAAACTTTATGGGGGCCTTCCCTATGACCAAATAAACTATTTTGCGTCATTGGTTCACCCATACAAGTCTCCATACAATTTTGGCTGCTGTCCATACAAAAATGGTATGTAAATATTCAAACAGCTGTAACTTTTGAGTGAATTTTCTGATCAATTTGGTGTCTTCGGCAAAGTTGTAGGTAATGTTGACTTGTATGGGTGAACCAATGACGCAAAATAGTTTATTTGGTCATAGGAAGGCCCCACAAAGTTTGAGCCCAATCAAAAATACAAATAACATCCATTTCCGGTTTTGGTAGAGAATTGCTCAATACATAAATAGTTGATAAATAGTTCCTGAAAAGAAATTTTCGACGAATTTCAGTAAAACTTTTCAGCATTGGTATGGTAAAGTATAAATTTGCCAATCTGTTTTGGTAGAGAAAGTAGGCCGTTCCATCGCTCGAAAATGACAAGAACAGTAAATAATTTCAAAACGGAATTGAAAATAGAAAGTTTTTGAAAATCCCTAGGAAAAAAAAAATTAATTTATTTTTAAACAGCTTTTTTGTTTAATTATGGATTATGTGAGCTGAGTTGTTTTCGGTGACTTTTCCAATGTTTTGAAAAATGTATGTTTTATCAGGGCTCAACTTGGGCTGTTTTGTTGTCTGAAATGCTTAAAATAAATACAGACATGCCTCGGTTTAGCGCCGCATATAGGGGATGCAAAACCGAGGCGTGCATAACGTCATGATTCGAATTCCCGGACGCTTCGAAACCCGGACACTTCAACTTGTTTTATCAATTATTTGGATATAAGTTCGCATTATGAATGTCAAAACTGTGTTATTTGATGAATTCTAACATCAACTTTCATTTAAAGTTTGTTTGAACACTGTAGTTAATGCCAAAACAATGAAATAAAATAAAATTATAAGTTTACCAAAAATGCGAAATATTTCAATGGAAATATTTCATAGGCGTCCGAAGCACCGGGAAGGCAAAGCAGAAATTTATGTTTTTGATTTTCTTAAATTCTAGCCATTTTTTATATAAACTATCGATTGTTTTGATGTTAACAGCTTATTTGAGACCTAAAGAATGCCATTCACTAACATTTCAGTCCAAATTTGTGCGATTAAAAAGCAAAATCGAGTGTCCGGATTTCGAATCAGCTTTTATCAGTGTCCGGGATTCGAAGCACAACAAGTCATTTTAATTTTCAAATTCTGATGAAAAATTGTTAGAAAAGACATATTTTGCATGCATTCTCTTAAAACTGACTGTTTATACTAAATCCTGATGATATTTCTACATTTCCAACTTATTACCTGATTTTTTGCCAGCTATAACAAAATTATATGGTACTAAGTGTCCGGATTTCGAATCATGACGTTAACCGAGACACAGAGCTAATGGAATTCTGGCTATATGGGAGACATTGGCTATAATCGTATGAAACAAACATGAAAATATTATAGTGTTTTGGAATCGGGATGATGTCAGCTATCCATTAAAATTATAATTTCATGAAAATTTTCACAAAATACGTATTTTTTCTGTATTTTGAAAATGCATTATTTTTCTCTAATGAAACCAAAACTATATTGTTATTGCTATATGGGATCAGGAATTTTGCATTCATTTTGATTGTAATAACAATTTTTTTTGAAATACTCAAAATTTTCACAAAACTACGTATTTTTGAAAAAAATACATAAAATTTCAGTTTTTACAATATGGGTATCAAACGATCAGGATTTTTTCATACATTTCGAATGTAATAACATTTTTTTGAAAATACTCATAATTTTCACAAAACTACGTTACTTTGGAAAAAATAATCGAAATTTCAGTTTTTACAAAATGGGTATCAAACGATCAGGATTTTTTCATACATTTCGAATGTTATAACTTTTTTTTTGAAAATACTAAAAATTTTCACATAACTACGTATTTTCGAAAAAATAATTTTTTCAAAAAAAATAGTCAAAATTTCAGTTTTTACAATATGGGTATCAAACGATCAGGATTTTTTCATACATTTCGAATGTAATAATTTTTTTTTTTAAATACTCATAATTTTCACAAAACTACGTTACTTTGGAAAAATAATCAAAATTTCAGTTTTTACAAAATGGGTATCAAACGATCAGGGTTTTTTCATACATTTCGAATGTTATAGGGTAGAGTAGTCATCAATGAAACACGGGGAACAATGATAAAACAAGTCGTAGGTTCAACCAATCAGGCTCATATTTGGGGGAAAGGTGTGTATACTGGATACACGTCTGCCATTATAGTGGCTTTGGTTATGGACGCTCCCATGAAAAGTTATTCATAAATGTTTGGGTGTAAAAGTAAATTATGGACAAAAATTACTTTTTCGCTCGTAGGCTGCCATTAACACCAAAACTAATATTTCTTCAAAATTCTTTCGACGTACCATTGAGTGAGATTGAGTTGGGCTACAATGTCCTTTCATTGAGTTTGGCCAAAATTTAGAATACAACCAGAATCCAGGACTGTCTCATTGTTCCCCACTCATTTCAGCTCATGGGTAACAATGAGACACTTTGATTTTTCTTCGTTAAACTTTTCAAAATCTATGGAAATCTTTCAAAACATGAATTAAAAGTGATTTTTGGCATATTTATAGAGTTTTAACTTCATTTAACCAAAAATACAAAGTTGTTTGGTATGAATATACGGATTTTACAAAATTTAAATACTTTTTAGTATAACTTTTGTTAATTAAAGTTTCATGTTGGCAAAATTACTTTAAAATGTTCAAGGCAAGTCACCTGCAATGGAACAATACAAAAACATGATGTTTTACTAGAAAAATCTTGATTTTCGTTGTGTGTCTCATTGTTCCCCAGCTGTCTCATTGTTCCTGCCAAGTGCGTCTACAATGAGACAGTTGAATAACTCTGGCTGTAGATGTCAGATCGATTTCATATTTTGTTCAATGTTAGAACACATTAAAAGAAAGAAAATGCAACTAAAAGCTCATTAAAACATGCTGATGCAAAAATGAGAAAATCTTTGAAAGTTGAAAACCAAAAGTGTCTCATTGATGACTACCCTAACCTAACTTTTTTTTTTTTTGAAAATACTCAAAATTTTCACAAAACTACGTATTTTTGAAAAAATACTCAGATTTTCAGTTTTAACAATGTGGGTATCAAACGATCGGGATTTTTTTATACATTTGTAAGTACTTTTGTGAAAATTTTGAGTATTTTCAAAAAAATGTTGTAATTACATTCAAAATGCATGAAAAATGCCCGATCGTTTGATACCCATATTGTAAAACAGACATTTTCGTAGTTTTGTGAAAGTTTTGAGTGTTTTCAAAATACGTCGGAATGTAATCATTTGATACTCATATTATTAAAACTGAAATTTTGACTTTTTTTTGAAAATACGTATTTTTGTGAAAATGTTGAGTGTTTTCAATTTTTTTATTAGATTCAAAATGTATGAAAAAATCCCGATCGTATGATACCAATATTGTAAAACGGAAATTTTGATTATTTTTCGAAAATACGTATTTTTGTTAAAATTTTCATGAAATTATAATTTTAATGGATAGCTGACATCATCCCGATTCCAAAACACTTTAATTTTTTGATGTTTGCATGATTTTTCATACGTTTAAAGCAAATGCCTCCCATATAGCCAAAATCCCATAAGCTCTGTGCTTCAGTTAAGCACTGGGCCGTGCTTAACCGAGGCAGCTGTACGTATCAAAATCGGAGCAGTGCAAAACTGAAGCGTGCAAAACCGGGGCATGACTGTATGCTGTTTCGTTTGTTGTTGCTGGTATTGCTTAAGTTGGGACGGTTATGTGGTTAAATTTTAACTAAAAAAATTTAAACGCCCCAAGCATTCTAAAAAGTAGGCAAAGTTAATAGTTGTAGTTTGTAGAATGGCCTAATATAAACAAAAACATACAAAAACTAAACAAGAAAATTGCAAATAAAAATATTAAAAATTATAGAACCAAAACCTAAAATTATTTGAAGATTAAAAGTGGCTTTAAAAACTTTTCTGAACACGGCAGAAGCAAAAACATCACACACTAATTTGAAATTCAAACAGATGGGTCATCACTGCATTGCACAAATCAGGATTTATGTGTCACAACTAGTCGAATAATATCATTTATCAGAGGATCAGACTGATAAATCGCTCGTTTTCCGTTCAAGGCAGCCAACATTGTGTGACCATAGCCAGGCCAGGGCCCATCAGACTGACCCATTTCTGCCCAACTTCCGATTTGACTGGTCCCCACCCCACACACTTACATAAATCCTCCCACGTCACACGACAGACGGTGAGATCAGTGATAAGGTGTTATTCTTCTCTTCAGCTCGACATGGTGGCAGATAAATGACAGCAAAATACACACAATCGAAGTACATTGTTGGCTAAATTAGGGTGGTTCATGAATTTGAAAATCGCTAGCTTGCTTTTCGTCACAGTTGATTGCAAACGTTATTTTTAGCAACCAACACAAAAATAAACAAATGTTGTGTGAATGAAATGCCGGCTTAGGTTTGAATAAAGCATGAAGCTGAATGAAATGGATTCCAGCTCTAAATGGAATACACTTCCAGGCTAGAGAGAGAGAGCGCAGAAGGACACCGGAACCAGAACGACGCCGGCAAGTGGAGATTTTTCTTTGTTCCCGGACTCGCTCCCCCGGAACAGATCCATCAGACTCCGAAATGGGGTCATGCAGCGTCGTCGTCGTCGTTGTTCGGGGTACACGGGAAAGATGGTCCCCCTGGGAAAGGACACATCTCGGCTCCGAAACTGGCAGCACTGCATAACGCTTAAATATTACAATATGTGTGTGTGTGATTGTGTTGGATGGTTCCTGGACTGGACAACACAATGGAGGACATCAATCAGCTGCTGGTCCCGCCTGGCCGGGCAACGGGAAAAGGTGTGATAATGGCCACTGAGCTGTCACGTTACTCCGGTGTCCGGTGATCAGCTGCAGGACGGTGCTTTGTCCCAATTCGAGCAGCAGCACGAATTATTGACAAGTTTTTCTGAGTTGAAAATTCATGATCGTATGTTGTATGGATTGGATAGCTCCTAAAATTGTATGAAGATACGTATGGACAAACTAAGGATGCAAAATGGCTCCATTGGTCATAGGGCAGCTCTTGAGAAGACTTATTCGAATTAAAAGATGTCAGTTAAACGGCAGATTTTCGAAATAACAAAATTACAATGGTGGGTGAGTAACTCATACGAAAACGACAAAAGTTGCCCCAACCCCTCTTAAAATTGCGTGAAACTTTGTCTTAAAGAGTAACTTTTGTCCCTGATCATGAATCCGAGGTCCGTTTTATGACATCTCACGACGGAGGGGCGGTACGACCCCTTCAGTTTTTGAAAATGCGAAAAAAGAGGTGTTTTTCAATAATTTGCAGCCTGATAAAAAAACACAAAAAAAATTAAAACCCCAGCCATCACGAGATATAAAAACGGACCTCGGATTCGTGATCAGGGACAAAAGTTATCCCTTAGGACAAAGTTTCACGCAAATCGAAGAGGAGTTGGGGCAACTGTTGTGTGAGTTGGCGGAGAATTACCCAATATCTTTTGTCTATTATCTGTTTTACAGATCTGTTAACAGATTGGTAAAGTACTTTCAATACCAGTGCTGAAAAGCTTTACTTATCAACACTGAAATGGGTGCTGAAAAGTTAAACTTTTAAGCACTGGTATCGAAAACTCGTTGCAAAAAATGTTTCAACATTTGTCGTATAAATGTACGACTAGTGCTATTATTTTATTTTTTTTAGTTACTTGTTGCATTAACTATCATTTTCAATTTCATTTCAAAACGGTTATTTTTAAGGCTTCTGTTAAAACACATGTGAATGTGTATTTTTTTCAGTTATTAATGCTGTATTTGAACTTATTTCTTTCTTTGCAATAATATTAAAATTCACAAGAATAAACCTTTTATTTTCGAATAAAAATAATAAAATTCGACAAAATTTCTTTAAAAAAAACTCTTAATGAGTTATGGAATAAATGATAATTATCCAAAAGAATACAAAAGTTTTAAAAAATACTCATTTCCATAGAAAAAATATCAAAAAATTGTACAAACAATTGATTTTCATTTTGAAGAATATATGATTTCCGAAGATATTTATTGAATCAGACCATTTTAAGTTCAAATAATATTAAAAACAGATTTTATAAATTATTCGTCATCTTATTTAACATATTGATGTATTTCTAAATTAATAAAACTATATGCAAAATATTTTTTCGTATTTTTTTAATGAAGACTTTACAATTGAAATGTAATTATTTTTTAAATCTTTGAGTTAAATTGTGAGCAAAAACGAGAAAAATCAGCTTTTAACGCGCAGTGCCCACAAGATTCATTTTTCTTCAAAAGCTGAAAATTTACCATAAATTTATTTATTGAGGAAATATTGAACATTATTTATTCGTTTCTAAGAGACAGCTTCTCAAATCTATATATATATATATATATATATATATATATATATATATATATATATATATAAACTAACTTAATCCACATATGTGGTTGGAGCCTTCCTCACTTATCATCTGGCTGATATGATGGAATTGTACAAAAATTTCATCTATTTTTTAGATCTGGAATAAAAAAGTACATAAATATCACTTAAGTCGGGATATCCCGAGACAGGGTTGCCAGATCTTCAATGTTTTGAACTCGTTGGAAAGGTCTTTTGATAACCTAACCAACGATGGGTTGAATGGTGGATCCGTGCATAGTTTACATACATTTAAATGAGATCCAGCTTCAAAAAAGTACATCAATGTCACTTAAGTGTCCATATCTTGAGACAGGGTTGCCAGATCTTCAATGTTTTGAACTCATTGGAAAGGATTTTTGATAATCTAACCAACGATGGGTCGGATGGTGGATCCAGACATAGTTTACATACGTTTAACCTTCCCTTGGTATTAAAAAAAAATCACACATAAGGTATTGGGGTCCTTTTCGACCCCAAACTTTAAAAATCGACAAAATCCAGTTTTGACCGATTCCGGTTTTTGGTCACAAATGAAAGCTTAGAACGTCCCCTTCCGATACCGACCTGGAAAACCGGATTTGGTCACTGTGGCCACTGGGAATCGGCTACAACCGGAAAAAGGCCTTTTTGAGACCTCAACTTTGACGACCTGTATCTCCGGTAAATTTCAACCAATCAGGATGCTCCGGGTTGCATTCGACAGGTGTATACGTGTACTTTGACCACAAATATTAATATCAGGGCCAGGTGACCTACCGGTTCCGGAAATCCGGAACATCCGAAAAGTTCATAATTTACTGTTTTTCACGTATATGTGATACCAATACTCTCATGATAGTTGAAATTGATCCATAAAACTTACTAAAAACACAATACACGATTGCCAGAACCACTCTGGAGTGTTAGTGGCCACTTCCGGGTAACTTGGAACCGGTTCCCGGGTACCCGATGAACGGCCAATTTGATTTTTTATTGAAAACCCATCATGTTGCATATCAAACTTCATGAAATTGAAAGATATGTCCATCTTTGATAATGCCGTTAATCGCTGAGCCATCCTGGCCAATCTGGAACCGGTTACCGGTGGCCCCTTGGGACACTCCCGGAATATGAGAGAAACCCTATCATCCGACATATCAAACATCATGAAATTGAAAGAAATGTCAATCTACGGTCATGCCGTTGTTCGTTGACCCATTGTGACTAATCTGGAACCGGTTACCGGTGGCCCTTGGGGACACTCCCGGAATATGAGAGAAACCCTATCATCCGACGTATCAAACATCATGAAATTGAAAGATATGTCAATCTACGGTCATGCCGTTGTTCGTTGACCCATTGTGACCAATCTGGAACCGGTTACCGGTGGCCCCTTGGGGACACTTCCGGAATATGAGAGAAACCCTATCATCCGACATATTAAACTTCATGAAATTGAAAGATATGTCAATCTACGGTCATGCCGTTGTTCGTTGACCCATTGTGACCAATCTGGAACCGGTTACCGGTGGCCCCTTGGGGACACTCCCGGAATATGAGAGAAACCCTATCATCCGACGTATCAAACATCATGAAATTGAAAGATATGTCAATCTACGGTCATGCCGTTGTTCGTTGACCCATTGTGACCAATCTGGAACCGGTTACCGGTGGCCCCACACTTCCGGAATATGAGAGAAACCCTATCATCCGACATATTAAACTTCATGAAATTGAAAGATATGTCAATCTACGGTCATGCCGTTGTTCGTTGACCCATTGTGACTAATCTGGAACCGGTTACCGGTGGCCCTTGGGGACACTCCCGGAATATGAGAGAAACCCTATCATCCGACGTATCAAACATCATGAAATTGAAAGATATGTCAATCTACGGTCATGCCGTTGTTCGTTGACCCATAGTGACCAATCAGGAACCGGTTACCGGTGGCCCTTTGGGACACTCCCGGAATATGAGAGAAACCCTATCATCCGACATATCAAACTTCATGAAATTGAAAAATATTTCAATCTATGGTCATGCCGTTGTTCGTTGACCCATTCAGGCCAATTAAGAACCGGTTATCGGTGGCCCCTTGGGAACACTCTCGGAATATGAGATAAACCCTATCATCCGACATATGAAAATTCATGAAATTGAAAGATATGTCAATCTACGGTTATGTCAATGTTCGCTGACCTATCCTGGCCAATTTGGAACCGGTTACTGGTGGCCTCTTGGGGACACTTCTGAATATGAGAGAAACCCTATCTTCCGACGTATCAAACTTTATGAAATTGAAAAATATGTCAATCTACGGTCATGCCGTTATTCGCTGATCCATTCTGGGAATTTTGGAACTGGTTCCCGGTGGACCCTTGGGGACATTCCAGGAATATGAAAGAAACCCTATCATCCGACGCATCAAACTTCATGAAATTGAATGATATGTCAACCAACGGTAACCGGGAACCGTGGTGTAGGGATAAGCGTGATTGCCTCTCACCCAGTCGCCCTGGGTTCGATCCCAGACGGTTCCGGTGGCGTTTTTCGAGACGAGATTTGTCTGATCACGCCTTCCGTCGGAAGGGAAGTAAATGTTGGCCCCGGACTAACCTAAAGGTTAGGTCGTTTGCTCAGTCCGATATGTCGGATGATAGGGTTTCTCTCATATTCCGGGAGTGTCCCCAACGGGCCACCGGTAACCGGTTCCAGATTGGCCACAATGGATCAACGAACAACGGCATGACATATCTTTCAATTTTATGAAGTTTTATACGTCGGATGATAGGGTTTCTCTCATATTCCGGGAGTGTCCCCAAGGCCACCGGTAACCGGTTCCAGATTGGTCACATTGGTTCAACGAACAACGGCATGACCGTAGATTGACATATCTTTCAATTTCATGATGTTTGATACGTCGGATGATAGGGTTTCTCTCATATTCCGGGAGTGTCCCAAGGGGCCACCGGTAACCGGTTCCAGATTGGTCACAATGAATCAACGAACAACGGCATGACCGTAGATTGACATATCTTTCAATTTCATGAAGTTTGATACGTCGGATGATAGGGTTTCTCTCATATTCCGGGAGTGTCCCCAAGGCCACCGGTAACCGGTTCCAGATTGGTCACAATGGGTCAACGAACAACGGCATGACCGTAGATTGACATATCTTTCAATTTCATGATGTTTGATACGTCGGATGATAGGGTTTCTCTCATATTCCGGGAGTGTCCCCAAGGGGCCACCGGTAACCGGTTCCAGATTGGTCACAATGGGTCAACGAACAACGGCATGACCGTAGATTGACATATCTTTCAATTACATGAAGTTTGATACATCGGATGATAGGGTTTCTCTCATATTCCGGGAGTGTCCCCAAGGGGCCACCGGTAACCGGTTCCAGATTGGTCACAATGGGTCAACGAACAACGGCATGACCGTAGATTGACATATCTTTCAATTTCATGATGTTTGATACGTCGGATGATAGGGTTTCTCTCATATTCCGGAAGTGTCCCCAAGGGGCCACCGGTAACCGGTTCCAGATTGGTCACAATGGGTCAACGAACAACGGCATGACCGTAGATTGACATATCTTTCAATTTCATGAAGTTTGATATGTCGGATGATAGGGTTTCTCTCATATTCCGGGAGTGTCCCCAAGGGGCCACCGGTAACCGGTTCCAGATTGGCCAGGATGGCTCAGCGATTAACGGCATTATCAAAGATGGACATATCTTTCAATTTCATGAAGTTTGATATATATATGCATATATATGCAACATGATGGGTTTTCAACAAAAAATCAAATTGGCCGTTCATCGGGTACCCGGGAACCGGTTCAAGGTTACCTGAAGTGGCCACTAACACTCCAGAGTGGTTCTGGCAATCGTGTATTGTGTTTTTAGTAAGTTTTATGGATCAATTTCAACTATCATGAGAGTATTGGTATCACATATAAGTTAAAAACAGTAAATTATGAACTTTTCGGATGTTCCGGATTTCCGGAACCGGTAGGTCACCTGGCCCTGATATTAATATTTGTGGTCAAAGTACAGGTATATACCTGTCGAATGCAACCCGGAGCATCCTGATTGGTTGAAATTTACCGGAGATACAGGTCGTCAAAGTTGGGGTCTCAAAAAGGCCTTTTTTCGGTTGTAGCCGATTCCCGGTGACCACAGTGACCAAATCCGGTTTTCCAGGTCGGTTTTGGAAAGGGGACGTTCTAAGCTTTCATTTGTGACCAAAAAAAACCGGAATCGGTCAAAAAATGGATTTTTGCCGATTTTTTAAAGTTTGGGGTCGAAAAGGACCCCAATACCTTTAAAGTAACTTTTTTTATGGACGCTCCCCTAGGGGTCGTCCGAGGTTTATTTGTTTTGTGAAATGTGTATTTATACTATAAATTTAATGTCAGAAAATTTCAAGGCTCTAGCATGTATATAGCAAAAGTTATGGCAAATTTAATTTTCAAAAAGGCCGAAAAGGACCCCAATACCGTAGGAAGGTTAAGCAAAATCCGGCATCCAAAAAGTACCTCAATGTCACTTAAGTGTCCATAACTCGAGACAGGGTTGCCAGATCTTCAATGTTTTTAACTCGTTGGAAAGGTTTTTTGATAACCTAGCCAACGATGGGTCGGATGGTGGATACGGACATAGTTTACATACATTTTAGTGAGATCCGGATAAATGTGAAAACACATTTTTATACATAACTTTTGAACTACATATCGAAACTCGATCTATGGGACCCTAAATCAAGTCGAATGCAACAGGTTCCGGTCAAATCGGTTCAGCCAGTGCCTAGAAACATGAGCTAGTTTATTGTTCACATACATACATACGCACACACATGACACATACACACACACATACACACAGACAGTCAGTTTTCGATTCTGAGCCGATATGTATACATGAAGGTGGGTCTACGACGTTTTTAAACAACGTTCATTTTTAGAGCAGGATTATAGCCTTACCTCAGTGAGGAAGGCAAAACAATAAAAAAAGATCGGAATGAAATTTATATTTTTTCTTATCTTCACCCGAACAACACCCAATTTTCAAATACTTTAGAAACTAATTCGTAGTTTTATTTTATCAACTTGAAAAAGATGAATATTTCAAACTTCGGAACAAACCCTTTGCCTTTTTTAAATGTTAGTCCTAATTTTTCTCGATAATCCTGACCTATAACTTTGACAGATTGACAGAGACACTAAATAAATCAGAACATTCTTTCCTGAGATATACATTTTCAGAAATTTACAATTAAAAAAAATAAAATGTTTATTGCTTATTTTTACTTTTTGTTTTCATACAGAACATCTAAAACGGCGTTTACCTTCACTAACAAATAAACGTTGAACAACAAATCTGTCCATCAAGGATATCAGTTTCATCTAAAAATTGCGCAACTCGTCACCCACCTGGTGCTGTTTCCTTTTTTTGTCCTCACGTATTAGGTGGAACAAACCATGGAAAGCGGTGACTTGAAACTCTGCCGAGGTGCTGCGAACTTGCTCAATCATGAAGAAAAACGATTGTCGGTTGTTATTTGGGAAATTTCATCGCACATAAAAGGAAAACTGTGCCGGAATGTTTTGCTCGCTTTTCAGCGCGGTGTTGTTTTTGAGTTAGGTCTTATTAAAAACATTTTTTACACCAGATCATCGCCTATAAATTGCTGCGAAATAGAATTGCGTAAAAGAAGCCAATATATTGCCACCGCTTTGGAATGGTTCAACGTTGGAAATTTTCCAACCATCCAACCATCATATTGTCTTCATAACATTTTATCGCTAGTGTCAATCGAAGAGTGGCACTCCCTATCGGTTCCTTTCATAATTTAGTAATCCATATTGGAACCGTCGACTATCTGGACCGCTATATCACACACGTGCACACACACACACACTCACACACAAACTCGTCTTTAGAGCAAGTCTGAACGTCCTCGAGGGATATTGCTGGAAGGATATTGACTTCAATCGCAGACCCACGGGAAGGTCCTTTAATAACTCTATCTGTCGGGTTATTCCTGAGTTGATATCCTCTGCACTTGCACACACACACACACACTGAATGCACCACCCCCGGCGGCACCTGATGTGATTAGTTTGGCTTGATATATCGTTGCCGTTGTGCTAGGTTGACGCAAGTCGATCTTGGTGACTTTTGGTTCAGGCGAAATTTCAGGGTGAATTTCTTGAAATTTTTAAATTCAATTACTTTTAAATACGACAAGATAGCTCAATGGCAACGGATGTGTTCTGATGTGCTCTGGTGCATCAGACGTCTTTGGCTTGAAGACCTTTTCCGGGTTTGACGGGCGCGCGCGGTTGCAGGCTTGAACGGTTTGCCCGGTGGTGCGGATCGATCAACTCGTGAAGTTCAGTTTCTTGACGTACGGGACGTTTTCCTTACTCACCCAAGGTAAGGCTGCAATAGTGCTAGGAAATTTTTTTTTGTAAAAACATCGTACCACTTTTTGAAAAATCATCCAAACTTCTTAAAATTATTGTGTTTTGTAATCGGTATCATGTCAGCTGAGCAGTTCTCTGAGATTTCGGTCATTCGATTTTTTTTGTATTTTTTAATCCGACTGAAACTTTTTTGGTGGCTTCGGTATGCCCAAAGAAGCCATTTTGCATCATAAGTTTGTCCATATAATTTTCCATACAAATTTGGCAGCTGTCCATACAAAAATGATATGTGAAAATTCAAAAATCTGTATCTTTTGAAGGAATTTTTTGATCGATTTGGTGTCTTCGGCAAAGTTGTAGGTATGGATATGGACTACACTGGAAAAAATGATACACGGTAAAAAAAATTTGGTGATTTTTTATTTAACTTTTTATCACTAAAACTTGATTTGCAAAAAAACACTATTTTTAATTTTTTTATTTTTTGATATGTTTTAGAGGACATAAAATGCCAACTTTTCAGAAATTTTCAGGTTGTGCAAAAAATCTTTGAACGAGTTATGAATTTTTTAATCAATACTGATTTTTTCAAAAAATCGAAAATTGATCACAAAAATTTTTCAACTTCATTTTTCGATGTAAAATCAAATTTGCAATCGAAAAGTACTTTAGTAAAATTTTGATAAAGTGCACCGTTTTCAAGATAAATCCATATTTAGGTGACTTTTTTGAAAATAGTCGCAGTTTTTCATTTTTTTAAATTAGTGCACATGTTTGCACACTTTTGGAAAAATATTTTGAAAAGCTGAGAAAATTCTCTATATTTTGCTTCTTCGGACTTTTTTTTGAGATATTGCAAAAAGGTTGATTGATTCACCCAAACAGCCCACCATTTTTCAATGTCGATATCTCAGCAACTGATGGTCCGATTTTCAATGTTAATATATGAAACATTTGTAAAATTTTGCGATCTTTTCGAAAACAATATTTTCAAAATTTTCAATTCAAGACTAACATTTTACAAGGGCGTAATATTGAATGTTTGGCCCTTTTGAAATGTTAGTCTTGATTTTAAATTTTTGAAAATATTTTTTTCGAAAAGATCGGAAAATTTCACAAATGTTTCATAGATTAACATTGAAAATCGGACCATTAGTTGCTGAGATATCAACATTAGAAAATGGTGGGTTGTTTGGGTGAGACTTAGAAAACATCAATTTTCCTGTTTTTAAACCTTTGCATTGCAATATCTCAGCAACTAAAGGTTGTATCAACAAAGTCCGAAGAAGCAAAATATAGAGAATTTTCTCAGCTTTTCAAAAATATTTTTCCAAAAGTGTGCAAATATGTGCACTAATTTAAAAAAATGAAAACTGCGACTATTAGCATAGCATAGCATTGGTGTCTACCCGTAGCTGCTACTTCGTTATTGACCAGGACCCCCAAACATTGCTCCGTGGACCACAGATGAAAAGTAGGAACCAATCATCACCCCTTCGCAATTTTCAAAGGTCCCTATCGTGCTGATCAATACCGACGCCGGCCACGACCAGTGGTAAGACACGGGAAGTGGATGGGAATGTTAGCCGATACTTGAGTGATGGGACCGCCAAATCGACTGCGTCTCCGACAAAGTATCACATGAGTTTTGAGGGGTTAGTAAGATGGGTATGAGGTCAGGATTCACTGTGGTAGGTGATGCGACCATGAGCAATTTGTTTATCGTTTGAAATTTTAAAAATCTTAGGCAGCCGACTGCGGAAAGATACCTATCTAGGGATTTAAAAATAGTATTAATTCGACCGCGATTCTCCAGAAATTCTCCGTCGGCGTGCCTTCCGATCAACGGTGATGTAGGAAGGGCTTCATTCATTAAAATTATTTTATATCATAAGCCTTAAGACATATCCGTCGACGTGCCTTCCGATCCTCGATGATATGGAAAGGACTTAATCCAGCAATACGACTTGCTTGTCTCAAAAAACAAAAATCGGATCGTTTCTATCGAAGACTATATAAAGAGAAAAAAAATAAAATTCATCGGCCAACGAACGCGCGAACAAAAAATAAATGAAAAAAAAGAAGAAGAAGAAATCCAATCACCCCATGTACACAAATAGCGACTCAAAAGAGACGGAAAATAGCACGAAAAAAAAAAAAACAGGACTGCGCGTCCACACAGGCACCGCACTACTGATGCCATTATTTAATTATACTGACCAATCACCCCATGCACTCGAACAGCGACACAAAAGAGATGGAAAATAACACGAAAAAACAGGACTGAGCGTCCACACAGGCACCGCACTACTCACTGCGAGGTCCCGCTACTAACAATCGAAAAAATCAAAAGCGAGCGCTAATGGTCTATCCTAAATGTTAGCGTATCTTTCGATAAACGATTTTCATCTACTTAATCGTGAAAATTTTTGCCTAGGAAGTAACAAGTTTGTGGTTTACTGCATTCACCCAATTACACACTCACACCCACACTCACACAAACACACACACACACAATACACATACATACTACACACACAACATAAAACGAGCTCACCAAATTCACAGGATCCTATGGCGTCGATGGTTGTTGGCTTTGATCACTAAAGCGATTAATTTGAAGAGTCTTCAGCCAGCATTCTGATCAGATTCTCAGGAGCGACAATTTTAAGTTTTTGCACTTTTCGAATTTCACTCCCCTTTCGCCAAGAATTTCCTTTGATTCACTGTGATTGTCATTTTTTTAAAGTTGATAAATATTATTTCCACTTGTCTGTGACAATCACTGCCACACACACTTTCACCCCCTTGACCCAATCTAATTCTTATCATGAGAAGGTTTATAAACACGAAATTGACAACATACGAATCAAATTATGGTAATATGAACGCGATTCAAAATATCTTGATTGTGTTATCATGAACTCGGAAAATTGATTAAAGTAAGAAAAGATAAAAACAAATGTATTTATATAAATAGAACGCTCTCACCCAGATCCAGCATCCACCTTGGCATATAGCAGTTGATAAGCGCCTCCACAGCGCCTATTGGATGGTCGCTTAAAGCGATCGAAGATTACAGGTAGCTGCCATGTTCCCCCGGGATGGCACCACCCACTTTACGGCGACATACTTTTAGCATTCATATTTTTAGTTAACAAATCCGGACTGATTTTTCTAATTCCTTCTCACTTCACTCTAATTAAGTCTGCACCTTTCTTCTAAACTCTGTATAACCCGATTTCGCCCTTACGGAAAATTCCACTCTTCCTTAGTTGTCAAACATTCACCGCAGAATCCATCTCTTGTGATTCATCAACCACTACCAATACACTCACACTTCAGGTAAAGCCTGCTTCGACTGTTTTGATTCAGCCAAAAGCGACGCGTTCACACACTTACACACGCATTCAGACTTCCTAGCCCCTTGCTCCGTCCGTCGTTGATGCTCCCCTCTACCGCGACTACAAAGCCCCGGCCTAGACTGGGGGAACCTGGACTCCTTGTAAAGGGGACAGGATAATCACGTGGCAACCTCCCTGGAAACACTCCCTCAGCTCGTCGAGCCGTGTCGGGTTCTCGCAAAACTTTCTGCACGGAACACCACAACGCATCACCAATGTATTGGTGTGATATTCTTGCTGCGGTCTCCGCGTGGAGAAAATGGACGCAAATGGTTCACAAAAACAACACTTAAAAATACGTTATTTCCCTATAAAAACCGTAAATTCTAGAAAACCGCCACTGTCCGCTTCAACACCACAACTTTGGGCACCACGACAGACATTTTCCGGACAAAAAAAACTTCAAAAAACACATAAAAATCAAACTAAAAACAAGCGCGTCAAAAAGCCGAACCGCACCGGCCAAATGAAAAACTGCGACTATTTTCAAAAAAGTCACCTAAAAATGGATTTAACTTGAAAACGGTGAACTTTATCAAAATTTTACTAAAGTACTTTTCGATTGCAAATTTGATTTTACATCGAAAAATGAAGTTGAAAAATTTTTGCGACCAGTATTTCGATTTTTTGAAAAAATCAGTATTGATTAAAAAAATCATAACTCGCTCAAAGATTTTTTGCACAACCTGAAAATTTCTGAAAAGTTGGCATTTTATGTCCTCTAAAACATATCAAAAATAAAAAAATTAAAAATAGTGTTTTTTGCAAATCAAGTTTTAGTGATAAAGTTAAATAAAAAATCACCAAATTTTTTTACCGTGTATCATTTTTTCCAGTGTAGTCCATATCCATACCTACAACTTTGCCGAAGACACCAAATCGATCAAAAAATTCCTTCAAAAGATACAGATTTTTGAATTTTCACATATCATTTTTGTATGGACAGCTGCCAAATTTGTATGGAAAATTATATGGACAAACTAATGATGCAAAATGGCTTCTTTGGGCATACCGAAGCCACCAAAAAAGTTTCAGTCGGATTAAAAAATACAAAAATTAAAATTGAAGAAAAAAGACCGATTTCGTAGAGAATTGCTCATGTATGTAATTTTATTTTTTTTTATAAAAATTACAAAATATCACAAAACTACGTAATTTCGAAAAAGTACTCCTTTTTTTCAGAACACAAAAAACGATGTTCTGGAAAATTCAAGATTTTTGCATAAATATTAAATTCAAATGTATGCAAATTTCCTTGACCGAAATTTTGAATTATTTTTTTTTTCTAAAAATTCTAAAATACAAATTTTGTGAAAACTTTCAAATTGCTTTTCATATTGTTAAAATTAAAATTCTCAGAACATTTGAGCATTTCTCGGAAAAATTGTGGATAATAGAATAGCGACAAAAAAAACAAATTTCGTATTATTTCATTTTATTGCTTTACTGCGTTCTCATTTTATGAAAATTTCAGTGATAGAATGCCTGTTTGCATGCCAAATGATTTTTTTTTTTTTCAATATTTCATTACTGTCATTTTGAGCTCCATTGGATTTGAAAATTATAAGCTTCCTTAGAGTATTATTGAAGTCATATTCGAGCTATCAACAAACAAGAAAATAAAAATTTGGATCGATTATTGGATTATTATTGTTTTAAGTACTTAAAAAAATCACAACTAATTATCAAAAGAGATTTTTTCCAAGGCTTCTGAGAGATTCTGGACTGTTACTATTGTTTTGTTCTTTAATACGTAGCTGTGATTTTTTTAAGTACTTAAAACAATAATGTTTCCGAAAGGTGCAAACAGTTCCCGATCATTTGATTACCCTATGGTAAGAAAAACTTTCATTACTTTCCGAAAGTCCGTAATTTTGTGAAAAATTTGTTTAATTCTCGAACATCGATGGGTATCAACTTCGCAACAACTACAATTTGGAGAAATAATTTTTCAAATTTACAAATATTTTTCAAAGTTTATGTCGATTTTTCAAAACACTTTATGTTGAAAAAACTAAAATTTGCAAAAAAAAAATATTTGGATCACAAATTTTGTACGCATTTTCATTTGTTAGAGTTGTGTTAGCAATAATCTCAAATTTGCTCTGAATAACATATTTCAAGAAAATACTCAAATTTTCAAAATTTTCAACATGAAAAAAAATAAATTTAAATTAAAAAAAATAATAACGAGCCATAGTCTCAACATTTAAATGAAAAAAAATAATGTTAAAATAATGAAAAAAAATCACAAAATACCGCATTTCTTGATAAAACTATAATTTAAAAAAACACAATTTAGGAAACAAACAATGAGGTGTTTTCACTTGTTAGAGTTGTCTGAAAAATAATCTAAAATTTTCTCAAAATAACATATTTCAAGAAAATACTCAAATTTTCATAATTTTCAACATGATAAAAAATAAAATCAAAATTGAAAAATAAAATTTAAAAATAAAATTTAAAAATGAAATTTAAAAAAATAAAATTGAAAAAACAAGCCATAATCTCAACATTTCAACATCAGCTAAATTTCTACGTCATGTGCGCTACTGTTCATCGAAAATTTAAAAAAAATTAAATGATTTTTGAATAAATCTTAACATACTTAAAAAGATCCCATACACACCTTTAATATTTTTTTCAAAAAACTTCAAAATTTCAATGAAAATATTCGGCACATGAATTTTTATTGAAATATAGATTTTTTTGAAAAAATATTTTTTTTTCCTCTGATTTTTCAGGACGATTTTGAGATGGGGGGGGGGGGGTGACAAATACTTTTAAAAATATTTGAACCAGCCTAACCATATCATTAGGGTTAGAGAAATTTCACGATTTCGCAGACTGCGTGAAATCCGTGAAATTTGGATTTTTTCGTGAAATCCCGTAAAATTTCTAGTTTGTGTGAAAATGTAACGATATTTCACAAAATGATTTATCAAACTTAAATCAAAATAAAACAATCTTATGAAACAGTGATTTTTTGACGATTTCGTAAACGGCGTCAAATTTGTGAAATTTATCAATTTTCTCAAATATTTTATTTTTTTTCAAAATAACAACATAATAAATAATTCATCCGCACAGACTATTTCAGTATTTTTTTAAGTTTACAATTGATATGCTTCATATTAACCATTTGAAGAATTGTTCAGATTTTTCAGTTTTTTTAGAAACTTACTGCATTTATTAGGCCGATGCAAATATTTAAAAAAGTTTTTGTCCCTCGGCCCTGGCCGAGGTCAAGGGGGGGGGCAAAAAAATAAAAAAATATAAAAATTTAAATAACAAGCCATAGTCTTCATATTTAAATGAAAAAAGTGTTTTAAAATGCATTTTACACTAGATCAGTTGTTTTGCAATCATTAGTTTTCAAAAAATCTAAGATCTGACAAAATCAAAAATTGTATCGAAAAAAAAGATTTTGCATCGAAAATTTTCAAAAAACCTTAAGATTTTTTAATAAACCCAAACATACTAAAAATGATTTTAAACGCAGGAGAATGTATTTTAATTTGATTTCAGCTGGTTGCACTTGAATTTTCATTGAAATTTTGAAGTTTATTGTAAAAATATGTTTTTTGCCCCCTGATTTTTCGGGCCAATTTTAGAGGGGGGGGGGGTGACAAAAACTTTTAAAAATATTTGTAACAGCCTTAATATTTTTATACAAATACAAATTTTTCTCCTTTTTAATTTGATGGGTATAGTTTAAAAGAATCAAGCTTTGTTTTATTCTAATTTAAATGAAGATATTTTTAATGTTTGAAATCCACTTTTAAAAATATTTCAGGTTATACTGAGTCCTGTTTGATTTTATAATAATTCCCGTGAAAGTTAAAAAAACCTTTTTTTGTTTTCGTTTTAAATAAAAATTTCAACTTAAAATTTTTTTAATGTGCTAAATGAAGCAAAAAAAATATTTCACTCATTTTGGCTGGACAAGATTGTTAAATATTGCTTTGATATGAAATTCAATAAAATGAAGCAATTATTAGTAGAATACAAAAAAAAGTAGTTCAATAAATGAGAATACATAATGAAGCATAAAAAGTAGTTTCTTTTAACATTATTCACGTGCCGTGAAATTGGCGTGAAATTTTGTGTTTTGAAATTGAGGTCCCCGTGAAATTTGCAATTTTCGAGCGTGAAAATCACTAAGCCTACATATCAAGAATATCAAAGTTTGAACATTTTTATAAAATACGGTATTTTTTGAAAACACTTACATAATTTGTATCTTTTGGTACCCTTACTGGAAATTATCAAGTACATTTGAGTACATTCTTAAAATAAAGTATTTTGTGAAAATTTCCTCTTGCTTTTCCTCAAGAATGACATTTGAGAAGGTCGTAAGTTAATAAAACATTTTTGTTTTCCGTAATTTAAATATTGCTGTATCTCGAAACCATTGCTTCATTTCAAAATGTGGTCAAAGAAAAACTTGTAGTAAATTTGGCTGCCTGCAAGATGGTATGTCTGTCCTTTAAAAAAATACAAAAATAATTCAAATTAATCACACTATTCCCATAATTTCTCCTATGTAACGTCCTTCCACCCTACAAAAGCATCTACAAGCTCTTCTGTTCGCCCTTCTCCTGCCAATTCCCCTTCTTCACTTCTCAGACCCGTTCCCTGCTTTCAGAGTCGTGTTTTATGATGGGAATGAAAAGCATCATCCACACACAAACACACACACGAACGGCACATGGCTCATAAAGCTATCTGGGACACAGTTGAAAAGTCAAAGTAATTTTCCAAATCATTGCCTCGACTTTCCCTACCTCCTCTATCCTCCATATCCCCATGCCACCACCAAACTAACCTGCAGCTGGTGGTGGTGATGGGAAAATGGGAAAAAACCTCCCACGTGTGTGTGTGTGCACACGTGTGCAGTACAGCATGACGAGGAACATCGTGCACTTTGAGCAAGCAGGTTCGATCCCTGGTTGCGGAAAGATTTTTTTTCTCAAAGGTGTCTCAAAAGCACGACCCCACTGTAACCTGCAGCATCAGTGTGACAGCAAACGACTCTAACTCTCCGGCTTGTCAGTTGCATCGACCGACGTTGGCACAACAACTTGTTCCGAGCACTGGGAATTGTGGCAAAACGGAGAACGGGACCGGCCTTTGATGGCAGCTCCCGGACTCCCCGAGTCCTGAGTGAGTTTTGTGTGGCCGAGAGGCGTCAGGAGCACTATTTTATTATCGAAAGTCGGTTAACCGAACCGGATGTGGGAAGTTCCCTGATGGGAATATGCTGCTGCTGCTGAACCCAACAGAACTCAGGCTCAGGCTGTCTGAGCCAGTCGGGCAGGCTGGCAGGGTTTTCACATATATTTTACGAGCAGCTGCAGCGCACCTGTGTGACGAAGGGGGTGTAATTTTCACCTGTACTGCGCACTGTTGCTATGGGAGGTAATTTTAGTTGGGATACGAGTGCAGCAGGTTATTTGCCGGAATCTACCTGGGATGAACCTTGACCTGAGTTTAGTTTTGAGAAAATTGTGGAGTGGTGAATTGTAACTATTTTTGTTTGCTTCACTTGAATAATTAAGTATTTTGAACCGACTCAAGTCCAAAAGCTTAACAAATGTTTGTTGTGGAAGGTGACCTTAGCCATGTTAAGGTACATGGAAAAAGTCAATTCTCGAAATCATGAATGTATTTTTCCTGTATTTCGAAAATGCATTTTTTTATTGTTATTACATTCGAAATGTATGAAAAAATCCCGATCGTTTGATACCCACGTTATAAAAACGGAAATTTTGAGTATTTTTTTTTCGAAAATACGTAGTTTTGTGATTTTTTTTTGTATTTTCGAAAAATATTGTTAGTACATTCGAAATGTATGAAAAAATCCCGATCGTTTGATACCCACAATGTAAAAACGGAAATTTTGAGTATTTTTTTTCGAAAATACGTAGTTTTGTGAAAATTTGGAGTATTTTCAAAGAATATTGTTATTACATTCGAAATGTATGAAAAATCCCGATCGTTCGATACCTACATTATAAAAACGGAAATTTTGAGTATTTTTTTCGGAAATACGTAGTTTTGTGAAAATTTTGATTATTTTCTAAAAATGTTGTTATTACATTCGAAATGTATGAAAAAATCCCGATCGTTTGATACCCATATTGTAAAAATTGAAACTCGGAGTTTTTTTTTTTCAAAAAGACGTAGTTTTGTGAAAATTTTGAGTATTTTCTAAAAATGTTGTTATTACATCCAAAATGTATGAAAAAAACCTGATCATTTGATAACCATATTGCAATAACAATATATTTTTGGATTCTTTAGAAAAAAAAATGGATTTTTGAAATACAGAAAAAATACGTAAATTGTGAAAATTTTCATGAAATAATAATTTTAAAGGATAACTGACATCATCCCGTTTCCAAAACACTATGATTTTTTGATGTTTGCATGATTTTTCATACGATTAAAGCCAATGTCTCCAATATAGCCAACATTCCATAAGCTCTGTGCTTCAGTTAAGCTCTGGGCCGTGCTTAACCGAGGCAGCTGAACGGTGCAAAACCGGGGCAGTGCAAAACCGAGACATGACTGTAGTTCCAAAAATTAAAATTTTCGGAAAAATAGCAGAACTAATATTATCAAAAAATAATACCTCATTGTTTTTTTTACCTATTTTAACTCTCTTAGGATGCAACTCAATAACCTTTTAGGGGGGCTTTACACGGATAGAAATCTTGTAAACATATCTGGTAACTCTATGTTTCCAAATTCGTAAACATTGAAATGTTTTCAAAATCGTCAAAGTTTTTCTCGATTTCGATGTTATTGTTGTTGAAAATCGACAAAATTGTTGTTCGAAATTGGAAAAATTGTTGACGATTTTGGAAACATTTCAATATTTACGAATTCGAAAACATAGAGTTACCGAACATGCTTACAGGATTTCTATCCGTGTAATAAAAAATAGTTTTGAGGATGAAAAAGACAAACCTGACAATTCAAAAAGTCGTATAAAACATTGAAATGTCTTTTTGACCGTGCCTGGACCAGATGTGTGACAAATGGTCGAAAGATATAAGGTCGAATGAACAAATGGTCTAATGTCAAAAATTGGAAATACATAAGGGACCATCCACAAACCACGTGGACACTTTTTTGGAAATGTCAATGTTTCTCAAAAATCCTCAACAATACCTACAACTTTGCCGAAGACACCAAATTGATCAGAAAATTCAGTCAAAAGTAACAGCTGTTTGAATATTTACATACCATTTTTGTATGGACAATTGCCAAAATTGTATGGAGACTTGTATGGGTGAACCAATAACGCAAAATAGCTTATTTGGTCATAGGGAAGGCCCCCACAAAGTTTGAGTCAAATAAAAAAAATACAAAAAAAATGGTCGGAATCGGCCGATTTCGTAGAGAGTTGTTCTTCTTAATTGTCCTTGAAATCCTGAAATATTTATCAACCTACCAAATTTGAGCAGCTCTTTAAAAAAAAAATGTGAGTTTTTGATTTTCCAAAAGCAATCTATTCTCTCTATTTGTAATATTTTTTTGAGTTTTTCATTCCAGATGACCAGTTTTTTGAGTCCAACTTCTTAAATTTGTTTTTTTTTTTTTTCAAAAATTTGATGTGAATTTTTATTAACATTTTAAAGGGATTTTTTCATAATGCATTTTTTCTCATAATTTCTTGATAGTTGCAATATTTTTTTTTCAAATGTCAAATAAAACATTCTAGAATATTTTTGAGTTTTTGAGTTTTTTTTATTTCCATTCTGTCGTTTGACAGAAATTTTTTCAATTTTGAAAAAAAAACTTCCTTCTTAAAAATATTTGGTCAATTTATTCACTAGAAACAAAAACCAAACTATTCTTGCTTGGTGTTTTTTGTGTGTAGTTCTCCATTCTTTCAAACATGAATAACATAAACAAGACTAACATTTCAACAGGGCAAAACATTTAATATTACGCTCTTTTGAAATAACAGGCTTGATTCAAAATATTCAAAAATACGTTTTCAAAAAGATCTGATAATTTCACGAATGTATATTTTTTTTAAACATTTAAAATCCAACTATTCGTTGCTGAGATATCGGCATTAGAAAATGGAGGGTTGTTTGAGTAAGACTTAGAAAATTTAAGTTTTCTTGAATTGTTAGTAAAAATGTTGATGAAAAATATCAACTTTCTAAAATGTATTTTCATAATAGAGAGCTAAAATGTGAAGTCTACCCTATAACGTTCCTTTGTCTTCGCTTTGTGCTGGCCGTGTGCAGCAGCAGCAGCCAAGAATGGTGCGCTGTTGCCATTTTTGCGCTGCGCAACTGAATTGCTTGTTGCACTTGTGTTGCATTATTTCAGAATATTCAAAAAAATATTGTAAAATCACGAATTATTACAAAAAAGTGTACTAAACCAATAATGGTTGAAAGGTATTTCAATCAACCATCTTCAAATCACTCTACAGAACAATCCAACCACCTCAAAACGTTGCACGACATTTCTTCGTGATGTCGCATGCAACATTTTTTGAAGAAGAAGAGAACAACTTCCCCGGCTGATGTGGGCCCTTAAGCCGCTGTTTCTCAGCAACCAGAGGTCTAGTCTTCAATGTCTCTTAGACAATTTTATAGCAAATTTTCTGAAACTTTCAAAAAGATACTTTCAGAAATGGTCAGCCATGGTCATTATTTTTACAAATCGAAAAATTGCAAATATTTCACTTAAATCTAACTCTCGGTTTCTATATCTTAAAAACAAGCCACTTTTTCAAAAAAAAAACTGTAAAAGTACTGTTCGATTACAAATTCAATCTGAAAAATTTGTTAAAAAAATGTTATGTTTTATTTCGGTCTGATTTTGGGTCTGTGAAATAACTATTTTTTCAAAAAAAAAAAATAATAACTTGGTGATAAAATTGTTTGATCAAACTTCCTACCTACTCAAATGTTGCGTGCTTTGGTTTCCTGAAACATTTAAAAAAATCTCGAAAATAAAATATACGGATTTTGGGAAATTCAGTATTTGTATAAATAAATAATTTAAAAAAATGGTAATATTTTTTCCGTGTACCTATTTTCTTGAATAGTCCTAATCAATACATAAAAAACTTTGCCGACGACACCAAATCGATCAGAAAATTCCTTCAAAAGTTACAGTTTTTCTAATATTTACGGACCAATTTTGTATGATCAGCTGCACAAAAAAAATGTTAACTCAGAAGGTGTTATTTTGGAAGGTTAAATGTTACTTCTTTTATGTTGTAATTTTACCTCAATTTAGACTGAAAAAGTGACATTACACCAGAAAAGTGGCAAAATTACACATTTTCCCTGACATAAACGATGTACCCATTCCCAGATGTAATATTATCATGATTTTTTTTAACTTTGTGCCAAAATTGTACGAAGACTTGTATGGGTGAACAAATGAATGACACAAAAAGGCTTCTTTGGTCACAGAGAAGGCCAAATCAACAAAAATAAAAAAGGTTGAAATCAGCCGAATTTGTAGATGTGACAAAATTTAGTATTGCTTAGAAAAATGAGTAAATTTACAACTTTTTATGAAAAATTGCCCGTTTTCAACATAAATCACGGTAAAGTTTCATTAAAAATAGCTTTTCAATATCTATCAAATTGACAATATTCTAAATTAAAAATTATTTTACCGCGTACAAAAAAGCAAAGGAAACTTATACATTTTTTAAAAAAGATCTTAGGCCGTTGGAAACATTTTTTGAAGTTTATGTCCCTCGACTAATGAGTAAGTATTGACGAAAATTTTATTTTTTGCGAAAAATAATTTTGTTACGGTGCTGTACATTGCAATTTCATAAAAATTCAAAACATTTCTAAACAAGCCCAAACATGCTAAATATGATTATCATTGCAGAAAAATGCATTTTAGATTATTTTCAGTTGATTAGATTTCTATTTTCATGGAAGCGACAGGGGAGCGACATAAACTTTGAAAAATATTTGCAACGACCTTATTAGCTATTTTTATATGTTTATAGGACCTTCTCAAATAAAACTATATAATTGAACTTTAAAATTCTACTTACTAAAAATTCATAATTGTTTAGAGACAAAAAAAAAAGAATTGGGTGAAAAACTTTTTTTTTTTCAAAGTGACAACGACTTATTAATATTTTGTTTGATTGCAAAAATGGATATTTTTTTCAAATTTAAAAAATCAGCATCGTTTTCGAATGATGCAAATGTGAAAAACTAAAAAATTCAAAAATTCAGTGGAATTATTAAATTGATTATTTGAATCATTAAATTATACAAACAAATTATTTTTTTAGATTGATTTTCTACGAGTTCTGAAATGTACACAGTTAAGAAAAACCTGTTACAAGATTTTGTAACAGAAAAGTTTTGTAATTTTAACTCTAAAAATGTTAAATTTTCAATCTTCCAAAATTACACTTTTTTACTGTGTCATTTTGCGTATTAATTACAAAAAAAATAGAAAAGAAATGAAAAGAAAAACTATAGATTTTTTTGAAAAGATCTTAAACGTTTTTGTTTTTATATGTTAAATAGGACCTTTCTAAATAAAACTCTTGAGTTGTACTTTAAAATTTTGCTCATATAAAATTCTTAATTTTTTGGAGACAAAACAATAGAACTGGGAAAAAATGTGTATTGAAAGTGACAACGATTTATTACTCGATTTTCAAATTTCCAAAAACATCTTTTTCGAATGATGCTATTGAGAATAACTAAAGAAATTCAAAACTTCATTGGCATTATAGGTTTGATTTTTTGAATCGTAGAATTATACAAACAAACATTTTGAATTCTGAAAGTCCTATTGCATAGAGAGTTTTAAAAGATTTTGTGCCAGAAAAGATTTGTCTCTGAAAATGTATAAGATTGACAATTCAACTTAAAACTTAAAAAATAATACTTTTTTACTGTGTCATTTTGCATATTTATCAATACGAAGAAATCATGTTTTTATTTATTTATCAGTTCTTTAAATTCGCAAAAGTTCCTAAACTTGTAAATTACTTTTTACGTTCGGTTTTCCACAATCTGCATGTTTGGTGATTTAACCTTCAATTTCAAATTAAACTTTGCTCGGAAAAGCAAAACCACAACCGTACGATCAGCGATGGAATAATCATCATCAAAAGAAAATCTTTGGATGTTCATCAAGAGAAAAAATCCAAATGGAGCATGCTCTCCTCTCTCGCGCACGAAAGATCGGTAAAAAAAACGAAAAAAAATCATCATCATGATTATTTGGCGGCACATCTTTTTCACTACTACACTTGCAAGTGTAACGTCACACGTCGAAAAATGACCTGTAACATTTTGTAGATGGGCAATGTGTGTAAACAAAGTGAAATAAATGACTTTAAGTGGTCCTGACAAGGAAATTAAAAAAAAAATCATCAGTAGATTGATTTTCTTGGAGAATTTGCGTGATTTGCCTCCTCTCTCTTTCGCGGGTGAAGAAAATTCGCAAGCGAAATTGATTTTTTCGCGATTATTCCATCCCTGCGTACGATTGATATTTCTGAATTCCTGCAGCAACAATGAACAAAAAACGCGACGCAATTCCAACCGATCTGTTTTATTCGCAGCATTTTTCACCCAAACTGACTGTCAACGGTACCACCGCCGTTCAATATTAAATTCCTGGCGGCCCCGGAGTGTCCTCCAAACTCGGTGGAATTTTCCCATTAAATGCTTCCCGAAAAAAAACCAGCAACGGAAAAGGGAAAAAGAGGGCAGTTCAATTGATTTTTCCTTCAAAACTAGACATACCGATTTTTTTTTTCGTTCAATTGATCCTAGTTAAACTGGTCCTGAAAATAAAGGGAAAAAAGTTACATCAGAAAAAATGTAGGCTTTAAAAAACGAAGTTAATTCAGTGGGAAAAGGGTTTTCACCCTTTCGCAAGCACCCGCAAAGTTAAATTCCGTAATTACGTAATTAGCATGAGAAACGCGTCCAGCCAAGTAATTTCAATTTGGGGCACTTTACCACTAATAAACGGTCGTAATCCTTGCGGGTACTTTCGCGAATCTTTCGAAGCGTGAAGCTCACCTCGTTTACAGTTGAAATCATGTAGAAATTACGTGGATTTTGTTTGATTAAGGATTTTAGTTTGATGAAGTTTGCAAAACAAATTTTTTTATAAATAAAGTTTTATGTGACGTAATTTGAGTCCAACCCCCTTGCCCCGCCACCTCAACTGGTGGTCATGATTAATAAATTAGTTTTCTCTTCCCGGCGGAGGAAAAATTCTCGCTGTAAAACGCTCGCACAACCATTCTGTAATCGATTTCGCCCAATAATTTAAAATGGACGCCGATTAAGCGCACTCGACTAATGGCCACAAATTAAGCATATTATCCCGGGGTTGGCAAAAAAGGACAAGGGTGGGGGGGGGGGACGCGACCAATAAATCAGGCCCCCGTTTTTCATCCAATTAATGAACTTGACTCTCTCTGACGGTTCGGAATGATCCGGCCTGGGCCGACCTCAGTTATTTCGGCCGCAAATCAAATTAAGCGATGCAGTGATTAAAGTAAGGGGTAGGCGTGATTTCAAGCAGGAAAACGAAAGGGAAATCTAAAATGTCATTTTAAAACATTAAGTAAATTTTGGAAGAAAATTGCAACGAATGAAAAAATCAAAACTACAGATTAAAAATAAAGATTAAAAAATCAAGAATTATGATTGAAGAATAAAAAAATGAAGAATAAAAAAATTAAATCAAAAATAAAGTGTCCAAAATCAAGAATAAAAAATTTAAAATAAAAATTGTAGACTAAAATTGAAGAATTAAAAATTAAAAATTAGGAATTAAAAACAAGGAATTAAAAATTAAGAATTAAAAATTAGGAATTAAAAATTAGGAATTAAAAATTTAGCATTAAATATGAAGAAATAAAAATTGAGAATTAAAATCGTTGAAATAAAAAAATTAAACTCAAAAATTAAAAATTAAGAATTAAAAATTGAGAGTAAAAAATAAAGAATTAAAAAAAAAATAATTGAAAAAGATGAATGAAAAATGAAGACTTAAAAATAAAGAATCAAAAATGAAGAACTATAAATGAAGAATAAAAAAAGATGAACTAATAAATGAAGAAAAAACGAAGAATAAAAAAATTTTGATCTAAAATGAAGAGTTCAAAATCAAGAATGAAAATGAAGAGTCCAAAAATAAAGAATAAAAAATCAAGCATTAAATACGAAAAATTAAAAATAAAAAACTAAAAATGAAGATTTAAAAATTAACAAGATATTAAAATGAAAATTTAAAAATGAAAAATTAAAAATGAGGAATTAAAAATGAAGAATTAAAAATTCAGAATTGAAAATAAAGATTAAAAAATGATGAATTTAAAAAAAAATCAAAATGTAGAATTAAAAATGAAGAAATAAAAATGAAGAATTAAAAATGAAGAATTAAAAATGAAGAATTAAAAATGAAGAATTAAAAATGAAGCATTAAAAATGAAGAATTAAAAATGAAGAATTAAAAATGAAGAATAAAAAATTTAGATTAAAAATGAAGAGTCCAAAATCAAAAATGGAGCAATATAATTAAAAAATGAAGAATTAAAAATAAATAATTAAAAATGAAAAATTAAAAAAGAAGGATTAAAAATGAAGAATTAAAAATGAAGAATTAAAAACGAAAAATGAAAAATTAAAAATGAAAAACAGAGAATGAAAAATAAAGATTAAAAAAAAGAAAATAAATTGTAGGAAAAAAATTTAGGATATAAAATGAAGAAATAAAAATTAAGAATAAAAAATTAGGAATTAAAAACTAGGAATTAAAAATTAAGAATTAAAAATTAAGAATTTAAAAGAAGAATTAGAAAAATTATGGATTAATAAATGAAAAAAACGAAAAATAAAAAATTAAGCAATAAAAAATGAACAATAAAGAATTTATATTGAAAATGAAGAGTCAAAAATCAAGAATAAAAAATGATGAATTGAATATGAAAAATTGAAAAAACTAAAAATGAAGGATTGAAAATACAAAAAAAAACCTGAGTAATTAAAAATGAAGAATAAACAATTAAGAATTCAAAATAAAGAATAAAAAAATGATAAAATGATGTATTTAAAAAGAAAAACTAAAAATGAAAAATTAGAAATGAAAATTTAGAAAATGAAGAATACAAAATGAAAAATTAATAAATGAAGAAAAAAACGAAGAATAAAAACAATAATAAAAATGAAGAGTCCAAAATAAAGAATGAAAATGAAGAGTCCAAAATACAGAATAAAAAATGAAGCATTAAAAATGAAAAATAAAAAATAAAAAACTAAAAATGAAGGTTTAAAAATACAAAATTAAAAATGAGGAATTAAAAATGAAGAATTAACAATTCAGAATTCAAAATAAATATTAAAAAATGATGAAATTAAAAAGAAAAATTAAAAATAAAGAGTTAAAAATGAAGAATTAAAAATGAAGAATTAAAAATGAAGAATTGAAAATGAAGAATTAAAAAATTAAGAATAAAAACGAAGAAAAAAAATTAAGATTAAAAATGAAGATTCCAAAATCAAGAATGGAAAAATATAATTTAAAAATTAGGATAAAAATAAAGAATTATAAATGAAGAATTAAAAGTGAAGAATTCAAAATAGTGAATTAAAAGTGAAGAATTAAAAATGAAGGATTAAAAATAAAGAATTAAAAATGAAGAATAAAAAACGATAACCTAAAAATACGAAATGAAGAATTAAATATTAAAAATAAAGAATTCAAAATGATGAATTGAAAATGAAAAAAAAAAACATTAAGAATAAAAAATTAAGAATAAAAAATGAAGAATTAAAACTGAAGAATTGAACATGAAGAATTGAAAAATGAAGAATAAAAAATTTGCATTAAAAATGAAAAGTCCAAAATCAAGAATAAAAAATTTAGAATAAAAAATGGAGGATAAAATTGAGAATGAAAAATTAAAAATTAAAAACGAAGAGGTAAAAATGAAGAATAAAAAATGAAGAATTAAAATCAAAAATTAAAAAAACAAAAATTTAAAATGAAGAGTTATAAACAAAAATAAAAATAAAGAATTATAAGTAAAAAATCAAAAATAAAGTATTCAAAATAAAGTATTAAAAATAAAGTGTTAAAAATAAAGAATAAAAAATAAAATTTAAAAATAAAGAGCTGATATTAAATAGTAAAACATACAGAACTTATTATAAAGAATGAAAATTAACAATTTAAATCAAAGAAATAAAAATAATGAATAAAAAATTAAAACGAAGAATTAAAAAGAAACAATTAAAAATAAAGAACTGAAAACAAAGAATAAAAATAATGAAAATGAAGAAATTAAAAATTTAAAATAAAGCATTCAAACTGAAGAAAATAAAAAAAAATAGAATGAATGAGGAAGAAATAATAATGAAAATGCAATTACGATTCGTATTTTTTTTAAGACAGACTTTTTTCAACAATTTTATTAATAACATTAGAATTTGTATAATACATAAAATAAGAAAAAATCTAAACAATAATAACTCAGTAATACTATTAAATATTTAATTCCCAAAGAAATTTTATTTCAGAAATAATGTAACGAAGAGTAAAGAGTAAAGAGTAAAGAGTAAAGAGTAAAGAGTAAAGAGTAAAGAGTAAAGAGTAAAGAGTAAAGAGTAAAGAGTAAAGAGTAAAGAGTAAAGAGTAAAGAGTAAAGAGTAAAGAGTAAAGAGTAAAGAGTAAAGAGTAAAGAGTAAAGAGTAAAGAGTAAAGAGTAAAGAGTAAAGAGTAAAGAGTAAAGAGTAAAGAGTAAAGAGTAAATTGTTTAAAATCAAAAGAGGAAAGTGAAAGGCAAAAAATATTTGACAGTAAGTTTTCCTAGGACCTGTCGGATAAATGTGAGAAATCATCTTGTCACAGAACAAAACAATATTCAGTTTACCGTTAATCCATTTCCTGCTTCAGGAGAAAACAGATTTCGCCCAAATTTCATCACCGTGTTCGGTGAAACCGTTGATTCAGAAAACATCAAGCCAAAAACGACGTGTTTTTGTCTGACACAGAAAACAGGCAGATCATGAGCCGAAACGTTACTTAGAAAGCAGAAAGTGGTGGAACATTATCTCAATAAAACCAAGCACTCTTCGGCGAAAGTTCGGTGGGAAATTAAGGTGAAGTCAGCCATAATCACCTTAACAGAAAATGATTTTATTACCAGAAATTACTCTTCTTTGTTACAGATAAAACAATAAAAAATAAATGAATCCATTCTGGATCCTTCCTGAAACATGCCACTGAGCTCAAACCCATTTAGCAAATGTACCAATATTGTGTAATGTAGTTCCTCGAAACGCTCCCAATTCCCCACCAGCGGAAGTGGTTACCGTACGGATCACCGACACCAACACCCACAGCACCGGAGGTTGTTGTTTTCCACACGGTGCTAACTCTGCTTACTTTCCGGTGAAAACTCCCTCTCTCTCTCTCTCTTCGATGAAACAAAAACTTTCGGGAAACATCCTCAGCCACGGGAAAATGAACACGAGTGCCAATATGTCGTCGAGTGGCTTTTGCTGCTGCTTCGCTCTATCTTGCCAGGGTGAAATTGGCTGCAATCTGCTCGAAAGTGGTGCTTTCCAACCTCTCCCTCGCCCATCCTTTGAAAAACTAATTTAATTTCTCACATGAAAGCACACGGCGATGCACAGAAAATGCTGACGGTGGACTTGAGTTTTTTTTATGATATTTTATATTTTTAAAATGTGCAAAAGAATAACTTTCGCCACCGGGTTGTTCTCTTCCGGTTTTTTTTTTTGTGCATTTTTCTCCAGCGTAATTGTCGTTGAAAAGGAATTCAATTTTGAAAAAGAATATAAAATAAGGATGCAAAAATGTATTGGACTCTAGAATCCTTGCTAAAGTTAGCAAGACAGCGATTAAAAATGTTTTGTTTTTTTTTTTGTGTTGACAAAAAAATCACAAATTTGCAACAGAATCTTAAAAAAAAATGAACAGCTAAACGATTTTTCATGAACATATCATGAAATGTATCTTTTTCGTGTGTTTTTACCATAAATCAAATATACCTAATCTTAATTTTAAAGTACCTACTTATTTCGATTAACGTGAAACTTTGCTCTAAGGAAATCTTTTGTACCTGATCTCGAATCCGTGGTCCATTTTTCGATATCTCGTGACGGAGGGGCGGTACGTGACGTGTTACAATAATTTGCAGACTTATACGGTTTGAAAATTCGGTGTCAATGGACTGTTTATGTAAAATTGTATTTGATGGCGTACTCAGAAATTTTTTTTCAAGGTTGTTTACGATAAAATTATCGAAGCTCGACAATTCCTGTTATTATCGGGACTTTTTTATAGTTGAGCAGTTCTCTAGGATTTCGGTCATTCGATTTTTTTTGTATTTTTTAATCCGACTGAAACTTTTTTGGGGCCTTCGGTATGCCCAAAGAAGCCATTTTGCATCATTAGTTTGTCCATATAATTTTCCATACAAATTTTTCAGCTGTCCTTACAAAAATGATGTTTGAAAATTCAAAAATCTGTATCTTTTGAAGGAATTTTTTGATCGATTTGGTGTCTTCGGCAAAGTTGTAGGTATGGATATGGACTACACTGGAAAAAAATAATACACGGTAAAAAAAAATTGGTGATTTTTTTATTTAACTTTTTAACACTAAAACTTGATTTAAAAAAAACACTATTTTTATTTTTTGATATGTTTTAGAGGACATAAAATGCCAACTTTTCAGAAATTTCCAGGTTGTGCAAAAAATCATTGACCGAGTTATGAATTTTTTAATCAATACTGATTTTTTCAAAAAATCGAAATTTTGGTGGCAAAAATTTTTCAACTTCATTTTTAGATGTAAAATTGAATTAGCAATCAAAAAGTACATTAGTGAAATTTTGATAAAGTGCACCGTTTTCAAGTTATAGCCATTTTTATGTATCTTTTTTCAAAATAGTCGCAGTTTTTCATTTTTTTAAATTAGTGCACATATTTGCCCACTTTTGAAAAAATATTTTTGAAAAGCTGAGAAAATTCTCTATATTTTGCTTCTTCGGACTTTGTTGATACGACCTTTAGTTGCTGAGATATTGCCATGCAAAGGTTTAAAAACAGGAAAATTGATGTTTTCTAAGTCTCACCCAAACAGCCCACCATTTTTCAATGTCGATATCTCAGCAACTAATGGTCCGATTTTCAATGTTAAAATATGAAACATTTGTGAAATTTTCCGATCTTTTCGAAAACAATATTTTCAAAATTTTCAAATCAAGACTAACATTTCAAAAAGGCCAAACATTGAATATTACGCCCTTTTAAAATGTTAGTCTTGATTTGAAAATTTCGAAAATATTTTTTTTTGAAAAGATCGGAAAATTTCACAAATGTTTTATATTTTAACATTGAAAATCGGACCATTAGTTGCTGAGATATCGACATTGAAAAATGGTGGGCTGTTTGGGTGAGACTTAGAAAACATCAATTTTCCTGTTTTTAAACCTTTGCATTGCAATATCTCAGCAACTAAAGGTCGTATCAACAAAGTCCGAAGAAGCAAAATATAGAGAATTTTCTCAGCTTTCAAAATTTTTTTTTTCAAAAGTGGACAAACATGTGCACTAATTTTAAAAAATGAAAAACTGCGACTATTTCGAAAAAAGTTACATAAAAATGGCTATAACTTGAAAACGGTGCACTTTATCAAAATTTCACTAATGTACTTTTTGATTGCAAATTCAATTTTACATCAAAAAATGAAGTTGAAAAATTTTTGCGACCAAAATTTCGATTTTTTGAAAAAATCAGTATTGATTCAAAAATTCATAACTCGGTCAATGATTTTTTGCCCATTCTGGAAATTTCTGAAAAGTTGACATTTTATGTCCTCTAAAACATATCAAAAAATAAAAAAAATTAAAAATAGTGTTTTTTTGCAAATCAAGTTTTAGTGTTAAAAAGTTAAATAAAAAAAACACCAATTTTTTTTTACCGTGTATTATTTTTTTCCAGTGTAGTCCGTATCCATACCTACAACTTTGCCGAAGACACCAAATCCATCAAAAAATTCCTTCAAAAGATACAGATTTTTGAATTTTCATACATCATTTTTGTATGGACAGCTGCCAAATTTGTATGGAAAATTATATGGACAAACTAATGATGCAAAATGGCTTCTTTGGGCATACCGAAGGCACCAAAAAAGTTTCAGTCGGATTAAAAAATACAAATATTAAAATTGAAGAAAAAAGACCGATTTCGTAGAGAATTGCTCAGTTTTGTTGTGAAATATAAAAATTGCTAACAAAATACCCTATTTTTTGAATGCTTCTTCAATTTGTAAGAGATTTTTATGAGAAAAACTAAAATTTTCACAAAATACCCTATTTTTTCGAAAATACTCAAATTTTCAATATTTGCATTATGGGTTATGCGGAACGAAATTTTGTATGCTTTTGCACTCTTAAAAGTTTTTTTCTGAACAATTTAAAAAAATAAATAAAAAAATGATACAAAAATTATCACAAAATTACGTATTTTTTCGAAAATACTCAAGTTTTCAAAATTATCAACCGAAGTGAAATTTTGTTTGCTTATTACTTTATTAGAGTTTTATGGAAAATACATATCGTATTTTTGGAAAATACTCAATTTGTATTTTGTAAGAATTTTAATAAATAAAAAAATATGGTGCTTTGTGAATTTCAATAAAAAGAACTCTTATAATGTGAAAAATCATAAAAAATTTCGTACTGCAAATTAAAAAAAATGTATTTTTGAAAAAATAAGTTATTTTGTAATAATTTTAGTATCACTTTTTGAAAAATTGATTGAAAAATTTGCCACTAAAAAAGTGAAAATGCATAAACAATTTTGTTCCGCACAACCCATATTGCTATTATAAAAACTTTGAGTATTTTCGAAAAAATAAGGAAATTTGCGGAAATTTTACTATTTTCCTTTAAAAAAACTCTAATAAAGTGAAGAAGCATACACAATTTCGCTACGTTTGAATCCATTATACATTGCAAATAATGGAAATTTTAGTGCTTTCGAAAAAAGGTATTTTGTGAAGATTTGAGTATTTCTGCTTTGAAACTTACTACATTTTCAAAACATATATTTTAAAACATATATTTTAAATTTAACATGATAAGGTTGAATTAAGTCGATTTTAACAAGATTTAAAAAATGAGCTATCGTTCATTATCGGTGATATGTTTATCGCCGATAAAACTATCGAAATAACGATATTAAGGTTGTTAACGATAAAATTATCGAGGATCGATAACGATAACGGTAATGCTATCGTTATCGTCGAGACGATAACGAGCATCTATCATTATCGTTATTGGACGAAAAATCATTTTTAAAATCTTTCCAAAATTGATTAATTCAACTATATCATGTTAATTGCTTTCACCAAGATTTTTTTTTGGAAATCTAATAAGTTTCAAAATAAAATATGTACTCAACATTGTCAACAAAATACCGTATTTTTTAAAAAGTACTCTAATATTCAAAATTTGCAATATGGGTATCAAATGGAGCGAAATTTAGCATGTTTTTTTCATTTTGGTAAAGTATTTTTTTTAAATACTCAATTGTTCACAAAATACCGTATTTTTCGAAAGTACTCAAATTTTCATAATTTGCAATATGGGTATCAAACGAAGCGAAATTTTGCATGCTTTTTCTCTTTAGTAAAGTATGTTTTAAAAAATACTAAATTGTTCACAAAATACCGTATTTTCGAAAGTACTCAAATTTTCATAATTTGCAATATGAGTATCAAACAAAGCGAAATTGTGTATGCTTTTTCACTTAATTAGAGTTTTTTGGAAAATACCAAAATTTTCACAAAATATCTTATTTTTGAAAAATACTAAATTTTTGTAAATTTGCTTGAAAATTTGACCATTTTCCGAGCAAATTTCACCGGATATTTTTATTGCAATGGTAAAGCCAAACTGAACCGAAAAATGTGTTTAATTGAATTTATTCTTTTGAAAAAAAATATTCTGGTTTTAAAAGCGTGTTTCTCTTTAGTTTGAAATTTTCCCGGAAAATGGCAAAATTTTCACTTTTTTGAAAATCTCCATATAAAATCTAGGTTGTTCGCTAACTATTTTGACAGCTGGAAACCCCTCCTTACCTTACTAATCTACATACCTTGGGCCCAGAGCCCAGATAACAAAATTAAGTGGAAAATGTATTGATCCAAAAAAAAAAGTTTCAGTTCTGGTGTCTTGAGAAGAGTTGTTGCAAATGGAAAAGAGAAACATTTGACTTGGTTGAATTTTAGGGTGGTTTACGATTAGGGTGTTTTCAAAAATTTAACTTTTCAGGAATATTTTAGGGGTTTTTATCCAAAAAGTTGATGGGATTGTCAATCCATGTTGAAGTCACCAAAATATTATCTCGCATTCTACACCTTTCACGACCAAGTTTTCAAGTGTTTTATTTTTTCAAAAATCAGAATTTGAAAGGTGCAATTGAGTGATGAATTTTTTGAGAAAATTGTTGTTCAAGCCAATTTTAGAGCTCAAAAAAACAAACATTTTCGTTTTTTTGCAAGTCAATTCAGACTTAAACGTAAAAATTTACAGCCATTTAAAAATAAAAAGAGACGCAATTTTAAACTTAAATATCACTATAAAGGAGCAAGCCAAACTGTAAGCCCTGGGTTGCATTCAAAAGGGGAGACTCTGAAAAAAAATCTTTGAGGTATTTTTTTAACTCGAGATATCTTCATTTGAAAATATTTATGGGACCACCCTAATGAATTTCGGAAATTGTCCAACAATATGTTTTTATATGTAATTTTGCCCACTGAATTTTAAGTTGCCCTATGAGTTGAACCAAAGTGTCAAAATATCGATTTTGAATGGTTGTTGATGCTAATTCGGTTAATTAATCTTTTGGTGAAATAGTCTTGAAGTAATTAACTCTAAGCAAATGGACCAATTCCCTTTATCGAAAATCGAATCCCCATCGGTTTGCGATCTCACGATTGGCTGATTTTGGATGGTTTGGTGCTGGAGGGGGTGGGAATTTTGACGTGTTTTGTTTGAGCCCACGAAAACCCACATCAAACTGACCACCAAGCCGGTGGTGTGTGTGAGTGAGGTTTTGCTTGTGAGAAGGGCCCGGGTTTTGGTCGGTGTTTACCATTCATCGAAAGGAAACCCGCTTGACTTATGGGCGTTTCGACGAATCGACGGTTGATGGGTTATCTAAAGATTAGGGGTCGGATTATGGTGGGCTTGCTCGATCTTGGGGGGTTTGTGGTGAAGGTGGCTTTAAAGATGGAATTTTAGAAAATATAAAATGAAATATTTTCAGCATCACTGGAAATTGAAGTCGATTTAAATAATTAAACAAATAATAAAACATAGATAAAGTGGAATGAAATTCAAATGCTTGAGAACATTTAAAAGAATATTATACCAAAGAAGATTTTTTTCACTTCCCATCGTTTGGCGTTCAAGAATAATGGTTCTTACGGTTATAACATGAAGCTCGCAACAGGCGATTGGCAGCTGGATAGACACGTGCAAGAAACACGATAATCGATAATGTACACCAATGGGGATTGCAATTTCATCTCAGTAATATTACAAAAACTCCATTGGTAAATTAAAATGTTTTTGTTTTTAATTTCAACTGCTCCGAAAATGTTGCATTTTTTTTCTTTTTGAAAATTGTAAAAAAAAACTCAATCATAATCCTTACTTTAAGTTAGCAAAGATAACCAACCCCATTTCCGTATCGATTGAGCCTCAGAAGAGTAACTTTTCAAAGTTGAAAGGAAAATATGCTGCAAAAAGTTGATGCAGGACAAGAAGCAGGATAAACCGAGCCCAGCCCTCTTGATCCGATGAGGAAGATAACAATCCCCTCCCCTCCCGGGTTTATTTGACTTGAAGCTCTTCCACTCTAATCTCTCCCCCCTCCCATCAACTCGGATCCAATCAACGTAACAGTAAAACCAGCAGCTTGAGCGATGGCATTCTCAAGATTTTCCACGAAGCTTTTCTCGACGAGCTGGACGGTGCTGATGCTGTTGACCCAGTAAATATTTGGCCAACACCTACCCCCCACCCCCGCCTGAGAAATCGAGACCAACCACCATCTTGAGATTGAGATGGCCAAATCAAAGTTTCGGGAATTATCTGTTATCACAGTGAAAAAAATATTTTGAACTATTCTATAATAAATATACAGTACAGACTAGTTAATACGATCGACTAGGCGAAATTCCACTGCGGATAATCGAAAGTTCAGATAATCGAATCACAAAAAAACATGTTTTTCGTTGTCTTATTGTGACTGTTGATGGGATATCTACAACCACTTAGTAATTTAACTCAATGTAAATGAATGTGATCTTCTACAATGGAAAAGTAATCAAATTGGAAACTTGACGATTGGATTGCAAAATTTTAAAATCTACCGTAAGTTGACGTTTCCATATCAAAGGTAAACAAACAACTGCATAGCAACCAAGATTGTTAATGGCCTATCTACAATCACTTTACTTAGAATAGTTAAGTTGCGTAGAACAGATAAATTGCTTAGAAATAGTACGTAACTTACTGTCGTCATCTACAATCAACTTAGCAAACTTGCTGGGCTGTTATACGTTGCTATGCAGTTGTTTGTTTACCTTTGATATAGAAACGTCAACTTGCCGTAGGTTTTGAAATATTCCAAACCATACGTCAAGTCACCAATTTGCTTACTTTATGATTGTGGAAGATCAGATTCCTTTGCATTGATTCAAATTCCTACGCTAAGTACAATTTTCTAAGTAAAGTGATTGTAGATAGGCCATAACTAGGCTTAGTGATTTTTCACGCTCAAAAATTTCAAATTTCACGGGGACCATAATTTCAAAACACCAAATTTCACGAAAATTTCGCGGACCGTGAAAAATGTTAAAATAACTCTGAAAATCTTATGTTAGTAACAAAGAAACTACTTTTCATGCTTCATTATATATTATTCTTCAATGACCATAAGAAAAATCGTTAATTTGAACAAGACACAAACAAAATTCTCCTAATTTTCAAAAAAGATTCCACGTAGTTTATGGATGAGCTCTAAATATATTTTGAAATAAAATGTAAAGCATGCGTTTTCTCATTTATTGAACTGCTTTTTTTAATATACGACTTATAAAGTTTAAAAGTTCTCGCTGATTTGCTTCATTTTATTGAATTTCATATCAAAGCAAGATTAAACAATCTTGTCCAGCAAAAATAAGTAAAATAATTTGATTTTTTTGCGACATTTAGCAAATCAACATTTTCTTTAAGGTGTTTATCTCTCTTTTCAAAATGTGAATTTTCAATCAAAAGTAAAAAATACTTTAATTGTAACGAAATCAAAATTTGTACACAAAATGAAAACAAAAACAATAGAAAAAGTATTTTTTTAAACTTTCACGGGAATTATCCACCCAAATTATCAAATATCGTTAAAATTAAACAGGACTTTTTTTTAAGTTTTATTTTTTATCAAACAAATCATGATTCTGTCAATTCCTTTTGAAACTTTACCTTTCAAATAAAATAGCAGTAAAATTGTTACTACAGCGAATGCAAATATTACCTACTAAACTTAGTAAGTTCCTAAAAACACTGAGAAATCTGAACAATTCTTCAAATGTTGCATATCAAGCTTTTCAATTGAAAACTAATGAAATTAACTTAAATAGTATGTATGGATGAAATATTTATTTTGTTATTATTTTGAAAAAAAAACAAACATGATTTGAGAAAATTGATAAATTTCTCGAACTTCACGCCGTCCACGAAATCGTCAAATATCACTAACCCTATGTTAGTAATTGAACAAGGGTATTCACTCGCTGAATTCTACAGTAGTTCATAAGATTATATTTATTCCTATTTGAGTTAGACAAATCATTTTGAGAAAAATCGTAACAGTTTCACACAAACATAACATTTCACGGGATTTCGCGGAAAAAGCCAAATTTCACGAATTTCACGCTGTCCGCGAAATCGTGAAATTTCACTAACCCTAGCCATAACTGATAAAATTACTGTCGGAGGATAACGATAATGGATATCGTTATTTCGATAATTCTGTCGGCAATAATCTTATCACCGATAATGGACGATAATTAATTTCATAATCCTTATAAAATTGATTTATCTTGTAAAATTAATCATGCTTTCACTAAGAATATATTTTTTGAAAATGTGGTAATTTTCTAAGTATAAATATGTACTCAAAATTGTTCACAAAATACCATATTTTTCTTTAATACTCAAATTTTCATAATTTATAATATGGGTATCAAAAGAAGCAAAAAATTGCATGCTTTTTAATTTTCAGATTTGTTTTTAAAACTACAATTTTTTACAAAATACAGTATTTTTTTCGAAATTACTCAAATTTTAAAAAATTGCGATATGAGTATCAAACGAATTGAAATGTTGTATGCTTTTTCAGTTTATTAGAGTTTTTTGGCAATCGTCGGGACGATAACGATAATCTATCGTTATCGTTATTGTTGTTTCGATAATTCTATCGGCGATAATCTTATCGCCGAAAATGGACAATAACTCCTTTTTTAAATCTTTATAAAATCGATTCATTGAACAAAAAAAAATCATACGATGTTAAATTTTCATTGCTTTCACTAGGAATATATTTTAAGAAAACGTGGTAACTTTCTAAGTATAAATATGTACTTTAAATTGTTCACAAAATACCGTATTTTTCTAAAATACTCAAATTTTCATAATTTGCATTATGGGTATCACACGAAGCAAAAATTTGTATGATTTTTCAATTTATTAGATTTTTTTTTGAAAATTACTAAAATTTTCACAAATTACGCTATTTTTTCGAAAATACTCAAATTTTCAAAATTTGCAATAAGGGTTTTAAATGAATTCAAATTTTGTATGCTTTTTCATTCTTTTTGAGTTTTTTTTTTGAAAATACTAAAATTTTCACGAATTACCTTTTTTTACGACAATACTTAAAATTTACAAATTTCCATATTTTTAAGAAAATACTCAAATTTCCAAAATGTTCAATATGGGTATCAAACGTAGCGAAATTTGGTATGCTTTATTACTTTATTAGAGATTTTGGAGAATTTTAAAATTTTCACAAGATTTCACCGTATTTTTCGAAAATATTCAAATTTTCCAAATTTTTAATGTGGGTATCAAATGATTTGAAATGTTGTATGCTTTATCAAATTATTAGAGTTTTTTTCAAATACTATTTTTTTACAAATTATCGTTTTCTTTCGAAAATACTCAAATTTTCACAAATTACTTATTTTTAAGAACATACTCAAATTTTCAAAATTTTCAATATGGGTATCAAACGTAGCGAAATTTGGTATGCTTTTTTACTTTATTAGAGGTTTTTTGGAAAATACTAAAAAATAAACAAAATTTCACTGTATTTTTTTGAACACATTCAAATTTTCAAAAAAAAAAGTTAAATGTTATGTTAATGTTATATGCTTTTTGATTTATTAGAGTTTTTTTTTAACTTAAATATTCACAAATTACCGTATTTTTTCGAAAATACTCAAATTTTCACAAAATACCTATTTTTGAGAAAATACTCAAATTTTCTAAATTAGCAATATGGGTATTAAACGTAGCGAAATTAGGTATCACGGCGTGTTTTCTGGGCAACCTTAAGGAGAAAAAATAGTCATCGCTACTATTAAATGTGTCTTATAGGAAATTTTCTCAGCTTTCCAATGCTTCTAAGAGCGAAATGTTTCATCGGGAAATTTCTGAGATATCTCTATTTTAAGTTATTTGTTTTAACATCCTTAATCATTTATTGGAAACTTTGAAATAACAGTTCAGGAAACTTGTCAAATGATGTGTTTCATGTGTCATTTACTCATCAAAATGTGCAAAATAAGACAAGAAACAACTTTGTAGAAGGTTGCAAACCGCTAAACATATCGAAAATAAAGTTTTAACCGAATTTTTGAATATGTGGGATTTATTCAGGAATTTAAATCATTACACTGCATAAAATATTATTTTCACAAGAACAAATAGATTGTTACATAATTGCTGTGTACAAATAACACCGGTCTGCTCTGATACAGCTTGGAACTAGCTGCTGCAACCGAATTTTTTACAGGTTTGAGGTTGATATGATATTAAAAGATTTTTATGGATAAATATCATGTTTTCTTAATCAAACATTAACCAGCTGCATAGATACAAAACATGTTTAATACTCGAAATTTAACTGCAAACTACCGTTGTAAGCTTTAGGAGAAATACTTTATTAGTATGAAATGATTGTTTTAGTTTTTTTGTATTTAATGATCAAAGATTTACCGATATTTTATAAGTTTATAAGACTGTCATCTTCAATCTCATATTTAAAAAAAAAATATTTCGTGATTTTTGTTTAAATAGTTTCGAAAGAAAGTTTCTGTTGGATTTTTTTTTGTTAAAATAATATTTAAAAAAAATAGTTTGTGACGATGTTTTCAGCATTCTGAATTGGAAGACTCGAGTATTATTATTACTTTTAAGTGCATGTTCAACAGAAAACATTTTATAAAATTTTATCTTTATTTTATACTCATGAAAATATGACTTTTGAAGCATGCAACAGTAATATGTAGTACATTTTCGATTTTAAATCATATTTGTATTTATGTTCCTGGTTAATGTTTGCTTAAGAAAATGTCAAATTTATTCATTAAAATTCAATAATACCATTAACAATCACAAACCTGCCAAAGTTTCGGTTGAACATGCTAAATCAGAGCAGACACGTTATATTTTTACACAAAAAATATGTAATTATCTAATGATTCTTGTAAAAAAAATATTTTTACACTGTTTTATGATTTTAATTTCTGAATAAATCCCACATATTCAAAAATTCGGTTAAAACATAATTTTCAAAATGTATAGCGGTTTACAACCTTCTACAAAGTTTTTTCTTGTCTTATTTTGCACATTTTGATGAGTAAATGACACATGAAACACATCATTTGATAAGTTTTTTGAACTGGTAGTATAGAATTTCAAATAAATAATAAAGGAATTTAAAACCAAAAAACTTAAAATAGAGATATCTCAGAAATTTCCCGATGAAACATTTCGCTCTTAGAAGCATTGGAAAGCTGAGAAAATTTCCTATAAGACACATTTGAAAGTAGCGATGACTATTTTTTCCTGATAAGTTTGTTCTAGAAAACACGCCGTGGGTATGCTTTTTTACTTTATTTTAAAAAATAGGAAAATACTAAAAATTTCATAACATTTCACCGTATTTTTTCAAAAATATTAAAATGTTCAAAAAAAATATATGGGTAACAAATGAATTGAAATTTTGTATGCTTTTTCAACTTATTAGAGTTTTTTATTTAAAAATACTAAAATTTTGACACAAATTACCGTAATTAGGATTATTAGCAGTAATTAGGATTATTTAGAAAATTAGGAATATGGGTAATAAACGTAGCGAAATTTGGTATGCTTTTTAACTGTATTAGTGGTTTTTTGGAAAATACTTAAAATTAAACAAATTTTCACTGTATTTTTTTGAAAACATTCCAATTTTCAAAATGTTAAATGTTATATTAATGTAATATGCATTTTAATTTATGAGAGTTTTTTAAACTAAAATATTCACAAATTAGCGTATTTTTCGAAAATAGTCAAATTTTCACTAAATACCATTTTTTTAGAAAATACTCAAATTTTAAAAATTAGCAATATGGGTATCAAGTAGCGAAATTTTGTATGCTTTATTACTTTATTTAAAAAAAAGGAAAATACAAAAATTTTCATAACATTCCACCGTATTTTTTTCGAAAATATTCAAATTTTCGAAAAAAAACAATATATGAGTAACAAATGAATCAAAATTTTGTATGCTTTTTCTACTTATTAGAGTTTTTTATTTAAAAATACTAGAATTTTGACAAATGACCGTATTTTTTCGAAAATACGAGAATGATTTTCAAAATATCCAATATAGAAATCAAACGAAGCGAATTTTTCCATGCTTCATACAAAAATTTAAATTGTGTGTGCTTAATAAATCAATTTTCAACATTTTGCGTCGTTTGATACCCATATTGCATATTTTAAAAATTTGAGTTTTTTAAGAAAAAACACAGTATTTTGTAAAAAAATAAGTATTTTACAAAAAAAATCAGTAAAAAAGCAAACCAAATTTTGTTTCGTTTGATATTCATATTGCATATTTTGAGAATTTAAGTATTTGCGAAAAAAAAATCTGTAATTTGTGAAAAAAATATATTTCCCAAAAAATAACTATATAATTGTGAAAAAGCAAACCAAATTTCGTTTCGTTTCAAACGTTTGTGTGTGCTTAATATATCAATTTTCAACATTTTGCGTCGTTTGATACCCATATTGCATATTTTAAAAATTTGAGTTTTTCAAGAAAAAAACACAGTATTTTGCAAAAAAAAAAGTATTTAAAAAAAAAATCAGTAAAAAAGTAAACCAAATTTTGTTTCGTTTGATATTCATATTGCATATTTTGAGGATTTAAGTATTTGCGAAAAAAAATCTGTAATTTGTGAAAAAAAAATTATTTCCCAAAAATAACTATATTATTGTGAAAAAAGCAAACCAAATTTCGTTTCGTTTCAAACCCATATTGCATATTCAAAAGAGGGGGTAAAATATTTGAGTATTTTTGTAAAAAATACGTAAATTTGTGAAAATTTTAGTCAAAAAAAATCTCTTAGGGTGAAGAAGTATGCAAAATTTCGTTTTATTTGATACCTATAGTGCAAATTATGAAAATTTTAGTACTTTCGAAAAAATACGATACTTCTGTGAATAATTTTGAGTACATATTTCACTTTGAAACTTACAAGATTTTCAAAAAATATTTTCTTTGTGAAAGCATTTAACATGAATTGATCGATTTCAGAAGGATTTCAAAAATGAGTTATCGTCCATTTTCGGCGATAACCATAGATTATCGTTATTGTCGGTACGATAATCGAGCCACGGTTATTTAATCGTTAACAACCTTGATATGAACGTTACCCAGAAAGTTTTCTAAGGTGATTGTGGATGACGGGCGTAAGGTACGTACTTTTCGAGGTAACTTATCTATTTTACTTTACATAGATGCTCAAAGCTTAGTGGTTGTCGATAGCCTATTACTCTATGGTGATTTAGAATATTTAAATTCAAGATGGCGGCCAAAATGGCGGTGATGAAATATTAAGAAAAAAAATGCATTTTTCAATTTAATACGCAACCAACCATTCAAATTTGACTAAAATGGGGTCGCTGAACTCGAATTTGATGTTAAATTAAGAAAATAAAAAAATAATGAAACGTTTCAGGAGATCCATAAAAAAAATGAGAAAATGCTAAAATTTCTGGTGATTTCACATAATTTTACTGTGAAATCACCTCCAGAGGACACTTCATCATAAGACAACGACTGTGAACGCAGTGTCTCATCCCCGTCGTTACCACGAAAAGCCTGTGGCGCAAAGTGAAGGGATTTTCCGCGGAAATCGTTGTCACCTCGCAGGGAAGGTAAACAGGGACGGTGACTGTTTTGGACGGATACCCCCACGCGGCTGGCCTGCAGGAGATGTCGCCGGGAATTATCTGTTTGTGCTGGGAAATTTGCCTGGGAAAAGCAGATGGAGAGGGGCGTGATGAGGGATTTGCTGGAAGTGGGTTGTTTTTTAGGTGGGTCGAGTTTTCAAATGTTTAAGAGTAAATCATTTTTTGATTTTGAAAGGTTGAAAAATTTTACGATTGAATACTATCTCTTTTTCGATGAATTCTACCTCAATTTATGTAGAATAGGTCAGATTAATCTTTTCTAATCCGAAATCTGTCATGAAGAAAAAAACACTGTCGATTTGTGAAATTTTATAGAATAAATCTGAAGTGTTTTAAGTCTAATTTCAAGCCAAGTATGAAAATTTTACGACATCCAATTCAACACTTTCTTGTGAATACGCTTCAGTAAAGATGAAAAATTGTCTTCTTCTTACATCGCGTCACACACACAAACCCACGAACATATGAATTGACGCAAAAATAGGATTGGCCACAGAAGGAAAACTCACGATTAATTTAAACTGTAATGTGTGTGTGTGTATGTTTTATGTCGGGCAGTAAACCATGCAAAATTTAACTTGGCAAACAATTCTACAGAGCGCCAGGACAGCCAACTCGACTAATTGGCACTGCTGCACGCCATAATTTATGCAAGCGCAAAGCGCGCACACAAACATTCACACATTTACACATACATTCAAATTCGCGCAGTATGCCATGATGTGTGCGCGTTACCACGGCAATCTCTGTACAAACGGGGGAATGACATTTGCTGGACGAATGTTTATAAAAATAAACTGTCAAATTCGTAAACACTTTTCTGCATAACAAAAATGAAACATAAATACAACAATTGTCAAAAGTATTCAAATATTTGCCATTTATAACCGTATTTACCATCAAATTAACCAAAGTTTATCTACCAATTTATAGGTTATGTTGACACTGCAACACTCGGCAAAACGCTTATCGTGACAGTTTTGCGCCATCTGTTTGTCACGTATGGCAAATACTTCACCGCGGGACCAGCAAAAACAAGCGACATCTCGAGGTAATCCTCCGTTGCAAAATGTTGAGCTCCCAAAAAGCGTAAGCAAATAAGCGGACTCCGGAGGCAAAAACCTGGCCCCGGCCGCAAAATTATAATATAGTTGTCACGAACGGACGGCCCACAATTTAAACAACAGAGGAAATCGAGCAGGATGAACACAGCGAAAAAAGTCGACTGGTATTCCGAGTTTTCCGAGCGGGCTCGAGAGGGGGTCGAGATTTTCAATAAAATGCCCAATTGTGGTTTCAACGTGTAGCCCCGAGATTGACACAGGCAGGGTTGAGGGCAGCAGCTTCGGGTGGTAAATTGCTGACCATTATTGTCCTCTGCGGTTGGGGTTTGGAATTTCGGGCGAAATTGATTGCCAGGTCGAGTTTTATTGTTTCGATGAAGGGGTTTTGAAGTGGGTCACTCAAATTTGTCAATTTTTGTCGTTGGAAGAATGAATTGCTTTGCACGAGACTTAAATCGTCGCATACATGTGCTCTCAACTGTATCGTTCTGGAATGTGTACTTTTTATGCATAGTCGAAACAGACTCACACATGTAAACTGTTCCTGTTTGCATAAATGTGCTATTTGCATTTTCATCAATGTTATGTTATTATTCGTGTGCTCTTTCAGAAAAAAAAAAACAAAAATATGCAGTATTTTTTTTTTCAAGAAAATCGAAGAAAATCATTTTTTTTATTTGTGAAAACAAAACACGTAACCTTGTTTTTGGGACAAACTTGTCTGAGTTTTTCTCAGCTTGCTGTGTTTGCATATTACGTCCAGGAATGTGGATAGATTTCTTAACTTTGCGTTATGTGAAGCAATACTCTACCATCAAATTTTCAATCTTCAAAATGATACTTTTTCACTGTTTCTATTGTTTCTATTTTTTTTAAATAGGATACCTTTGGACTGTTTGTAAATTATACATTTTGAGACCTAGGCTACAACCTTGCAAAAAGTCCAGGGACAAAAACTATAAATATAAGTTGTACAAACCTTACTTAAACACAACCATGAAATAAACCTGAGATTGACATAAACAATATCGACGTCGTCGTGCTATCTTGTCGCACCCGCCATTTTGACGTTCCGAGAAAAACGCGTTTTAATGTTTGACCTTGAATATTCAAAAACGAGAGCACGCAATGTAAACAATAACAAACACGTTTTGTTTGGCTCACCATTCTGTGCATTGTCCCAAAGTTTGGTTGAAGTTTGTTGCTGGAGTCCCGAGTTATAATTACAAATGTTTACGGTAGTCTAGCTTGTACGTGCGACAAACGCATCCTGACTTTCCTGGCCTGAAATCCCTTTGGCCTTTTGTCGCACTTACATCAATTTTCATGGAGTGACAAGATAGCACGACAAGATTGAAACTACTTTCATATGTAAAGTGACAAAAATGCACGGAGTTTTTTCGGTTTTTGTTGAATATCTCAGGATTGAAATCGAATTTTGGGGATCTGTGAAGGTCAAAAGGTGAGGCATTGTGAGCTGCACAAAATGGCGTTCTTAACTCAATTTGGCCCAAAATGCACGTACGACAAGTTAGCACGATGGCGACGATATATTGAAATTCAAGGGTCAAAACAAAATCGTTTAGAATAAAACATATTTAAGGAAAACAGGTTAAGCAAAACTATGTAATTTGTTTTCCAAATTGTTCCCTTATGTTTTGAGTTTTTTACAAGATTATAAATAAGCATATTTTTTATCCCTGGAAAAAAAATCTGAAAAAATACAAAAAAAACCTTTATGACAAACTTGCTAAATTATTTTCCAAGAGATATGAGCAATTCTCTGAGATTTCCGTCATTCATTTTTTTTTTTTGTATTTTTTAATCAGGCTGAAAATTGTTTGGTGCCTTCGATATGTCCAAAGAAGCCATTTTGCATCATTAGTTTGTCAATATAACTTTTCATACAAATTTGACAGCTATCCATACAAAAATAATACATGAAAATTCAAAAATCAGAATCTTTTGAAGGAATTTTTCGATCGATTTGGTGTCTTCGGCAAAGTTATACACGGTAAAAAAAATTTGGTGCACTTTATCAAATTATCCACAAAGAACTTTTTAATTGCAAATTTGATTTTACATCGAAAAATGAAAAAAAAAATAGAAATAGTTTTTTTTTGCAAATCAAGATTTTACATTGAAAAATGTTTGCGACCAGTATTTCGAATTTTTGAAAAAATCAGTATTGATTCAAAAATTCATAACTCGGTCGAAGATTTTTTGCCCATTCTAAAAATTTCCGGAAAGTTGGCATTTTACGTCCTCTATAACATATCAGAAAATGAAAAAAAAATTAAAAATAGTTTTTTTTTGCAAATCAAGTTTCAGTGGCAAAAAGTGAAAATAAAAATCACCAAAAAAAAATTGACCGTGTATCATTTTTTTCAGTGTAGTCCTTATCCATACCTTCAACGTTGCTGAAGACACCAAATCGATCAAAAATTTCCTTCAAAAGATACAGATTTTTGAATTTTCATATATCATTCTTGTATGGACAGCTGCCAAATTTGTATAGAAACTAATGACGCAAAGGCTTCTGTGGGCATACCGAAGGCACAAAAAAAGTTTCAACCTGATTAAAAATTTAAATTGATAAAATAAAAATTGTTTTGTTTATATGAAGCATACAAATATAGCTTTTTAAAATTTTGTGCCATTCTACGCAAGAATCTTTTTTAAGGATGTCATTGTATCAATCAAATCTGGAGTTTTTTTGAAAGGGTCTAATAAACCAAATTTCCAGTTTTTGCAAAAACTGAACATTTGGTTTATTGGACCTTTTCTAAAAAAAACTCCAGAAATTATCGATTATTTTTTTTTAATTTCTGATGGAGCATTTAAATAACATCAAAAACATGTTATTTGAAAAAAAAGATAAAAAATTAAACTGAATTTCAAGCCCAATTATCGAAACAAAAAATGTGGCAAAAAGTATAAGAAAATGCATTCTACAGCATTACACTTGAGCCTCTGTCACAAATTTTTAAAAATATCAGGGAATAAATGAATTTTTTTCCCTTTGTGGTTCCTATATTTAAAACATTGTAAAAAGCTTCAAAATACCCTATTTAATTAAAGAATTCAGAACTGATCGTTATTCAAAGTATCTTGAACAGTTTACAGACAACCAAACATATTTTTTAATCTCAATTTTTTTGCAGTAATTATTTTCGAGGAACATTTCTCGAGTTTTTGTTTGAAATAGTCCAGCAAACAAAATTTTAAGTTATTGAAGAATTCGACGACGTTTTTTCCGCTAGGTTCGCTGTTGTTCCAGCGGTGTTCGGAATGACAGCCCCCATACAGTTTGAGCAGTTTTTAGGGAAAAATCGCGTTTATGATGAAAAATCAAGCATTTTCAGAAAAGTGGGGTATTGCAAAGTGTGGCAATTTCGCTAACGATCATAATGCGTGGTGATTTGTAGTGATTAATTGTGACTGGAATTTTATTAAAACGATTTTTCTAAAAAGATGATCGATATTTTGGATAACTTGAGTTAAATGATGCAAAAGTTAAAAGTAATGATGAAATGTTATGAAAAAGTGTTTAAACTTTACTTCTCTTCCCCTTTGACCAAAATATTGACCTTAAAAATGCATTTTGGTGATTTTTTGGAATTTTTTGGAAAAATTCGAATAACTGGCAATTTTTTGAGAAAATTATTGTTATTATGCTGTAATATGACTCTAATAGTTTGTTCTATCAATAATACACACAAAAGGAGCATTAGCAATCAAATAAATCATATTTAAATCAATTTTTCAAAAGATCTTTTTGGACATGAAAAATTAACTCAGCCCCTATGATTTTTACATCATTCGATTCGTTTATGCGATTGCCACACTTTACAATGACTTTCATCGACGTTAACAAATATTTGAAGGAAATAAAAATCAAAAACTGCAAAAAAAATAATATTTCCAAGCACGCTGTCATTCCGAACATCGTTGCGTAGTGCTTCTACTCGCCACCAGGATGCGTGCACGTTTCTGTCGAATCTCTCAATTGCGTTTTGAGTGTTTCTATTACCCCTGACTCAAGGTGGTTCCAAAAACACCCAAAAAGCAAAAACTAAAAATTTGGTTTATTGGACCTTTCCCAAAAAAAATTCCAGGGGGAGGGAAAATTTTTAAAATAAAATTTGCAAATTAAATTTCATCGGACTATTTTAGTGAAATCTAAAACAAATTTAAAAATAAAGCTGATAAAATTTTAGGTTCAAACACAGAAAAAATGGTCATAACAATCTTCAGGAAATTATGACAGATTTTGTGTCAAAAAAGTGTTATTTTTATCAAGTTAACATTTTTACACATTTTGAAAGTAAAATTAATCACAAAAGAGGTAATATTCAATCAACCAGAATTTCAACCTTCCAAATTTAAACGTTTTTTTTTTCTTTGTTGGTCAAATGGCCCTTCGCTGACTTAGTTTTCGGTATTTTATTTAGAAGATATGACTCTTTGTTGACTTACTTACCTGAAATCGATCATCTTTCTTTTTAAAATTTGTGTAAGATTTTAACGAAATAGTCCGATTAAAATTAATTTGCATGATTTCTCGGTTTTTATAACTTGAGCAATTCTTTCCAAAACTGGAAATGCATTTTTTTGTATTTTTTGATTTGGCTCAAAGTTTGTGGGGGCCTTCCCTATGACCAAATAAGCTATTTTGCGTCATTGGTTCACCCATACAAGTCTCCATACAATTTTGGGCTGCTGTCCATACAAAAATGGTATGTAAATATTCAAACAGCTGTAACTTTTGAGTGAATTTTCTGATCAATTTGGTGTCTTCGGCAAAGTTGTAGGTATTGTTGAGGACTTTTGAGAAAAAAATAGGTACACGGAAAAAAATTGCAGATTTTTGAATCAACTTTTTTTTCACTAAAACTCAATTTCCCAAAATACGTATCTTTTTATTTTCGAGATTTTTCGATATGTTTTAGGGGACAAAAATCCGCAACTTTTGAATCATGCAGAAACATGGTCAAAAAATCTGCCGCCGAGTTATGAATTTTTGAAAAAATTGTGATTCTTGGAAAAAATCGAAGTTTCATGCTAAAACAAGTTTGAAATTATTTTTTAATGCAAAATTGAATTTGCAATCGAAAAGTACTTTACAGATTTTTTGATAAAAGGGTCCGTTTTCAAGATATAGCCACCGAATGTTTGATTTTAGCGAAATATTTGCAGTTTTTCAATTTTTAAAAATAGTGACCATAGGTGACCATTTCTAAAAATATTTTTTATTTGAAAGGTTCAGAAAATTTGCTATAAAATTGTCTAAGAGACATTGAAGATTGGACCTCGGGTTGCTGAGATAGAGCCGCTTTAAGAAAAAGAAACACGAAAATTGAAGTTTTCTAAATCTCACCAAAACAACCCACGATTTTCTAATGATCATATCTCAGCAAATAATGGTCCGATTTTCAATGTTAATACATGAAAAATTCGTGAAATTTTCCGATCTTTTCGAAAAAAATATTTTGAAAATTTTTAAAATCAATGTGCGTAATGTTCAATGTTTGGCCCTTTTAAAATGTTAGTCTTGATTTAAAAATTTACAAAATATTTTTTTCGAAAAGATCGGAAAATTTCACGAATGTTTCATGCATAATCATTGATAATCGGACCATTAGTTGCTGAGGGCAGCGAATGACCGAAAGGTTAAAGCTGCCGGAAATAAAGTAATTAACAACAACAACATTAGTTGCTGAGGTATCGACATTAGAAAATGGTGGGCTATTTTGGTGAGTTTAAGAAAACTTCAATTTTCGTGTTTCTTTTTCTTAAAGCGGCTCTATCTCAGCAACCCGAGGTCCAATCTTCAATGTCTCTTAGACAATTTTATAGCAAATTTTCTGAACTTTTCAAAAAAAATATTTTTAGAAATGGTCACTCATGGTCACTATTTTTAAAAATTGAAAAACTGCAAATATTTCGCTGAAATCAAACTTTCGGTGGCTATATCTTGAAAACGGAGCCCTTTATCAAAAAATCTGTAAAGTACTTTTCGATTGCAAATTCAATTTTGCATTTAAAAATAATGTCAACTTGTTTTTGCATGAAATTTCGATTTTTCCAAAAATCACTATTTTTTCAAAAATTCATAACTCGGGGGCAGATTTTTTGACCATGTTTCTCAATGGCTCAAAAATTGCGGATTTTTGTCCCCTAAAACATATCAAAAAATCTCGAAAATCAAAAAATACGTATTTTGGGAAATTGACTTTTAGTGAAAAAAGTTGATTAAAAAATCTGCAATTTTTTTTTCCGTGTACCTATTTTTTCTCAATAATCCTTAACAATACCTACAACTTTGCCGAAGACACCAAATTGATCAGAAAATTCACTCAAAAGTTACAGATTTTTGAATTTTCACACATCATTTTTGTATGGACAGCTGCCAAATTTGTATGGAGACTTGTATGGGTGAACCAAAGACACAAAATAGCTTATTTGGTCATAGGGAAGGTCCCCACAAAGTTTAAGTCAAATAAAAAAAAAAAAACAAAAAATAAAAATGAACGAAATCGGTCGATTTCGTAGAGACTTGCTCCTTAGAAGCAACTGATTTCATCGAAAATTTCACAAAATCTTTTCTTTTGGAAACTTTAGCTCGACATCGATCGAGAAAAAATGTATTGCGCATTCTAGTTGAAAAAATTGTTGCACATTCTAGTTTAAAAAAATGGTAACATAGCAAAAAATGCATCTTAAAAATATATTCAAGATATTCTTGTCATTCTCTACCACAGCGTGCCATAAAAACCCCACACGCAAAAATAAATTAACCGTGAACAAAAGAACAAAAAGTTGGGAATCAGTTTTCCAGTTTTGCATAGAATTACATTATATTTTTTGATAAAATTTTACACGGTTTTGTAACTTCATAAAAAGTATTGTGAAATATGTAAACGAATTGTTTTCTGTCTGCATTTGCCATTATCATAAGAATTTTTTCCGTTAAATGCTGAAAACAAATACTTTTTTGATAGAGAAATCGCTGAACGTATTCTTCTTTTCTTGGTGGAAACTTCACTCATGCACACAGTAAAAAATAGTGTTAATATTGAAGGTGTAACATTAACTCTTTAATGATGTAATAATATCTTAATTCAAACAGAAAAAGTGACAAGATGCTACAATAGCATCAACATTACGATGATTTTTTTTTACTGTGTACATCACTCTCTCAACTTTAACCTCAAATGGGTTAGCTCGTTCAACTCACGTTACGACGAACTCTATAGATAACGCAGCAATTGCAGTAGCTCTCCTTACGCCCAGGACTCCGATACCAACGATAAATTTATTCCAAAGTAGGTATGCTCCCTCTCTCTGTAACAATCGAATGAATTACTTTTGCTTCTCATCGTACCATTCTTTACTATAGTAGAGAGATCGTGCTTCTGACTGGAAACGATATAACGTTACTGCCTGACGAAAACTAACCGATCTTTTCTGAGTTGGTGAATGGTGTGACTTTTGAAAATGGCATATTTTTGAATAAAAGTTATTCATGACACTGTTTTATTTTTATTTTTTCATGACATGTTTTTTTTTGACTCAACGCAACGACTTCTATCGTTTTCTTTGTTTAAATCATAATAATGTCCCCTTCAGAAATGTGAGTTCCAATCAAAAGCAACATCTTTCTCCCACAACAAGACGTGCCAATTGAAGTGTCAACGAGGATGAAGGCAATGACGGTGGCGGTGGTGGTAATTGCCGTGTACCAGAAGGCAACTCAATTGACAAAGTAATGAATGTTTATCCGACTCTGGAATAAGCCGATTCCTGGTACGCAACAACCGGTGGGTGGGTGGAAACTGAGGGAAAGAGAGGGAGAAACGACTTCGTCGTCAAGTGTACAGAGAAAAGCTCAAGGACGTCGACGGGAGAAGTCTATTACTGGGGGGCGTGATTGAAATTTTCTCAATAAGGGTGAGCCGAGATTGCAAAGTTGTCAACCGTTAACTATTGCGGGAAGGAAGTTTTTCCGATGACATTGCTTCTTGTTATAAGAGAGAGTGATTATGGTGCTATTTCGATTTAATCCAATTTTGAAAAATTACAGAATCTTTCGTAAAATATTTCAAAGATAAACTTCCGGCTGTTTCGTCTACGACTTTCCCACAGCATTCAAAGATCAATCAGCCAGAAAAAAGGGCGAAAAACTTTTGCTAATTCCCTGCGGAATGCCACCAATCGATTTTCCGTTTACATTTTAATGATTTGAAAGTCCTTCTGAACTTTTCGCCCTCCCTTTTCAGCCGGCGGAAAAACAGTCAATGTTGTTTCTTCTTCTTCCTGTTTAATCCTTCCAACCAGCAGCCCTCTGTTCGGAAATTTTCGAAGAGCTTTGTTTACACTGAACGCTTGGCTAATTTGCGCCCACAGTTGCAGGATGTTTTTATTTTCGTTTCTCTCTTCCGGAAAAACCTGCTTTTTTCAATTTTTAGGTGGGCGAAGGTTCAGATGAATGAGAGTTTAGTGTTATTCGAATATTCATTTATGACATCACAATTTTTTTTTCAAAGCAATAATTTAAAAAAATATTAGCTTTTAAAGCACTCCGAAAAAAAAATTACTTTAAGCCCTTTTCAAAAGCCACTCCTCAAAATTCAAACAGAAAAAGCTCCACCACCCACCCCCAGCTAATGTCCTGTGCTTTTCAGGGCGAAAACAATCGCTTAATGGGACGACCTTCGCCGTCGTCGTCGTCATCGTCTTTTTCTCCAATCCGGGCCCGCTTATTAACTTAAGTCCGTTTTTCCGCATTACAAATAAACCGGCGGGCCGGATTATGACGGTGGTGGTGGGTAAATCAGTGGTGGAGAGAAGAAGAAAGAGTTTCTGAATAATTAAGTCCTTTTCTGGTTCGCAGCAGCACCCAACTCAGCGTTTTTCATGATTGGAAGGAGAGCAAGCAAAAAATGGAACTCTTTCAAATGTTTTAATTAGCCTGATTAACGGTGATTTTGACAAGCTGAGGGATTTTCGGAAGGACATTTAAAGATATTGATTCGGAAGATTAAATTTTGGCCTGAATGTACTTATTTGGTCATGAAATGTAAACTCTGAGAAAAGATATGAATGAAGCACAAAAAAATTAAACAAAAAAACAGCATCGAAAAATTATTCAATTAATAATTATTGCAAATTAATTGCAAGCTGTTCAGGATTAGAGAATTCTTTTGCAATATTTTTTAAAGAATGTTTTAAATCAAGGTGGTTTTAATTCCAGCAAACCCAGGATTTTAAATTGCCAGTTTGGTAAGTTTTACTTTTTATCAGGTTTTTAATATATTTTTTTTTTCTAAAAATATAACTTTTCTTGACACCATGATAAAAATAAAACTAAGATAATTTAAAAATATCGAAAATGTATTGTGATTTAAACATTATTTTTAAAATGTTTATGTATTTTCTGTATTTTTGCAATTTTAAAGAAATTTGCAAAATTTTGTTTAAAAAACGTTCTATGGAATACATTTCTTTCTAACAAATTTGGTAAGTTTTTTGCCATTAAGGATGTTTGTTATCAACATATCTGAATTAAAAAAAAAAACATTTTTCTCATTTCTACAATATTTCAAAGCCTAGTTGTGCCTACACATGCAAAACTGATACAGGAGCGTGACACATAAAATGAACTAACTTCCTAAAAACAAATTATTTGTCTACAAAATTCCAAAAGCCTTTTCTATTTCATAAGAAATCAATTTGCTTCACAAATGCTTTTATTCTACATACAAGTCTATGTATTTTTTTAATGCTTGTCGTACAATCCCATGTTTTCCCATTTAAAATCTGAAAAATACACATTTTTAGCTTTAAAAATATTGAAAATCTTAAATTGTAACAATAAAGTTATATAAATATCCGGATTTTTTTTTTTAAGGTCCAATAAACCAAATTTTCAATTTTTGCTTTTTGGGTGTTTTTAATACCCATTACTCAAGGTTGCCAAAAGCAAAAACTGGAAATTTGTTTTATTAGACCTTTAAAAAAACTCCAGATATGTACATTCATGTCTCGGTTTAGCACCGGGGGATGCAAAACCGAAGCGTGCATAACCGAGCCACAGAGCTTATGAGATTTTGGCTATACGTGAGACATTGGTGGGATAATGTCATCTAACCATTGTAATTATAATTACATAAAATTATCACAAAATCCGTATTATTCCTGTGTTTGGAAAATCCATTTTTTCCGAAAATATACTCAAAATTATAGTTTTATTCTGTATGGTTATCGAATGATCGAAGTTTTTCATAGATTTTGAAAGATATAACATTCATTTTGAAAAATTCTCAGAATTTTCACAAAACCACGTATTTTCGAAAAATACCACAATTTTCAATATTTTGCCATATGGGTACCAAATGATAGGAAATTATTCATACATTTGAATAGCAATAGTATTATTTGTGAAATACACAACATTTTCACAAAACTACACATTTTCGAAAACAAAAACTCAAAATTTTCACTAAACTACGTCTTTTTTGAAAAAAATGCTAAAATTAATCGTTTTTTTTTCAAAATAGGCATAAAATGATTGTGAATTTTTCATTCATTTTAATAGATTTTTTTTAAATAAGTCAAAATTATCACAAAACTACACATTTTCGGAAAAATACATAAATTTTTCACCAAACTTCGTCTTTTTGAAAAAAAAAAACTAAAATAAAGCGTTTTTTTTTTTCAAAATGGGCATTATTTGATTGAGAACTTTTCATACATTTTAATAGTTTTTTTTTAAATTCTCAGAATTATCACAAAACTACGTACCATTAAAAAACATTTAAAATTTCAAAAATCTTAGTATTTTGAAAATTTTGGGTTTTCAAAAAAAATTGTTGTTACTTTTGTTATTTATGAAATCTCGATCATTCGATACCCGTATTGCATTTTTTTTTAAATTTTAGTTTTTTTTCAAAAATATGTAGTTTTATTAAAAAATTGAAAATTTCACAACATATATTTTTGCTTAAGAAATGCATGAGAAATTTCTGATGTTTTGATACCCATATTGTTAAATACTGATTATTCGAGTGTTTTTTTTTCGAAAAAGTGTATTTTTGTGAAAATTTTGAGCAAGTCACAAAAAATATTTTTGCTATCAAAGTGTAAGAAAAATTTCCGATCATTTGATAGGGATATCGAAAAAAACTTAAAATTTGAGTATTTTTCGAAAATACGTAGTTTTGTGAAAATTTTGAGTATTCCACAAAAATATTATTGCTACTGAAATGCATGAAAATTTTCCAATTATTTGATACCCATACCGTCAAAAACGTTTTTTTTTTTTTGAGTATTTTTCCGAAAATACGTATTTTTTATTTTGAGTATTTCTAAAAAAATGTGTATGATAACAAACAGAAACAGCAATGTTGAGTATTTTTTGAGAATCATTGCATTTTTGAAATGCAGGCAAAATACTGGCTCGATTTCATTAAAAATGCAAAAAATGATTGTTAAATAATTAACTCAAAATATGTTTGACAAATTTTTATATAATTATGTTTTGTGAATATCTTCAAGTTAGACAAAAAATTTAAATAAAATTAGTTTTAGCTTTATGTATCAATCCTACATTTATTTTTAAAGAATTTAAACCTAGCCTTGATTGATTTTTTGCACCCAAATTTTTGTTACAAACATTTTAGTATGTTTGAAACAATGAGAACTATCGATATAAATTTTTATTCATCGCCTAAGCTACTATTTCCATAAACATTTGCAACACAAATTTTCAATTTTTACAATCAAATTATTTCAGGATTGGGTTCCGTAAATGTCTGTGCATCCTTAAAGATTTAAACAAAATTGGTTGCTAGGCTTCATTTTAATATCTCAAATTTGAAATAAATGTCATGAATACCACATTTTTCTCACCAAGGACCAGAAAAAACAAATTTGGATAGTTGACTAACTTTTGTGAACCACATATTTTTAGACCTCTACGCACAAAAAAAATTAGGCTGACGAAAAAGTAAAAATATTGCTTTAAATCAACGAAAAAACCAAAAAAATAAACAATAGTTTTCAATGCACTGCCAACTTTTGGTGATTAAAAAACCTTGAAAAATGCATTTGTGTTTTAATATGTAATGTTTTATTATTTAAAAAAAACTCAATTCTTAGATATATTTGTTTAACATTATTTCTTATTTATTTAAAACAACGAACATAAGGAAAAAACAAACCTCAATTAACATATTCAACGGAACACTGCGATCAAAAGTTTGAGAACCACTGATCCAATTCCAAAATATATTCCCAGCGATAACCCGCTCAATGAGCCCATTCATTTGATTGGAAAATTCCAGCTTGTCAATTTCGAGCCACACCGCCACACATTCCTCCCTTGGACAGAAATGAAATATTTACGACCGGTCCTCATTTTTTCCAGTTGACTCTCGCTGACCGATGCCAATAAATGGCCAGTTGCCTTTCGCTACTCTCGTGCATAAAGGTGTCCCCCCCAATATTTGCAAATCCAAAAATATTTCCCAGCTTAATCTTTCTTTTTTGCTGTTGGCACCATTTCAAAAAATTGTGTCGATTTTGTTCGGGCGACAATTTCCCTTCCCAAGTCAAGTCAAGTCAAGTGTCGCGTCGGATTGGGTCGAATCTCGTGTGACGGATTGCACCTGGACCGAAAAATGGCACCGATGGCGTGGCACGTGACGGCAGCGATGGTGACCATGGCCATGGTCGCTGCTGCAACTGGTGCGGAAAATTGAATTTTGACCAGCACTAGATAGTGACGCTGTGTGTATGTCTCTAATAATAGTGGGTGGTGGGTGGTCAGCTTGTTTGCATGGTGCAAGTGATGAAAAGTGTCAATGAGAGAAAGAGAGAGAGTGCGCGGGAAAGGATTATTGGATTTGATGGCCGATGGATGTGTCGAAAATTGAGTTTCAAAGGAAAAATAAATTTTCTGTATAGTTGGCTAGCTGGCGATGGGGGTGGGTGGGGAAAGTCTGGTTTAATCTAGGTGTGTGTCTGTGACAGAATCGATCGTGAGTGAATCAAGCTTGTCGGAAATATTCAAAATAGAATGCACCAAAGCTTTGGTAGAGTGAGGATAAGGGATGTGACAGACAGGAAATATTTCTTCAAATTTAAGCTTACTCAAATTTTATTCATTGTAGTTTTATTACTTTTACACACATATTCTACACGTATTCTTTGTCACCTATATGTGTTAGCACTTAGCTATTATCAATTATTTAATTCTAAACTTCAAAATGCAATATCTCATGTGAGCAATTCTCTACAAAATCGACAAATTTCGACCGTTTTTTGTTTAGTACTTTTTGATTTGGTTCAAACTTTGTGTGGGCCTTCCCTATCACCAAAGAAGCCATTTTGTGTCATTGGTTCACCCAAACAAGTCTCCATACAATTTTGGCAGCTGTCCATACAAAAATGGTACGTAAATATTAGAAAAACTGTAACTTTTGAAGAAATTTTCTGATCAATTTGGTGTTTTCGGCAAGGTTGTAGGTAATGTTGAGGACCAATTTTTCCTGTTTTTAAACTTTCCAAAATCCGATTTTTTAGGGGGCATTTTTTTATTTTTTTTCCGAAGAGTTGAGAAAATTTCCAATAAAATTGCCAAAGGAAAATTGAAAGTTGGACCTCTGTTTGCTGAAATACAACGGATATTAGAAAAAGAAACGAGAAAATGGACGACTTTTCAAAATAGTTCTGTGTTCTGTGGCTGTTCATGAAATATTACATAAATAAATTGATTGTCTGAATTAAACAAAATAAGCTTGAGATCAAATTTTAGCACATTATATCAACACTCTAAATGTTTGAATGTTATGCTTATAATTTCTATATTGATATTTTCAAACTGAAATAAAAATATCCATTTCGTAAAATTGTGAAATTTATCAAAAACTTGGGTTGTTGTCAAAAAATGTACAAAAAGACACTAAATTGATTTTTTTTTCAATTTTAACTTCAAATTGAAGTTCATGCCTATTTTCTACCTTTTTAAATAAATACGTTAGCAAAAACTATTGTATTTTAACAACAACTTTTCAGTGAAAGAATTGTTTTGAAAAAAAGCTTAAAAATCAAATTTTAAATACTTAAAATAAATCGCTGTAAATATTTTTTATATATTAAAAAATGTCTCAAAATGAGTCCAGAAATCAAGGAGCAAGAAATATATTTTTTCATAAACTTTGAATTTTGAATAATAACGAATAGAAAATGATTTTATATATATTTTTTAAACTATTAAAATTTTGTGTGTGTTTAAAATCAATTTAATTTTTTTTTATATTTAAATAAACAAAAACGCAACAAGTTTTTTTTGTAAATGATATTCGAATCCAAATTTCGTTTGAACAAATTTTATCATGCCTCATAGATTTTTTTTATATTGTAGTATCGAGGAAACTAAACTTTAAAAAATTGCAAAGACCATTGAAATTTGATTTTTTTTATAAAAAAAGAAATATAGCAAGGTATTTAATTGTTATCGTCAAAAACAAAAACTAAACAATTTTAAACAAACAAAAATTAAAATATGTCAAATAATAGTAGTTTATGCAACAAGTTTGCAAAAAGAGGATTTTTTCAGCACGAGTTGTACATTTATCAAACGAGGTTCACCGAGTTGGATAAATACGAAGAGTGCTGAAAATATCAAGTTTTGCAACGAGTTCCATACAACATTTTTTGCAATTCCAAAAAACACACACTGAGTGAAATTTTATGTCAAATTTTCATGTATTTTGTCAATATATCGTTTAAATCAAAAATGTTGAAAAGTGTTACTTTTCGAAACAAGTGCTGAAAAGTTCAACTTTTCAGCACCCATTTGAGTGCTGAAAGGTAGAACTTTTCAGCATTTATTTTGAAAAGTGTTGCTATTTGGTTCTGTTATTTTTGGTACAGAAAAGTAGGCCATTTCGTCGTTCAAGAATGACAGGAAAAGTGAGTAGTTTCTCGATGGAATTGCAAAACACAAACACAAACTACAAGTGCAGGTGCTTATTTCCCTTCCCTGCTTTAAAACTTCATTTAAAAAAACAAGATGTCAAAAACTTTTACAACAAAAACACATTTTTGCAATTCCGTCGTGAAACTACTTACTTCTCCTGTCATTCTTGAACGACGAAATGGCCTACTTTTCTGTACCAAAAATAATAGAACCAAATAGCAACACTTTTCAAAATAAATGCTGAAAAGTTCTACTTTTCAGCACTCAAATGGGTGCTGAAAAGTTGAACTTTTCAGCACTTGTTTCGAAAAGTAACACTTTTCAACATTTTTTTATTGAAACGATTTATTATATTACAAAATACATTAATATTTGACTTATAATTTTACTAAATGGGTGTTTCTTTCTGAAATGCAAAAATCAACTTGATTTTTTCAGCACTCGTCGTTTTTGCACGACTAGTGCTGTAAAACTCTTCTTTTTTGAAAAATTACTATTATTTTGAAAGCTATCTCTGTTTTTCATTCTTAAAATGCAGATAAATGAATCTTATTTGCAACAGTAGTTCTTTTATTTAATTTTTTTTTAAAGAAACCAATAAAAAAAATCTTTATTTTTTCAACTTTTCTAAAATTTCAGAACCAGCTTCAGAAAAATTAGATCTGGCCCACAGGGCCAAAAAGTTGGACCTCCTGATCTAAATTTTAGCATGGAATAATAAAAAAATATCAAATACTTCGGCAAAGTCAGATCCCTTAAAAGAGTAAATATGCTCACTGGGAATACTGACCGGTAGGGGATGGGTCTCAATTAGCGGCGTGCTGGGTTTCCAATCCAGAGGTCGTGAGTTCGATTCTCGTACCGGGATGATGAAGTTTTAAATACTTTAAATTTTAAAGTTTAAAACTTCATTTAAAAAAACAAGATGTCAAAAACTTTTACAGCTTGATTGATTTTTTTTTTGAATAAATTGCAAATGAAAAACAAATCATTAAAAATGATTAAATTATTAAATTATTTTGATTCTTTTAAAAAACTTTTTCAAAATTAAAATTTAACCTTTAGGCACTTCAACTTGACAAGATTGCTAATTATTGTTTTGATTTTGAATTCAATAAACTTGAAAAATGCAAAATTTATACGGTAGAAGTCCAATTTAATTTATAACTTGTATGTGATATAAAACGAACGTTTTTGAAAGTTATGACATCAAAATTTGCTTGCGTATGTCCATTTTTAGTTTATGTTGACATACGTTTTTTTACATTGATCAAAAGCAAATCCAATGATCTTGCGATGCCTGATGATAGTCAGGCAAACTTTCCAATTTCTTTCTGGATCTTGATTTTTTTTCTAAATCTGAAGTGCTTAAAAAGCAGAACAATATAAATAACTTTCTTCAGATATTACGATCCACAATTTCGAAGATGCTTAAATTCGAATAAATATCAAAAAATGGAAAAAAAATCTAATTATACATTTTACAAGATTTTTTCGAGGTTATTTTCACATTTTCCTAATTCCGTGAAATTGAGTGTTTTGAAATTATGATCACCTTGAAATTCATTTTTTGGATATTTTTGCTGATATTAATTTTTTTTCAGACATGAGTGTTCCTAAATTGACTTTTTGATAAATATTCTGAATTCAAATATATTTGAATGATTTTCTTGTTTTTTTGTTCGTTTTTATAATTTAAATTTTTCAAAAAATGGAATGTGTATCATGTCCGAGCCCTCAAATCTAAACGATTTTTCAAATTAACTGATAAGTAAAAAAATACTGATAAGACATTTTTTTTGTTTTTTTTTCTTCAAAATCGGCCCGAAAAAGCAGGGGACGAAAAAATATTTCCGATTGATTTCAAAATTTTAATAATAACGTAAGTCCAATGATCAGAAATGCATTTTTCTGTTTAAGGTCGTTTGAAAATGTTTTATTTGTAAAACTAATAATTGCAAAACATCTGGACTGATGTAAAATGCATTTAAAAACACTTGTTTCATCCAAATATTGAAGCCATGGCATTAATTTTCTCCTCCCTCGACTTTGATCATAGTCGAGGGACATAAACTCAAAAAAATAAAGAGGAAGACAATACTCGGGTGAGTTTTCAAAAAGCCGTAAGAGCCATCGTGACCTGTGACACTATTTTTTGTTTTTCTTGAAAATGAAACAACATTTCATTTATTTTATGTTTGAAGGACTTGTAGATGAACAATATCGAGCATTTTTGATATTAGTTTTTCGTAAGTAGGTCGTGTACCAATGCAAAAAGCTTTAATCCGAAGAAAAGATATCTATTCAAAATCAATTTTGAAGGCATTTGTTATTTTCTACTTTCGTCAAATGAAGTCTTACGTTTTTTACTGTTCTAATACTAACTAAACAAAAATTTAAATTTCAAAAACTAAGCTTATCAAAAACTTTTTTTTCTTATTATTTCCAGTGACCAAACCATCTCCGCAATTTCACACAACTCAGTCAGTCAACACGCGTCAAATCATCAATTCTCTCGTCCGTGATCTCCGTCAAACGGAGAAATCCTTAACCCCTCTCAAAACCAGCAAAACTATCCTAGAACGCAACTTTACCCAATATCGCACCCAAAATACCCACCACCACGGACGCCAAGCTGATCTCGACCTCCATCGAAACGGCCAAAATCTCCTCCAAAAAGCTCTCCAACTCCGAACCAACGTGTCCCAGCTGGAGAATCGCATCGAGCGCCACTTTGAGCCCCGTCTGAGCCAACTTCAGGCTCTGCCCCGTAACTCCCAGGACTCGACCGTGGACCATCAGATTGCGCAAAGTGTCAACATCTACCGGCGAATCTGCGAACTACTGCTGAACCTGATCGAAGTTCCGGCCTACATCATTGCGCAGTTGAGTGGGGTGGACAGTGATGAGTTGGGCGATTCTGAGCAGGATGAAGGTTTAGGAGTTGGTGGAGATGTTGCAGAGGATTACGGTGACGTTGGCGTCAATGGAACAGAATGAGGTCAACATGATTTCTAGATTAATTTTAAATCTATCAAAAAACATATAAATTTGCAGAAATAAAATCAATTGGCAGATAATTTTGAAATATTTCAATCAAATTTATCACTTCAACTCGCGACAAAAGCGAATCATTATAAATTTCCGGGAAACTCGATCGAATTGTTATTAACAGCCCCTCTCATTTCATCATCCCACATGATGCATTGAAAAGACTGTCACCGAGAATCATTTTTCTTCGTCGAACCATTCCTCGAAACGCGCTCGAACCCATACTGTGTGTCTCGTGCACTCTCTTTCTCCGCAAACGAGCATCGATTGCTTCCAATAATAGCCCCGTGAGCGATGAGAAAATCTTTTACATTCATCATCCGTCAGAAGCCGCTCCCCCCCCCCCCCCCCTTGATGGAAAAGCTTTTCTAGAATTCTGAGAAAGAAAAATGACCTCCACACAATACGGCGAAAGAGTAGGGGGAAGGGGGGGGGGAAACCTCTCTGAAAGCTTCTGAGCTTTCTGTCAATTGTCAATTATGGCACGCTCGAGCTCTTGCCCTCGTTGTCGGCTGAGGCCGCGTCCCCGCCCACCCGCTTAATATCCTCTTTTTTTTACCCCGGATGCAGCGTTTGTCACACTGAAAGTAAATGATGCACTTACTTTGGGGGGTGAACCTTGATGGTGGAGGCTGCGCTTTATAGGAGATTATGATTCTTTGTATTTGAGCGGCTCTATTTGAAGTCGAATATAAAAAAAATCCTTTGTTTTTATCTATTTTATCAGCAAGAAGTGAGGATAGCCTAGATGATCTGGGAGGGACTTGGTATTCTGGAGATGACTCTCACCAGATTGATATTATTTTTGGATTGTGCGAAACCCTTTTTTTCACGTTTTCTCATACAATATAAGGGCGTCCAATTTTGCCGGGTTTTGAATTTCCTGGGAAACAGTAAAAATATTTTTGAAATCCCGGGAAATTTTGGATACAGTCTTAAATTTTATGTCTTCATTATATTGGTTATGTTTTCAAGCTAAAAATCATAGAATCAGCTCAACAATACTAACTGGTGATAATCTAAAGTTCAATCGAAACAAGGACAATAGTTTTTAGATACCTTTCAAGTTAAATCCATTTTTAGATGACTTTTTTGAAAATAGTCGAAGTTTTTCATTTTTTTAAATTAGTGCACATGTTTGCCCACTTTTGAAAAAAATATTTTTGAAAAGCTGAGAAAATTCTCTATATTTTGCACTTTTGAACTTTGTTGAAACGACCTTTAGTTGCTGAGATATTACCATGCAAAGGTTTAAAAACAAGAAAATTTATGTTTTTTAAGTCCCACCCAAACAACACACCATTTTCCAATGTCGAAATCTCAGCAACTAATGGTCCGATTTTCAATGTTAAAATATGAAACATTCGTGAAATTTTCCGATCTTTTCGAAAAAAATATTTTCAAATGTTTTAAAACCAAGACTAACATTTCAAAAGGGCCAAACAGTCAAAATTCCACCCTTTTAAAATGTTAGTCTTGGTTTAAAAAAATTGAAAATATTGTTTTCAAAAAGATCGGAAAATTTCACGAATGTTTCATAATTTAACATTGAAAATTGGACCATTAGTTGCTGAGATAACGACATTAGAAAATGGTGGGTTGTTTGGGTAAGACTTAGAAAACATCAATTTTTCTGTTTTTAAACCTTTGCATGGCAATATCTCAGCAACGAAGGGTCGTATCAACAAAGTTTTAAAATGCAAAATATAGAAAATTTGCTCAGCTTTTCAAAAATATTTTTTTCAAAGGTGGGCAAACATGTACACTTATTTAAAAAAATGAAAAACTGCGACTATTGTCAAAAAAGTCACCTAAAAAGGATTTAACTTGAAAACGGTGCACTTTATCAAAATTTAACTGGAATACTTTTTGATTGCAAATTTAATTTTACATCAAATAATGAAGTTGAAAAATTTTTGCGACCAATTTTTCGATTTTTTGAAAAAATCAGTATTGATTAAAAAATTCTTAACTCGTTCAAAGATTTTTTGCACAACCTGAAAATTTCTGAAAAGATGGCATTTGATGTCCTCCAAAACATATCAGAAAATGAAAAAAATAAATAAAAATAGTGTTTTTTGCAAATCAAGTTTTAGTGACGAAAAGTTAAATGAAAAATCACCAAAAAAAATTTACCGTGTATAATTTTTTTCCAGTGTAGTCCATATCCATACCTACAACTTTGCCCAAGACACCAAATCGATCAAAAAATTCCCTCAAAAGATACAGATTTTTTAGTTTTCATACATCATTTTTGTATGGCCAGCTGCCAAATTTGAATGAAAAATTATATGGACAAACTAATGATGCAAAATGGATTCTTCGGGCATACTGAAGGCACCAAAAAAGTTTCAGTCGGATTAAAAAATACAAAAATTAAAATTTAAGAAAAAAGACCGATTTCGTAGAGAATTGCTCAAATATGAAATCATCTATGGATGTTCAATTTATGGATTTGCCTACCATGTTCAAAAAAATTGCTGTTTTCCGGTTATAATGGGTTATAAATATCTCGCCAAAGTATGAAAGCTTTGAATTTTAATCATGTTTTTGGATGGATGGATTTATATAATTATTTTAAGCCGCTGCAAAATTTTGCAAAGTTTAGGTCAAACCCCCCTCCCATCTTCAAAACCGCCCCAAAAATCAGGAGCAAAAAAGTTTTTTTGTTAAATATTATGATTTTTTATATCAGCAATTCCCCACGAAAACAGCATTATTCGAAAAAAAAAGTTCTCCGATCGAGCTCAATTTTTTTCTGGGGGATCCTTGGCCAAAATAATTAGACCCGTATTTTTTTGTTTGGCCATTTGGGTGACCTACGCCATGTTAGGGTGGTTCAAAAAATGACAATTTTCGTCGATTTTCGCAAAAAACCACTTTTTTCAAAAAATCACATCTCCGCGCCATTTCATCCGATTTTAGCTGTCCTAGACGCAAAAGAAAGGTGATTAGTTTGGCTATTTGGGAAAAATAGTAAGAAGTTTCAAAAATCTAGCTTAAAATTTGAAAAGGTCATATGAAAACTTAAAATGTTGTTTTGAAAGTTGCGTCTTTTAATTACAAAAATTTTGGTACCCTAACATGTATAGGTCATTGCTGAAATTTTAAAGTTATCGCAGTTTTAGTGAAAAAAAACGATTTTTTCCCGTTTTCGTCATTTTCTCATTTTTGCGCGTGGCGCGTCGAAAAACCCAGTTTTTATTTTCAAAAAATTGTGTCTCAGAGTATCGAAAACATAACTTCACCATTTTTTGATATGTTATGTGAAATTTTCCGAGGAATCCGATAAAAATATTTTCATACATAAGCTCTTTGGTCCCGAGACCTTCAAAACAGCATTTTATGTTTTCATTCAACCTTTTCAAATGTTAAGCTAGGTTTTTGAAACTTCTTACTATTTTTCCCAAATAGCCAGACTAATCACGTCTTTTTGCGTCTAGGACAGCTAAAATCGGATGAAATGGCGTGGAGATATGATTTTTTGAAAAAAGTGGTTTTGCGAAAATCGACGAAAATTGCAATTTTTTGAACCACCCTAACATGGCGTAGGTCACCCTAATGACCAAACAAAAAAATACGGGTCTAATTATTTCGGCCAAGGATCCCCCAGAAAATTTTTGAGCCCGATCGGAGAACTTTTTTTTCGAATCATGCTGTTTTCGTGGGGAATTGCTGATATGAAAATAGGAGTTTCGACTGAAAACAATTTGAAATGCATTTTGAAATCAATTGAACATATTTGTAAATTTCTTATGTAAAGGATTGCAATAAGTCTTTTTGACCAAAAAAAATTAGTCAATACTTTGATATTTTGCAAACAAATGATTGCAAAACAACTAGACAGTTGTGTAATGCATCATAAAACATTTGTTTTACTGAAATGTTGATATCAAGGCTTGTCATTTAAATTTACATATTTTTCTATTTTTTTTTTTTTTTCGAATAAGCCATCTGCCACATTTTTTTGTCCCCGTTGGTCAAGGTGGGGGAAGGGAAGATGGCGGGCAAAAAATAACTTTCAATATTCATGTTTTATGTCATGTTTGTCTTATTTGAATCTTCCCAAAATTCTTAATTTTCAAAAAATCTGAAAATACCCTTTTAAATAAAATACAGAAATACTATACAATGTATTTTCTTAGTTAACAATCAATTGCACAAGATTTTAAATTAAAATTATCATATTCAGCACATTTTATTGCTTCCTGATTTTTGGGGAATTTTTGAAGGGGAGGGGGGGAGGGCAAAAACATTAAGGGGTTACATACATGTAGAAAATCAAAAAAAAATATACTTCAGAAAATTCACTAAATTCACTATAAAAATGATTTTTAATCACTCCTGAAAGTTTCATGAAGATATTTCGTGACAGAACTGAGTAAGAGACGATTTAAGTTCACAATTTTGCGCAAAGCGAACTGTCAAAATTTGTGAACGGTTTTCTCTAAACACCGAATTGATTTACGGGTGCCACGATATCTCGAGATGGGATTGACCAAATTGGCTGAAGTTTGGGGTGAAGACTCCCAAGACATATCCCGTGTGCATGACGAAGCCCGATTTTGAAATTTTACTTTTTTTAAATACAAAAATCAAAAACTGACGAGTTTTGATATGAAAAAAATAAAAAAAATTATCTTTTCATTTTTTTTAAATCGGTCTTCGTCATGCACACAGGACTGGTTCAGCGAGTCTTCACCAAAATTTTGAGCCGATTTGGTCAAGGCAGTGTTAAGACATCGTGGCACCCGTTTTTTGAAAATGCTAACTCCATAAAGCTGTAACTCTTCAAATTTATTTTGTTAATAGATGAAAATGCATACGTTAATGCCCTGCAAAAAGATTGAAAAATAAGTTTAAAATGTGTGCTCATACCAACCTCTGACATTTTTGATGGTATAAATGTGTGTAGGGTAGGGTAGTCACACTACTCGACAAAACAAAACTTGTGTCAAGGGATTGACGATATCTCATCGGTTCCTCAGAGAAAAGGCATCCCCGAATCCGATGCAATCGACAGAATTTGATTTTATGTCCACGCGGACTGACGAGAAGCTGGTAAATTTTTTAACATAAAAAAATCGAACAATTTAAAAAAAACTTGCGTCTCCTCCCAACTATATGAGCCATCTACAAAAATATGGAGGCGCCTGGTGCATAGCCATTTCCTTTAAGCACAACGGAAACAACCAATACAAATGTATAAAAAGTTGTCAAGTTCGGGGGTCCACAGCTAGCATTTTTGTACGATTATAAAAATAAATATTAAAAGTTTAAAATTAAAATATTTGAAAAACATTTTTTTTAAATATATTTGTTTACTAAAATTTTATGTTTCTCAAAGGTCTATGGGTACTTCGGGATGTCCATGGTAATCCAAGGACTCCCTAGAGTTAAGATCTATGAGTCTACCGCCGTAACAAGCAAGAGGTCGTCGGATTTTGACCCCGGATCTTGTGCGTATAGCATCAGTGCATATGGTAGACTACTATATGAATGTGTTGGGATGTCCATGGTCATCCAAGGACTCCCTGGAGTTAAGATCTACGAGTCTACCGCCGTAACAAGCAAGAGGTCGTCGGATTTTGACCCCGGATCATGTGAGTATAGCATCAGTGGATATGGTAGACTACTATATGAATGTGTTGGGATGTCCATGGTCATCCAAGGACTCCCTGGAGTTAAGATCTACGAGTCTACCGCCGTAACAAGCAAGAGGTCGTCGGATTTTGACCACGGATTATGTGCGTATAGCATCAGTGGATATGGTAGACTACTATATGAATGTGTTGGGATGTCCATGGTCATCCAAGGACTCCCTGGAGTTAAGATCTATGAGTCTACCGCCGTAACAAGCAAGAGGTCGTCGGATTTTGACCCCGGATCATGTGCGTATAGCATCAGTGGATATGGTAGACTACTATATGAATGTGTTGGGATGTCCATGGTCATCCAAGGACTCCCTGGAGTTAAGATCTACGAGTCTACCACCGTAACAAGCAAGAGGTCATCGGATTTTGACCCCGGATCATGTGAGTATAGCATCAGTGGATATGGTAGACTACTATATGAATGTAATGGGATGTACATGGTCATCCAAGGACTCCCTGGAGTTAAGATCTACGAGTCTACCGCCGTAACAAGCAAGAGGTCGTCGGATTTTGACCCCGGATCATGTGAGTATAGCATCAGTGGATATGGTAGACTACTATATGAATGTAATGGGATGTACATGGTCATCCAAGGACTCCCTGGAGTTAAGATCTACAATCGATGTGAAGTTATCGAAATATTTAAGTTTGAACGATGAACAAAAGTCCTTGCTTACCACTTTAGCCAAACGGCGACCTCTTTTTTGTTACGGCGGTAGACTCGTAGATCTTAACTCCAGGGAGCCCAACACATTTATATAGTAGTCTACCATATCCACTGATGCTATACGCACATGATCCGGGGTCAAAATCCGACGACCTCTTGCTTGTTACGGCGGTAGACTCATAGATCTTAACTCCAGGGAGTCCTTGGATGACCATGGACATCCCATTACATTCATATAGTAGTCTACCATATCCACTGATGCTATACGCACATGATCCGGGGTCAAAATCCGACGACCTCTTGCTTGTTACGGCGGTAGACTCGTAGATCTTAACTCCAGGGAGTCCTTGGATGACCATGGACATCCCATTACATTCATATATTAGTCTACCATATCCACTGATGCTATACGCACATAATCCGTGGTCAAAATCCGACGACCTCTTGCTTGTTACGGCGGTAGACTCGTAGATCTTAACTCCAGGGAGTCCTTGGATGACCATGTACATCTCATTACATTCATATAGTAGTCTACCATATCCACTGATGCTATACGCACATGATCCGGGGTCAAAATCCGACGACCTCTTGCTTGTTACGGCGGTAGACTCATAGATCTTAACTCCAGGGAGTCCTTGGATGACCATGGACATCCCATTACATTCATATAGTAGTTTACCATATCCACTGATGCTATACTCACATGATCCGGGGTCAAAATCCGACGACCTCTTGCTTGTTACGGCGGTAGACTCATAGATCTTAACTCCAGGGAGTCCTTGGATGACCATGGACATCCCATTACATTCATATAGTAGTTTACCATATCCACTGATGCTATACTCACATGATCCGGGGTCAAAATCCGACGACCTCTTGCTTGTTACGGCGGTAGACTCGTAGATCTTAACTCCAGGGAGTCCTTGGATGACCATGTACATCCCATTACATTCATATAGTAGTCTACCATATCCACTGATGCTATACTCACATGATCCGGGGTCAAAATCCGATGACCTCTTGCTTGTTACGGTGGTAGACTCGTAGATCTTAACTCCAGGGAGTCCTTGGATGACCATGGACATCCCAACACATTCATATAGTAGTCTACCATATCCACTGATGCTATACGCACATGATCCGGGGTCAAAATCCGACGACCTCTTGCTTGTTACGGCGGTAGACTCATAGATCTTAACTCCAGGGAGTCCTTGGATGACCATGGACATCCCAACACATTCATATAGTAGTCTACCATATCCACTGATGCTATACGCACATAATCCGTGGTCAAAATCCGACGACCTCTTGCTTGTTACGGCGGTAGACTCGTAGATCTTAACTCCAGGGAGTCCTTGGATGACCATGGACATCCCAACACATTCATATAGTAGTCTACCATATCCACTGATGCTATACTCACATGATCCGGGGTCAAAATCCGACGACCTCTTGCTTGTTACGGCGGTAGACTCGTAGATCTTAACTCCAGGGAGTCCTTGGATGACCATGGACATCCCAACACATTCATATAGTAGTCTACCATATGCACTGATGCTATACGCACAAGATCCGGGGTCAAAATCCGACGACCTCTTGCTTGTTACGGCGGTAGACTCATAGATCTTAACTCTAGGGAGTCCTTGGATTACCATGGACATCCCGAAGTACCCATAGACCTTTGAGAAACATAAAATTTTAGTAAACAAATATATTTAAAAAAAATGTTTTTCAAATATTTTAATTTTAAACTTTTAATATTTATTTCTATAATCGTACAAAAAATGCTAGCTGTGGACCCCCCGAACTTGACAACTTTTTTATACATTTGTATTGGTTGTTTCCGTTGTGCTTAAAGGAAATGGCTATGCACCAGGCGCCTCCATATTTTTGTAGATGGCTCATATAGTTGGGAGGAGACGCAAGTTTTTTTTAAATTGTTCGATTTTTTTATGTTAAAAAATTTACCAGCTTCTCGTCAGTCCGCGTGGACATAAAATCAAATTCTGTCGATTGCATCGGATTCGGGGATGCCTTTTCTCTGAGGAACCGATGAGATATCGTCAATCCCTTGACACAAGTTTTGTTTTGTCGAGTAGTGTCATCAATGAGACACTTTTGGTTTTCAACTTCCAAAGATTTTTCTATTTTTTTCATTAGCATGTTTTAATGAGCTTTTAGTTGCATTATCTTTCTTTTAATGTGTTCTAACATTGACCAAAATATGAGATCGACCCGACATCTACAGCCAGAGTTATTCAACTGTCTCATTGTAGACGCACTTGGCAGGAACAATGAGACAGCTGGGGAACAATGAGACACTCTACGAAAATCAACATTTTTCTAGCAAAACATCATGTTTTTGTATTGTTCCATTGCAGGTGACTTGCCTTGAACATTTTAGAGCAATTTTGCCAACATGAAACTTTTAATAACAAAAGTTACACTAAAAAATATTGAAATTTTGTAAAATCCATATATTAATACCAAATAACTTAGTATTTTTGGTTAAATGAAGTTTAAACTCTATAAATATGCCAAAAATCATTTTTAATTCATGTTTTGAAAGATTTCCATAGATTTTGAGAAGTTTATTGAAGAAAAATCAAAGTGTCTCATTGTTACCCATGGGCTGAAATGAGTGGGGAACAATGAGACAGCCCTGGATTCTGGGTATATTCTAAATTTTGGCCAAATCTAATGAAAGGACATTGTAGCCCAACTTAATCCCTATGGAACGTCGAAAGAAATTTGAAGAAATATTAGTTTTGGTGTAAATGGCAGCCTACGAGCGAAAAAATATTTTTTCATAATTTACTTTTACACCCCAGAATCAAACATTTATGAATAACTTGTCAAGGCAGCGTCCATAACCAAAGCCACTATTATGGCAGACGTGTATCCAGAAGACACACCTTTCCCCCAAATATGAGCCTGATTGGTTGAAACTACGACTTGTGAGAGCCATTTTATCATTGTTCCCCGTGTCTCATTGATGACTACTCTACCCTAACCCCTTAAATAAAATGTGCAACGGCCTAATAAGCCCTCATTTCATCGCTATTATTCTAAAAAGCTCCATAAACAAAGCCTTTGTGTGGGCACAGCGCTTTTTAAAATGTTAGCAACAATTTTCAATTGACGATATTTTGAAAAAAAAATTATCCAATTTTTTATGCCTTAACACCTAAAATCCCATGCTCGAGGAAATGATGGAACTCCAACTTTGAAAAGCTGTAAGATGCAGACAGATCTCTAGATAATGTTGTTTTTTTGAAAAGTCAAGAATACCATCTTTTTTTGGTCAGTTAAACAAATGAATATCAACTCAATAAATCAAATATTTTTAGATTAAAACTGGAAACATTGTGCACATGTTCAGTTAAACGTTAAACTCCCAAGCTCGAGAAAAAAGAGAGAATTCCTCCTATATCTCGAGTTTGGAAGTTTAGGTGTTAAGTTCTTCATAAGAACATACATACCAATTCACAACCAAATTTCCATCAATTCCACAGCCCCCACATTCCCCAACCTCCCCAACGAACCTGTCCTTGCCAGGCGAAAATCGGCTCGTTCGCTTCGCGCACAAATATGCACACACCAAATAACTTCGAGAAATGAATCAATATTTATTAAGCAGCTTACGTGCATACACTTCCACCCCCTCTCCCACCCATTATGTGGTTACCAGGGCACGAGACTTTTCTCCGGAAAATTGTTTTCCTGCTCCTGCGCGCCAAAGCCACTAATTGCACTAGACCACCTTCCCCTCCTGGTTTGGCACAGGAAAAATAAAATATTGCCTTTAGATTGGAAATTGAAGAATTTTAATCATCCCTTCGGGCGGGCGCGCGCCTCCAAATGAAAAGCGGCGTTGATCGTTAGGATTTCAGAGGAAAAGCGGAACAAAAAGAAAGAAAGAAGAAGCAAAAATATGCTCTTATCATGTGGTGGGGAGGGGGCAGCCTAATTGGAAACGATTTTCACGTGGGAAATCGAATCATCGAGTTCTTTGAAGAACTGAATTGGAACTCGACGTTTGTTAAGCTTCGTTTTCGATTTCATCTGAAGTTCAGCAACGCCAGTTTAATCATCTTGCTTGATCTCTTTATGTCATTGTCCGAATATGGTCTTCCAGTTTACTGATATTTTTTTAGAAAAAAAAGGAAATTCTGTTTATTTTAACAAGAAATTCCACAAAAATAGTCTAACTTCGAGACTTCAACTTAGCCGTAAAACTTCAAACTCTGTGGCGAAAAGTGCTGAATAATAAATTTCCCCAAAACTTGTGGCCCCAACACAACGAGGAAAACCAACCAATCCTCAGTCCAAAGCAACAGTTTCAAATCCAAAGGGGTTGGGGCGAGAATGGTTCACAAACTTTAACCCAAGGATCGTGGGTTCGGCTAAAATCGATAAGCGTCAGTGTCTTTTCACCTTCCTCCCACATCCCTTTTCCAAGGAACAAGTTTTCGGTTGCTCCTCGAAAGTTTTCCGGGAATTTCCCAGCCCGGTACATACGGTGTACGGAGGGATCCCTTCATGTTATAAATAATTCAATTTGCAGCACAGTTTCAGTCTTTCTTTTTATTTCTCAGGTTGGAGCTATCTTCAACTCGTTTCACAAATTTAAGTGAAATGAGACATTGGCCAATGTCGAGGATGCTGGGTTGTCCCTTGTCAAAGAGAGGGACAAATCGAAAAGGGTTGGAGAAAACTGGACGACATCCCTTTTTCAAGGTTAATCTTAAGTACCAACCCACGAGCAGTTGAAGGTGGACAGCGTTAGAATAGGGTTTTATGGGATGGAATAATTGACGACTGTCAACTCAATTTTATCGTCCAAATTCAAAAATACAACTTTTTTTCAATTCCTTAAGAGGCAGTATTTGTAGATTCTGCTCGGTTTGTTCTAGAGGTCGTATCGAGTTGCTCCGATTTGGATGAAACTTTCAGCGTTTGTTTGTCTATGCATGAGATGAACTCATGCCAAATATGAGCCCTCTACGACAAAGGGAAGTGGGGTAAAACGGGCATTGAAGTTTGAGGTCCAAAACACATGAAAATTCTTAAAATTGCTCGCATTTCCGTAAAACTTCATCAATTCCAACTCTCTTAGATGCATTCGAAAGGTCTTTTGAAGCAATTCAAAATGTGCTATAGAAATCCAGGATTGGTTTGACTTTTTCTCATAGCTTTTGAAAATTACTGTTTAAAATTGATTTTTTTAAAACCTTAATAACTTTTGGCAACCGCCTCCAATACCCATACTCCCATAGGTCAAAAGTTAGGGAATTTCATGGACTATAACCCTACGGTATTAATTTTTTGGCCAATCGCAGTTTTTCTCATAGTTTTTCGATTTTTCTAGAACAAACATTTTACAACGTTAGTTTTTCCTCCATAGCGGCACTTATTGGTCTCAATTTTGACATATTCGGAATCCTCAGAAAATTTTACATTAGATTGAGGTGTTGGAATTTTGAATTTGATTGGAAAAAATGCCATTTAGAATTAATTAAAATATTATTTAGAATTTTGTCGGATTAGGGGTAAACAAGTTTTCGCCTACTTCAGCGATTCTCAACCTTCTTCTAGGCTGGTACCCCCTGCCATGTAAATCAAGTAGGCCCGGTACCCCCGTTGAGAATCGCTGGCCTACTTGATACAGCATTTGACGTATTGATCATAGGGTAAATAAGATCTATTTCTTTTTTCAAAAATGTTTTATTTAATTATTTTTTAAATCAAAATTACAACTCCAATACTTCTAACTTACGTGAAATTGACCGAGGATTCCGAATATGACAAAATTGAGACCAAAAAGTGCCGTCTTCTTGGCCTACAGGGCAAAAACTAACGTTGTAAAATGTTTGTTCTAGAAAAATCGAAAAACTATGAGAAAAACTGCGATTGGCCAAAAAGTTAATACCGTAGGCTTATAGTCCATATAATTACCTATCTTTTGACCTATGGAAGTATGGGTGTTGGAGGCTGTTGCAAAAAGATATTAAGGTTTTAAAAAAATCAATTTTAAACAGTAATTTGCAAAAGCTATGAGAAAAAGTCAAACCGATCCTGGATGTCTATGGCCCATTTTGAATTGCTTCGATATACCTTTCGAATGCATCTAAGAGAGTTGGAATTGATGAAGTTTTACGGAAATGCGAGCAATTTTATGATTTTTCATGTGTTTTGGACCTCAAAATTCAATGCCCATTTTACCCCACTTCCCTTTGTCGTATAGGGCTTATATTTGGCATGAGTTCATCTCATGCATAGACAAACAAACGCTGAAAGTTTCATCCAAATCGGAGCACCTCGATACGACCTGTTTCACATCGGTGTAAAACTCGCTCTTAAATAGTAAATTTGAAAAAAGAATGGGTATTCTCCACCAACTTACACTATTCGCTTAAAACTTTGTCTAAAGGGGGTCATTTTTTTCACTGATCACGAATTAGGTTGTTTTTCGGCTCAGCAGTCAGAGACAAATTCAAAAACTTGTAGTTTTTTCTTTTTTATTCCGACGTTTCGACGCAATATGCGGTCTTCTTCAGGGGATTCTGTAGAGACATTAACAAAAACATAGCAAATACGAAAATCATCAAGTCAAAATAATACAAATCTTACAGAAAATACAGTTTTCATGTCCACGAATCCGAATTCATTTTTCGATATCACGTGACGAAGGAACATTAAAAAAGACGTGTTTTTCAATCATTTGCAGTCTGAAGTGGTGATGGTTTGGAAGTTTGGTGTCTAAGCGACTTTTGTGTAAAATTGGACGTCCGATTTGATGGCGTGCTCAGAATTCCGAAAAAAAGTAATTATCATCAAAGAAAATACAAAAACAAAACAAAAATTCTGTGGTCTTATATTGTTGCCCACGATACACCAGCACCACTTATCTGAATTTCACTGATTTTAAAAAGATTGATAGCGATTATTGACTCCATCAATTTACAAAAAAATCAAGCGCAAAGCAATGAATGTGGTTCCAGGACAAAAGACAAAACTCAAATTTCAAAGAATTTAGTGTAAACAAATATATTTATACCAAATTTTTGGCGACATTTCAGACAAAAACAAATCAAAAACAATTGAAATTTATAAACCGTAAACCGGGGTGACTTTGATAGGATTTGAATTTGTTTTTGGAATATTTTCCAACAGGAAAGGTTTTCTCAAGATTACTATTTTTAAAACATGTACTGGGGTAGGCCACACAAAGTCCATGCATTATTTTGGAAAAAAAAAAGTTTTTTAATAGTGTTTAGAAAAAAAGTTACGTTAAAAATTCTTAGTTTAAATTCCGGGGTGACTTAGTTTTTCTTGTTAAAATCATATTGAGGATGTTCAAACATTATTTGTACGTTAAATGTACCAGCACCATAAAAAAAAACAATGTTTATATTTAGTTTACTAAGTTTATAAACTTTTAAACAAAAAACACAACTTTAGGTAAAATTGTTAAAATTCGGAATTTTGCCTGAAATTTGATAAAACTAGTTTTGTTTACACAATTATCGATTCATATTACATTTTTTACTGAATTCGAAGCACGAATCAAAAGTTTTCACATTTTACATGAAATTTGTTCAACTGAAATTGCCTATAAATTTGGAGATTTTTTTTTCAATTGTGTTTCAAAAACACACATTATTCATTATTTACAAACATATTTACCCTTCTACTAATGGAAAGTTGTCCAAAGAATCCGAAAATGCATTCCGTTTTCCGATTAAAAATCATGTTCATTGAGAAAATTATGACACTTTGATAAGTTTAAAATAATGACTTTCATCAACATTTTCTTAACTATAGTTAACTAACTTTTTAAACTTTTCAAAATTATATGAAAAGTTCTTTTTGAGGTACTTTGAACACTTCTCTACCCCGGTCAGTATGATTCTAAACCAGGGGTGCTCAAAGTTTTTGGAGGCCGGGCCAAATTTGAAGCTCAAATGAGGTTGCGGGCCAAATATACATAAGAGGTTATAAAAAAAATTACGTTATTTTAATTTAAAAGAATTATTTTTTGTTTTTAAAAAAAATGTCAATTCAAAATAATAGAAAATACAAAATAACGGTTTTCTATCGGTATTGTTTCAGGTATTTGAAAAAAAGTTTTTGGCTGAATGTACTTGAGTTTTCAAAAAAAAAAAAAGTTTTGTTTTTATACTTCGAAAATGGTGACATAACATGTTGAACAATTTATCTAAAGGCGTAATTTTAGCTATAAGTTTAGTGTGGCTTATGAAAAATCGTTGAGAGCCATAATTTCAACATTTCAATGAAAAAAAAAATTAAGCTTCCGTATAGTTAGACTGCAATCATTATTAAAAAAAAAAGATTTAAAAAAAACATTTACAGAAAAAAAACATATAAATACATTTCAACGAAACTCAACTTAAATTTAAATTATTTTTCATAAACCTAAACATGTTCAAATGATTCTAAATGCAAAGGAATGCATATCTAATAAATTTCAGCTGATTGCACCTAAATTTCATTTTTTTTAAGTTTTAAAGTTTTTAGGAAATATATTTTTGATCCTTGTTTCCGAGCCATTTTTTTTAAATGGTAGAGGGGTGGGTTGATTTTCATCGACGAAAGCTTTGAAAAATATTTGCAATAAACTTGATCCTCAGATTTCCACAATTTGTCTGCCTGAATCAGTTGGTAGTCAATCAGATACGTTATCTAACTGTAATGAGTTCAAATCCCGAAGGAAGTGCAATGTATGTTTCAGGGTCAGTTCATAAAAGGGTTATTATGACTGCCAAAATAATAAAGAAAACTTATAGCTTGACAAATATTACAGAATTCTACCAAAGTCAAACTTGCATTTTTAAAATACTTCCCAACCCCAACATTTTTTTGTTAAACCTGAGAAAATTTTCTATTTCACAATTTCCAATTCTACGTTACATACCAATTGTTCATGATTATTTTATTGAAAATTAAAAATAATAAAAATAATAAAATTTAAATAACAAGCCAAAGGCTACACGACTGAATGAAAGAATGGTTTCAAATTCATTTTACAATGGTTCAATTGTTTTGCAATCATTAATTTTGAAAAAAAAATGTATAGTTAAAAGAAAACAAATATTATCGTCGAAAAAACACTTTTTCAAAAGATTTTTTAATGAACTCAAACATATTTTAAAATGATTCTAAACACAGGAAACACTTAAATTGGCATAATTGATTGCTCTTGAATTTCCATTGAATTTTGATAATGTTTTGAAAAAGCATTGTCCCCTGAATTTTTGAGCCTATTTTCAAGGGAGCAGGGATGGAATAATCGCAAAAAAAAATCATTTTCGCTTGCAAACTTTCTCCATCCGCGAAAGAGATAGGAGGCGAAACACGCAAAAAAATCCCTCCCAATTTAAAAAAAAATGCTTCTGCATAAGTTTTTTGTGAATTTCCTTGTTAGCCTCACTTAAATTTCTTAATTTATTTTCAGTGAAATAGATATTCTGCCGAATAATCAAGATGATGATTTTTTGAGCTTGCTTTTACCGATGTTTCGTGCGCGAGAGAAAAGAGACGTCAAAAGAATTTCTTTTGATGATGATTCTCCCATCGCTGGAAGGGAGGGACATAAACTTTAAACAAATATTGGTACTAGCTCGATTTAGAAAATAATAATAAAATAAGATGTTTTTGCATAAAATAACGCAGTGCCCGAAACAATTAACATTGTTCGGCTGAGTTGTTTGTTATGAGTTTCTCTATTTAAAAAAAAAAAACATATGAGAAAATTTTGAATAATATTAAAAACTAAATAATAACTTGAAATGTGAAAAAAATCAAGTCATTTCTGATTGCAAATTTTAATTTGCTTCTCAAAATGATTTATTATTTCGATTTCCGCAAAACTAATTCTATTAATTTAAAAAAAGTCTTTCAAGTGTCCTAAATGAAAAAAAGTAAACATTAATTCAAGAATACATTTTCCAAAGGATCTATGCCCCATGCTCAATGGTTTTCCTAAGATAATAAGACCTTTTGTAAACGTATAAAAAAAATGTTTCGCAAGTTTTTCGAAGATTATTTTGGTTTTAGTACTTATTAGTTTTGCCACTTTTTTTTTACAAATACTCCAAATATTTTTTTGCCAAACAAAAGATTCTTTCATCAACAAAAAACCTAGTTCGATTAGATAATTACATACTTGTTTCATTTATCAACATCCAAGGATTTAAAAGCAGAAAATGATTTTATTTCAAAAGCTTGTCTTGAAAAGAAATTTTTGAATTAGAGAAAATAAAACAAAAAGAATTATTTTATCTTTAAAATAAACAAGAAACGCTTTCTTGGCTCTTTTAACTTCACCTATCTCCTCTTCTCTCAAATAAAAAAGCGATGACAAATAGAAAGAAACAGGAAGGAAGGATGCGTTTTCTGAGTGACAGCTGATGATTTTGATCATGAAAGAGGATAATACAGGGATTGGTGAATATAGGGAAGCATAATAGAAGGCATTTTTTTTATTGATTTACATAAGAGAAGACAAATTTGGTTCAAAATTCGTTTATCTGTTACTACTAAGAACACATTTCTGAGGAACCAAAATCATAAATACATTTTCACAATATTTATCGCACCTTAACATGGCCATAATTCAACAAGTCAAACATAGACGAATGATTCAAAAATAAGATTGCAACATTTTATTTAAAAAAATATTTAAATTCAATGCTTCCACAAAACTGTTCATCAAATGCACCACTCCACCCAACGAGACGAGCTGAAATCAGTGTCAAAATCCCAATAACACCTTTAACCAACCAACACCCCCTTCCTCCCTCGCACCGCCCACCCACACCGACATCCACGTGTCAAACTCGCGCGCGCGGTTTGGTGTGAAAATATTATCCCAGCATCCCGGCGGCGGTGGCAAAATTGTTCCACGTGAACGCGCCGCCGCGCCAACCCAACCTGGCGAGGAAATGGAGATAAAGCGGATGCCCATCAATCTCCGAGGTGTTATATCTTGAGACTATCCAGGATGTGATATTAAATGATCTACTCTTGCTGGGTTCCCAGAACAGACTGACTGTGCATCACGCGCAGCCCCTTTATTCTCAAACTATCTCTAACCAGTCTCCAAACTAACCTGCGCAAACCTACGTCCCTTCTTGTATTATCCACGCATCGTTGTCTATGAATATGGGTCATCTATTTTGGTTGGCCCACGCATCAATGCGTGAAGATTTCGAGATCGAGACTTAATTTATTGTCATTCCCTTAGCGTCAGCTGCAACGCGTGCTTGTGCAATCATTGATTGCAGCTACGCTAAGGAATATACCCGAAAATGTATAGTTGTGCATTTTTGATGCACAACAGAGGAGAGCAAGAGGGAGAAAAAAACACGTGGAACTTTAAGCGGGAAGTTTTCTTTCTCGAGCAAATAACTTGATACATACCTGTGAAGTTTGAAGGGTGACACTCTGGCGTTTTTGGTGCTGAAAATTGAAAGAGAAGAAGAAATTTGTTTAATGTTAAAGGTCAACAAAAGTTTAAGCACAAACGCAAGAATTCACCAAGAATTTGACTCCCTAATTGAAAATTCAACCAAAGAGCAACGCAAAAATCCCTGCAATTTGCTTCAAAAGATAGAAAGCATACCATCTTAATAAATTAAGGCCATTGAGCAGGGTCAGCGGGCCACCGCCGGAGAATGTTCCATCAGGTAGCACCGACTTGGCGCAAAAGCTCTGTACTAAGTTAATAATGCTAAGGCCAGCAACCCAGCGACAGCGAACGAGAATTTTCAATTTATTTGTCCAGAGCGGAGGGAAATTTTTCCTCGTTGCCCGAACTTGGACCAAGACATAACTAGAAAGGGAGGCGAAGAAGGGAAAACTTTTTAATTCTTTTAACATCATCATCTACGTCATTGTTGAAGAAATCCACCGAGAAAGCGGAAACTAGAGCTGTTGGAAAATTTAAGGCTACTCTTAAATTATTCAAGCGCAAATATTCCTCAAATTGCAAATTTTTGCAGTTGCTGCAAACGTTATGTTTGCACAGAAAAGGATGTAATCGAGCCACCACTACGCGATGGTTTTTATTTCCGGGAACAAGAATGCCGGGAAAATGGTTTGATGTGGAATGCACTCGGAAATGCTGGCTGATCGATCCATTTGGTTTCCTCGAATTTTGTAAAGCATCAAGGGGGAAAAAACGTCGATGGAAGTTGCTGGCCAAGTATTCAATTTCAGATCGAATTTGCTAAAAACTCCAACATAAATAGTTAAAAGGATTTAAAATTTGAAATATTTTTGTATGGTTCAGAGACTTGCAAATCGTCTGTAAATAAATAGCATTGAAGTTTCCTTACAAGAAAAAAGATTTTTAAATTGCAACAAAAATTAAAAAAAACTAGGCAGGTTCCAGTTTCTAAAAGGCAATGAAGTCATGAAAATAATTTAAAAGAGGTTATGTTCCAGAGTATGCAAATACTGACCGAAATACTACAGAATTATTAAAAAATAACATAACGTTCATCGAATTACGTAAGAATTTAAATTTATTTTCATAAAACTTTTCATTCTGAAAGAACAGTAAAACTCACTAAATTAATACAAACACAAGAAAACAAATATTTTATTAGAACAGAGAAACTAACAGAAACATGAATTTAAGATTGGAGAAACTCACGAAAAGTAGAGTAGAGTAGAGGAGAGTAGAGACCTAAATTTCGATTTTTTGAAAAAATCAGTATTGATTAAAAATTCATAACTCGGTCAATGATTTTTTGCACAACCTGAAATTTTTTGAAAAGTTGGAATTTTAAGTCCTCTAAAACATATCAAAAAATAAAAAAAAATAGTGTTTTTTTGCAAATTATGTTTCAGTGATAAAAAGTTAAATAAAAAAATCACCAAATTTTTTTTACCGTGTATCATTTTTTCAGTTTAGTCCGTATCCATACCTACAACTTTGCCGAAGACACCAAATCGATCAGAAAATTCCTTCAAAAGATACAGATTTTTGAATTTTCATATGGAAAATTATATGGACAAACTAATGATGCAAAATGGCTTCTTTGGGCATACCGAAGACACCAATAAAGTATCAGCCGGATTAAAAAATACAAAAATTAAAATTGAATAAAAAAGACCGATTTCGTAGAGAATTGCTCATACACAAGAACAACAGAAACATGTTTGTAAGATTGGAGAAACTCACGAAAAGTAAAGAAGAATTTATTATTTTAAATAAAAGAGCAAAGCCCAAAGCCCAAAACAGGAATATTGTAGGCACTTTTTTCTTGACCCTCGCCGATTTCAATGAAACTTTGTAGACATGTTATCCTACGCTTATGTAAGAAAATTTGTGTGTATATGGAGCCAGTAGCATTCGATAATGACATTTGAGAAGAGCGTAAGTGTTTTAAATATTTTTGTAGTTTAAAATTTAAATATTTCTGTATCTCGAAGCCGTTGCATCGCATCCAAAAGTGGTTAATGACAAACTTGTTGGAAAAAAACACGCCACTTTTATGAGATTTGCTGATTATTTTAATTTAGGAGTCAAATTTGTGGGGAAGCCCACAATTTTTTTTTTTTCGTTCATTTTTTTTGTGAAAATTGCCTAAGATGTTACAAAAAGACCCACGAAAAATGCAGAATGGAGCAACTCACCTAAAAACAAAAAAAAATCATTTACTAAAACTGCACTTAAAGTGCTCTGATCGTCAAAATTTTCAAAAACCGAATACGAGAATCGATTTTGCAGACAATTTTACATAAAAGTCTCCACTGTCCCAAGTCCAATCCTTGTGAAGTTAAAGCAGTTTTAAAAATAAAAATGTTGAAATAAATGGTTTTTTGTTGGTTTTTTGACAATTTCTTTATGACAGACTTGATTTTTCAGTCTCGTAAATATTTTTACCGAAAAGATCATCCAATTTCCATAAGATTGTTTTTGACCACTTTTTGATACGATGCAACGGCTTTGAGATATTTTAATTACGAAATACGAAAATATTTAAAACACTTACGTCCTTCTCAAATGTCTTTATCTAGTGAAACAGGCTTCATTTTCACAAAAATGACTAATACAAGCGTAGGATAACATGTCTACTAAGTGTCATTGAAATCAGAGAGGGTCCGGTAAAACCGATTGCCTATTTGGCATGAAAATGCTTAAGAATAAATTAATATATTTTTTGATAATTTTTTCGCAAAAATGAATTATTTTGAAAAATTGGTTAAAGAAAAAAATTATTAAAGAATGTGAAGTCCTTCATAACATGTCTAAATTCAGACTTTTTCTCATGAAAATATGTTTAAGGAATGATCCCATTTAAAAAGAATAAAAACTAAAAAAAGTTAAAATAAATAATAGCTTTTGATATTTTTTTCAGAAGACATTATAATTACTTCAAAAAAATATTTTTTAAAGAATATAGGTAGGATGTCCAATCTCCCGGGTTTGGATTTCCAGGGAAACGGGAAAAATATTTTAGAATTCCCGAGAAAATTTAGAAACAGTCATAACAACTATGTTGGGGGGCATTTTTGTGACACAAGATACCAATATCTTGAATATATAAAATTTTAAATCCGAAAAAGATATTCTAAGTTTTGTTCAGCATAATTCATTTAAAATTCTTTTTTAACCTTAAAATAAAGAAATTGAAATAACAAGCCAAAGTCTTAATATTGTGTGTGTGTGTGTGTGTGTGTGTGTGTGTGTGTGTGTGTTTTTTTTTTTACATGGTCGGAATCTGCTACCAGACACCTGAGAATACATTTCTCAGGTAGTGTGGGGTTGGGAAAACAAAAAAAGAGTTTTCCCGACCCACTAAACCAGTCCTTGAACGCCGTGCCCTTGTCCCCCCGGGACCACCTTTCGGTATAACTTCGGGGGGAGGCGTTGCATTTTCTGCACTAGTCTACTTACAGGATCCATGCCGGGTGCTAGAACCATTTCCTGTCCTACATACATATGAGTCCATGCGAGGGTTTAACCGCGCCCAAGAATCGCGTTGCTTTTGATCGGCTAGTCATATGCAGCCCTCTCCTTGGACCATCGAGACGTGTACCGATTTGGTAGAGCCAACCGTCATAACGTGCTCTCCTTCACAGCCACACTCGTGGGTTTTCGACTAGGCTCCTAGTCGTTCCTCCTCTGATCGTCTCTCCATTTCCGCTGGAGAGCCGAAGTGATCTGCGTCACCGCTCCGACGACCGCATTCCACTTGGCGATGTCGCTGCACATTCTTCGCACCACATTATCCGGGCTGGTGTCCGCTCCGATAATGGCCAGCATTTCGCTTCGCGCTGCCTCGAAGCGAGGGCAGGCGAACACCACGTGCTCCGGTGTTTCCTCGCAATCGACGCAGTCCGGACAGAGAGGAGACTCTGCATGTCCAAACCTGTGCAGGTACTTCCTGAAGCAGCCATGGCCCGACAGGAACTGTGTGAGGTGGAAGGTGACCTCTCCATGCCTTCTGCTCACCCACGTGGATACGTGTGTGTGTGTGTGTGTGTGTGTGTGTGTGTGTGTGTGTGTGTGTGTGTGTGTGTGTGTGTGTGTGTGTGTGTGTGTGTGTGTGTGTGTGTGTGTGTGTGTGTGTGTGTGTGTGTGTGTGTGTGTGTGTGTGTGTGTGTGTGTGTGTGTGTGTGTGTGTGTGTGTGTGTGTGTGTGTGTGTGTGTGTGTGTGTGTGTGTGTGTGTGTGTGTGTGTGTGTGTGTGTGTGTGTGTGTGTGTGTGGTCCAATCCAATACCCGCTAACCGGTAGCGAAATTATGGGAAAGTATAATTTGTATCAAACTGCGTACATGCCGAATGCTGATACAGCTTATCTCAGTCCCGGGTATTAGGTGGTGATAGCCCTCGCGCTGCTTCCAACGACCCATTTCAGAATGACAGAGCTCCTTGCGGTCCAATTCCGAGGTCGCTGGGCATTGTTCGGCCCCGCCTAAACATTGAAGCAAGCATCGGAAGGAAACTCGATCTATATTTAGACTTCCAATCCCCTCAGGCAAATCAGGGATCAGCGCGTATTTAATATGAGAAGATAGCATGTTCAACATTACGGATCAATTCACTACTAGAGTGTAAACCTTCTGATGGCTGACTGCTTAGCGTCCCAGACCACCAAACCAAAGGTGTGAAGTTCGAATCCCACCTGATTCATTTTAGTTTTTATTCATATACAAATTCCTGATTCCAAATTTCAAAGGTACCGACCGGGATTTGATCCCTGAACCTTCTGCTTGGGAGACAGAGGCCGTAACCATTAAGCCACGGAGCCGGTTGAATGGGACGTGGTTCTCTGTATGGCTTTTTGCGAGATTAGAGCAGAGGACAACAATCATCTCAAGGTTTCCACTTTACCCGGGCTAACGACCGGCAGTTCCAGTTCACGATGATTTCCATTCATATGTTAAAAACCACTTATGATTTTGGCACATATTCCGTTTGTCAACGTTTCCTGTCATAACTGGCGGGAAAAATCTACGTGGAATCAGCTGTGCAGACCTCATGTGTGACAGGAATGCAGGTTGAGCGACTCCCACGGGCATTTTTTAACTTTAAGAAAATTTCGGAAGAAAATTGCAACGAATGAAAAAATCAAAACTACAGATTAAAAATAAAGATTAAAAAATCAAGAATTATTAATGAAGAATAAAAAATGAAGAATAAAAAAATGAAGCATAGAAAATGAAGAATAAAAAAATAAATCAAAAATGAAGAGTCCAAAATAAAAAATAAAAAAATTAAAATAACAATTGTAGGCTTAAGTTGAAGAATTAAAAATTAAAAATTAGGAATTAAAAATTAGGAATTAAAAATTTAGCATTAAAAATGAAGAATTAAAAATTAAAAATTAAAATCGTTGAAATAAAAATGCAGAATTTAAAATCAAAAATTAAAAATGAAGAATTAAAAATAAATAATTGAAAAAGATGAATCAAAAATGAAGAATTAAAAATAAAGAATCAAAAATGAAGAATTATAAATGAAGAATAAAAAAAGAAGAATTAATAAATGATTAATAATTGATTAATAAATAGCCACGGAGCCCGTTAACAAGCCAAAGTCTTAATATTGTAATTAAAAAAATGTTTTGAAATGCATTTGACATTAGTTCAGCTGTTTTGCTATCATGAGGTTAAAAAAATTTAAGATTTGACGAAAACATAAATTATATCGGATTTATATTTTTGGTAGTAACCGAGCAGACGGAAATAACTTCGGAATAACAATTTTTGATATTAGAAAATAATAGGCCAATAACATTTTATGTTATTTATAACAAGAATTGTTATTCGTCGTTATTATTTTTTGTTTTTGGATTGTTAGTGTTATAACAGACTAATAACATTTTTAGTTATTCTTCGAACAAATGTTTGTTATTATTTTTTGTTATTTTAACAACTAATCCGATCATCCCAATAACAGTTGGCGGTATTCTTCCATAACAAAAAATGTTATTCCAAAGTTGTTTTGGCTTTCAACCAATATCAACCCAATAACAAATTTTGTTATGATAACATAAACTGTTATTGAACTCTTATGCAAAAATGGATTTTGCAAGAATATTCCGTAACAGTTTTTGTTATTTTAACAGTATTTGTTATTGAAATGGCATGAATTTAGTTATTACCGTCTGTTCGGGTACTGTATATCGATTTTTTTTAATTCAAAAGATTTTGAATCGATCCAAACATGGTAAAAATGATTCTAGACGCAGGGGAATGCATTTTAAATTGATTTCAGCCGATTGCACTTGAATTTCCATAAAAAAAATTAAGGTTTTTGTTTTTTTTGCCTCTTAATTTTTTGGGCCGATTTCAAAGGGGGTACAGCCTAATAAATTTGAAAAAAAATTTGTAAACAATTATACGATATTGTGTAAGTAAAAAGAAATTTGCCAATAGATATGGTGCATAAGGAAATGTTTTTTTAAATATTGTTTAGGACTATTCTGAAAAAAAATTAGAAAGACGCTGAAAAAAAAAATAATTCATAAATATCACTTTAATTTTTTTAAATACCTGGGCAGATGGTAATAACAAAATTCCTGCCATTTCAATAACAAATACTGTTAAAATAACAGAAAGTGTTATGGAATCTTCTTGAAAAATCAATTTTTGCATAATAGTTAAATAACAGTTTATGTTATTATAACAAAATTTGTTATTGGTCTGATATTGGTTGAAAGCTAAAACAACTTTCTAATTACATTTATTGTTATGGAATAATACCTCCAAGTGTTATTGGAATGTTCGGATTAGTTGTTAAAATAACAAAAAATAATAACAAAGATTTGTTCGAAGAATAACTAAAAATGTTATTACTCTGTTATTACAATAACAATCCAATAACAAAAAAATCATATCGACGAATCTTGTTATAAATAATAAAAAATGTTATTGGCCTAGAATTTTCCAATATTAAAAATCAAATCAAATCAAATCAAATTATTCGCTCTACAGCATTGCCTTGGCGTTCTCGATTGCGAGATTCCTACTCGAAACTAAGTGTCCGAAGGCTTGATTATTAAGGCAATTGCAAAACTCTTTTTACACCTTAGCTTCCATCCACCCCGGGATTCAAACTGACGACCTTTGAATTGTTGGTCCACCCGGGCAGACGGTAATAACAAAATTCATGTCATTTCAATAACAAATACTGTTAAAATAACAGAAAGTGTTATGGAATCTTCTTGAAAAATCCAGTTTTGCATAAGGGTTTAATAACAGTTAATGTTATCATAACAGAATTTGTTATTGGTCTGACATTGGAGGAAAACCAAAACAACTTTGGAATAACATTTTTTGTTATGGAAGAATACCTCGAACTGTTATTGGGATGATCGGATTAGTTGTTAAAATAACAAAAAATAATAACAAAGATTTGTTCGAAGAATAACAAAAATGTTATTTGTCTGTTATTACAATAGCGATCCAATAACAAAAAAATCATAACGGGGAATAACGAATCATGTTACAAATATCAAAAAATGTTATTCCCAAGTTATTTCCGTCTGCTCGGGCAACTGCCTACCAGCGACTCCACCAGGACAGGACCCAGGGTGACGACTCCTACACCTGGACTGAGCTAACGACCTAACCTTTTTAGGTTAGTCCGGGGCCAACATTTACTTCCCGTCCGACGGAAGGCGTGATCAGACAAATCTCGTCTCAAAATTTGCCACCGGGACCTTCTGGGATATTTTTTAAACTGACTTGAGTTAGGGGACATCCAAACAAACTTAAAATAATACAATGGGTTTTTGAACCTTTTTTTAAAAAAAAGGCTCCAGATTTGTTCTCCTAACGAAAGCAATCGAAACATTACCAAACATCAAAAATCAAACATGAAAGCATAAAGGTGGGAAACAAAACCAACATCAAACCACACACACATGAAGCACAAATAAAACTCATTTGGAAAAGTGATAAACTTCCTTTTTCCGGGATAAAAACAAACACAGAAAAAAAACTGCAAACACAATGGGATGCACCAGTTTCGACTGCTTGTTTCCTCAGAACAATCAAGCTTTTTTTGCTCCTACATGTACGTGTGCAGATGGCTGCGTATGTGTGCGCATCCCGTTCTGGTCAGAAACGCGCACCGACAACCAATCGATGATGCTGTTTTCCAGCAAAAAGGGGAACATTTCTGGACCAACTTTGGAAAATGGCTTATCGGATTATTGTGGCAAAAGTTTTGAAATTTGCATCATCAAATCAAGTGGAACTCATTTTGTTTTTTTGTTGCTTCGAGCAGATTAGAAAACTTTGCACATTTTAGTCCAGGTCCGGTTCGTCAGCATCTGCACGAGCCCCCGAGAGCAAAATATTGATTAAATTGTCAGAATATGTGCATAACCCAGATGCGATTTTGTTCCGACCACAGGACCGGACAATGCAACCGAGAGATGAAGTTTTAAATTGGTGCGAGCTGGATTTCTGGAGTTTTAATGATATTGCACGGTTCCGGGAAGTAAAATGGAATTTCTACTCACAAAAAAAAATCAATTTAAAACATTTCACAAAGTATTCAGTTGAAACAAATCCAAAACTCAGCACCGCAAAACTATTCAACACCAATCAATCAGAACCCACAGAAAAGTTGAGCGAAAAATGAAAAAAACACGCATCCAGCCGTGATTCCGGTGTAAGAAAAACGACCCCAGCAGCGACACCCGTGTCTCGGTTTGACAGGCAGTAAATAAACTGGCAGCACAGCGCAGTTGCCCTTCTGCCTCAGACAACATCAACGCAACGCAAGACAACAGAAGAGTAACTTTGCCAGCTTACACTTGACTGACTGGTGTATTCGGTTTGCACCGGATAACGGGGAAAGTTTTTGGCTCCTACAATCGATGGAAAAAGTTGGCAACACTGGATGGCAAAAAAAAGTATTATTTTTGAACTAACGCAACGAATCATATTTGCGGCTAACTTTACGCAGTAGGCCTGGCCAAAATTGTTTAATTAAACGCAGTGTTGCCAGTTTCACTCCATTAGTCATCCCAAACGAATTTCACAACCTACGAAGCTGTCACTTTTGCTGTCAGTGTAACTTGAACTTGGCTAGCAACCCTTCCAAGGCTTTCATTTTGGCGCGTGTTAGTTCTAGGTTGAAACAAGAGGAATTTTTCGCAGCGAGGTAAATTAAACGAAAGCTCACTTTTGCGTCTGCACCTGACTGACTGGGAAAGAGTTTGCAAAGTAAAGGCTTCAGTTTACCGGAGTAGCAGCTGTTCGGGGAGAATAAAGCAGTGTGCAGTTTTGCGAATGTTGGAAAGTTGTAATGAGGAAGCTCGGAAAACGCTGACGTTCTTGGAAAAGGGCTGCCAGGGGGAAATATGCGATGAAATTTCATACAATCAGTAATTCAATTCCAAGAAGAAGTCTCTGAATTTTTCGAAACATTTATTTTACCTCATTTTTTTAGAAATATATTTTTTTGTTCTGCAATTAATGTCAAATTTGTTCGTGGAAATAGTGATCGAGTGTGTACTACTGCTATTCTAAACGGGGTTTTCTCTTTAACGTTTCCGTGACAAATTCCTAAATCATTCAAACCATCTCGTGACCTTTTCCCCCAAACACAATCCCCTTTTTTCCGTATGCAAACCAAATTACTCGCATTTCGGGAACCTTTAGCGCCCCCTTAATTCCGCAAATTGTGTACCATTGTCGCGTCATCCAATTTGTGCCCAAAGATACCTTCTGGGAAAAAAATTCGTTTGGGAAGAAAAAAAACTCCCAACCTAAAATGAGTGGGGGTGGCCCTTGAAAGCTCCAATAAGAAAAGAAGAACCAAAAAAAAGAGGAAATCAAGCCAAAGGGCGCAACGAAACCATCGAGAATTGACATTCGATCAGAGAGTGCCCGGCGCGTCACGGCTTGGCGGCTCATCAAAAAGTTGTTCCGAGATGCCGCTCCCAACAACAAACGCCAAACGGTTTTGACGATAAAAATAACAACCAAAGTAGCTTCCGACAGCCGGCGGCGTTATTGGGGGGTTACTTTTGGATTGCGGTAGGGAAGATGTGAAAAATGTGTAATAAAATTCTTTTAATTGATTTTTATTTTTAAAACCTTTTAGAAAGAAAAACAGATTTCTTTAAAAATGTATCAATTTTAAAAAATATTAGAACATTTGTTTTTTGACAAAGAACTTTGTCCTAAGGGCACTGTCTACGGGTGTGAATCCAAAATTTCGCGAAGCGAAAGGGTAACGATTTGTGTAATCGTTTAAACGCTTATATCTTCCACCCAATTCAAGCAATCTGCATGCTTTATCCACCAAACGAAAGGGGAAGTCTTAAATTGCAAGTAGACTACCTCACAAAGTTGATAAAACTTTGTTAAAGTACTCAAAAGTTAAGATGAAAAATAAAAATTCAGACCGGGAAAATCCCGGTCGCTGATTGGTTGAGCGCAACCTTTCCCGAACACATTAATCAGATTCAAGTATCTAGCACTTAGCAAAATTTGCTCTCTGCCACTGCTTCGAAAGCGTCGAGCCGCCGGTTGAAGCTCAAACGAGTCCGAAGCTTTGCACGAGGAGGATCGAGAAGCAGCAGCAGCACAACAGAGCCGCCGAGAGGAAGGAGAGAATTGAAAAATTGGAAAGAGAGGCAGAGCAGGCGCGGGAGGGAAAATTGCCGGCAACTTGGAGTGTCATCATCGCATGGTTTTATCAACGTCATAGGATGTTAAAATGGCCCTTTTCAGGGCCAATTCACACGAAAGAGTATTCTTTAAAAATCTGGTTGGGTACGGTAGTGAGTGTTTGTGTGTGCGGAAGGGAAATCGAGTGGCAAGTTTGGGGCTTGAAAGAGCACCAAATTATCAACGCATGCACACAAACGCGGGCTGGGGAGCTTCATTTGTGTGCGCCTGGTTTCTGCCGTGCAACTACCATTCACGAGTTTGCTCATCCGATCGGTCTTGGGGAAAATCGATTTTCGATATTAGTGTGGTTCCGCGAACACAATTTTAGTGTGGTTTACTACACACACACACACACACACACACGAGCAAATCCACAGTCGATGGCGCTTTCTTGCTACAAATACACTTGCAACGCACTGTTTGGTGCTCTAGGTGGTGTGTAGTATGTGTAAAGAGAATGAATAAAAAGATCGGAACCCAATGTTTTGCGAAGCGAAATCGTTACGTGGCGATTTCCCCTCTTCGCAGACTTCCCCTCCTTTTCCTTCACGCTGATTGGTTGAACAAACCTTTCCCGAGCATCCTCTCCAAGAGACGTGAGATTGATGTATCTAAAATCATCTCCACTCAAGCTCATAATTTTCTGACACCCGAGGAGTCAACATCGAGTGGCAGTTGCAGAATCAGAAGGGACAGCAGAAATTTCCCCCGGTCAACGACGTGGAGAGGTCGCCGAAATGGCTCGGGCCATCGCAGGAACGGGACGGATTGTCGCTGCAGGCCATCAAGGAAGAACGTTAGGGACCGATGTGGTCAAGCTGCTGATCCCGGAAGGCTCCGGTTAACGGCATCAAGAAGGGGTCTCCGTGTTGATCGAGAACCAGTTCCCTTTGGGTCAAGTTGGTTGTGGTTGCGATAAAGTTTATGGTTTTGATACTGGACATGAAATTTAACATTTCGGCAGTCGTGACCGCAATCCGGAGTGGCCGGAGGCCCCGCGGATGTTCCGAAGGGGGACATTTGCCGAACCAAAAGAGTTGGGGCAATATGGGTATCAAACTTTATGGTTTTTGATACTGCACATAAAATTTGACATTTCAGCAGTAGTGACCACAATCCGGAGGCCCTGGGGATGTTCCGGTGGGGGGACATTTCCCGAACCATAAGAGTTGAGGCAATATGGGTATCAAACTTCATGGTTTTTGATACTGGACATGAAATTTGAAATTTCGGAAGTATTGGCTACAATCCGGAGTGGCCGGAGGCCCCACGGATGTTCCGATGAGGGGACATTTGCCGAACCATAAGAGTTAGGGCAATATGGGTATCAAACTTTATGGTTTTTGATACTGCACATGCATCGGACCATTATCTGAAGTTACGCAGTTAAAATAAATCGCTTATTTTACGCAGGAAGTAATAAATCGATTACTGCGATTGCCTTTTTATTGTGCCGCGGCGAAATTCTGTTTCTGGAAATATAGAATAACTATTTCGAATTCAATTAGAGCCCTTGAAAGGGCAGTTTTAATGTTTGCTGTTGAAATTTACTTTGCTGCCGCCAATTGCTTGCAACAGCCTTGCAAAAACATTTCCGCATTTTGATAACTTTCGAGTGGTGAGGGAAAGTCGATTGATTTCACCTTGATTTCTATTGCAGCTCCATTTGCAATTTCCGTCCCCTTAGTTCGATAGGACGTTGATATTATGTCTTAAAACTATTCACAAAAGAGTTGTCTTATGTAATTATAAGGGAATCATGGGGAAATTTGGACCGGACATTTTTATCGAAAATTTCAACAATCATCTTGCAAAGTTCTTTGTCATACTGGTCATGTGTAACATAACCACCTGCACCTTTTTTCTCAGGAAACCATATACCATATTTTTTTAAGTATTCAAATATTCTAAATATGCAACATTAGTAAGGCCGTTGCAGATATTTTTCAAAGTTTATAATGGCAAAACAACTGGACAGGTGTATGATGCATTTTAAAACTCTTTTTTTCATTAAAATGTTGAAACCATGGCTCGTAATTTCAATTTTTAATACTTTTTTATTTTGTTGCCCCCCTCTCGACTTTGGTCAGAGACGGGTTTAAACTTCAAAAATATTTGCAACGGCCTAACAAACAACGCAAACTTTGTACAGCACTCACGAAATAAAAATGTTCTAAATACATTTAATTTTCACAAAATTCAATTCTTATTTAAATACTTATTTTTTTTCGAATCCACGTCAAACCACCACGATCCAGATCAAAAGCACAGTCATGCCTCGGTTTATTACCGCATATGAGGGATGCAAAACCGAGGCGTGCATAATTGAAGCACAGAATGACTGTATGGTAGACATTGACTATATCGAATGAAAAATCATGCAAACGTCAAAAAATTAAAGTGTTTTGGAATCGGGATGATTGCAGCTTTCCATTGTACTTAAAGTTAAATGAAAGTTTCCACAAATATACGTATTTTTTCCTGAATTTTGATAATGCAATTTTTTAACACTTAAAACATTTCGAAAGGCGATTATTTTTTTTGAAACATTGAAAATTTTTACAATACTATGTATTTTCGAAAAATACAAAAAAATCAGTTTTTTGCAATATTGGTATCAAATGATTGGGATTTTTTCATACAATTCGAATGTAATAACAAGTATTTTTGAAAATACTCAACATTTTCAAAAAAATACCTATTTTCGAAAAAATATTTAAAATTTGAGTATTTCGCAATATGGGTATCAAATGATCGATTTTTTTTCATACATTTTGAATGTAATAACAACCTTTCTTGAAATATTCAAAAATTTCTAAAAACTACGTTTTTCGAAAAAAAAAAACAACCAAAATTTCAATTGGGTAACAAATGATCAGAATTTTTTCAAACGTTTCGAATGTAATAAATTTTGAAGCTTAAGTATTTTCAAAAAAAATGTTATAACTTTCGAACTTTATTAAAATATCTCAATTAATTGAAACCCATAATGCGAAAAATTTGAGCATTTTTTTGAAAATACGTAGTTTTGTGAAAAATTTTAATATTTTCAAAAAAATGTGTTACAACTCTCGAAGTGTATCAAAAAATTCAAATCATTTGATATTGTAAAAAAACAGAAATTTTGAGTGATTTTTTTTCGAAAATATGTAGTTTAGTGAAATTTTTGAGTATTTTCAAAAAAAATGATACGATATTCAAAATATATGAAAAAAAGTTTTGTAAATTTATTTAGTATTTTCAAAAAATGTTATCCCCAAGTTGTTTTGGCTTTCAATCAATATCAGACTAATAACATATTTTGTTATGATAACATAAACTGTTATTCAACTCTTATGCAAAAATTGATTTTTCATGAAGAATCCATAACGCATTCTGTTATTTTAACAGTATTTGTTATTAAAATGACGTGAATTTAGTTATTACCGTCTGCCCGGGGTGCCTTAAAGATAAATTGTCAAATATTTGTATAATTTAGAGGTGGGCAAAAAAAGAGCGAACCGCTCAAAGAGCCGGTTCACTGAAAAGAGCGAACGAACGACCTTTTTTAACCTCCGGTCTTTTTAAAGAACCGTTTCAATATGGCATGATTTTTGTTATAAATATAATTTATTGAATTTCCAAAAAAATCTGGTATTAAATTTGTTTTTGAGAACTGAAAATGCAATGTAAAAAATTTCAATGCTTATTATAATTTATACCAAAAGTAAATGATTTTCTAAACAAAATGGAATAAACTTTTCATTGTAAAACTGAGTGTACATTAAAGTGATACCGGAATACAAATTTGAGCATTTCAAATAGCATAGTTTGTCAAATATAACCAAAAATCTACTGAGTATTTGAGAGATTTTGGAAAAAAATAATCATTTTGTGCGATTAGCGTTTATAGAATTTATCTATTAAATCAGAATGTAGGGAAGAGTTCACGGAATATTTTTTCCAAATAAAATATCAGCATTAGTTCAATTCTTGCAAAAATAAATGCAATTTAAAATGAATAGCAATTTTTTCAGCATCCTAGATTTAAGTTTGGATGCCATTTAATTACTCGAATGTTCAGTTTTTAGTAGAAATTTTGACATAGAGACCACTAAGACCTATGGGCATCATCTCGTTTTCAGTTTTATTTTTTATCAAATATGGCCGTTACAAATATTTTTCAAAGTTTATGTCACCCCTCCTCTTCAAAATTGGACCGCAAAATCAGGGTGCAAAACAATATTTTTTCAAAAAAATATCAAATTTCAATGGAAAAAAAGTTCATCATACTTCGATATTTTGAAAACTAATGAATACAACTGGGGATGTGTATTATATTTTTGCGATTTGATCAGAACTCAGGGACATAAACTTCAAAAAATATTTGGTACGGCCTAATTTATAGAAGTCCAATGTGAAAGAACTTACAAAATCACAAGATTCTTGAAAAAACTCTTTTCATCCAAATTTTGAAAAAGAGCGAAAGAGCCGTTCATAAGAGCGGCTCTTTTTATAGAGCGAACAAAAATGAGCGGCTCCTAAAAAAAGAGCGGTTTTGCCCACCTCTAATATAATTTATATAAACATATATAAAATTGACCAGTGACTGTGTGTCATTTTATTTTATTTTTATTTCTTTGATAATCGACATTTTCAAAGACATTTTGTAAGCTTTTCTTGTCATGTCATGTAGAACAACAAATATAAAAAAAAAAACAAAAAAAACATGTTTTCTGTGAAAACTACAGCTTCTATCATTTAAAACTCTGATGTAGCTAAAATTTTGCGATTAAAATATTGCAAATCAGGCCATTGCTAATTGTTTTTGACATGTTTCCTGAAAAAAATCTTAAATAATAGCTTAAAACTGTTTTTTTTTTTATAAAAACTTAATCAGCCGCTATTTTTGATATTTTGAGCAAATTCAGGACAATAAAAAAATCATGGAAAAAATGTAAAATCTTAATAAACCATTTTCACAAAAATTTAATTTCTTAAAATCTGTATTTTCTATTTTTGATTCTTTCAAATGGTGAATGGTAATCGAACTGATTATTTTTACTGAAATGTCTGATAAAAGAATTCCATCGAATTCTCAACAGCCAAATAACTCTTAAAGTTGAATCACCTACAAAAAAATAACAAAAACCACTGAAGCCTAATATGGATTCAGAAATAAAAATTACAAATGATCTTATCATCTTACAACAATTATCTCGACATTTAATAAATCTGGGAACACTGAAAAGAGATATTGGGATTCTTGCTGGCTCTCATTCTCTCGACTTTAAAAGGGTTGAAGAAATAAACAAAAAAAAACAAATATGCTAAAAACTCTAATAATGATCAACAAACCTAACAAAATTGATTAGTTTTAGAAAATTTTCAAAGTTGAAATGAATAAATTCATCGTAAATTGCTGAATGGAATAAAAAATGAGCTAATAAAAAGTTTATTATGAATTTCAAAAAAACACGACACTGATAGGTGTTTTCATCTCGATTTCCCCCTTCGCGATTCTTCAAGCCCAAAAACTCTTCGCTTACGAAGTTCGCAGTCGAAATTGCCCAATTTGATTCAACGTAACAACCCAGCAAGTGAGGGTATATTGGGAGAAAGCAACAAGAAACTTTGTTTTCCGCAGTGTGGGAGGCTTTTCACAAGATCAACTCTGGCGCCAAAGTTTCTTTTTTTTTTTCTCCCGTAGCAAGTGACAGAAGCGACACGGTGGGAATTGACTTGAATCTCTATCAAGTAAGTTGATTTTCGTAATTTGTTATTTTGGAAAATATTTTGACTTGAAATTTGAACGCAACAGGAATCACTGGTAATACTACGTGTTTCAACGATCTGGGAAAAGGTTGGCCCTTGCACGGTAGGCACTCATCCGGAAAATGAGATACTCGATAAACGAATTTTCAACTTCAACAACGCCCACACAGGGAGAGAAAGAGCAAAGATCGCTCATTAAACGCTTCGGTCGTACCTTTTTTCCTCTTCACTGAACTTGTTGTTCTCGAATTTCACCATTATTTTCGTTTTTTTTTGTTTCCAATGCAGGAAAAATAATGAAAATTCGAATGACCCAAAAACAGTTCGTAAACATATTTTGGGAAGCCGTTCGCTGGCCTTTCCCTGGCCGTAAATTATTCATGACATTTTTTTTTTGAGGGGGCTCCCACCCAAACATGGCACAAAACGTGACAGCACATGTCCAGTTCAGGACATATTGTGGGGAGCAGAGAATTGTTGATGAAGATTGCAATAGATTATTCCAACTCTACAGATTAAAAACACACAAAGTCCGCTTGTCTGTGGTACTTTCGTCGCTTTTCCAAATAATCTTTCTCCCCGGTTGAGACCGGGGACAGAAAAATAAAATAAATAAAACCCTGCAACGAGAGCACCTTAACCTGGGCAAAAAATTTATAATTCATGACAGAACGAGCTCTTGCTCCACGTCTGTACACCATTCCGCGGGAAGGACACTTGAAGCTTTTGGCGACCATCCGGAGGAGGAGGTAGAAAAAAAAGCGCAATACATTTGCGCGATGTTTGTGCACAGTTCCAATCGGGCAGGGAAAGCTGACGGGTTGGAGGGGGTTATTTTTGGCCAAAAGTTTCTGGGCTAGAGTATTTGCGCATAGCTTGAGACGGGTTCCCTCGCCAGAAATTGCTGGAAGATGAGCGTTTTTGTTTTTGTTTGGTTTTCATTAGGATAACGAACCGATTCGGCTTCTCGTGTGGAAAGGGGGGACACTCACCGCTATGGGATGACCCTCCAAATGGAACTGAATGTGTATGCTCAAGTGTAAAAACTAATCAAATTTTGGTATTCTTGGCTTATTTTTTTTATTATATTTTTCATGTTTTTTTTTGTTTTTTAGTTTTAGTTTTTTTGGTTTTCTAAGTTTTTAGTTTTTTAGTATTTTAGTATTTTAGTTTTTTAGTTTTTTGATTTTCTAGTTTTTTAGTTTTTTAGTTTTTTTTAGTTTTTTAGTTTTTGAGTTTTTTAGTTTTTTAGTTTTTTAGTTTTTTAGTTTTTTAGTTTTTTAGTTTTTTAGTTTTTAGTTTTTAGTTTTTAGTTTTTAGTTTTTAGTTTTTAGTTTTTAGTTTTTAGTTTTTAGTTTTTAGTTTTTAGTTTTTAGTTTTTAGTTTTTAGTTTTTAGTTTTTAGTTTTTAGTTTTTAGTTTTTAGTTTTTAGTTTTTAGTTTTTAGTTTTTAGTTTTTAGTTTTTAGTTTTTAGTTTTTAGTTTTTAGTTTTTAGTTTTTAGTTTTTAGTTTTTAGTTTTTAGTTTTTAGTTTTTAGTTTTTAGTTTTTAGTTTTTAGTTTTTAGTTTTTAGTTTTTAGTTTTTAGTTTTTAGTTTTTAGTTTTTAGTTTTTAGTTTTTAGTTTTTAGTTTTTAGTTTTTAGTTTTTAGTTTTTAGTTTTTAGTTTTTAGTTTTTAGTTTTTAGTTTTTAGTTTTTAGTTTTTAGTTTTTAGTTTTTAGTTTTTAGTTTTTAGTTTTTAGTTTTTAGTTTTTAGTTTTTAGTTTTTAGTTTTTAGTTTTTAGTTTTTTAGTTTTTTAGTTTTTTAGTTTTTTAGTTTTTTAGTTTTTTAGTTTTTAAGTTTTAAGTTTTTTAGTTTATTAGTTTTTTAGTTTTTTAGTTTACTAGTTTTTTTGATTTTTAGTTTTTTAGTTTTTTAAAGCCACAACAATCGTCCAAGGAGTCATTCTTATGCAAAATTAGCTGAACTTTCCGAATGAAATACTCTCAAAAGCACACAATTCAGGTTTCAGGTTTTTTAGTTTTTTAGAGCCACAACAATCGTCCAAGGGGTCATTCTTATGCAAAATTAGCTGAACTTTCCGAATGAAATACTCTCAAAAGCACACGATTGAGTTTCAGGGGTTAAAAATTCGAAAAACTGGTCAAAAATGGTCCAAATCATAACATTTTCAAAAAACTTTTTTGTAAAATTCTTATAACTCGTGAAGAATAAATGCAAACCCCTTTGGTCTATATATTAAAATTTTTGTTTTTGTCTGCTCTACAATTTTGTAGAACATTGTTTCACTCTTAAATGTAACCCTGCAAAGTTAAAAAAACACGTAATTTTAAAATGAAAAATTTTGTTCTAAATGAAAAAATAACCCTTCTCGGCTCGAATTTGAAAATTCGAAAAGTACATTAAATTTCCCATAAAATGACATGTCTCACGATTTTTGACAGTTGAGAAACGGGAAATGGCAGCGATATTAAAACTATTTTTTAACTTTTTTTGATGAAAATACGTTTTTTTCTGAATTTTGAATAAAAAAATGAAAGGGGTCGTACCGCCCCACCGTCACGAGATATCTAAAAATAGACCTCGGATTCGTGATCAGGGACCAAAATAACCCCTCAGAGCAAAGTTTCACGAAAATCGATGAGGGGTCGGGGCAACTTTTTGCGATTTCGTGTGAGTTGGTGGAGAATTATCCTTTTTAGTTTTTCAGTTTTTAAGATTTTTACTTTTTTTAAGTTTTTAAAGTTTTTAAAGTTTTTAAAGTTTTTAAAGTTTTTAAAGTTTTTAAAGTTTTTAAAGTTTTTAAAGTTTTTAAAGTTTTTAAAGTTTTAAAGTTTTTAAAGTTTTTAAAGTTTTTAAAGTTTTTAAAGTTTTTAAAGTTTTAAAGTTTTAAAGTTTTAAAGTTTTAAAGTTTTTAAAGTTTTAATTTTTTTAAAGATTTTAAAGATTTTAAAGATTTTAAAGTTTTAAAGTTTTAAAGTTTTAAAATTTTAAAGTTTTTAAAGTTTTAAAGTTTTAAAGTTTTAAAGTTTTAAAGTTTTTAAAGTTTTAAAGTTTTAGAGTTTTTAAAGTTTTTAAAGTTTTTAAAGTTTTAAAGTTTTAAAGTTTTAAAGTTTTAAAGTTTTAAAGTTTTAAAGTTTTTAAAGTTTTTAAAGTTTTTAAAGGTTTTAAAGTTTTTAAAGGTTTTAAAGTATCAAAGTTTTTAAAGTTTTTAAAGTTTTTAAAGTTTTTAAAGTTTTTAAAGTTTTTAAAGTTTTTAAAGTTTTTAAAGTTTTTAAAGTTTTTAAAGTTTTTAAAGTTTTTAAAGTTTTTAAAGTTTTTAAAGTTTTTAAAGTTTTAAAGTTTTTAAAGTTTTAAAGTTTTTAAAGTTTTTAAAGTTTTTAAAGTTTTTAAAGTTTTTAAAGTTTTTAAAGTTTTTAAAGTTTTTAAAGTTTTTAATTTTTTTTAAGTTTTTAAAGATTTTAAAGTTTTTAAAGTTTTTAAAGTTTTTAAAGTTTTTAAAGTTTTTAAAGTTTTAAAAGTTTTTAAAGTTTTTAAAGTTTTTAAAGTTTTTAAAGTTTTTAAAGTTTTTAAAGTTTTTAAAGTTTTTAAAGTTTTTAAAGTTTTAAAGTTTTAAAGTTTTTAAGTTTTAAAGATTTTAAAGTTTTAAAGTTTTTAAGTTTTAAAGTTTTAAAGTTTTAAAGTTTTAAAAGTTTTTAAGTTTTAAAGATTTTAAAGTTTTTAAAGTTTTTAAAGTTTTTAAAGTTTTTAAAGTTTTTAAAGTTTTTAAAGTTTTAAAGTTTTAAAGTTTTTAAAGTTTTTAAAGTTTTTAAAGTTTTTAAAGTTTTTAAGTTTTAAAGTTTTTAAAGTTTTTAAAGTTTTAAAGTTTTAAAGTTTTAAAGTTTAAAGTTTTTAAAGTTTTAAAGTTTTTAAAGTTTTAAAGTTTTAAAAGTTTTAAAGTTTTTAAAGTTTTAAAGTTTTTAAAGTTTTTAAAGTTTTAAAGTTTTAAAGTTTTAAAGTTTTAAAGTTTTAAAGTTTTAAAGTTTTAAAGTTTTAAAGTTTTTAAAGTTTTTAAAGTTTTAAAGTTTTAAAGTTTTAAAGTTTTTAAGTTTTTAAAGTTTTAAAGTTTTAAAGTTTTTAAAGTTTTAAAGTTTTAAAGTTTTAAAGTTTTTAAAGTTTTTAAAGTTTTTAAAGTTTTTAAAGTTTTTAAAGTTTTTAAAGTTTTTAAAGTTTTTAAAGTTTTTAAAGTTTTTAAAGTTTTTAAAGTTTTTAAAGTTTTTAAAGTTTTTAAAGTTTTTAAAGTTTTTAAAGTTTTTAAAGTTTTTAAAGTTTTTAAAGTTTTTAAAGTTTTTAAAGTTTTTAAAGTTTTTAAAGTTTTTAAAGTTTTTAAAGTTTTTTTTCAATTTTCTTGATTTTTTCAAATATTTACCTAATTTTGATGACGTTTAAAGTGGCCAATACACCCCCAGGTAAACACAGTTGCCATTCTAAGAGTTGATAAAATTAGATAACAATCATCCAAGCACCAAAACAGCACGTGTATCATTTCCCATCAGCTTCTGGAGAGTCAGTTCCAAGCGGCGTCGACGGTAAGGTAAGTCAATTTTCCCTCGAAACGTCATCCACTTTCAGACTTCGTAATAGAAACGAAACCGAAACCCGAGCAGACGGAAATAACTTGGGAAGGTCAGTTTTTGATATTGTGAGAAGATCGAAACATGTTATTGGGATGATCGGATTAGTTGTTAAAATAACAAAAATCAATAACAAAGAATTGTTCGAAGAATAACTTAAACTGTTATTATGTTGTTATTGCAATAACAAACCAATAACACAGAAGGAATCATGAAGGAATAACAAGATTTGTTATTTTGTGCGGGGAGGTGGATCAGAATAATAACAAAAAATGTTATTGAACTTGTATGTCTCCATAACAAAAAAAGTTATTGTTTTGGTTTATTTGTAATTTGCAAATAAACCTGCAGTTGCCATAACTCCTCTGTACTAGTCAGGGCTGCAGAGTCGGGTACCTCCAAGCGACTTTGAATCCATACTTTGAAGACAACTCTGACTCTGGATGCAGAATATGACGTCAACGACGACTTCAGCTCTCCAAAAATACCCGACTTCACATATTCCGACTCCAAGTAAAAGTTGCTGAAAATTTGCTGAATCCGATGCAGTCTCCGAGGTCTCACTCCAGCTCGAACTTCAACGTCAGCTCCGACTTCCTGGCTCTGTGAAAATAATAACAGTTTTTGTTACTCACACTTCAAAAATTCTCAATAAATAAATCAATTCCGTTAGGGAATAAAACAATATTTTAAAAAATTAACTCTCAAAAGTTAATTTTATCGGAATAATTTTAGCTTGAGGACCCCATTTCATGGCCAAAATAATGACCCCGACGAAATTGGTCAAAAATATCCCATAGTTCTAGTCAATTTTAGCAAAGTCCCTTACTGCCCATGTTCGCATAAATGTCCCATATGTAAAAACAGCAAGCTGAGAAAAACGCATTTGAAATTTGTCTTATACATAAGGCTACGGGTAAAGTTTTCGCGAAAAACTGGATTTCCTCCTGATTTCTAGAACAAAGTACTGGATGTTATAGGCTCTTTTGATTTTGATTTTGAACCAAACTGCATTAAAAACTCTAAATCGATGAAAATGCATATGGGACATTTATGCGATCAGGGGTAGCTTAGGGGGTAAATCAAATAGTTAAAAAAAATAACTTTCAAAATTTCAACTTTTTAAAATAATTTTGGTTAAGGACCTCATTTCATGGCCAAAATAATGACCCTGACGAAATTGGTCAAAATTATCCCATAGTCCTAGTCAATTTTAGCAAAGTCCTTTAGGGGGTATATCAAATAATTTAAAAAAAAATCAACTTTCAAAAATTTCAACTTTTAAGAATAATTTTAGCTTAAGGACCCCATTTCATGGCCAAAATAATGATCCAGCCGAAATTGGTCAAAATTATCCCATAGTTCTAACCATTTTAAACAAAGTCCTTTAGGGGGTATATCAAATAATTAAAAAAATCAACTTTCAAAATTTCAACTTTTCAGAATAATTTCAGCTTAAGGACCCCATTTCATGGCCAAAATAATGATCCCGACGAAATTGGTCAAAATTATCCCATAGTTCTAGCCAATTTTAGCAAAGTCCCTTAGGGGGTATATCAAATAATTAAAAACATCAATTTCAACTTTTAAGAATAATTTTAGCTTAAGGACCCCATTTCATGGCCCCGACGAAATTAGACAAAATTATCCCAAAGATCTAAACATATTTAACAAAAGAAAAAAATAATAACAGATTGTGTTATGGACACTTAGAAACTTTTCCATTTGTGCGATTTATGGTAATTTTATTTCTAAGTCAGAATACCAACTGAATAACAAATCTTGTTATTAGAAGTGTTTTTGAAATGTATAGCATTTCCTCTTATTAGCGTGTTATTGAAAAATTTCAATATAATATCACTTCGGTACCAAATCTTGTTATTTTATCAGAAACTGTTATTATTTTTTCTTCTTGAAGTTGAACTTCAGGATAAAATAATAACACTTTTTGTTATTTTAACAAGATTTGTTATTGAAATATTATTGATTTTGTTATTACCGTCTGCCCGGGAAGCAAATCGGAGTCAGAGGGAAAAACAAGCTGCCAAAAGGCAGAAAAAAGCGTTTTTTTCTTTCTTTTTTGTTTCGTCCAGAAACGACGAGAGACGTGTGCGTGATAATCCTCCAAATGAGATGAGTAATCGGATCCATTATTTGCGAATTTGTCTTCATTTTATGGCAGCGAGCGCGCGAAAGCTTTTCCTCCCTCTGGCAGGCCCTTGTTTGTTTTATTTATTTGCTCTCTTGGCTTTTCTTCTGTGTTCACCTTTTTTGTTGTTGTTGTTGCTTCATGCTGGTTGTGGGTAAAATGACAAAGTTTTTTCTATTTTGTGCTTGTTCTCACTTTTGGGGAGACAAATTTCCGTTTTCTGTGTTTGGACAAAGTTATTTTTTTTTGTGGGAAATATGCTGAAACCAGACGGGCCGGATTAAAGTTTGCGTGACTTGGCGAAACTTGACGAAGAAGGATCGGCCCAAATTGCCACGGTGATTGATTCCCCTTCTTACTGGTTTGGTTTCTGCGGTTGTCAACTTTTGTGTGGAAAAAGAAAAGTTCAATCTGCTGCGGGAAGGAAAGCCCCCTTTTGAGTGGGATTCACAATTCGAGGAATCAAAGAATTTTGTTTCCATTTTATTTTCTCTCCTCTAATGCGCCCACTTCTGACGGTGATGAGAACCCAAATAAACAACGCACCCAAATTTGTTCGAGAACATCAAGAGAGAAAAATAAGCAAATCCCTTTCATAAAAATCAAAATATTTGCACGTGGGCGAAGCAATGGTGCAGCCACAGACGGAACCCAAGAAAAAAAAATCAATCAAAGCCGATTTGAAAAGTCAATATTTAATACCACACCGGGATGAAGGTTCAACAACCAACCAAAGTTTGAGTTGGGTTTATCATCCTTTTAAAAAAGCTTTTCATTTGATGAGTAGGCAGATTATGAGCCAATGCTTAGAATTCGCAAATTTGTTTCTTTTTTTTTGTATTGTACCTGTACCTTGAGAATGGTTTTTCTGATCAATTTGGCAAAGGTTTAGTTATTGCTTAGGACTTCTCAGAGAAACTAGTTTCACTCTAATCAAATTTACTATTTTTTCATTTCGCTTTTCAGCCAAAATATCGAATTCCAAAAAAAACAAATATGAAAAATATCATTTTTGGATAAATTTATGATAACAAAAAAGGCATCTTTTGTGATATGGTGCCAAACGATTAAAATTCATTTGGCAGTGAAAAAAGCAAAAAAACATGTTTACCGTTGTTGTAAATGAAACATCAAACTGGCAATAAAAAATTAGTATACATTTTAAGTTATACACGGATAGAAATCCTGTCCGCGAAATCGACAACATTGTTGTCGATTCGTTCTAAAATTCGTTTCAGAATGTTTTCGACCAGTCGTCCGGTAACATTTGCAACGATATCGATAAAAAATGTTGTCGATTTCGTCAACATAACTATCTTGGTCTGAATGCGCCGAAATGTATGCAATTTGCAAAGTATCGATATAGCGTCGATATTTTGCTTTTCAAAATGACCGTTATAGCTCAAAACAATTTCGGAATGGTAAATAATATCAGAAAACAGTGTATTCGCAAAAATGCTTTTATTTTCGTTTTTGAACCTGCAATTAATTTACACTAAGATGTAGTACTAATGTGGATTACAATATTGGTTAATTTCGTCCCTAATGTATCTGCGCAGCGTAAGCAGGTGGTTCGTGGTCATGATGAAGTTGCATCAGGCATCAGAGCTGGTTGGATTGGGAGAGAGATTAGAGATTGTGCAAAATAATTTGAGCTTGTGGATCTTACCCGCTGCCGTTAGGATCAGCACTTAGACCCAATCAGTTGACGTACATCCGGCGCGGCCGGACGTCGGGCGCAGCTTCAGCTCAAAGAATTACGGTCGGTCAGACTTGAGCAAAAGGCGGGCGCCTTGACAATCGGCAGGTGGGAAGTTTCTCCTTGGCGTCACTGTTTAGTTTGATTCTGACCTGTGGAAAGAGATGATTAGTTTGATGAAACTTGAACACATCTGAAGACTACTTACTTTTAGCAGACCATTTTCACAGAGCCAGATTGGGACACACGTCGGGGCATGAAAAGTCCGTTTATGTAAAATCCCAGTAGCTTTTCCTTGCCACCAAGAGTTTCAGCGGGGCGTTGATCATGGCTTGTTTCTTCCTATCCGTCGAACGTGATATCCATATCTGGTCCAGATGAGGCTCGATCAGTTGTATACGATCCAGCTGTTCCCGTTCCCGTTTCTTAGTTTTGTTCTTGAGCGTCAGGATCGTCCTCGGTAGGATGACGCGCAGAAGCATTCTGCCAAACCGCCTTTTCCCTCGGCGTTTTGTACTAAAATTGAAAATGAAAAACACTTAGGCTGAATATCACCTAAAGATTTTTAAATCAACTCACCCTGCTGCACATCGGAGTTAAATTTCCCTCTTCGAGATGATCTGGTCTAAGTTTAATGCAGACGACGACGTCGCAATCGGCAAAAAACATAGAAGCGGTCTCTGGACAACGGCAACGGATTATGGTCATCGAATTTGACCACATCGAATGGCACGAGCTGGACATCAATAAACAATTCTCACGATCTCCCAGCATCGGCTGCATAAAATTTGAACCTGTAAAAAATTAAAAAAAATCATTAAATCTAAGACTTTAAAAATTTAAAAATTAAATAATTCCAAAAATCTTAAAATATAAAGACCATAAAAAAAATTAATATAAAAAATACGATCTTCAAAAAACCCAAAAATCAAAACCAAAATAATACAATCTATACATAATAATTAATAAAACTTAAAATCTCAATTCTAATAACTTAATGATTAAATGTCAAACCATAAAAAAATCTAGTACATTAAAATTCTTATTCTAAATTTTTAAAAATTCTTTCTAGTAATTCTAAAATTCTAAAATTCTAAAATTCTAAAATTCTAAAATTCTAAAATTCTAAAATTCTAAAATTCTAAAATTCTAAAATTCTAAAATTCTAAAATTCTAAAATTCTAAAATTCTAAAATTCTAAAATTCTAAAATTCTAAAATTCTAAAATTCTAAAATTCTAAAATTCTAAAATTCTAAAATTCTAAAATTCTGAAATTCTAAAATTCTAGAATTCTCACGATCTCCCAGCATCGGCTGCATAAAATTTGAACCTGTAAAAAATTAAAAAAAATAATTAAATCTAAGACTTTAAAAATTTAAAAATTAAATAATTCCAAAAATCTTAAAATATAAAGACCATAAAAAAAATTAATATAAAAAATACGATCTTCAAAAAACCCAAAAAAATCAAAAACCAAAAATAATACAATCTATACATAATAATTAATAAAACTTAAAATCTCAATTCTAATAACTTAATGATTAAATGTCAAACCATAAAAAAATCTAGTACATTAAAATTCTTATTCTAAATTTTTAAAAATTCTTTCTAGTAATTCTAAAATTCTAAAATTCTAAAATTCTAAAATTCTAAAATTCTAAAATTCTAAAATTCTAAAATTCTAAAATTCTAAAATTCTAAAATTCTAAAATTCTAAAATTCTAAAATTCTAAAATTCTAAAATTCTAAAATTCTAAAATTCTAAAATTCTAAAATTCTAAAATTCTAAAATTCTAAAATTCTAAAATTCTAAAATTCTAAAATTCTAAAATTCTAAAATTAAAATTCTAAAATTCTAAAATTCTAAAATTCTAAAATTCTAAAATTCTAAAATTCTAAATTCTAAAATTCTAAAATTCTAAAATTCTTAAAATTCTAAAATTCTAAAATTCTAAAATTCAAAAAAATTCTAAATTCTAAAATTCTAAAATTCTAAAATTCTAAAATTCTAAAATTCTAAATTCTAAAATTCTAAAATTCTAAAATTCTAAAATTCTAAAATTCTAAAATTCTAAAATTCTAAAATTCTAAAATTCTAAAATTCTAAAATTCTAAAATTCTAAAATTCTAAAATTCTAAAATTCTAAAATTCTAAAATTCTAAAATTCTAAAATTCTTAAATTCCTAGATTTTTAGATTTTAAAGATTTTTAGATTTTTAGATTTTTAGATTTTAGATTTTTAGATTTTTAGATTTGTAGGTTTTAAAGTTTTTAGGTTTTTATGTTTTTAGATTTTTGGATTTTTAGATTTTTAGATTTTTAGATTTTTAGATTTTTAGATTTTTAGATTTTTAGATTTTTAGATTTTTAGATTTTTAGATTTTTAGATTTTTAGATTTTTAGATTTTTAGATTTTTAGATTTTTAGATTTTTAGATTTTTAGATTTTTAGATTTTAGATTTTTAGATTTTTAGATTTTTAGATTATTAGATTTATAGATTTTTAGATTTTTAGATTTTTAGATTTTTAGATTTTTAGATTTTTAGATTTTTAGATTTTTAGATTTTTAGATTTTTAGATGTTTAGAGTTTTAGATTTTTAGATTCTTAGATTTTTAGATTTTTAGATTTTTAGATTTTTAGATTTTTAGATTTTTAGATTTTTAGATTTTTAGATTTTTAGATTTTTAGATTTTTAGATTTTTAGATTTTTAGATTTTTATTTTTAGATTTTTAGATTTTTAGATTTTTAGATTTTTAGATTTTTAGATTTTTAGATTTTTAGATTTTTAGATTTTTAGATTTTTAGATTTTTAGATTTTTAGATTTTTAGATTTTTAGATTTTTAGATTTTTAGATTTATAGATTTTTAGATTTTTAGATTTTTAGATTTTTAGATTTTTAGATTTTTAGATTTTTAGATGTTTAGATTTTTAGATTTTTAGATTTTTAGATTTTTAGATTTTTAGATTTTTAGATTTTTAGATTTTTAGATTTTTAGATTTTTAGATTTTTAGATTTTTAGATTTTTAGATTTTTAGATTTTTAGATTTTTAGATTTTTAGATTTTTAGATTTTTAGATTTTTAGATTTTTAGATTTTTAGATTTTTAGATTTTTAGATTTTTAGATTTTTAGATCTTTAGATTTTTAGATTTTTAGATTTTTAGATTTTTAGATTTTTAGAGTTTTAGATTTTTAAATTTTTAGATTTTTATATTTTTAGGTTTTTATATTTTTAGATCTAGATTTTTAGTTTTTTTAGCCTTTTGACCTGTAGCGGAACGAGAAATGTAGAGATTCCAAAAAGTTTGTACATATTAAGAAAGATAAATATTTGGTTTTCCTACAAAGGGACCATCTATAAATCACGTGGATAGTGGAGGGGGGGAGGTCTGAGATTTATATAAAAAAAGTGTCCACGTGGTTTATGGATGGTCTTATAGAAATGTTGAGTAGATTGAACTAAACAAGGTACTAGAGAGTTAAAAAAGGATTATGGTGGTGGTTGAGGGGGGGGAGGAATTTTCGAGGAGGTTTTGGTTGAGTGGTAGAACAAACAAGGCTGACAATAAATTTACCTCAATTCCTCCAAATTTGACCTCATGTTGCGTCCGCTCGAACGGGCCGAGTTTGATGAAACAATAATAGAGCAGTCACGGAATTGTTGGTGCTGGCCACTCTATAATATTCACTTGGCTGATCCGGGTTGTTCCGGCTGAAACTTGCCATCCAAAACAGCGTTCAAAAGTATCACATGGTTCGACAAAAGCACTTCTTCACAGGCCATTGATAATACCCGGATCCAGATTTGTTCGATTCTTCTTGTTTCACAAAACTACGGCCGCTTTGCCGAATTTCACAATCGCAACTGTAGCATTAATCAAAACACCGAAAACGTTCACGAAACCGGGAAGACTCGGCCACGGTAACAGAATACAGCCCGGGAACCCGGCGCGACGCGACTGAGTGGCCAAACAGTTTGTTGTGATCTGTTAGCGAAAAAAACAAAGTCCCGAAACGTCATCACTGCTTAGCGTGGTGGTCGATATTTCTAACACACGAAACGGCACCGACGCCGAAATGTAGGCAACAAAGTCGCAGATTTCGTCGACATTGTTAACATAATCGAGAAATTTGTTTTCAAAATCGACAACATTCAATGTTTTCGATTCTATCGACAAATGTTTCTAAACACACGGACAGGATTTCTATCCGTGTACCCAGTTACATTTTTTATTGTTAAACAAATGGCTTGTTTCATGCTCTTGAAGTCATGACTGTCAAGCCTGACCACTGCAATTTTTTAAAGATTAGAAAATTTTCAACAAATTTGCTCAAAATACATTAAAGATGGGGCCAATGCACTGGTTGCTGAGAAACAGCCTCTGAAAGAAGAGCAAACTGGAAAAATTAAGATTTTGAAGCATTTTTTAATGAAGAAAACTTTAAAATCTGCGTCCGAATTTTATTATAAAAAATTATAAATTATCATAAAATTTTCCGTTCTTTTGCAAAATCAACACTAACGTTTGAATATTTGAAAAGGCCCTAAACAACTTATTGCTGACCATGTCAAATGTTAAGGATGATTTAAAAATTATGTAGAAAAAATGTCGATGAAGAGGAAAATTATACGATATTTTAGCCACTTCTTCTTTTCCACTTAATATTTTTTTATTGGTCAACAAACATTTAGTTTAGAAAACTGTGAAAATTTATTTGCAAATTGTAGTGCAGTTAATTAACTAAAAATTTAAAAAAATCAATTGTCCCGCATTGTTTCTAAGCTTTACTTGATTTCTTCTAAGTATATTTGGAAGTTTGAAAAAATGTGATGTAAAATTCTGCAAAAAAGAAATATTTTTCGAAAAAAAATGTTTTCCGTAGAAGTTTCGATCATTGAAATCAAGGATTGAAAGTCCACTTTGAAATAATAATATTGATATTATAAACTTTACAATTTCAAAAAAGCAACGCAAAGGAAAAAAATCAATTATACAAAAAACACAACTGTCAAACTTTTGAAATAGCAATCAAAAAATTATTTTAAAAATGCACGAAAAAGCGAAAAAAACAACAGAGCAACTCTCTACGAAATCGGCCGATTTCGAGCATTTTTATTTTTTGTATTTTTTTATTTGACTCAAACTTTGTGGGGGCCTTCCCTATGACCAAATAAGCTATTTTGCGTCATTGGTTCACCCGTACAAGTCTCCATACAATTTTGGCAGCTGTCCATACAAAAATGGTATGTAAATATTCAAACAGCTGTAACTTTTGAGTGAATTTTCTGATCAATTTGGTGTCTTCGGCAAAGTTGTAGGTATTGTTGAGGACTTTTGAGAAAAAATAGGTACACGGAAAAAAATTGCAGATTTTGAATCAACTTTTTCACTAAAACTCAATTTCCCAAAATACGTATTTTTTGATTTTCGAGATTTTTGATATGTTTTAGGGGAAAAATCCGCAACTTTTGAGCCATAGAGAAACATGGTCAAAATCTGCCGCCGAGTTATGAATTTTGAAAAATAGTGATTTTGGAAAAATCGAAGTTTCATGCAAAAACAAGTTTGACATTATTTTTTAATGCAAAATTGAATGTGCAATCGAAAAGTACTTTACAGATTTTTTGATAAAGGGCTCCGTTTTCAAGATATAGCCACCGAAAGTTTGATTTTAGCGAAATATTTGCAGTTTTTCGATTTTTAAAAATAGTGACCATGAGTGACCTTTTCTAAAAATATTTTTTTTGAAAAGTTCAGAAAATTTGCTATAAAATTGTCCAAGAGACATTGAAGATTGGACCTCTGGTTGCTGAGATACAGCGGCTTAAAGAAAAAGAAACACGAAAATTGAAGTTTTCTAAGTCTCACCCAAACAGCCCACCGTTTTCTAATGACGATATCTCAGCTATTAATGGTCAGATTTTCAATGTTAATACATGAAACATTCGTGAAATTTTCCGATCTTTTCAAAAAAAAATATTTAAAAAATTTTTAAATCGAGACTAATATTTTAAATGGGCGTAATATTCAATATTTGGCCCTCTTAAAATGTTAGTCTCGATTTAAAAAATTTCAAAATATTTTTTTTAAAAGATCGGAAAATTTCACGAATGTTTCATGTATTAACATTGAAAATCGAACCATTAATTGTTGAGATATCGTCATTAGAAAATGGTGGGCTGTTTGGGTGAGACTTAGAAAACATCAATTTTCGTGTTTCTTTTTCTTTAAGCCGCTGTATCTCAGCAACCAGAGGTCCAATCTTCAATGTATCTTAGACAATTTTATAGCAAATTTTCTGAACTTTTCAAAAAAAAATATTTTTAGAAATGGTCACTCATGGTCACTATTTTTAAAAATCTAAAAACTGCAAATATTTCGCTAAAATCAAACTTTCGGTGGCTATATCTTGAAAACGGAGCCCTTAATCAAAAAATCTGTAAAGTACTTTTCGATTGCACATTCAATTTTGCATTAAAAAATAATGTCAAACTTGTTTTTGCATGAAACTTCGATTTTTTCCAAAAATCACTATTTTTTTGAAAAATTCATAACTCGGCGGCAGATTTTTTGACCATGTTTCTCTATGGCTCAAAAGTTGCGGATTTTTGTCCCCTAAAACATATCAAAAAATCTCGAAAATCAAAAAAAAAAAAGTTGATAAAAAAATCTGCAAATTTTTTTTTCCGTGAAGCTATTTTTTTCTCAAAAGTCCTCAACAATACCTACAACTTTGCCGAAGACACCAAATTGATCAGAAAATTCACTCAAAAGTTACAGCTGTTTGAATATTTACATACCATTTTTGTATGGACAGCTGCCAAAATTGTATGGAGACTTGTATGGGTGAACCAATGACACAAAATAGCATATTTGGTCATAGGGAAGGCCCCCACAAAGTTTGAGCCAAATCAAAAAATACAAATAAAATCCATTTCCGGTTTTGGTAGAGAATTGCTCAACAGAAATCACCCAAAGTAGAACACAAGAAAAACTTTTGTATAGGGGAAAGTGGGGCAAGTGTAACAAGCTAAGGAAATGCTCATTATAACCCATTAAAAAGTTAAAAAAATTGTCGTATTTTATTATAATCATCTTATTCTAGGTCTTGACTAAGACTTTGTTAGAACAAGTTATTAAAAAATCCTGTATTTGATGTAAAAAATTGATTATAATTTTTTTGATTTTCCGTACGTTCTGGGGCAAGAGAAACAATGCATGAAAAAACATGTTTATTTGCTAACAAATGAACTGTTATCTCTTAGATTCATCAGATTAGATGTATTTGAAAGGTTTCTTCCATTTTTAGATTGAATATTAATATGTTGATAAAAAATTCATTGTTTTTACGAAAAAAAATATTAATTAAATGATAAATAGTAAATTTTCAAAATATCGCTATATTTTGTATGGACAATTTTTTTTAACAATTGTTTATCATTTTTCAAGTACTTTCATTGATTTATTTCCCAATAAAATATGTTGTTGCAGTAATTCGTATTTTTTCCATACTAAAATTCCATATGGAACACTTGCCCCACCTGAACAAGATTTTTTAAAAGCTCTCAACAAAAATAACCAAAAGTTAAATCATACTTTGTAATAGGTGCATGTCATTAGTAGAGACACTACTGATCTAGGAAAAAATGCATTTTGATAAAATGAGCCTTAAGAGGACAAAGGTTTTGAAAAAAACTTCATTAAATCTTATGCCCCATGGCGTTTACGTCGTTTTGGCGGTTATGTGGTAGTAGAATCAGCTAATTCCATTGCATTGCTAGCAACAATTCCTCATACTGGAAATAATCAATATTGTAAGCGGCCGTACGAGCGATTGTTCCTCTTGCCCCATATGGTCGTCTTGTCCCACTTTCCCCTACTTCTCAACAGAAAAAAAAATAACAAAAAAGTCACAAAAGAAAAAACCTGAAACAAACAAGTGATTGAAAAGGAAAAAAAAGATCTGGAAATTCTTATAATAACTTTAAAAAAAATAAGAGGACAGATCTTAAATAGAAAACAAACAATGTGTGTTGCCATTTTGCGTCTAAAAAATTTTAATTCAAATTATAGACAAATTTTGCACCTCACAATGATTTTTAATTTATTGTTTCTAGACAGATTTTTGAAATTTACGAAAAAAAAAATCGAAAGAATTTTAATTCAACAAAAAACAAATTGAAAAATATTTTTAAAAAACATTAAAAAACGTTTTTAATATTTAGTTATAAATGAGCAATTCTTTACGAAATCGGTTAATTTCTAATTTTTTATTTTTGTATTTTGTAATCCTCCTGAAACTTTTTTGGTGCCTTCCGTATGCCCAAAGAAGCCATTTTGCAAAATTAGTTTTTCCATACAATTTTTCCATACGAATTTGGCAGGTGTCCATACAAAAATGATACATGAAAATTAAAAAATCTGTATCTTTTGATGGGGTTTTTAGATCGATTTGGTGTCTTAGGCAAAGTTATAGGTTAATTTAGCTTTTTGTCACTAAAACTTGATTTGCAAAAAAAAACTATTTCCAATTCTTTTTATTTTCTGATATGTTTAAGGGGACATCAAATGCCAACTTTTCAGAAGTTTCCAGAATGTGCAAAAAATCTTTGACTGAATCAATACTGATTTTTTCAAAAAAAAAAACGAAATCTTGGTCGCAAACATTTTTCTACTTCATTTTCAATGTAAAACCGAATTTACAATCAAAAAGCACCTTAGTGAAATTTGCTAAAGCGCACCGTTTTCAAGTAATAGCCAATTTATGGTAACTTTTTGAAAAATATCGACAATATAAAATGGTGTGTTGTTTAGGTGAAACTTACAAAACATCAATTTTAATGTTTTTAAATCTTTGAATGGCAATATCTCAGCAACTAAAGTGCGTATCAACAAAGTTCAAAAAAGCAAAATACAAAAAAATCTCAGCCTTTGAAAAAAAAATTTTTTTTCGAAGGTGGGCACACATGCGCACTTTTTTTAAATGACTATTTTCAAAAAACTTACCAAAAAATGGCTATAACTTGATTCAAAAATTCATAACTCAGACAAAGATTTTTCGCATATTCTGGAAAGTTCTGAAAAGTTTGCATTTGATGTCCCCAAAAACATATCAGAAAATAAAAAAATAAAAATATTTAGTGTTTTTTGCAAATCAAGTTTTAGTGACAAAAAGTGAAATTAAAATTTACCAAAAGTTAGTTTACCGTGTATCATTTTTTTTCAGTGTAGATCTTACCCACACCTACAACTTTGCCGAAGACACCAAATCGATCAAAAAAGTCCTTCAAAAGATACATTTTTGTATTGACAGCTGCCAAATTTGTATGGAAAATCATAAAGACAAACTAATGCTTCAAAATGGCTTCATTTGGCATACCAAAGGCACCAAAAAACGTTCAGTCGGATTGACAATTACAAAAGTTAAAATTAAAAAATAAAACGATTTCGTACAGAACTGCTCAGGACTTCTCTAACCAAAATACTTTTGAAAAAATATTGAATTTCCAAACAGCTCCATGACCTCTGTTATTCACCCAATCAAACAAATTTAAACAAACTTTTTCTTCGCGCCCTTTCAAAGCAGTCCAAATCCATCTTCTTTCCCACCTTCCCATCACACATTCAGCAGCAGCAGCACACACGATGTCTCTGTTTGGCGAGATAAATGGCATCCCTCCCGTGGGGGGAAAACTCAATTTTCCGATGAAAACTGTTTTCCAGCAAACGCAAACCAACCAGCTCGAGACGTGACCTAGTCTTTGCCCAGCTGTCTTTTTCGTCGTCGTCGTCGTCGTCCTCCTTCGTGTATACTGAGTCAAGAGGAAATGAAAACTTAATCATTTTTTGCTGCTTTTGAGCTGCAAGACGTTTCTCCCCATTCTCCCCAAGGGGGGGAGGGAAGGGAGGTTTCTCGCTAGGGAGGTGAAGGATAGTTAAGATACTTCAAGAAGTGGATTCTTGGAGATTCTTGGTTAATGTGGAGTGCTGTCGTGAAGTTTTAAATGGTTTGAAATTTCAAATGACAGAAAGATGATTATTTTAGTTTTTGTTCAAAGATATAAATTTACACAATATTAGAAAATTAAAGTAAGTTAATTTAAAAAAAATGCCAACCTTGAACGCCACTCACCCTTAGAACACACTCAAGTACATACGTACGCAGACCCGCAAGGACGTCTCCAGGGGAGAGCCTGTTGAAAAAGGATCCCCGTCCCCGCTGGGACGTCAGGTTCGCTGTAAAACGTGAGTAAAACATGCTCTTTGGTGTAACTCTTCATCTTGCAAACGCAAATCTGCGTCGTTTTCTTGGACGCTTTTCCCGGAGCTTTCCTTCTTGTCAGAGGAGATTGGGTAAAAGGATTCTCCTCGCTTTTTTCCGCATTTTTTTTTTGTTCGTTTTTCTACCTGGTAAAAGGATCCTACGCAGGATAATGCATTAACGAAATTAAATTCTTCAAATAAAATTTGCTGGTCGCGCAACGGTCTATCGGCAAGTGATGCATGAAAGTGGTGGTTACCGTTTTCTTTTTCTTCCACTTTTTTTTATATTTGATTTTTCCTTTAAGGATCACAATGATGGCGAACAAAATAGGTCTTTGTCGTTAGATGTTATCTTGTGGCAGCTAATCTAGGATTTCTTCCAGGTGAATTGTGGACAATACAGAGCAAATTTGATTATCCTGGAACGAATTTTGTTTCGACAAATTTCTTTATCTGTTCTCAGCAAGGATCATTGCAATAAAAAATACTATAAAGGTTCAGGTTTATCTGATGGTTTCAAATGAACTTCATATAAAGAACCACCAATTGTTTTTATGTGTTCCCGGGCTGACGGTAATAACAAAATTTATGCCATTTCAAAAACAAATGCTGTTAAAATAACAGAAAGTGTTATGGAATCTTCTTGAAAAATCCATTTTTACAAAAGGGCTTAATAACAAAAAATTATAACAAAGATTTATTCGAAGAATAATAAAAACTGTTATAAGTTTGTTATTACAATAACAATCCAATAACAAAAAAATCATAACGACTTATAACAAATCTTGTTATAAATAACATAAAATGTTATTGGCCTAATGTTTTCAAATATCAAAAAAATGCTCAGGTTATTTCCGCCTGCTCGGGTTTAATAATCTTATTTTTAACATCATATTCTAGTTCAGCAACCCAAAACTAATCAAATTTAGGTGAATACCAGCTACAATACCAAATGCATTATCTCAATGTTTTGAGAAAATTCCCGACATTTTTCTTTTTAAAAGTTGTTGATATGGCCTATGGTCATACAAAGATTAAAAAAAATGGGAAAATGAGATTGTCTCATTGTTGCTAAAAATGACAAATTTGGGCCATATTGATTTTTAAAATGGGCAAATATGCACACATTTGGCACATAAATAAAAAACTGAAAAATAGTTTTCAGTTGAAATCCAATAACACGAAATTCATAACGACCAATAATAAATCTTGTTAATAAAAAAACATACAATGTTATTAGCCGAGTATTTTCAAATATCATAAAATGTTATTCCCAAGTTAATTCCGAATGCTCGGGCTCCACTGTAGTTACAAATTAATACAAATCTCATGTCAATGATTCCAGATTTACATTCTCAAAATAAGTTATTTATTGTTTATTCTTCAAGGAGTCTTCATATCCTTACAATTTTTCTTACATGCTAGATATATAACAACAACTGTTTTTTTTTCCCAAACATCAAATTGGACTCTTTTGCCAACATCGAGCTGTACTCTTTTCTAACATCAATGTGTGTTCTTTTCCAAGCATTGCAAACAGCGTTTTTTTTTTTCTAACATCATCAACATCATTGTGTTCCCTTTAGAAACATCAGGCTGTGTCATTTTCAAACACAGAATTGTTTTCTTTTTAACATTAAATCGTGATCTTCTTTAAACATTGAACTGTGTTTTTTCAAGCATCAAATTGTGTTCTTTTTACATCATAATGTTTTCTTGACCAATCATCAAATTGTGTTCTTTCCGAAGATCAAATTGTGTCCTTTTTTAAAACAAAATTATAAATTACTACAGATATCTCATGGCAATGTTTCAAGATTTTCTAAAAGTATCCAAAAAATCCAACCTCTAATTCAATTCAATTCATTTTTTTTTCCCTTTTTTGTATTGTAATAGCAATAAAAACTTATGTTCTTTTTCAGAACATCAAGTTGTGTTCTTTTTAAAACAACAAGCTGTATTCTTTAAAAAAAATCAAATTGTATTCTTTTTAAAACTGAATTGTGTTTTTTCAAGCATCAATTTGTGTTTTTTTCAGCCATCTTTCTAAAGATCAAATTGTGATCTTTTAAAAAACATAAGGTGGGTTTTTTTAACATTGAACTGTGTTCTTTTCTAACCTCAAATTGTGTTCATTTCGAAACATTGAACTGTGGTTTTTTCAAGCATTAAATAGTGTTCTTCTCAAACACTGAATTGTGTGCTTTTTAAAACTTCAAGCTGTGTTCTTTTCCTAACATCGATCTGGAGTTTTCCATGCAGTAAAAGGTGTTCTTTTCCAAACATCGAATTGTATTATTTTTTTCAGGTATCAAATAATGTTTGTTTTAAAAATATTGCTAGGAATCAATACAAATTGTGTTCTATTAACCCTTTCAGGCCTGATGGAAAATTTCCAAAACTAGCCTATAATTTTCGTATGGTGGTAAGAATCATTTTCTCATCATTAACTAAAAACATTTTTTTTTTTGAAAATTCAGGCTTGAAAGGGTTAAACAAATATGAGCTGTGTTCTTTTCAAATATCAAAATGTGTTCACTTTCAAAGATTTCACCGTTTTTTTTTCTTTTCAATCAACAAAATGTGTTCTTTTCAAAACATCAAGCTGTGTTTCTTTTTCAAACATTGAACTGTGATTTTTCATGTATCAAAATGTGTTATTTTTCAAAGCATCAAATTATGTTTTTTAAAGCAACGGATTGTGTTTTTACCAAACTCCAAATGTGTTCTTTTCAAGAGGTTGCCCTCTGAAAATGCAGCGTCGTAAAAAATATTCGGAGTGAAAAGTGATTTTTTTCGTGTGTGCCTTTTGTTTCGCATTTTTGTCGTGTATTGTGTGCTGCGAGGAGAAGATTGCCCTCTGAAAATGCAGCGTCATCAGTGCATAATTGACAAAGGGAGCGCGTGGTCATAAAAAATATTCGGAGTGAAAAGTGATTTCTTTTGTGATTTTCAAAGCCCTTCCTATATCATCGTTGATCGGAAGTCACGGCGTATGGGTGAATTGTGTTTAAATTTTTCGAATAAGGTTTTTTTGCGGTGAAAAGTGGATCGTTGAGTGAATAGTGGATCGTTGAGTGAATAGTGGAGCAAAATAACTGTGTGTGAGTGATTTTGTGTGTTAACCAGAAACACCTTCCCATAGCATCGTTGCTCGGAAGGCTCGCCGACGGGTCTGTTATGAAAGTCCTCCCCGTAGCATCGTAGCTCGGGAGGCATCGAAAAGCCAATACCTTATCCTACTAACCCAAAAAAAAAAATAATCACGTGATGCTTGAAGGAGATGATTCAACGGTCTCAAGCGGTATCAACAAGTATATAGCGAAAAACTATGTGCTTGATGAGTCTGCAACTTCAACTATCGGACTAACATTCCTCCCTTTTGTTGAACTGCAGGCTTCTTGGGAGGGCGCCGGTATTGACTAATAAAGTCGGGGTCTTCAGGGGTTAAACAGTGAACGGATGGTTGGCTCCCACTGATCATTTTTGATTCATTGTTTAACTTCAGCTGATCTGTCAATAACGGAGTAGCAGCTCATTGGCAGTCAACCATGCTCATGCCCATGCTTAACTCCAAATGTGTTCTTTTCAAACATAAAATATTGTTTTTTTTTTTAATTCAAACTGTGTTCTTTTCAAGCATATTTTTTTGTTCTTTTCCGAACATTGATCTGCCACGTTTCTTCATTAAATCTTTTTCCTAAATGCAAGCTAATGATGGGATATGTTTACCACATTCGTCGTTGAACTACTCGAAAAACCACTTCAAAAAGTAACAAATATCGACAAGACTGTCAGGAATTCTTATTTCATGACTTATTCAACAAAGCCACAACTTAGTACTGATGATTTTTTTAAAGAGATTTTGTTTCACAAAACTTCATTTTTTTCGATTCAAATATACGTGCAATCGACTGAAAACTGAAACTGCATTTTCCTGCTTTGATAATTTTTGTTAACCTTCTACTACACAACCCTGCCTTTTGGCGGGTTTCGATCTAAAAATTCGCCAAAAATCCATTTTTCCTTTTAAAGACCTAAGAAAATTTACTGTTTGGAAGTTTGACTTGTTTATGTGACTTTGCTAATGTTAAAAAGAATCATTTTTTCGGGGTCAACTTTGTCTGTGTTTTTTATAAACCTTTCTTCTATACTATGTGAATTAAGTATGCAGCAAAGCAAAAAAGTTAAAAAGTGACATAAAAAATCTAGAAAGGCAAATGATAGGAGGTGGTAGAGTAAGCCAAATACTATCAGAAACAAACATAAACTTAACAAGATAAACGCAAATTGAAATACTAAAAATTAAACATGAAAAATATAAAACACTACAATTATCGAACAAAAAAAAATGGTGTGAAAGGATTATGCATGATTGAACCAATTTTCAAATATTTATAATATTTGTTAAATTTCAAAGTAAAGATCAGTTTTTTTTTTTTTTTTGTGGGAAATACGTTTTTCTTTAAAGCCAGGATTTTTTGATAATTAATTTAAAAACAACTGTACTTGTGTGTATTGCATTTTTCAACACTTTTTTCATTAAATTTTTATTTTCATGACTTGAAGATCTGGATACCCTATAAAAAGTTGTATTTAGAGAATTGTACACGGAGAAAAAAGATTTCCAAAATCGTGAACAAGTGTTCATGAAAATGGGAACCTCGAACAAAGTGTTCAAATCCCATGGTACGATTTTGAAAAACGTACCATGCAATTTGAACACTTTGTTCGTGGTTCCCATTTTCATGAACGCTTGTTCACGATTTTGGGAACTCTTTTTTCTCCGTGTAGGTGAGCAAATCTCTACCAAAACCGGAAATGGATTTTATTTGTATTTTTTGATTTGGCTCAAACTTTGTGGGAGCCTTCCCTATGACCAAATAAGCTATTTTGCGTCATTGGTTCACCCATACAAGTCTCCATACAATTTTTGGCTGCTGTCCAAACAAATATTGTATGTAAATATTCAAACAACTGTAACTTTTCAGTGAATTTTCTGATCAATTTGGTGTCTTCGGCAAAGTTGTAGGTATTGTTGAGGACTTTTGAGAAGAAAAAAAAAAGGTACACGGAAAAAAAAATTTGCAGATTTTTTAATGAACATTTTTTCACAAAAACGCAATTTCCCAAAATACGTATTTTTTAATTTTCCAAATCTCACCAAAACAACCCACCATTTTCTAATGACGATATTTCAGCAACTTATGGTCTGATTTTCAATGCTAATACATGAAACATTCGTAAAATTTTCAGATCTTTTCGAAAAAAATATTTTGATTTTTTTTAAATCAAGACTAGCATTTTAAATGGGGGTAATATTCAATGTTTGGCCCTTTTAAAATGTTAGTCTTGATTTAAAAAAATAAAAAAAATTTTTTCAAAAATATCGGAAAATTTCACAAACCAAATTGATCAGAAAATTCACTCAAAAGTTACAGTTGTTTGAATATTTACATACAATTTGTGTATGGATAAAAAAAATGGTCGAAATCGGCCGATTTCGTAGAGAGTTGCTCAGGTTGGACATTTTTATTTTATGGTTTTATTTTATGGTGGATTAAGTAAAGTTTGTTTTTGAAAATTAACAGTGACAAATAGTATTTTAAAACCTAGCAATTGTTTTTACCTTTTATGAGTTACCAAACCATTCACGCGGTTTCAGCTAGAAACCGCGAACATCGAATAATCACAACGTCAGCATGCGCCGTGTGCAGCGGCACATCATATTACACTGAAACCAGAGGACGACGACGACGTCTGGAGTGACGACGTCTGGCGAGGATTCCAGGAAAGTGGCGCAACAACATAGTTTACGTAGTGTCTTTCAGATTCAATAAAGAGAGGAAATTAATTATTCCCGGTCAGTCTGTGTAGAGCCATCAAACCATCAATTTAATTTTTAAAAAGTAACCTTCGAAAGCCCGGCGGCTAACTGGCGCAGTCGGTAGGATATGCTGTTCAATTGCTGGTGAACGAATATCATCAAAGACAGCATGAAGACCATCCTTATTTTTATGTAAGTAATTTCGTGAGCCTCAAGTGAATATTGAGTGCATAGAATTCCGTTGGGGACTGTTAAATTGAAGATTATCATGAATTGTTAAGAGGCAATCAATTATTCCAAGCTCAAGTGAATATTGAGTTAAGTGAACTTTAAAGTGAACTGTTAATGGGGACAAATTATTCCGAAACTCAAATGAATATTGAGAGAAGTGAATTTTTCGTGAACTGTTAACGGGAAACAACATTAAGTTAAGTGAGTTTTGTGACAAACAAATCTAATTAATACTCAAATGAACATTGGGTACAAATCAAGTAATTTTTTTACAATCAAATAAACTGTTGATGTTAAGTGAAAAATAAAAGGACTGTTTCAAAAATTAAAAGGAAGAGAAGAAACCGTTAAGTGATTGATTTTTTGAAAATTAAAAATGGATGCTGAGCAAGCAGCACTTGCAGCAGCAGTAGCTGCAGCAGCAGCTGCAGCAGCCCAAGCTGCTCAAGCACTTGCAGCTGAACAAGCTGCGGCCGAAGCACAACGCACATTAGAAGAAGCAGCGCACATTGTTAACAGCATGAAAGTTCCGAATGCTGTTGATACGATTCCAGAATTCACCGGTAATCCAATCAAATTACATTCATTCATAAGAAGCGTAGAAAATTTACTGCCTTTTATGAGGCCTTGTGTTAACACTCCTTTTTACAACATGTGGTTACAGGCAATTAGAAGAAAAATAATTGATGACGCGGATAATGTTTTGGAACTATACGGGATTGGGCTTGATTGGGAAGCAATCAAAGAATTTTTAATCATGTACTACAGTGATAAAAGAGATAACCTTACTCTTACCAGAGAATTGTATTCGTTGTATCAAACAGGTACAATTGAAGATTTCTATGGTAAAATTCAACATACTTTGTCTTTGCTAATAAACCATGCTAACGTTTCGATACAAGATCTCAATATAAGAGCAGATCGAATTGGTATGTACCGTCAAAATGCATTGAACGTTTTTCTAGCTGGCCTCAAAGAACCGATAGGAGGAAATATTAGGTCTCGCGGACCCGATAATCTGAAACATGCGTTTGATGCGTGCATGGAAGAATTAAATTTCCAAAGAATAAATAATTCACGCAAATTTGAATTACCACCAAAGCCTATGCAAAACTATAAATTTCCGAAAAATTATTTTACTTCAAATCAAGTTCCAAATATTCCACCGAAAAATTATTTCGCTTTAAATCAAGTGCCAAATGTTCCACCGAGAAATGTTTTTGCTCCATTTAACTCAAAACCAAATTTACCAAAACCGGAGCCTATGGATGTTGATCGTTCTCTTCGATCAAGAAATGTGAATTACATCAATAGACCCAACAATCAAAGAAATCATTTCGTACAGGGACCCCAAAGATTCCATGTTGAGGAATTGAGAAATTTAGAACAAGATGACAACGAGGATGAAGATCAAGTAGAAGCTTCCGGCTCAAATGAAGTCTTTGATGAAACCCATAATGAAGTAGACGATGTAAATTTTCATATGGGAACTACTACAAACAACCAAATTTGACATCCAGAAATTATATTCCATACCTCAGACTTCCAACTCAAGAGGGATTTGATTTGAAATTGTTAATTGATACGGGATCAAATAAAAACTATTTGAGTCCAAAAGAGTACGAAAAGCATCAAAGCTTCAAAAACAACAATTGTTTCAAATATTTCCGGAAAACATTTGATTAATGAATACGTTAATTTTAATCCATTTCCTTCATTAACGACTAAAAATTTATTTTCCATGTTTTTGATTTTCATAAATATTTTGATGGACTCCTTGGATACGAAACACTTCAAGACCTCGATGCCAAAATTGATTCAAAACTGAATACGATCCAAATTCTCAATCAAACATTTAAAATGTATAGAAAATATCCTGATATTATGTGCAAAACTATACCAAAACAATCAATTTTAAACATAGAAATCCCAGTTACTGAAAAATCTGGTGACTTTTTTTGAGGATTTTGAAGTTTTACCAAAATTAATTATTTGTTCAGGTCTTTACAAAGCTTCTGAAAATAAAGCCGTTATAACTATACGGAATGACTCTAAAAATGATCAACAATTTGCTTTGCAAAATCCCATGCAAATTGAACTTAATAACTTTGAAATCATATCATCGGATGAAATCAATCATCATGAATTTCAACCAGAACGATACAGAAAACTTATTGATCAACTAAGGCTTGACCATTTAAACACCGAAGAAAGGAAAAACTTTTAGAGGTTATTAATGAATATCAAGATTTATTTCACGTCGATAATGAACCACTATCAGCAACAAACGGAACAACACATGTTATTCGAACATCAGATGATTTACCAGTATACCAAAAATCTTATAGGTACCCATATTGTCATCGAGAAGAGGTAAGTAATCAAATATCAAAAATGCTGAAAGAAGGTATCATTAGACCTTCTTCATCTCCGTGGAATTCACCCATTTGGGTAGTACCCAAAAAGATAGATGCTTCAGGACAACAAAAATGGCGCATTGTGGTTGACTATAGAAAAGTCAATGCCAAAACCGTTGATGACAAATTTCCGATACCGAACATAAGTGATATCCTTGACAAATTAGGCAGGAGTCACTATTTCACGACCCTAGATTTAACCTCCGGGTTTCATCAAATTAAGATGGAACCACAAGATATCATCAAAACTGCCTTCTCGACTGAAGACGGACATTATGAGTATACAAGGATGCCTTTTGGACTTAAAAATGCTCCAGCCACCTTTCAACGTCACATGAATGTCGTTTTAGCTGGTTTAATTGGAAAAATATGTTTTGTTTACATGGACGACATAATCGTCTATAGCACAAGCCTTGAAGAACATTGTGTTAATTTATCTAAAGTTTTTGATGCTCTCAGCGGAGCGAATCTCAAAATTCAATTAGACAAAAGCGAATTTTTAAAAAAAGAGGTTGCATTTTTAGGTCACGTCATAACTGATGAAGGTGTCAAACCTAACCCGGACAAAATTGATGCTATTCAAAATTGGCCAGTACCTAAAACAGAAAAACAAATTAAAGAATTTTTAGGTACAATAGGGTATTACAGAAAGTTTATACAAGATTTTAGTAAAATTACTAAACCCCTCACACAATGTTTACGGAAAGGTGAACAAGTTGAACATACCCCTCAATTTATAAAATCCTTTGAACAATGTAAACAAATTTTGTCAAGCAGTAGCATTCTTCAATATCCTGATTTTTCAAAACCATTTATATTAACTACTGACGCATCAAAATATGCGTTAGGTGCAGTTTTATCCCAGGGGCCTATAGGAAAAGATAAACCTATAGCATTTGCGTCAAGGACCTTAAACAAAAGCGAAGAAAATTATTCCACTATAGAAAGAGAGTTACTTTCCATATTTTGGGCAACAAAATATTTTCGACCATATCTTTTTGGACGAAAGTTTATTCTTTATACAGATCATCAACCATTGACATATGCTTTAAATTTAAAAGACTCATCATCATCAATGATTGGCAAATGGATGATCGCTTTACTTGATTATTCTTATGAACCAAAATATAGACCTGGTAAACAAAACGTGGTTGCTGATGGATTGTCAAGAATAATAAACGATGTTAACATTAATGAAAATGAACAATCATCAAACCCTGAAGAAGACATCTCATCAGATGATGCAACACAACATTCCGCCGATACAGATGACTCAGCTTTTATTCCCTGCACTGAAAAACCTGTCAATAGTTTTGTTAACCAAATTATTCTAAAAGAGGAGAAAATGAAAGTGAACATTTCGAACAAATCTTTACTAAAATCTTCAGACACACAATAACTAAAGTTACTTTCGGCGTACCCCTTATTCTAAGAATATTAAAGACAAAAATCGATCCAAATCGGGTTAACTGTATTTACTGTCCAGAAAACGTTATTAACACGGTTCAAACAGTCTACAAAAATTATTTTAGTAGGGCAAAAATGTTCAAAATTTTTATATTATCCCAAAAACTTTTGATCGATCTTAAATCACCAGAGGAACAAGACGAAATTATAGAAGAAACTCATAATAGAGCACACCGAGGAATAGAAGAAAATCTCGCCGTAATTTCTCGAAAATTCTTTTTTCCAAACATGAAAAAAATTGTCCGAAAATTCGTGTTGCTTTGTGAAATATGCAAACGCGCTAAATACGAAAGGACTCCGTATAAAATTTCATTTGCCAAAACACCAATACCAAAAAACCATTAGACATTTATCATCTGGATATTTTTATTTGTACCCAAAACATATTCATATCAGTTATTGACAAATTATCCAAATTTGGCATTTTAATCCCTATAAAATCAAGATCAATTCCAAATATAAGAGCAGGATTAACAAAATTATTTTCACTTTACGGTATACCGAAATTAATCGTGAGCGATAACGAACCATCGTTAAAATCCACAGAAGTTCGTGGAATGCTGGCAGATCTCAACATTGAAACTTATTACACACCATCTAATAAAAGCGAGGTGAATGGGATCGTTGAAAGGTTTCATTCAACCTTATGTGAAATACTACGAACAAACGAAGAAAAATTTGCGAATTTATCAATGAAGGAAAAGTTAAGAATCTCTGTGGCACTATACAAGAATACAATACATTCTTCAACCAATCTTAAACCTACCGAAATTTTCTACGGAATTCGGGATGGAGAAGAGAGGCCTACTGAATTGATTGATATAATTGCGGCCAGAGATAAAGTTTATGATGAAGCTATCATAGCACTAAAAAATACACAAAAAAAAGATTTATCTTACCATAATAAAAACAGAGAACACCAACCAAATCTCGAAGAATCTGCGTCCGTTTACATAGAACGTCAAGGCGTCAAAAGTAAACATAAGGACAAATTTAATAAAACAAAAGTAGCTCAAAATCAACGAAAAACCTTCATTGATGAAATCGGTAGAAAACATCATAAAACCAAATTAAGACGCCAAAGAAATTAACAAATAACTTTTATTTCTAGGTGTGTGATGACAACTTTAGCCGAAATCATCATCACGGATTTGAACAGAAATGATGGATTCATCGCCTTCAAAGAATATAAAACAAAAATCATCCGAAATCTAAATCTGCATTTGCACATAGTTAATGTAGAGAATATTCAAAGCAACATTGATATAATTTCACATGCTTTGAACATTTTTACAAAAACAATTCAACTCAAAATTTTCATAAGGTTCTAGAAAGAAGGGTAATGAAGTTATCCGATAATTTCAAGCGCCTTAAACCACTGACACCAAGACACAAACGAGGACTTGTAAATCCAATAGGAACCATTATTAAATCAATAACTGGCAACTTAGACAACAATGACCTATATGACATTAACAAACAACTTGATATAACAAAAACTAAAACTAACTACTTGATTGAAAGCAATAATCGTCAAATAATAATAAATGATAGACTTCAATCAAAGTTAAATGAAATAACTAAACACTTGAATGAGCAGCAAATCAAAATTTTAAAAGAAATTTCAATTCAAATCAATAAAAAAACAATCCAATCTGATTACTTTTGGAAACAAAACCTCTTCGAACTATTATTTAACATTCAGTTTTTGGATCAAGAAATCAATGATTTAGTAGAGTCAGTGCAGTTAGCTAAATTAGGTATCATTTGCAAGAATATTATCTCTCTAAATGAAATGGAAACATTTGAAAAATATTGACCGATCAAAACATTACAATTAGTAGTCTTGACCAAATTTATGAATATCTCGGTTTAGAAGTTTTCCATAAAAATCATTCAATAATATTTGTTATTAAAGTTCCAAATTTTGAACCATTTGAATACGACTTCATTAATATTGAGCTTCTCCTAAAAATAATTCAATAATAACATTTGATTACAAAAGTGTTATAACAAATGGAACAAAATCTTTTGTGTCACAAATACCATGTTATACTATTGAGAAATACAAAATTTGTAATTCAAAAAATCTGAAAGACATAAGCGAAGATAAATGCATTTCGAACGCATTGAGAGGAACCCCAGCGCGATGCAACTTCAAGGAGTACCAGGGAGGCACACAGATTGATGTTGTCAACGATTTTACGGTAATATTAAAGGATGCAAATTATCCAACTTTTATTAAATCAGAGTGTAACATCAAAGAACGCTCTGTTACGGGAACATTATTAGTATCATACGAAGGTTGTGATATTACCATTAACAACACCAAGTTTAGTGGTAAAAGTCATGTTGAACACCATAAAATTACAATGATTCCTATGATAGGAATTTCATTCAAACAAGAATGGTTTTTCAAAGAGCATAACATTTCACAGATTCAAATCTCGAATATAAACCATATCGAGAAGATAGAACAACAATACACAAAACTCCAATACTTTACCATAGGAGGTTTTATGCTAACATTATCATGTAGCATAATAATAGTATTGTTGTGGTTGATTACAAGAAAGACAAAATCAGCAGCTACTGTGGAAAACAACCTTGAATCCAATGATCCCGTTTCAGCATCCATAAGTCAACATTCAAATAAAGATTCGGGCCGAATCTTCTCTAAGGATGGAGTAGTTACCAAACCATTCACGCGGTTTCAGCTAGAAACCGCGAACATCGAATAATCACAACGTCAGCATGCGCCGTGTGCAGCGGCACATCATATTACACTGAAACCAGAGGACGACGACGACGTCTGGAGTGACGACGTCTGGCGAGGATTCCAGGAAAGTGGCGCAACAACATAGTTTACGTAGTGTCTTTCAGATTCAATAAAGAGAGGGAAATTAATTATTCCCAGTCAGTCTGTGTAGAGCCATCAAACCATCAATTTAATTTTTTAAAAAGTAACCTTCGAAAGCCCGGCGGCTAACTTATGTATCTGATGATATTTTTACATTTCCAGCTTGCTACATGATTTTTTGTTTGCTATAACAAAAATTATATTCTACTAATTGTCCATATTTCGAATCATGATATTTATTGTTTTACTTCAACTCCAGGCCATCATAAAATCGTTAAGAAATTAATCACTGCACTAAATCAAGTTTGAAAATTGCAAATTAATATGATGCTTCAATTGCCATGCCTCAGCTCAGACTCCAACCACAACCATGTTCCTTCTAATAATCCTGTCCCAAGCATATCATGCTCTGCCCTCGAGCATCAATTTTCCATCCTTAACATGTTTTGACAGATTCGTTCCGAGTGAGTAATGAATCAATAACCTCCGGCTATCATTAACCTCGTTGTCCCGTCGGTGCCAATTATCGACCAACATACCGACTCAACTCATGAGGTCCAGCAGGTCAGAGGTCAACCTGGATCCCGAGCGCGCACGTCCAGAGCAAAGCGGCTGCAACATTTATGAATCAATTTAAACAGGCAAGCACCATCACAACAATGGTCTCTTCCGGCAGACGCAAAACGACGGGATTGAATAGGGTCAATGAATATTCATTGATTCATCTATTTCTCTAAACATTACCTTTCCCTCCAAACAACAAACAGGAACTGAACGGTGTGTGTGTGTGCGCGGTGTTATCGAAAAGCTCTGTGCGGAGTTTAACTCTACATACAAAATCACACACAGAACACCAGAATGGATTGATAAATATTCATCACCCAGAAATTGTTCACGATTGAGTGTGTGTTAGTGTGTGAGTTCGAGAGGTTGTTGTGACGGCAGTTTGGGCCTTCTGTTCTGGAATACGAAATGTTTTCCCATTGTTTAGGGCCCAATCTGGGTCTGCTTTCAGGGGAGAGGAGGAGTTTGGGGCAGGGAACTTTCCGTTCAACTTTCGGCAATAAACTACAAAACTCTGGTGACGAAACAGTCTACGCCCGCTTCAGGGAAGAGAGTTGCGTAATTGTTTGAGTTATGACTTTATGAATAATTCAAAAGCTCGGCGGCGGTGCTGCTTTCTGCTTGATCTGACAGAAAGAGTTTTGCTCCGAGGGGCAGTTTACTGTGGATTAGGAATAGAACTTTGTTGAAATTGTTATTGATAAGTGGGAGGCAATAATTGGAAACAGTATTTTTATTCTGATGAAAAAAAATCATTTTCAGGAATTACTAAGAGATACTTTAAGCAATTCTTCTGTAAATTGGAAAATTTATATTTTTTACAAAAACCTTTTTTTTGAAAAAAAAATTAAAACACTTTATGGCTCACCCCTTTGCTTTAATGACCTTTGCTCTCCCCCGAAACACCGTCCATCAGCTGTCAGCTTTTCCCCAATTAATCACACCCTGGTTCGGCGCCTTTCAAGTGTATTACAGCTAATTTCGCAAAGTTATCCCTAATTCATGACACACCCACACACACACGCACTCCAGTTCAATTGAATTAAGCTCCCTACCCCCCCTAAAATAAGCCGGTTCTCGATTCAATTTCACCTCAATCCATCTCGACACATTCGCAAATAACCCCATCTTCTGGGTTGATACACCCTCTTACAACCCCCACCTTACCTCATGCAAAGGATAACAGTGAGCTGAAAAGCGTGTCTTCTTCGTCCTCGTCTTGCCTCCCTTCACCAATCACGAGCTTCACAAGCAAGGACATTTTCCCACGAGCGCAAGTTCGATAGATTGATGAATAAAATTGATTATAATCTGCCTGCCTGCCTGAGAGCTTTCACGGGAAGAGACAGAGGAGCCGACGTTTCACATCCTTTCAATAACAACACAACAGCGGAATCAGATCAGAAGTGAGTGGGGGTGGGGGAGGTTTTCAGAAGAGTATTGATGAATAGTGGGTAAAATTTGAAGTAAATTTTAAAAAATTAAAACTAAGCATAATTTTGACCAACTTTCACCACAATCTAACCCACAGTTCGCAAGCTCTACCAGCCATCAGGAACCAGAGATTTGTCAACCGAGCCCGAGTACATGGTACAAAGTGTCACCTGGAACGTGGCAGCAGACTACCGACTGTGCTAGCTGGTTGGGTTGAATCACAACAATAAATCTAATTTCAAATAATATCCATTAGTACGGGGGGGGGGTGTACGCGTAAGGCACTTCCACTGCTAGTACTAAACAGGGTCTACAGCGTTAGAGTTACTTTTTTTATGAGCCATTTTTTTGTCTTTTTGTCTTTTTTGTCTTTTTTGTCTTTTTTGTCTTTTTTGTCTTTTTTGTCTTTTTTGTCTTTTTTGTCTTTTTTGTCTTTTTTGTCTTTTTTGTCTTTTTTGTCTTTTTTGTCTTTTTTGTCTTTTTTGTCTTTTTGTCTTTTTGTCTTTTTGTCTTTTTGTCTTTTTGTCTTTTTGTCTTTTTGTCTTTTTGTCTTTTTGTCTTTTTGTCTTTTTGTCTTTTTGTCTTTTTGTCTTTTTGTCTTTTTGTCTTTTTGTCTTTTTGTCTTTTTGTCTTTTTGTCTTTTTGTCTTTTTGTCTTTTTGTCTTTTTGTCTTTTTGTCTTTTTGTCTTTTTGTCTTTTTGTCTTTTTGTCTTTTTGTCTTTTTGTCTTTTTGTCTTTTTGTCTTTTTGTCTTTTTGTCTTTTTGTCTTTTTGTCTTTTTGTCTTTTTGTCTTTTTGTCTTTTTGTCTTTTTGTCTTTTTGTCTTTTTGTCTTTTTGTCTTTTTGTCTTTTTGTCTTTTTGTCTTTTTGTCTTTTTGTCTTTTTGTCTTTTTGTCTTTTTGTCTTTTTGTCTTTTTGTCTTTTTGTCTTTTTGTCTTTTTGTCTTTTTGTCTTTTTGTCTTTTTGTCTTTTTGTCTTTTTGTCTTTTTGTCTTTTTGTCTTTTTGTCTTTTTGTCTTTTTGTCTTTTTGTCTTTTTGTCTTTTTGTCTTTTTGTCTTTTTGTCTTTTTGTCTTTTTGTCTTTTTGTCTTTTTGTCTTTTTGTCTTTTTGTCTTTTTGTCTTTTTGTCTTTTTGTCTTTTTGTCTTTTTGTCTTTTTGTCTTTTTGTCTTTTTGTCTTTTTGTCTTTTTGTCTTTTTGTCTTTTTGTCTTTTTGTCTTTTTGTCTTTTTGTCTTTTTGTCTTTTTGTCTTTTTGTCTTTTTGTCTTTTTGTCTTTTTGTCTTTTTGTCTTTTTGTCTTTTTGTCTTTTTGTCTTTTTGTCTTTTTGTCTTTTTGTCTTTTTGTCTTTTTGTCTTTTTGTCTTTTTGTCTTTTTGTCTTTTTGTCTTTTTGTCTTTTTGTCTTTTTGTCTTTTTGTCTTTTTGTCTTTTTGTCTTTTTGTCTTTTTGTCTTTTTGTCTTTTTGTCTTTTTGTCTTTTTGTCTTTTTGTCTTTTTGTCTTTTTGTCTTTTTGTCTTTTTGTCTTTTTGTCTTTTTGTCTTTTTGTCTTTTTGTCTTTTTGTCTTTTTGTCTTTTTTGTCTTTTTTGTCTTTTTTGTCTTTTTTGTCTTTTTTGTCTTTTTTGTCTTTTTTGTCTTTTTTGTCTTTTTTGTCTTTTTTGTCTTTTTTGTCTTTTTTGTCTTTGTTGTCTTTTTTGTCTTTTTTGTCTTTTTGTATTTTTTTTTTTTCAAATAAAATTTAGCGGTAACCCTTGCGCTAGCCCTTACCTATGAAAACAGCAAAGGTTGAATAATGCAAGCTTGGTAATCCCGGAAACAGGAACGTTTGCTGCTGCTGCTGCTGCTGCTGCACATAAAAGCACTGAAATATACTTTTTATTATGCTCCAGGCTCAGATTCGTAGCAAGCACAAACTTGATTTGCGTATACTGCTAGAGCAACTTTTGAAAATGTTTGAACTTAAAAAAATCAAAATCATTTTTATTCGTCGATGTTTGCATCAGTTCATTTGAAAAGCATCTTAAGAAAATATATTTTAAGTAATTTAAAAATATCACACAACTTTTTGAAACACTTCTCAAGCCCCACGTCCAGCATCGATCGATCTTCAAGATGTATCACATCGAAGCGAACGAAAGCCACTTACTCGATGGTGGGGGCGCTTTTCCGCCAAGTTTTGCGCGCTGGAAAAGCGCCTTTTCCTCCCCGAGCACGTGTGTGTGTGTGTGTGTGTGTACACTTCAAGTAATGCTGCATTTCTGCCACAAAAGGATGCAAATAAGAGGGCGGCAAATGCATTGTGCCAACGACGGAGAGTAGGATTTCCTGGCTAATGAGAGAGAAAGCTTTTTCCGTGAAGCAGGATGAAATCAATCCTGGGTTTGGCAGCATCGAATTGGATGTTTGCTGGCTGTTGTGGAGAGGCTCTGGACCGGAAATGGAAGCTATTGGCAATATTGATCGAGAATGAGTTATCTGGAACTTTAACAATAAGATCCTAGTGCAATTCATCAACATCATTGATAAGGAAGGTTGGAGCGGAAGCTCATCATGGTTGGAAAGGTTCTCCATTTGCCCGATGATGCCATTGTCAATTGTAGCCAGTTTATTTGAAAGAAAGGTGCTCTTTAGTAAAATCAGTCACATACATGCACAATTAAATTTAATTGCCTGGATTTTTCCGAGTAACACCTACTTTCTAAGTAGTGCATCCTGAACGCCATAAAGATTTAATATACTATAAAGCAATCCTCTACGAAATCGGTCTCAATGAAGCCATTTTGCATCATTGGTTTGTCCATATAATTTTCTATACAAATTCGACAGCTGTCCATACAAAAATGATAAATGAAAATTCAAAAATCTGTATCTTTTGAAAGAATTATTTGATCGATTTGGTGTCTTCGGCAAAGTTGTAGGTATGGATAATGACTACAATGAAAAAAACGATACACGGTCAAAATTTCGTGATTTTTTATTTAACTTTTTGTCACTAGAACTTGATTTGCAAAAAAAAAACAGATTTTATTTTTATTTATTTTCTGATATGTTTTAGGGGACATCAAATGCCAACTTTTCAGAAATTTCAAGAATGGGCAAAAAATGTTTGACCGAGTTATGATTTTTTGAATTGTAATACTGATTTTTTGAAAAAATCGAAATATTTGTCGCAAAAATTTACAACTTCATTTTTCGATGTAAAATCGAATTTGCAATCAAAAAGCACCTCAGTGAAATTTTGATAAAGTGCACTATTTTAAAGTTATAGCCATAGTTAGGTGAATTTTTTGAAAAAAGTCGCAGTTATTTTTTTCCAGAGCGAGTTGTGGCGCTATAACCACGGCAAATATTGTCCAGGACATTCGTGGAAATACAATGTCCCATCCCAGAGGGTCCCGGAGTACCAAACCTTCTTAGCATGGTGCTCCCAACGAAAACAACCAAATCTCGAAGCGTATGGTGGTGTGTCCCCACGCTTCTTCCTCCCCTGTCGATTCAGAACTGTGTTGTTGTTCGAACACTCCGTGCTCAAACTCAACCCAATTACGAGTCATCTCTGCAATGGCGCACTACAAATGTTAATAAATGACAAGAAGAGTGCTAGGCGTCATCTAACCTGAGGCACTCTCCAGGATCCCTTCGAAAGATTGACTGCGCTAGGGTCTGATTAGATTAGATTAGATTAGAAAAGACGCAATTATTTTTTTCCCTATATTTTGCTATTTTGAACTTTGTTGATACGACCCTAAATTGCTGAGATATTGCCATGCAAAGGCTTGACGACTGGAAAATTAATGTTTTCAAAGCCAACAACCCACCATTTTCTAATGTCGATATCACAGCAACTAATGGTCCGATGTTCAATGTTAAAATATGAAACATTCGCACGATTTCAAGATTTTTCTCAAGATTTTTCGATCTTTTCGAAAACAATACTATCAATTTTATAAATCAAGACTAACATTTCAAAAGGGCCAGTATTACCCCCTTTTGGAATGTTAGTCTTGATTTAAAAAAAAAATAAAAATATTGTTTTCGAAAAGATTGAACAAAAATCGAATGACCGAAATCTCAAAGAATTGCTCATGTACAATATTTTTAAAAACAAGAAAAAAAATACAGTTGACAGAACTCATACCCAGCACCAACCGCAGGGACACTTGCCCTAGCCCGCTCGGCCATCGGACCGATGAAGTATGGAAAGGATAAACGCATATGAGCTCGGCATTTCGGTCAAGTAGGTTACATATTTTAGGGTGTAATATTACATAAAATTTCATGAAACAAAGAATAAAATTACACGCAGCTGAATTTCAACTTTTTTGTAGCGTAAAAAGTCGTACTAAAAGTTAAAAACAAAATATTTAAAAATGCATTCTTCACCGATAGAATATTTTTCTTTATACCGATACTGATTCAGACCGTTAAAACATAAATTTCTACGAATAAATCTCCGAAGGGGTATCTCGCCCGGGCAGACGGTAATAACAACCTTCATGCCATTTCAATAACAAGTACTGTTAAAATAACAGAAAGTGTTATGAAATCTTCTTGAAAAATCTAGTTTTTCATAAGGGTTTAGCAACAGTTTATTTTATCATAACAAAATTTGTTATTGGTCTGATATTAATTGAAAGCCAAAACAACTTTGGAATAACATTTTTTGTTATGGAAAAATACCTTCAATTGTTGTTGGGATGATCGGATTAGTTGATAAAATAACAAAAATTAACAAAAACGAAGATTTGTTCAAAGGATAACAAAAAATGTTATTAGTCTTTTATGACAACAACAATCTAATAACAAAAAAATCATAATTCGCATTCGCATTCGCATGGAGAACAATCTAATAACAAAAAATTCATAATGATTAATAACAAATCTTGTTATAAATAACATGTGTGTGTGTGTGTGTGTGTGGTCCAATCCAATACCCGCTGGCCGGCAGCGAAATTATGGGAAAGTATAGTTTGTATCAGACTTGGGTTATGCTGATACAGCTTATCTCAGTCCCGGGTATTAGGTGGTGTTAGCCCTCGCGCTGCTTCCAGTGACCCATTTCAGAATGACAGAGCTCCTTGCGGTCCAATTCCGAGGTCACTGGGCATTGTCTGGCCCCGCCTAAAGATAAAGCAAGAACCAGACGGGTCCTCGATCTATCTTTAAACTTCCAATCCCATCAGGCAAAACAGGGATCGGCGCGTATTTAGTAAATTGCTAGCAAAAATATGTCAGGTTTCAAAATGTCCAATATGGACTGATCTCACCAAATTCGCGAAGCAGCTGCCTCTAGTTTTCCTTATATAATGATGATGGCCAGGTCCAGTCACGACGCAAATCTTGTTATGAATAACATAGAATTTTATTGGCCTAGTATTGTCAAATATCAAAAAAATGTTATTCCCAAGTTATTGCCGTCTGCTCGGGGAAATACGCAAAATCGACATTACCCGAGCAGATGGAAATAACTTGGGAAGGTCAGTTTTTGATATTGTGAGAAGATCGAAATATGTCAACAAAGATAACATAACAAAGATTTGTTCGAAGAATAGTTTACACTGTTATTATGTTGTAATTGCAATAACAAACCAATAACAAAGAAGGAATCATGAAGGAATAACAAGATTTGTTATTTTGTGCGGAGAGGTGGAGCAGCATAATAACAAAAATTGTTATTGAACTTGTATGTCTCCATAACAAAAAAGTTATTGTTTTGGTTTATTTGCCATTTGCAAATAATCCTGCAGTTGCCATAACTCTTCTGTACTAGTCAGGGCTGCAGAGTCGGGTACCTCCAAGCGACTTTGAATCCATATTTTGAAGACAACTCGGACTTTGGATACAAGATATGACGTCAACGACGACTTCAGCTCTCCAAAAATACCCGACTTCACAGATTCCAACTTAAAGTAAAAGTTGCTGAAAACTAGCTGAATCCGATGCCGTCTCCGAGGTCTCACTCCAGCTCAAACTTCAACGTCAGCTCTGGCTTCCTCGCTCTGTGAAATTAATAACAGTTATTGTTATTCACGTTTCAAAAATTCTCAATATTTATCAATTCCCTTAGAGAATATAAAAAACTTAAAAAAACAGCTTTCAAGGACCCCATTTCATGGTCAAATAAATGACCACGATTAAATTGGTCAAAATTATTCCATAGATCTAGCTTATTTTAGAAAAGTCCCTTAGGGGGTACATTAAATAATTTCAAAACTCAACTTTCAAATTTTCAACTTTTTAGAATAATGTAAGCTTAAAGACCCCATTTCATGGCCAAAATAATGACCCCGATGAAATTGGACAAAATTATACCAAAGATCTAAACATATTTAACAAAAGAAAAAATAATAACAGATTGTGTTTTCCATTTGTGCGATTTATGGTAATTTTTTTTCTAAGTCAGAATACCAAACGAATAACAAATGTCGTTATTATGAGAGTTTTTGAAATGTATAACGTTTCCTATTATTAGCGTGTTATTGCATGAGCATGAGCATGAGCATGAGCATGATTTCCTCTTATTTGCCTGTTATTAAACATTTTCAGTAAAATATCACTTTAATACCATATCTTGTTATTTTATCACAAACTGTTATTATTTTTTCTTCTTGAAGTTGAAGTTTAGTTTTTTTATTTAAACAGGATTTGTTATTGAAACTGCCCGGGTATCTAATTTTGAAAATAAATGTCATCGACTATGAAAACAACACAAGATTTCTATCCGTGCATACACAGTTGTGTTTTTCTATGGCTGCCTATTAGATTAACGTAATGTTAATTTTTCGAGTCCTACTTCAAGTATATTTTCAAGTGATATCAACCACTTTTGCAAGTAATAAAACCAAAAAAAATGTTTCAAAAAATATGCACAAAAGACGAGAGCGTGGTTCCTTCACCACAATCGTTGCATCGCTGGGCAACGCCGCAACAAAAGCTTTTCCCACTTCACCTGCGGGAAACTGTTCCTCCTTCCCACAATGCCAATCTGGGACGACGACGGTGGAGTGCAATAAAAGTTTACAACTATACCCGTTTTTCCGGACTAAATATGCACTAGTTTTTAGTCTCGCCTCTCTCTCTGGCCACCCCCTAGTGTACCATCCATAACTTGCACCGCCCAGCAGTGCAGAGTTGAAAAGTGTGCTTCGTCGTCGGTGTCGTTGAAGGCACGTAATTCCGGGTCGACAAGGGTTCTCCCCATGTGCGGGGCAAAATTGTGCGGTTTTGTGTAAAAAGTAAAAACTGCAAGCTGGAAGCTTCTGGGAAACCCAGCGAGCGTGAATTACAACTCTTGGTAAAACTAAGAATGAATGGGAGAAACTACGAGATCTCCTTACAGCACTGAACTGTGATTTCCAGTTGGGAATTTGAAGAATTTTTTGAAGGTCAACTAAATTTAGACGTTTCAAACACCAAGTTAAAATTATTGAATCTCGAGTGCACTAGTTTTCCAACTAATTACGATTTATAGAGGAAAACTCCACCAAGAATTCCAAAAAGGGGGTATTCGGCAAGCGGGCGGAACGAAAACACTTCAACCGTGTGCCTTCTCCTCCATTGAAAGCTACTATAAGTGGTTTTCACGGGAAATGGAAAGGAGAAAAAAAAACCGGCATAAAAGTTTTCCCATAATACGCGGGTCTCTGGTTTTGGAACTACACCCTCCCTCTCTTCCTCGATCTGCACTTTTCAGATAAACGACGGGGCTAAATGAGGGAACTTTATTTACAGTAAGAGGGATTTTCGTTTCGTTCTGCGACTCCACTTCGTCGTTGTTGTTGTTTGACGGGCTGTGAACGTAATTTGCAAACTTTTACACAGCTCTTAAAATTTTGCGCGGAATTGCAAAGCTGCTGAATCCAGACTATTGTCGGTAGTTTTTCGAGGGAAAATTTTCTCCGCGAGATAGCAGCTTAAAAGTTTACTACGCGCAGCTTGATCTGACCTTGAACCGTCAGCGAGAGAAGCTTGTGGCAAATTTGTCAGACAAATTGCACAAATTGAAATAAAAAACATTATTTGAAACATTCCTTCGAATCATTACGGTTTTATTTTTATCAACAATCCTTCTATTTACCACTGAGCAATTCTCTACGAAATCGGCCGATTTCGAGCATTTTTATTTTTTGTATTTTTTTTATTTGGCTCAAACTTTATGGGGGCCTTCCCTATGGCCAAAGAACTATTTTGTGTCATTGGTTCACCCATACAAGTCTCCATACAATTTTGGCAGCTGTCCATACAAAAATGGTATGTCAATATTTAAACAGCTGTAACTTTTGAGTGAATTTTCTGCTCAATTTGGTGTCTTCCGAAAAGTTGTAGGTATTGTTGAGGACTATTGAAACTAAATAGGTACATGGAATTTTGCTTTAACATTTAAAAAAGGCTAAACATTCAATACTACGCCAATTTTATAGCAAATTTTCTGAACCTTTTAAAATATTTTTAGAAATGATCACTCATGGTCACTATTTTTAAAAAACAAAAAACTGCAAATATTTCGCCAAAATCAAACTTTCAGTGGCTATATCTTTAAATGGAGCCCTTTATCAAAAAATCTGTAAAGTACTTTTCGATTGCAAATTCAATTTTATATAAAAAAATAGGTCAAATTTTGTTTTCGAATATATTTTCGATTTTTTTTTTCCAAAAATCACTATTTTTCAAAAAATCTTACACAGCTAAAAAAGTAGTAATCCAGCTGCGTGTAAATGACTTTGTTGTAAAATAAATATTGCATTATTTTATGCAATTTTATGTAATTTTACACCCTGAAATATGTAGCCCGTCAGTATGGGAAACCTACTTGACCGAAATGTCAAGCTCATATATGCGTTTATTCTTACAGCGTATCATCGGTCTGATGGCCCAGTGGGCTAAGGCGCAAGTCCTTACTGTTGGTGCTGAGTTTGATTCCCGTCGGTTGCAACTTGTTTTTTGTTTTTGCAAAAATTGTACATGCAGTGTGTAATATTAAGTGTTTATTTTGACGAAGGTGATGTGCATGCTTTTGCATGCGATTTTACCATCGGTTTTTTTGCTGTGTAACCAGGCGGCACATTTTTTGACCGTACTTCTCTATAGCTCAAAAGTTGCGCGTATATTGTCCCCTAAAACATATAATTTTTTTTTGTTGGTTTTCGAGATGACATCAAACATTTTTCTTGACACAAAATTAATCCACATTCAACGATGCAACTCCACAATTTCAATGTAAATTTACATATTTTTCACGTAATCGAAATCCGGACACTTAGTAGCATATCATTTTTGTTATAGCTGACAAAAAATCATGTAATAAGTTGGAAATGAAGAAATATCTTCAGGATGTAGTATTAACAGTCAGTTTTAAAAGAATGCATGCAAAATATGTCTTTTCTAACTGTGGTTTGTGGTTTGGTCTTTTCTAACAATTTTTCATCAGAATTTAAAAATTAAAATGACTTGTTGTGCTTCGAATCATGGACACTGACGAAAGCTGATACGGAATCCGGACACTAATGAATCGCACAAATTTGGACTGAAATGTTAGTGAATGGCATTCTTAAGGTCTCAAATAAGCTGTTAACATCAAAACAATCGATATTTTATATAAAAATTTGCTTGAATTTAAGGAAATCAAAACCATAAATTTCTGCTTTGCCTTCCCGGTGCTTCGGACGCCTAAGAAATATTTCACGTGAAATGTTTCGCATTTTTGGTAATCTTATAATTTTATTTTGTTTAATTGTTCTGATATTAATCACAACGTTCAAATAAACTTTAAATGAAATTTAAATGAATTCACCAAATAACCGATTTTTGACATTCATAATGCGAATTTATATCCAAATAATTTATAAAACAAGATGAGGTGTCCGGGTTTCGAAGCGTCCGGGAATTCATTACAAAGTGTTTGCTTCGCTTTGGTAACAGTTGAGGTAGAGGGGGGGGGGGCATAAAATAATGTAATATCAAATTTTCAAAAATGCTACTCCATTACAGTTCTGCTATTATTCAAAAAAAAATCCAAATATCATCGAATTTATGAAAAAAAGTATTAACCTTTTTGTCACGATCTGTGCGCCCAACATTAAAAAATTTAATTAAAAGAAGATTATAAGCCATTATTTGATTTAAAAAAATATATATAAATAAGCATTCTGAATACTTCACAATCGATTTTACTACTAGTTTTTTTTATATCTATATGTTTTGCCTCCTCATTTTTATGTGGAACATTTAACATTAAGAATTGTGTTAATTTGGAAGGTGTAATATAACCTCTTTTAATATTGCCTAAATTTAGACTGAAAAGAGACAAAAACCAAGAATAATAGTTAATTTACGCAATTTTTGACTTAAAATTACACATTTTTTGTGACATAAAAGATGTAGCCATTCCCGAGCAGACGGAAATAACTTGGGAAGGTCAGTTTTTGATATTGTGAGAAGTTCGAAATATGTTATTGGGATGATCGGATTAGTTGTTAAAATAACAAAAATCAATAACAAAGATTTGTTCGAAGAATAACTTAAACTGTCAAACTGTCATGAAGGAATAACAAGATTTGTTATTTTGTGCAGAGAGGTGGAGCAGCATAATAACAAAAATTGATATTGAACTGGTTTGTCTCCATAACAAAAAAAAGTTATTGTTTTGGTTTATTTGTAATTTGCAAATAAACCTGCAGTTGCCATAACTTCTCTGTACTAGTCAGGGCTGCAGAGTCGAGTACCTCCAAGCGACTTTGAATCCATACTTTGAAGACAACTCCGACTCTGGATGCAGGATATGACGTCAACGACGACTTCAGCTCTCCAAAAATACCCGACATCACAGATTCCGACTCCAAGTAAAAGTTGCTGAAAATTTGCTGAATCCGATGCAGTCTCCGAGGTCTCACTCCAGCTCGAACTTCAACGTCAGCTCCGACTTCCTGGCTCTGTTAAAATAATAACAGTTTTGGTTATTCACACATCAAAAATTCTCAATAAATAAATCAATTCCGTTAGGGAATATAACAATATTTAAAAAAATTAACTCTCAAAAGTTAATTTTATCGGATTATTTTTAGCTTGAAACCCCATTTCATGGTGAAATAAATGACCCCGATGAAATTGGTCAAAATTATTTCATAGCTCTAGCCAATTTTAGTAAAATTCCTCAGGGGGTATACCAAATAATTTAAAAATCAACTATCAAAATTTCAACTTTTTAGAATAATTTTAGTTTAAGGACCCCATTTAATGGCTAAAATAATGACCCTGACGAAATTGGTCAAAATTGTCCCATAGTTCTAACCATTTTAAACAAAGTCCTTTAGGGGGTATCCCGATTAGACGGTAATAACTTGGGGATAACATTTTCTGATATTTGAAAATACTAGGCCAATAACATTTTATGTTATTTATAACAAGATTCGTTATTCGTCGTTATGATTTTTTTGTTATTGGATTGTTATTGTAATAACAGACTAATAACATTTTTTGTTATTCTTCGAACAAATCTTTGTTATTATTTTTTGTTATTTTAACAACTAATCCGATCATCCCAATAACAGTTGGAGGTATTCCTCCATAACAAAAAATGTTATTGCAAAGTTGTTTTGGCTGTCTACCAATATCAGACCAATAACAAATTTTGTTATGATAACATAAACTGTTATTAAACCCTTAGGCAAAAATGGATTTTTCAAGAAGAATCCATAACATTTTTTGTTATTTTAACAGTATTTGTTATTGAAATGGCATGAATTTTGTTATTACCGTCTGCCCGGGTATTTAACAAAAACAAAAATAATAACAGAATGTGTTATGGACACTTAGAAACTTTTCCATTTGTGCGATTTATGGTAATTTTATTTCTAAGTCAGTATACCGAACGAATAACAAATTTTGATATTAGGAGAGTTTTTGAATTATATAACATTTCCTCTTATTAGCGTGTTATTAAACATTTTCAATATAATATCACTTCAATACCAAATTTTGTTATTTTATCAGAAACTGTTATTATTTTTTCTTCTTGAAGTTGAACTTCAGGATAAAATAATAACACTTTTTGTTATTTTATTAGGATTTTTTATTGAAATATTATTAATTTTGTTATTACCGTCTGCCCGAGTTCCATTACCATGTATTTTATGTTGAAATCAAATTTGCAATGACTTTATACGTAAACTAATAATAACAAAATAATTACAAAAACTCTTGTCTTTGACCACATCGAATGTAAGCATTGATTTGTAAGTTTTGGAAATATTTATATTCGAGAGATTGAAAATTTCACGATACTGTCATTTTTTTAACATTGAAAATCAGACGCAAAGTTTCTGAGTGATATTCACTAAAAAATTAGTCATTATTTTGGTGGTATAGAGAAAGCCAATTTTTTTTTATGTTGCTTTTAATGAAATATTTAATGTTTCAAGAGCAAATTAATAGACCATTTTCAAATTTGAAAAAATATTTTCAGAGGTGGTATTCGAAAAACACCTAGATTTTCAATAAGTTGTTGTTAATTTTGTTTTTTAAATGTTTTAATAAACGTCAAAAAAGATTGCTCGGTGCTCAAGTTTAGGATGCTGCTGGATAGAGGTACATACATACATTTTTGTGAAATAAAAGTTTTTTTCGAAAATTACATTTTAACAAAACTGCTTTGAAAAATTAATTAACTTTTTTTTAAAGGGTGCACAAAGGGTTTCAAGAGTCCATGAGTATTTTTTTCAAAATTTGAAAGAAACAGTTACACAACGCGACATTTTTCCAATCGAATTCAGTAAACGCTACAATTGTCAAGGTATGATAGATTTGGGCTACCTGAATACGCTCAAATCTTTGGAATTGAATTGTAGTGAATTACTTGCCAATAAATAAAATTGTAAATATCGGGTATAAATGGTATGGAATAAATAGTATCGAATCGGCTAAAATCTAATATTGAAGTTATTTTTTTGATAAATAATCAAAGTAAAGGAGAGAAATTACTTGTAGAACATCTTGAGGACAAATAAAAAGGCAAACAGTGTAACTAAAGCTATACGACTTTGAAGGGCACAAATATTCCATTTGGGCGTAATTCAATTAATTTCAATTTGAATTGATTAAAAACAAAAATATAAAATTAAAATGTCGAGTCAAATTATTCCTAATGAGAATTGCAAAGCGAGCAATGTTCCGTAAACCGGTGTGCCCCAAATTGGAGCAGAAATATTTCAACCAACGTCATCACGGAATCGGGTCATCTGACCGGAAAAGGCTAGCATATCCTGCGCCCTCCACAACTGGTCTGGCCGGGCACTCTTCCCACGGCTTCCCATTTATTTGTGCCCATCCGAAGCAATTTCCCTCCTCTTGCCACCCTTGGAAAATCCCGTCAGCAAAATCGCATTTATCATGCAACTCGGTGTGTATTTATAGCTTAGTTACAGTTCACCGCTTGGTATTATTCATTTCTGCAGTTTCCTGTCCATCTCTCGGAGGGGAGGCCCTGCTGTCTATTTTTCCTTAGCCGGGACACACCAACCGACAACAACAGCAAAAAAAAAAGAAGCAATTCCATCAGGTTTTCCTCCTCCCCGAGAGCAGCAGGAAATGCAAATTATGCACATTTCCTTTTTCCCACCAAAGTCGTTTGGTGGAAACCGGTTAAGAGAGGCCAACCCGTGCTGGTCACTGACAACTTTGAAAGGAGCTGTGACGTTGTATCCAGTCAATATTTAAAAAAAATCTAGTTACTTACGAGATTCGAACCCGAACTCTTCGAGAGCCTGGTATAAGAAAAGAAACCTTTTTTTTGGAAGAAATTGTCATATAAACTGTTAAAAAAATAATATTAGCCAGATTACTTCCACCTGTTTTGATTCCTTTTCTCATTTCCCACCTTTCGCCGTGTCAACGTGTTCACCTTCCGGGACACCATGCGATGGGAAAGTGTTCATATTTACACCATGTTCTTTATTTTCCCACCCCAGCCCCAGCACCATAACTCACCGGCACACACAACTTAATTCTGCATAAAAAAGCTGTGCCGAGTGACACGAAACGCAAATGTGTACGTGTGTGCCGGTTTTGATGCGTCAAGCTCAAGGAGCGAGGGTAAAGGTAACGGAGTTCCAAAAGAAGTTTTTTTTTTTTCATTTAAATTTCTTGCAGTATGAAATTTTTACAGAGCAAAAAACTGCGACGAATGTCCATTAGGGTGACAATCAGTGTTGCAAAAGAGTGATAGAAAAGCTATCAATAGATTATCTCTGCACCAAAAATATCCGAGAGTATAGCGGCCGTCACTATAGCTTGTGAGATCTCTTCTTGAGTCTCGTGATTCCCAGCGATGTCATTCTCTCTCTATCACTCCTTCCCTTTTCCTCGACTATGCGCTCTCACCGCTGAGTCTCTCAACCTCTCCGAAAAATGCAATGAGAGAACGCGAGATGGCGATTAGGAGCCGACCACGCATGACGCCCCTTCAAACTGCGTTTGCAAAATTGGTCTTGTGGCGGCTTTTGTGGTTAAACGCTGTTGCGGTAGGATGATCGTGGAAGCGAGAATGAGAGAGAAAAGGAAAATGTCAATCGCGAGTGGATAAACACAAAAACGTGTTCGGCTATGTTCGGCGCTGAGAGTTTCAATGAAGAGAGAAGAGCAGTTGTATTTGAGGCATGAATATTCAGGCGAGATAATTGTAGTTGCTGAGAGGTGATATTTTGATATTTTAACAACCCTGGTGACAATACAAAAAAGGTCGCTATAGATCGTTATAAGTGATAAAAAAATCATTTCATACAAAAAAGTCTTCTTTAAATCGCTAATAACTTTTCAGGGTTAATTCGGATCGTTTGGCGGTCTTCGACAAAGTTTGGCAATTTTCTCATACAAACTTCAACAATCAATAGCGATCCTTGAAACGAAATGTTTACCTAAAGAATCAAGCCAGGGGGTACCACTAAAGATTTTCCAAAAATTTTATTTTTCCTTGTCACCCCAATAACTATGCCCTACTGTGTTAGGGTGGTCCGGAAAATGGCAATTTCCGTCAATTTTCGCAAAAACACTTTAAAAAAATATAACCTCTCGCCATTTCAACCGATTTTAGCTGTCAAATACGCAAATAAGTTGGCCTTTCAAATAAAAATAGAAGGAAGATTCAAAACCTTGCCAAACATATGAAAAGGTCGTATGAACCTATAAAATGCCGTTTTGACAGTGACAGTGTCTGAACCAAGGAGCCTATGTCTGGAAATATTTTTATCGGATTTCTCGGACAATTTTATATAAAATACTAATTTACATAACACACACAGAGTTAAAGTATGTATCTCAAAATGACAATCTTTAACAACTTTTATTTGAGTTTTCTAAAAACCCCTCCTGAGATTTTTAAATCCTTATAAAGAAGAATTTTTGAGCTTTCAAATGCAAGAAACAGAATGTTTTTTTTTTGTTCCCACCAAAAAAAGAAACCAACATTTGAAAAAGGCTCATCATAAACCGTAAAATTGCTCTTACTTTTTACTAAAAAGAACTAGCGGCTTTGTTCTTTTGTCAAAAGACGCGTTTTTTAATTCTCTAAATATACTTCCAAGACTCAAAAATTGCCAAAAATAATACAAAATTTGGTGTCTTCAACAAAGTTATTCAAAATTGTTAGCCCTACAATACTGCATAAAAAAGATAGTTCGGAGATAGTTTTTGAAAAAATGAGAAAATTCTGGACCACCCTAGGATCAAGAAATATTTTTTTCCCTGCTAAATTCACTTCTCAGACCACTGTGCAGTGATGTCTATTTGAATGACGAGAAAACAGGACAGTGTTGCCAGATTTTTTATTTTGCCTTCCTAATTGAGGTAAGGCTATAATCCTGCTCTAAAAATGAACTTTTTATTAAAAGCTCGAAGATCATGTATACATATCGACTCAGAATCGAAAACTGAACAAATGTCTGTGTGTGTGTATGTGTGTGTATGTATGTATGTGACCAAAATTCTCACTTAGTTTTCTCAGCACTGGCTGAACCGATTTTGACCAAACCAGTTGAAATCGACTTGGTATAGGGTCCGATACATTGCTATTGAATTGTTTGAAGTTTCGATAACTAGTTCAAAAGTTATGTATAAAAATGTGTTTTCACATATATCCGGATCTCAATTAAATGTATGCAAACGATGTCCGGATCCATCACCCGACCCATCGTTGGCTAGGTAATTGAGAGACCTTTCCAATGAGTCCACAACATTGAAGATCTGGCAACCCTGTCTCGAGTTATGACCACTTAAGTTAAATCTGTGTACTTATTTTTCTGGATCTAAAAAAATAACTGAAATATGTGTCCAAACCACTCATATTACCCATTGTTGGTAAAAAGTGAGGAAGGCATCAACCACATAGGTGGATTAAGTTAGTTTTTTTTGTTAAAAACTTAGTGTTCCTAGTTTGCGGGTGTTCCGAATATGTGGGATGACTGTAGTTCCAAATAGTGTGATCACACGGCGTAGCTGGAACAAAAAATTATAAACCCAGATACCCAATCGGAGATTTATACGTAGAAAGTTGTGTTTTACCAGCCTGAATCAGAATCTATAAATATGAAAACATTTTTACAAATTTTAGCTTTTTGATTTCAGATACGGATTATTATTTGATCTGGCCTTATAGGTGGAACGATCTTTAAAAATAATATTTTTTTAAACAAATTTGTAGAGAAATCTCTTACCTTTAAAACGATTTCAATGAAACTTTGTAGACATGTTATCCAACGATTATGTTAGCCAATTTTGTGTATATGGAGCCACTCGATAATGACATTTGAGAAGGGCGTAAGCGTTTAAAAAAAATTGCATTTCGAAATTTTAATATTGCTGTATCTCGAAGCCGTTGCATCGTATCAAAAAATGGTCAAAGACAAACTTGTAGGAAATTTGGCGGATTTTCCGGCAAAAATGCATTGAAAGAATACAATACGCCACTTTTATAAGATTTTTGTTTTGTTAGCTAAAAGGTCAAATTTGAAGGTAAGCCCATAATTTTTATTTGATTCTTTTATTTTTTTTTTATTTTATATTATTTTATTTTTTATATTATTAATTTTGCCTTTTAACATAAAATTACTATTTATGATATTTTTTATTGCAGGAAAATTTTCTAGATGACAAAAAATCTATCTTTTAAGCTAGATGAAATTTGTTGTCAAAGTTTTTTTTTAAATAGTGATTTATCCAACATGGAGCCTAACATTTCAAAAGAGCACAAAACTTTTGTGCCCTAATAAAATGGAAAGCACGAAATGTCATAATCATGGTCGAAAAAAATAATTTATTTTTTCTATAAAATACAAGGCCGTTGCAAAAAAATTACAAAGTTTATGTTACCCTCTCTTCAAAATTAGACTGAAAAATCAGATGGCAAAAAAAACATTTTTCCAAAAAACTTCAAAATTTCCATGAAAAAAGGAGGCTAATCAGCTGAAAACAATCTAAAATGGATTATTCTGCATTGATAATCATATTTAGCATGTTTAGGCTTGTTTAAAAATGGTTTGAATTTTTATGAAATTTCAATCTACAGCACCGCAAAAATTTAATTTTTCGCAAAAAAATAAAATTTTCATCCTGGACATATACACTTGTCCTTTTTCAATTAAATGTTAAAACCATGGCTCGTAATTTCAATTTTTATACTGTTTTATGTCCCCCCCCCCTCGACTTTAGTCAGAGTCGAGGGACATAAATTTCAAAAAATATTTGCAGCGGCCTAATTTGCACTCAAAAAGCTTATTAAATGCATCGTTTTAAGTTTCAATCACTTCTAACCATTATTTCCGAAAAGAATATTTTTTTCGTTTTCTAAATTAATATATTTTCGTTATTTATAAAAAAAATCTTGCGGATAAGAAATTGCAAAAATGAAAAAAAAAATCAGGAGGTATAGATAGTTTGATAAGACTAGGCAAAACACCTTTTGGGGGTTCATTTTTTGGAAATTTTCTCTACTTTTCGAAAAAATATTCATGGAAATAATTTTCAAAAATCGAAAATCTGCCATTTTTCTGCTAAAATAAAAATTTAGGTGACTTTATATAAAAAAAAACGATGCATTTAATCAAAAATAGTACTTTTCGATTGCAATATTGATTTTTAAAATAATCTTTTTTCCAAATAAAATAACAGTATTTTGACCCACCGTGCCAACCGCCCCTCCCTGTCACCGTTTGGAACTCCCCTGCTGGGTGGTGTGGAAGCCATCCGGTATAGAAAAGGCAACAAACACCACGCTGAGTTCCTCCACTGCCGGTGACAGGAAGAACTGCATGCTGGGTGTTGCATGTTTACCTCTTGAAATGGAATGGTTTATACCTGTTTTACCTTTTGAGTTAGGATTGGACGCTGAGATTGAAAGATGCTAATTGAATTTTGATATTTGCTTTCGGAGACATTCAAAGGAAGGTCGTTGTTTTGTTCTTGATTTTGCTCAATTTCATTTCAGGCTTCTCACTAATACATTGAAGTGTGCGTAAGCTGCAAGTGAATTGAGTCGTCGCACCAATACATACAAGTTTTGAACGCATCGTTGAAATTTTAAGCGGCTTATTTGAAACTACACGGTTCTGTTACAATTTCTCGCAATTTGGCTTGACAAGCAAATGAAAAATGTAAATTTCCCTCTACAAACTGCAAAAAAAGGAACAATTTCCCTTCACATCGGTTTTGATTGCCCTCCTCGTTCCCGTCGATGACGCTGATGATGATTGTGGTGACGTTTTCCCTCTGGTGCAACACTTTGGAAGCCACACACGATCTGAATAATTGAACGTTCGACAGACAGGGTACATTTTCTGCATTGCATCTGCTCCCTATCCCTACGCCGCACCCCCACCTCACGTTGTCACATATTTTCCACACAAAACACGCAAACAAACATCATGCTAATATTGGTGATTGTGAGGGGGGGGGGGGTGCTCTCGGTGTATGTTTTCCGATTTCATTTGCAAACACTCTATCAAACCACAGAGGGTAGAAAAGTGATAAAAATAAGTTTGTTTTTTTTTTTAATTTTTATGTTCTAAACATTTTTTTTTTTTAATAAATTCAACACTCACAAAATACTTCAAATTTCAATTTTAAACATTTTTTCAAAAGTGCACAATCCTCTATGAAAGCTTCAAGATGGAAAGAACGACCAAACCTTCCGTTCTACATTCAATTGAATGGCACATTCGTGTTGTTTGTATGTGTGAGTGAGTACCACCACGAGAGCAGATTACCCTCCAACTAAAAAAGAGACACAGGCCGTGGGAAAGGGACGGGAACAGGCATCCTTTCATCAGCGATAGTGCTGTTGACTTCACAACATTGTTGGCACTTTTGTACCTTTCCCTGGCCATAGTGGGGAAAAGAGCTTTTCATGGAATTGGAAAATGTTTTAATTAGAAATGACCTTACGAACACTGTTGTGAAAGTTTGGAGAAGGTTTAGCAAAAAAAAGTCATGCAAATTGCTCTCAGAGGGAACTAACGCACACATGCAAACATAGCTGATCAACGTCAACTGTGCCGTCGAAAAGAGAGAGCGTAAACGAGAAGAGAGAGAGAAGAGCAAGCTGGTTGCTCGCGCTCGCAGAGCGAGAACGCATTCGCTCTTTTCACGCATCATCGATGCTTGCGAGAATAGCGCATCCTGTAAAGGGGCGAGTCTAAATCCGATAGTATCGGTTACAAATCTTGTCGGAGACATTTTTTTTCTTCAAAATTAAGGCAAATTTTTTTAAGCCTTTTCCCACTGTATCAACCAAGTTTTCCGAACACAGATCCATCCCGGGTACGTGTTCACAGCTTGAGTAGTTGGATTTATTTGTCACCACCACCTTCCCCGTTTTCCCCACTGAGTCGGGGTAAAAGTGTGTAAACAAAAGCCTGGAGTTTTCCTTCCAGGCCTGGATGTCATGCCGTTGTGTTGGCTGTTAGTCAAGAGTCGGAGCTATGTCGAGAGGGGAGGGGGCGAAAAAACTCCAACTCCTTCGATAGCAAAGTAAACGGATGTTGGTCGATGGGCTTAGTGCTGTGATCGAAAGCTTATTTAGATAAGTTACTTACTATGCGATAGTTGTATGCTTGTGGGGTGGGGTTGAGTAGTTTGAAAGAACGAGAAAGTGGTTGATGATCTAGGTGAGTTTTCAAAACTTCGTGGGTGATTTTAAGAGAATCAGTATAAGTGAAAAAGAAAATAAAGTGGGAAAGTTGATTTCAATCAATCCTTGTCACATTCAAACCGAACTGAACATTGACGTTGACTGAATAAAAATTAATTGAAAATGCTCAACTCATCATTATTTTTTATCTCGTGCAAATGTTACATATTCACCAACTGAGAAAATAGGGTGGCCAGAAGGAACTTTTTAAAAACTACAAGATTGAAAAAAATATTTTTCATTAGTTTATAAAGCTCTAAAAAAAATAATTAAGTTTTGAAGTTCCCCAAAATCTGTAAACCCAAAAAAGTTTTCCCTCAAATGAACATGGCCAAAACGAGAATAAAAGCTCTGCCCTTCCATCGCAGTTACCCCCCAAGGTGAGGGAGGCAGAATTTTCGATCAACCAAGGTAAAGGAAAAACTTTTCCTTCCCCTCAACAACTGATGTGCACTTTGGCAGGAATGTGTCATGTGCAGCTCGAGGAGAACAGCAAAAAAAAAGTTGATGTTTGCTTTTTCCCTTCGTTCGAGGAATGCCAGAAAAAAGAAAATGTTCCGTTTCTGTTTGGATTCGATGTCGCCCTGATAGCCCGGGACATTCCTGATTCCTTTGCAGGGACATTTTTCAATGTGCCAAGAAGCAGTTGCAAAATCGAAGAATGCAGTGCAGGAAATATGTTCAGCTCTGCAGGCACAATGGTATTTGCTTAGGAATTTAATAAAGTATTTCAAACATTGTTCAAACATACCAGATTAAGAAAGATTCTTGTGTAAAAATGTCCAAGAAGTACGATGAACATGCAATCTTCATAATCATGAAATTTGTTCGGAATGAAAATAAAGATTTTCAAATAGAAATAATAAGACAAAGAATTACTTACAAATCCCGGTAATTGGTAACGAGCTCTCACCTGGAATGAAATAAAAAAAAGAAATAAAAATTACTCTTTAATTTTTTAATTTCTGTTGTCTTTTTTTCTATTACTGTCTTTTTTCTACTTTTTTTTGTCTATTTTGTCTTTGTTGTCTTTTTTGTCTTTTTTGTCTTTTTTGTCTTTTTTGTCTTTTTTGTCTTTTTTGTCTTTTTTGTCTTTTTTGTCTTTTTTGTCTTTTTTGTCTTTTTTGTCTTTTTTGTCTTTTTTGTCTTTTTGTCTTTTTGTCTTTTTGTCTTTTTGTCTTTTTGTCTTTTTGTCTTTTTGTCTTTTTGTCTTTTTGTCTTTTTGTCTTTTTGTCTTTTTGTCTTTTTGTCTTTTTGTCTTTTTGTCTTTTTGTCTTTTTGTCTTTTTGTCTTTTTGTCTTTTTGTCTTTTTGTCTTTTTGTCTTTTTGTCTTTTTGTCTTTTTGTCTTTTTGTCTTTTTGTCTTTTTGTCTTTTTGTCTTTTTGTCTTTTTGTCTTTTTGTCTTTTTGTCTTTTTGTCTTTTTGTCTTTTTGTCTTTTTGTCTTTTTGTCTTTTTGTCTTTTTGTCTTTTTGTCTTTTTGTCTTTTTGTCTTTTTGTCTTTTTGTCTTTTTGTCTTTTTGTCTTTTTGTCTTTTTGTCTTTTTGTCTTTTTGTCTTTTTGTCTTTTTGTCTTTTTGTCTTTTTGTCTTTTTGTCTTTTTGTCTTTTTGTCTTTTTGTCTTTTTGTCTTTTTGTCTTTTTGTCTTTTTGTCTTTTTGTCTTTTTGTCTTTTTGTCTTTTTGTCTTTTTGTCTTTTTGTCTTTTTGTCTTTTTGTCTTTTTGTCTTTTTGTCTTTTTGTCTTTTTGTCTTTTTGTCTTTTTGTCTTTTTGTCTTTTTGTCTTTTTGTCTTTTTGTCTTTTTGTCTTTTTGTCTTTTTGTCTTTTTGTCTTTTTGTCTTTTTGTCTTTTTGTCTTTTTGTCTTTTTGTCTTTTTGTCTTTTTGTCTTTTTGTCTTTTTGTCTTTTTGTCTTTTTGTCTTTTTGTCTTTTTGTCTTTTTGTCTTTTTGTCTTTTTGTCTTTTTGTCTTTTTGTCTTTTTGTCTTTTTGTCTTTTTGTCTTTTTGTCTTTTTGTCTTTTTGTCTTTTTGTCTTTTTGTCTTTTTGTCTTTTTGTCTTTTTGTCTTTTTGTCTTTTTGTCTTTTTGTCTTTTTGTCTTTTTGTCTTTTTGTCTTTTTGTCTTTTTGTCTTTTTGTCTTTTTGTCTTTTTGTCTTTTTGTCTTTTTGTCTTTTTGTCTTTTTGTCTTTTTGTCTTTTTGTCTTTTTTGTCTTTTTGTCTTTTTTGTCTTTTTTGTCTTTTTTGTCTTTTTTGTCTTTTTTGTCTTTTTTGTCTTTTTTGTCTTTTTTGTCTTTTTTGTCTTTTTTGTCTTTTTTGTCTTTTTTTTTTTTGTTGTTTCAAATTCATCTTCAAACCAGCAGTTTGTCACATTTTCAATGCAACTTTTGCCAACCTCACCGCGAAGCAATCTCGTCACTCGACACAACTTTTTCCGGCTTTCAAAGTGCGTGATCAAAGCGAAACATTTCCTTGCAGCGGCGTGTTTCCATGACCACGGTTTTTAGAAAGGGATGCCTTTGCTCCCAGGACCCAACCAACGAACTCGGGTTTACCTTTTCAAAAATATTTTAATAAAACACCAACGTAATTACTACGACAACAGCATCCCAAATTAGTCTTTTGGCCTTCTTCACCTGTCACAAAGTTTGTCCACTTGTTTCAAGTAACCCAAATTCAATCAAAACTGCGTCTACATTTGAAGTTGAATTTTTGAAAAGAAATGTTGAAGGAAGTACGGAAACATATTTCTCACTCAAATTAAATTAGGTCATTTGACATTTCATTCCATTTCCCCATACAAATTAGTTCAATCAACATTTTCCGAGCAAATCCCACTCTTAGAAACAGAAACATTCCTCAAGGAAGGAACGTTCGCACCGCACCACCATCACATCGACGTCGTCGTGCTATCTTGTCGCATCCGCCATTTTGACGTTCCGAGAAAAACGCGTTTTAATGTTTGACCTTGAATATTTAAAAACGTGAGCACGCAATGTAAACAATAACAAACACGTTTTGTTTGGCTCACCATTCTGTGCATTGTCCCAAAGTTTGGTTGAAGTTGGTTGCTGGAGTCCCGAGTTATAATTACAAATGTTTACGGTAGTCTAGATTGTACGTGCGACAAACGCATCCTGACTTTCCTGGCCTGAAATCCCTTTGGCCTTTTGTCGCACTTACATCAATTTTCATGGAGTGACAAGATAGCACGACAAGATTGAAACTACTTTCATATGTAAAGTGACAAAAATGCACGGAGTTTTTTCGGTTTTTGTTGAATATCTCAGGATTGAAATCGAATTTTGGGGATCTGTGAAGGCATTGTGAGCTGCACAAAATGGCGTTCTTAACTCAATTTGGCCCAAAATGCACGTACGACAAGTTAGCACGATGGCGACGACATGTGCTTGCTACATCGTTTGTGAAACATCAAAAATCTTAGCACACACACACTCTTTTCCAAACGAGCGCTCGTAACGAGAACTTGCAGGATTCCCTTGTGGCCCTAAAATGAGATAAAATAATCTCATTAAAAAGCCCCACCCTCCATGCCCCAGTCCCTCTCTCCTATACTGTGTTCGACATGCTTCCGGCGTCATCCTTGACGATCCCCATTTTGGGCCGGGGTAATTCCAGGCGAAGGGGGCCGACCGTTGTCAACCTCCAGAAAAAGGAGCGCTTGTTGCTTCAGACTTCAGGGTCTGGGGGGTCGTCCACAAAGCCAAACTTTACCCAAATATCTCAATTTTAAGAATTTCATAAAATCATCAAAAAAACATAGAATCTACGTATAATTTTGAAAATCCGCTGTGACGAAAATACATCTCAATTGAGTTCAAACCACGCTGTTTATGCCCAACCCCCTTTCTTCCCTAGCACTCGCCGTGAGGCATCGGCAAAGGACGACCCTCAACAGAGCTCAAGCCCATGCTGACTGCTCCGTCATCGTAACCAAGATGGCGCGTTAAAGAGGTGGAACAAGAGTCACTCAATTCAGGTGCCCGGAACGAAGAGCGAGTTGGGAAATTAACTTTTTTTCTGCAACATTCATAAATTTCCAAACGCCGTTTCCGTCGTCCCGGTTTAAATTGGCAACACGACACGCCGTTTTTTTGTCTTTTTTTTTTTTTTTTTTTTGAAAGGGACACGATTCAAAGTGCCAACTATTTGGATTATACTATGAATGGATGCTGATGATATTGTTAAACCGTTGGAACAAGAGTGGGCTCCAAATTGTGAGGTGAAGCAAGAAACCAGAAGCATTTAGCTATTAAACTTTGGCTCTTGTTTCGGTGAATAATTAATATCGTCATTAGGTTGTGAGGATGGGGAAGTTTTGTGCTGACAGGTGAGGACCCCCTCCGTCCAACCCTTCTTTTTCATCGTCTCTGGAATTCTCTCGGTTGACTCTTTGTTTGGAGGAGCGCACGAAAAAGGTTGAATGTGATGGATCGGGTGTCGGCATGTCAATGAATTTTAATAGAGTGTCATGAAACTTTGATTGCGGGGGGTCTTTCTATCTCTCTAGCTTTTTTGCCAACCTGACGAAGGATCAAATTTGCGTGAAAATTCAATGTCAGGTGTAATGGTATGTGTGCGTTAGGTTAATTGGTACGTTCATATTGAAGTGGAGACTCAACAAAGCATTATTTGAAATGCAGCCAAATTTCACCTTCTGAACAAATGTTTATTTCTCAAAAAAAGAGCCTTCCTTTCTTCAGAAAAGATGAAATGTTAACCTCCCTTACAAGTGTGTTTATATAATTTTCATTATTGTTTTCTGAGCAAACAATACCTTTTTTGTTGTCCTATTTCGATTTATACTCTTTTTTTACAATTCAAAAGTTAATCCAAATGCTAACAATGGATTAAAAGTTAGGATATTTGATAACCGAAGATTTTGAAAAACCTTACCCACTCCGATTTTTGTGTTTTTTTATGATTCATTATTTCAAAGTGCCAACATGTAAGTTGTAGTGCATCACTTGGATAAAATGTAATTTTTTGAATGAATATTATATTTTGGAATTGTCTCAAAACATCATTATTGAATGTTTAACTAAATTTACAAAAAAAATATGGTAATATTCATCGTAATTCATGTTTCAAGCGTCATTTTTTTCAGTGCTTTGTGTTTTTTTTTGTTAAATTTTCACGATGAAAAACTCATTTTTATATAATCGTTTATTGAAAGACACGCTGACATTTAGGATAGACCATAAGCGCTTGTTTTTTTTTATTTTTTTGATTCAATTGTGAGTAGCGGGACCTCGCGGTTACTCGGCAACGTGTTTTTCGGAGCCTTCTTTTATCATCGTTGATCGGAAGGCACGCCACCGGTTAAGTTCGTTTAAGATATTGTTTTAATTTCATAACATAACGGTTACGTGATGTCCTGATTTCTTTTCGTTTAAATTCGTTGATCGTAATAATTTATTCCAACTGGAAGTTTTAGTATTAACTCATGAAACTATCAATTTGGTGAAAAGAAAAGCGTCTTTTATTTACTACACACACAAAAAAAAAATATTTCCGAATGTTACATAATTTATGATGTAACAATTTTGCACGTCATTAAACATTTAAATTTAAATGGAATTTGATGCAACCGTTGATTCAACCGTTTACATCAAATCTCAAGTTTACATCAACTGAGTTTACATGTGATTCATCTTTTCCGTGTCGGTAAATTCACACTTTTTTTTTCTGTGAACTTTTTCAATTTTCTCACGTTATCTAAATTGTACAAACAGTAAAAATATACTGATAAGTCCATCCCATAGCACTACTGCTCGGTTGGCACGCGTTCGATAAAAAAACTTTTTAAATAATCAATTATGAATTTTTCCGCAGCGGGCTGCCTAAGATTTAAAAAAAATCAACCGATAAACAAATTGCTTATGGTCGCATCCCCTACCACAGTGAATCCTGACCTCATACCCAACTTACTAACCCCTCGAAACTCATGTGATACTTTGTCGAAGGCGCAGCTGATTTAGTGGTATTCATCACTCAAGTATCTGACTAACATTCCCATCCACTTCCCCGTGTCTTACCACTGGTCGTGGCCGGCGTCGGTATTGATCAGCACGATAGGGACCTTTGAAAATTGCGAAGGGGTGATGATTGGTTCGTACTTTTCATCTGTGGTCCACGGAGCAATTTTTGGGGGCCTGGTCAATAACAAAGTAGCATCTACGGGTGGACACCAATGCTATGGTATGCTAATATTGCATCAGGAACCGGAGAATTTTCATCAGTTTTTGATAAATTTTCATCAGAGTCACATTTTACACATTTTAATGTACCTCTCGAAACTCATGTGATACTTTGTTAACCCTCTATAACCCAACTCCGCCTTTAGACGGGCTTCGATTTAAAAAATCGCCAGAAATTATTTTTTCAACCAATTTTTGATCTTTCAAAAGCATTGGAAAGAAGAACACTTAATTTTTTTTTAAATTTACACAGTAAAAAAATATGTGTAAAATCGCATGCAAAAACATGCACATCACCTTTGTGAGCAAAAACATGTAATATTGTATGAGAAAACGTGTACACAAAAAGCATGTACCGAAGAAAAAAAAATCATGTCTGCTCACCCTAAAAATAACATCAATCCGACGAGAGACAAATTCACATTACCAAGTCCACGCCCCAACCCGTTCTGCTATCTCGCCGCTGTGAAAATGGCTGGATCAGAACCAATGTAACGGTAGGTTTTCCGAACGTCGTACACGTACACTTACGATGTATGGGCAACCTACAGCTACCTACATCGGTGAAGTTCCAATCAAATGCATAGCGGCGAGATAGCCGAGCGGGTTGGGGCGCGGACTTGGTAAATTGAATTTGACTCTCGTCGGATTGATATTATTTTTAGGGTGAGCAGATATGATTTTTTTTCTTCGGTACATGCTTTTTGTGTACACGTTTTCTCATACAATATTACATGCTTTTGCTCACAAAGGTGATGTGCCTGCTTTTGCATGCGATTTTACCATCGGATTTTTAACTGTGTAAACAAGATAAATGCAAATTAAAATATTTAAAATGAAACAAAAAACATAAAACAAGAGAAGTAAAGTTTTTCGCAGAACCAGAGTTGCTCAAAATGACCTCCTAAAACCGAAAAAAATAAAAAAAGTTTTTCGCAGAACCAGAGTTGCTCAAAATGACCTCCTAAAACCGGAAAAAAATTTACCAGTAAAGGGTTAATAAAAATGTTCATCTTTGAAAAAGTATTTTCAAATAGCTGAGAATTCGTCTAAAAATTTCCTGACGGTCAGAATGGTGATGATGAAATTTTAAATTTTGTAATTTAACAGAAAATCAACTATAAAAATTTACTTAAAATTATGTCGCAGAACTAGAATTTGATGTTAAAAGTACGAAAATATAAAAAATACGATAAAAAAGTGTTTTTTTTTTTTTTTTGTAATTATTTGATTATCCGAAGTCCCATAAAAGTCCGATAAGCTTCGGATAATCAAGGCTGTAGTATGTTTTTAGTAATTTTTGGAAGCGCAATTTGTAGTCGGTCTGGGATCGATCCCAGACGGTCCCGGTGGCATTTTCGAGACGAGATTTGCCTGATCTCGCCTTCCGTCGGACGGGGAAGTAAATGTTGGCCCCGGTCTAACCTAGAGGTTAGGTCGTTAGCTCAGTCCCAGGTGTGGGAGTCTTCTCCCTGGGTCCTGCCTCGGTGGAGTCGCTGGTAGGCAGTTGGACTCACAATCCAAAGGTCGTCAGTGAATCAAAAAAATATATTCGGGTTATAAAAATCACGACTAACAATTTCTAAGGGGCTTCAAACATTTATTTTGCCCTTTTGAAATTTTACTTCAAATTTCAGTTATTTCTAGATACTGATTTAAAAAAAATATAAATAAAGAAAGCGATTCTACATCAAACCAAAAAGGAATGGATATCATTTCGGATTTCAGTACATTAATTAAACTTAAAGTGCCATGATTTTCCATAGAAATTAGTTCCCAGTACATTCTGCTGGAGGCGCATGGTGTTTGTAGTTCGAAATCTATTTTTTTTTATTTCAATGGTTCCTCTGATTACTGATAGTAGATATTCACCATTTTCGAATACTTTACGTAAAACATTCTGAAAAATCATAAGAAAATATGTTAAGGTGTAAGTTTTCATTTGATTTATAAGTGTATTTCAGCTATATTTTTTGAAATCCTAATTTTTTAACCAAAATCCCAATAAATCACATTTCTTTCCAAGCTAGAATTGTTCTGGAGATAAGATTACAATTTTGGCAGCTGTTCATACAAAAATAATACGTAAATTTGCGAAAATCAGTAACTTTTAAAGTAATTTTCCGAAACATTTGGTGTCTTCGCAATAGGTTATTGTAGGAGTTTATAAAGACTATTAAAAAAGTAGGCGCACGGAAAAAATGCTGTTTTAAATAACTTTTTTAAAACAATTTCTCAAAATTATTTATAAAGAAGCCGTTTTATGTCAATGCATTGGTTTACCCCAACAAGTCTCAATTACTATTTTAGCAGCTGTTCATACAAGAATGGTACGTAAATTTGCGAAAATCAGTAACTTTTCAAGAATTTTTTGATTGATGTAGACATCAAAGGTTATTGTAAGAGTTGATAAATATATTAAAAAAGTAAGCGCTCGGTAAAAAATGCTGGTATTATTAAATTTTTTAAAAACAATATCTCAAAATCCAAGGTGTTTATTTTTTTAAGCTAAGAAATTTTTAAAAAAGTGCCAAAGCCACATTGAAGATTGGACCTCTGGTTGCTGAAATACAAAAAAAAGATTTCTAAGTCTCCTAATAACATTTGAAATAGGCGTAATGATTGACATTTTAATTAATTTATTAAATTCATAAAATTTAAGTGCGAAACTTGAAGTACTGTTAAAAACAAATGTCTATACAAACTATAGTGAAATTATGAAAAATTACCATTTACAGTACTGGTCAAAAGTATATTACATTGGACGATTTGTCAAACCTAACTCAAAATGCAAATAACTGGTGTTCACTCGTGTTTCGACCAAACCTTATTAAATTTTCAGCACAAACAGTTCGGAATGTCTACTTTCAGGCATTTTTTGAAAAACTTCGCTACCTATTATCGTTTCAAAGTTATTGACATTTTCGTCAAAAAATACGATTTTGATCGCTAGGGTAGAGTAGTCATCAATGAGACACGGGGAACAATGATGAAATTGCTCTCACAAGTCGTAGTTTCAACCAATCAGGCTCATATTTGGGGGAAAGGTGTGTCTACTGGATACACGTCTGCCATATTAGTGGCTTTGGTTATGGACGCTCCCTTAAAAAGTTATTCATAAATGTTTGATTATGGGGTGTAAAAGTAAATTATGGATGAAAAATACTTTTTCGCTCGTAGGCTGCCATTTACACCAAAACTAATATTTCTTCAAATTTCTTTCGACGTTCCATAGGGATTGAGTTGGGCTACAATGTCCTTTCATTAGATTTGGCCAAAATTTAGAATATACCCAGAATCCAAGGCTGTTTCATTGTTCCCCACTCATTTCAGCCCATGAGTAACAATGAGACACTTTGATTTCTGGAGTTTTTTTTGAAAAGGTCCAATAAACTAAATTTTCAATTTTTGCTTTTTGGGTGTTTTTAAAACCGCCTTGAGTCAGAGGTATTAAAAAACACCCAAAAAGCAAAAACTGAAAATTTGGTTTATTGGACCTTTTAAAAAAAAACTCCAGATTTTTCTTCAATAAACTTTTCAAAATCGATGGAAATCTTTCAAAACATGAATTAAAAGTGATTTTTGGCATATTTATAGAGTTTAAACTTCATTTAACCAAAAATACTAAGTTATTTGGTATTAATATATGGATTTTACAAAATTTCAATACTTTTTAGTGTAACTTTTGTTATTAAAAGTTTCATGTTGGCAAAATTGCTCTAAAATGTTCAAATGCTAATGCTAATGAAAAAATTAGAAAAATCGTTGAAAGTTGAAAACCAAAAGTGTCTCATTGATGACTACCCTACCCTACTCACTATTTTGACGATATCTTCAAAAATATTGATCGGACCAACTTCATATTTTAGGAACTTAATTTTGAGATAGTTTCTTAATATTATCCCAAATTTCTGCCAAATCCCTTCACAACAACAAAAGTTTCAGCGGTTTGATTATTTGAGACGTCGCACCAAAAAACACAATGTCATATACCTTTGGCCAGAAAAAAACCGAACGAACTGGCCAAAAGTATATGACATAGTATATGCCCCGCATTGCATCCTCCTATATGAAAATATTATGTTTAGAATTTAAATTTAATGATGGACAAACGGGCAAAGAATTAAACTTTGATATTTATGTTAAAAGCGATCTTTGACCCATAAAAAACGGTTAAAAAAACATTTAAAAATGACAACAAATTGTAGAATAAAAATATCAATTTGTCTTTATGTTTAAATATGTGTTCAAAAATTTTCTTCAAAAAAGATCGAATATCTTGCGAATCAAACGGCCATTGACTGACCAAAAAAAATGCAATCTTATTTCTTTGCCATCCACAACATAAAAATAAAGTCCAACCAAGAAAAAAGCCATTCAATGGAAACATAACAAAGGGACAACAGATTTCCTTGGAGACAACCACCGTCGTTTTCTCTGGTCCAGTTTCCGACAACGATGTCCATTTGTTCGCCAAGTTTTTTTTCTCCTTCTTCTACATCTTCTTTTTCCGCCATTCCCGTCACTTTGAATCTGTCACAATGTCCATTAAGTTGCTCCGACAACAATTACGAGCTCATTATCACTCCGCAAAGTCCCCGGGTCCCGTTTTGAGCACAAAAACCCATTATAAAATCAGTGTAACATTTTTTATCCTAGAGCTTTCCGTTCCGTCGCCGTCGTTTATCTTGGATCAAAGTATTTGTTCAACTACAAATCATCCTGCCCCTTAATGCTAAGAATCAGTGCCTGTTGGTATCCCACACAATTTATCGATAAACTCCCCCGATTATAAACCTCGACTCGAAAGAGAGTGGAAAACCCCGTCCTAGAACTTTTCCAATCAAGCAGAAAACCCCCCTTCGTTTTTGCGATCACGCACACACGGATTCCGTTCCATATCGGTTATGATATCGGGTTGGCCCGTGGACCGTTTAGGGACACAACTTTCCGATCGTAACCCACCCACGAGAAAAAAGGATTTGGGGCAACGATACGGCGGCAACAATGGCAACAACTTTGGGTCACGCCGGCGGGGTCCGTCCTGGAGAGGCCCATTCCAGTAATTGAGCCTTAATCCGGGTCGCGTGTCCCTTCTCTCTGTGGTTCTATGCTTTCTAAGTCCTGGGTTTCAGGTTGGGAATTTTGTGTTTGAACTTTTCCAATTGCTGGAAAGTCTTGTGGTTTTTAGGAAAATAAGCTAGAGAGGATTACAGTTGGAAACTTTTCGAAACCAAAATTATGTTTGAGTTGAGTACTTATTGTCTTTGCATTTATTCATTTTATTGTTGAACTATTTCAATGCAAATAAGCAATACTTGTTTTTTCATGAGGCCATTACACATGTTTTGCAATGTGTATTCAAAAATATCTCAAAAAATCTTTGATTTTTTTTTCAGAAATATAAAAACTAACCTAGGGGAACAGCATCTAATTCCAGCGTGCCTCTAATGTTGGCAGGTCAGAACTTTGACATTCAATTAAAGCTAATTAAAAGCGTTTTCAACTGAAATCGAGTTGTAAATAGCTCAATAAGAAGTGAGCAAGCAAGTTTCTATTAAACGTTTTGAAAAATTAGTTGTTTAAATAGTGTAAATCAACAAATTGGACGGAGTTCTGATGGAGTTCTGAAAACCAACTATTGCATAACAATTGAACTGCTGTATGCATTTTAGAACACTTTTTTCATTCAAATGTTTAAACTATGTGAAACATCAAAAAATCTTTTCCCAGACTGTAGTCACGACTAGCCCTAGTTGGCGGTAAATAGTTCCCTTATTAAAAATTTAAAAAAAAAATAGTGGCATTGATAATTTCTACCAAAAATGTCAGAGTCAATTTAAAATCGATGCATTTCAAATTTAGTTTCAAAGATATTAAGGCTTAATATTTCCCAAAATCATAACATAAAGAAAAAAACATTGCTTTAGTTCTACATTTTGCAGCAAAAAGCTCCTTAGCAAAAAAATATTTTTATATTTTTTCAGAATTTTATCGAAAATATCAAAGAATCAAAAAAGGAATTAAAATGCACTAAATCATTGAAGTTACACAGTTAAAAAAAAAGTGTAATTTTACCACTTTTCAGGTGAAATGTCACGCTTTCAGTCTAAATTGTGGTAAATTTACAACAAAATAGAAGTTATATTTAATCTTCTAAAATTATGCCTTCCAATTTTACACAATTTATTACTTTGTATACTACTATCATAAATTTGCAAAATATCAATGAATTTATGAGGAAAACAAATATAAAAATAATGGCCGGTCTCGAAATGTCCAATAAACCTGAACCATTTTATTTGATTAAAAATTCATAAATCAGCTTTATACATTCGATTTTACAAACTAGGTATTTATCGTCAAATAGAGCGAATCAGGACTACAGTCTGTTACTTGTTAACAATAAAACAAAAAATTATGTAAGAACAATATATATTTCTTATTCAAAATTCTAGAGATTCATATTTTTTTAAATTTAATTTAAATTTTGTTTTTCTTATTTTTCCATAAGAGATTTCCAATGACATTTTAGATTTTAAAATGTTAAAAAAAACCACTGCAAAAAGAAAAAAAAAACAAAAAAGGAAATATTTAATGAAGATTTTTTATGGATATTGCAATTTTAGTCTATTTTTCCCATCATTTTTCGACAAATTTTGACCGGAAAGGGGGACAAAAACTTGAAATAAAACTCGCAATATCAAAAAAAAAAAATAGAAAAGCTACACAGCAAAAAATAATGTAAATTTGGAAGCTGTAATTTTGGAAGGTTGAATATTACCTCTTTTCTGATGTGAATTTACCTCAATTTAGACTGAAAAAGTAACATTACACCAGAAAAGCGGTAAAATTACACATTTCCAGAGGTAAAGTTACACCTTTTTCTGGCATAAAAGATGTACTCCTTCCCACATGTAATATTACCATGATTTTTTTTTCTGTGTAATCAGCACTTTTTTTACAAAAACATTAATTTCTCGTTTCAAAACAGTTCAGTTCTCTAAAAATTTCAGAAGATTATATCATTTCCTTTTTTTGCGGATCTTTTTTTACCCTCTACAACCCAACCCCGCCTTGAGACGGGCTTCGGTTTTAAAAATCGCCAAAAATCGATTTTCAACCAATTTTGGAAAGAAGAACTCTTTAAATTTTAGAAATGCTCAGGGTTGGAAGTTTGACTTATTTTACGTGACTTTGTGAATGTTTAAAAAAAATGTAATTTTTTAGGGGTCAACTTTGGCTGTGTTTTTCACAACAACATTTTCTGTAATTTAAGTAAAAGAAGTATGCCGTAATTTTTGTAGTGTCCCAGACTATGGCTTTACGCATTCTTTTACAATTTCAATGATAATGGTGCCATTCTATAGCAGAAAATGTGGAAAACAAGTAAACAAATTAACATGAAAAAATTAGATAGGCAAATTGGCAGATGGTAGAATAAACTAAAAAAGATTAATTCAAATTATAAATAAAACAAGAAAAACATAAAAACAAAAGAAGTAAAGTTTATCTTAGAACAAAAGTTGCTCTAAACGACCTCCAGAACTCAGGAAAAATAAAAATATTCGAAAAAAAAATTTGGACAATAAAGGGTCCAATTTCCTGTCCCGGGAAAAAAATCCCGGGATTTCCCGAAAAAAAATGTTTCCCGTTTCCCGGAAAATTTCTAAATTTCTTCCCGAAATTCAAGCGGAAGTATACATTTTCTTAATTTTTTGGTACATTTTGAAACTTAAAAAAAAATCAAAGCACTAAATTTTATTTTATCAAATTCAATTTACTGCTCTTGTTGAACTGATCAGTTCGTCTTAAAATTTCAAGTCAGATAATATTATTTTCAGATAATATTAATTTCTGAAAGATTCACATCTAGGAATAGATTTTGTTTATTTGTTGGGTAACAATAATTGCAATATTATGAAATGATAAACAATTAAAATGTGTTCTATCATTTAAAAATACGGTACCTCTTCCCCCCAAGATCAAAATTTATTTATTTTTTGCTTTTTGTTTACCAAGACCAAACTGGAATACCATGACCAAATTGGAAAAAATGGTTAATTTGTTTAAAATTGTTTGAAAAATTACAGTTAAAAGTTGAAATTTTATAGAGCACTAGAGCTACCGAGGGCGTAAGATCAAATAAGAAAAACTACTTCGTATTATATAAAAAATGCCCAAAACATGCAAACATATTTCAAATAATCGCTCGATATATTCGAAAACTTTGAGTTATGATTACATAAAAATTCTATTTTAAGTGAATAGCAGATTTTTAAAGTAAATTCAATGCTTATCGATTTGTTCATGAGATTAAACCAGTTTCATGTGTTCTGGATAAATTATTTGCCATGAAAAACATATTTCTTTATTATTTTTTTCATTTCAATGTTTTGCATGAAAAACGCATTTGCTGCATGATTTTTTTTTTTTTTTCATTTTATCTAAATTATCAATTTTATTCTTTATCATGTTCTCTCAAACTGGTAACAGAGACGTATTCAAAAGCAATTTAATCGTTTTGGATCATGGATTCATTTTGCTCACTTTCCAAACACTTTGATTTAAAAAATTATACCTAGCTACATCATATCAATACAAAACACTAATAATTTTTTTTGTTATTTTAAACGAATTGAAAGACAGATATTTATTTTTTATATTTTCTTGAAATTGTATGTTTTTTTTTACAAGCAGCCAAAGCAGTAATTGAACCTAACACTCATTTTGACACTATAATGCTATTTTATACTATTTTGTTGCAAAATATTAACCTAAATAAGAATCAGAACAATTTTTGATAAATTTAAAAAATTTCCCGGGAAATTCGTTGAAAATTTCCCGTTTCCCGGGAATTCTGTAACCCCGGGAAATTGGACGCTCTAGTACAGGGTTAAGGGCGTTCTGTACGATTTCGCAATTTTCGTTTTTTGATTTGGATGAAAATTTGTCAATGCGTCCCTATAACAAAAGAAGTCGCTTTGCATTGTAAGTTATCTATACAAGTCTCCACATTTTTTGAGGACTCATGCAAAATGGGTGCGTGAATGTATGAAATTCAGTATCTTGAGAAGGAATTTTCTGATCGATTTGGTGTCCTTGGCAAAGTTGTAGGTTAAAATTAGGACTTTTCGTAAAATATAGGTACACGGGAAAAATATCCAATTTTTTATGAAATTTTTATCACTAAAAGTTGAATTTCTAAAATATATACCTGGCCAAACATTTTTTTTATTGCATTAGCATTAGCATTAGCATTTGGAGGACGCCCCACCACCGGAAGGCTCCACAACGCTTATCCCACTGTTTGGTATGGTTGTGTTAGACCCTCATCCGGAACAATAATCCAACACGGGAGATACCATGTCTTCATCTTTTGATGAGTGTATAATACAGCCCAGGGCATAAGGGGGTCCACGCCGGGTCCAAGCTATCCTCAGGGAAATGAAGGAATGTTAGTAAACACCTATCTAAAGTGCGTAGGAACCCCTACGTCACCTTAGGGGTATAGATGTTTGTAGGGAGGTTTTGGACTCAATGTTAGTAGGAGAGGTAGAACCCTAGGATCACTAGCGTGCCCAGGGTGGGGCAACATGGGGCAGTTGCCCCACCATCCTCGGAAATTTGTTCTAAAATTGGGCAGGGGGTGTCCATTAGCGTGGTTCACGTTTCTATGAAAAAGACAAAAGTTGTTATTTTGTCTTGCATCAACCGGAATTTCGTTCTTTTATGTCCCCAGAAGCACTCTTGAAAATTTGAATCCATTTGGTAAGGTCTAGGAGCTCCAGTTTTAATTTGAAATTTATATGGGATTTTGATTTATTTTCCATGGGAAACTATCTTTTTTTACATTGTATTAGGATTTTTTTTTATAAATCGATGAAATGACTTGATTCTTATAGTAGGAGGGTAGGTTTTGAACTGGCCCGCATAAAATTATATGATGATTTGCACTGTTAAAACCATGCAATAACAATACATATTATGATATTTATGGTAAGTTTATTGTTGACGTTTTCGAACTTTATTGGAATGACGATGAAGCTACTATAAAATTCATGGTTACAACTAATTGAAAGGTTTTGTTATTGGAAGTCTCATAAAGTTATAACAAATAAGCTACCGTAAAGCGTATGGTTACAGAAAATTGCACGGTTTTTATATTAGTTTTCTCATGATGTATTTAAAAAAAAAATAGTAACAGTAAAAATATACAATACTCAAACTTTTACAAACACAAAATAGGAAATTAGGATATGTTGATCAAGTGTTTTGTTTAATATTAAAATATTAAAATATTAAAATATTAAAATATTAAAATATTAAAATATTAAAATATTAAAATATTAAAATACTAAAATATTAAAATATTAAAATATTAAAATATTAAAATATTAAAATATAAAAATATATAAATATTAAAATATTAAAATATTAAAATATATAAATATTAAAATATTAAAATATTAAAATATATAAATATAAAAATATTAAAATATTAAAATATTAAAATATTAAAATATTAAAATATTAAAATATTAAAATATTAAAATATTAAAATATTAAAATATTAAAATATTAAAATATTAAAATATTAAAATATTAAAATATTAAAATATTAAAATATTAAAATATTAAAATATTAAAATATTAAAATATTAAAATATTAAAATATTAAAATATTAAAATATTAAAATATTAAAATATTAAAATATTAAAATATTAAAATATTAAAATATTAAAATATTAAAATATTAAAATATTAAAATATTAAAATATATAAATATTAAAATATTAAAATATTAAAATATAAAAATATAAAAATATAAAAATATTAAAATATTAAATTATTAAAATATTAAAATATTAAAATATTAAAATATTACAATATTAAAATATTAAAATATTAAAATATTAAAATATTAAAATATTAAAATATTAAAATATTAAAATATTAAAATATTAAAATATTAAAATATTAAAATATTAAAATATTAAAATATTAAAATATTAAAATATTAAAATATTAAAATATTAAAATATTAAAATATTAAAATATTAAAATATTAAAATATTAAAATATTAAAATATTAAAATATTAAAATATTAAAATATTAAAATATTAAAATATTAAAATATTAAAATATTAAAATATTTAAATATTCAAATATTAAAATATTAAAATATTAAAATATTAAAATATTAAAATATTAAAATATTAAAATATTAAAATATTAAAATATTAAAATATTAAAATATTAAAATATTAAAATATTAAAATATTAAAATATTAAAATATTAAAATATTAAAATATTAAAATATTAAAATATTAAAATATTAAAATATTAAAATATTAAAATATTAAAATATTAAAATATTAAAATATTAAAATATTAAAATATTAAAATATTAAAATATTAAAATTTTAAAATATTAAAATATTAAAATATTAAAATATTAAAATATTAAAATATTAAAATATTAAAATATTAAAATATTAAAATATTAAAATATTAAAATATTAAAATATTAAAATATTAAAATATTAAAATATTAAAATATTAAAATATTAAAATATTAAAATATTAAAATATTAAAATATTAAAATATTAAAGTATTAAAGTATTAAAATATTAAAATATTAAAATATTAAATTAATAAAATATTAAAATACAAGCCTTACCCGACAAACTTCGTTCTGCCCTTTTTTCGTTTTTTGACGTTTCTTGATTTTTTGCTTATTCAGCCTCCTGTGATCAAAATATTATTTTACGTCTCTTTCTCCATACAATTTGTCGATGCTCCGGAATCGGTTCCAGAGTGGCCAAAGTGTCAATTAGTTAGAGTAAAAACCTTCCTTGGGCCTATACGAACCCAACGCAACTAAAAGCACCTCGATCCGACACTCCGTATTGAACTGATATGCGTTCGAACAAAACCGTCGAAATTTTTTATATATATAGATTAAAACATTAAAACATTAAAACATTTAAACATTAAAACATTAAAACATTAAAACATTAAAACATTAAAACATTAAAACATTAAAACATTAAAACATTAAAACATTTAAACATTTAAACATTAAAACATTTAAACATTTAAACATTTAAACATTTAAACATTTAAACATTTAAACATTTAAACATTTAAACATTTAAACATTTAAACATTTAAACATTTAAACATTTAAACATTTAAACATTTAAACATTTAAACATTTAAACATTTAAACATTTAAACATTTAAACATTTAAACATTTAAACATTTAAACATTTAAACATTTAAACATTTAAACATTTAAACATTTAAACATTTAAACATTTAAACATTTAAACATTTAAACATTTAAACATTTAAACATTTAAACATTTAAACATTTAAACATTTAAACATTTAAACATTTAAACATTTAAACATTTAAACATTTAAACATTTAAACATTTAAACATTTAAACATTTAAACATTTAAACATTTAAACATTTAAACATTTAAACATTTAAACATTTAAACATTTAAACATTGAAACATTTAAACATTTAAACATTTAAACATTTAAACATTTAAACATTTAAACATTTAAACATTTAAACATTTAAACATTTAAACATTTAAATATTTAAACATTTAAACATTTAAACATTAAAACATTAAAACATTAAAACATTTAAACATTTAAACATTTAAACATTTAAACATTTAAACATTTAAACATTTAAACATTTAAACATTTAAACATTTAAACATTTAAACATTGAAACATTTAAACATTTAAACATTTGAAATTTAAACATTTAAACATTTAAGCGTTTAAACATTTAAACATTTAAACATTTAAGCGTTTAAACATTTAAACATTTTAACATTTTTGAACGCAAACTCACATTAACACTGAACCCGTGCGACCTTCTTTTAACCCTTTCTAGCCTATAATTTTTGTATGGTCATAAAAATCATTTTCCCATCAATAACTTAAAAAATATTTTTTTGAAAATTCAGGCCTGAAAGGGTTAAAGAGCGCACCATTACACTAAATCTGTGCGACGCACCTGAAACGAACGCACCATGGTTCGAGCGAGCTGTCATTATTATTATTTTTTTTTTTTTTTTTTTTTTTAATTTGTAATTTGTTGTTTTATTGGGCACGTCAACTTGTTAGCATAACACTTTAAATCAAGTCATGATTGATCCTGTTCGTGTCGCGCGTTTCGAGAGGAAATTTCCGCGTAAAGTCATGTGTCCCCGGGGATGTGGAACATCCCCGGCATTTGTGCGTGTTCGCGGTGCTAATAATGGCCCCGATCCCGGGTTGACAGTTCCGCCGGAAGACCGAATCGGAAAGGTTCGGGGTTGGCGAATAGGTGTTGCCGCTGTGAAGCAACAATATTTTTAGGTGAGTAATTGAAAGTTGGCGTAATTTTTGGAAGGCGGAATCTCATATCACAACAGCGGAAGGAATTTTCCATAACCATTTTTTTTCTTTTCTATACAGGGACACTTCTCCACGGTGAACCTGCTGCTGCTGCACACATCCCGGACCGCCGTGGTGCGCCGAAAGTATGTGTGGAAGCGCTGGTAAGGAGTGACTGCGTTCTCGGTGTAGGCTGGACCGCTGGATAGATCCACCGGATGACGGATCTAGTACGACTCAGGAATGGTAACAAGGAGTTCAGCAACTACGTGTGAGTATTGGGGTATGAAGTGAAATGTTTACCTTGGAAACTTTCATCTGGGCAGAGGTACGACTTGAGAAGCTAACGTTGAAAAACACATTTGATTTTTGATCGATGTTGTTTCTATTTCGAACGAGTCTTTGACGTTCAATTATAGTTTCTCAAAAGTATTGTACGATCAGTTCCTAACTGGACTCGGTCGTTGGAAACGACCGACGAAATAGGTGGCGGGCCAGATGCTGGCATAAAATGTCAAAACCTCTTCCCCCTCACTTCGTCTCACCATCCAGCTGCAGCTTTGTTGACAAACAAACAGAGCGCGCGGTCACATGATGGCGACATCGGGCCAGAATTAGGGGTGATCATGTGGTTAAAAATGAAACTTTTTTCAAGAAAAATAAGATTTTTCCGATTAAATTTAAAATTTGCGAGCAAGTTCGAAAAATGATTACTGATGTCGGAGAAGTGCTTAGAGATCAAAATTTTGATCCCTATTTGTTTATAGACTAAAACTTTTTCACATCAGTTGGGAACCCCTAGGTCTATCCACGACTATTTCCAATGACCGTGAGAACCCAGTCAAATCAATCCGAATTCTGAAACGGAATCTAATTAGAATCGTACACAAATTCCGTTTCAAACGCAACAACCGGTTCGAACACGGAACCGGTTGTTGCGTTTGAAACGGAATTGCGAATTGCGATTCCAATTAGATTCCGTTTCAGAATTCGGATTGAATTAACTGGGTAACTTTCCGATACTAGAACTTACAATTTTGGTAGAATTTTTGGAATGTCTCATCGGTAAATTTTCTTGCGTCATCCCAGTCACTAAATATTCTTCTAGCAGAGCTGGTTCTGCCAATACTGCTAGAACGTTAGAACATTTCTGCTAGAATGCTGTAAAAATATCCAGCTCTGTAAGAACTCTGCTAGAAACTTGCTAAAACGTCGTGACTCGGTGATGTCGATGAAAAGTTTGGCGGGGATGGACACTTTTTCGCCAAACGTCGGCCTGACATGTGCCATTAGGTTTGTACGTTGTAATGATTCCAGAAAATCCAAATTGTAAGTTCATTCACTGACGAACTGACGTGCTACCCCATACACATTTTTGAACTACTCTCTCTCTCTCTCTATCATTTTTGTAAAAATTCAAAGTGCACGTGCTTCTGGGAACCCCAAAGTTCTTGCTTCCCCTCGAGTTGAGCCTGCGGAGAAATTTTGTTGGTCGGTGTAATAAACTTTCGATTGTAATTTGGCGATGGTAGATCGAAATCTTACCAAAGAGCGGATTAGTTAAATCGAACATATTTGAATTAAAAAAGCACTCTAACGTCAAAACCAATAGGGTCCTAAAGTCCTATGTAAATTTGTATGTACAACGGTAAAAAACAAGCTTCCCATGCGCCAGTGCCAACGCACACCGCGGGTTTGGTTTTCTAGCTTCGGTACGTGCCTGAACCCATTTGTGTATTGGTATCTTGGTACATCGTACCAGCGCACCACGACACTCTCGGCTCGCCCCATCGGTTTGTGTCTGGCACTCACCCATGGCATGAACCCAGCGTGCTGTGGTACGCGCCGTGGTATTGAACCCGTTTTGTACCGCCAGCGCATACCACGGCACGTACCTCGGCTCGTGCCGAGTGAAGCACCTTGGTTCATACACCGGGTTCATGCCATGGGTGAGTGCCAGACACAAAACCGACGCGGCGAACCGAGAGTGTCGTGGTGCGCTGGTACGATGAACCAAAATACCCTCGGTTCGTGTGAGTCGGGTACGGGTGTAAACCGAACAAAGCAGGCGCAAAGCAAACCCGAGGGACAAGTGAACCGCGTGTACCGCACGGTGCAGGGAAGCTTGGTAAAAAACACGATTAAAAACCTGTCTGTTGCATTTTTTTTTCTAAGTTCAAAATTGGTTGAAAATGCAATTTTCAGTAATCACCACGTAGTTTTGCAACATTATTTATTATTTTACTTTTGTCTAATTTAGTATTTTCTCTTCAACAGGGGCTTATTTCACTGAGGATTGTGCTTCTCGATTACGCGAATGTCCATCCCAAGTACGAAGCAGTGAATCCTGCACCGGCTACCGACATTCCGGACAACGCCAAACAGTAACTGTTTGCTTGGCTGATTGAAGCGGAATCACAAAAGAAAACGACGCTAAAAAAAGTGCTAAATAAAGTGAAAAAAAATACAAATAATAACGATAAAAATACTCATTAATTTATTGTATTAACCATTAACTTCAATGTCCATTTATATATTTACCATACAGTTTTGTGGAGAAAAAACAATAAATAAACGATAAAACTTACTGTAGTTATTATTTTATTCAATGTACGGATATAGTTTTTACAGTACATTTTGGTAGCGAAAAACCCATGAAGAACTGTAAATTGACTGTGCAATGCATTGTAATGCTTGCTGTTTTATTATTAATGTATGATGTTTTCTATAGTCAGGACGAGTTTTGGATGAAAAATGCAACATTAGATTAACAGTAAAAGTGTCGTATTTGGAAAAAAATGTATGGAAAAATTTCGAAATTTTTATGGTACCGGTGCATAACAACCCCCCTTTTTTATGGTAAAATCCCAAAATACGACGCAAATTATCTTAAAAAACGATGCTGTCTACTGTTAAAACACTGTCAAAATGACAATATTTTTTATCGTTTTGTAACGTTAAAATTTACTGTAAGTTTATCAGAAATCTTTATGCGGGGGGGAACAACTTTGTAGAACATACCAACATGCTAGGAAGTGACCCTTTAAAGATACAGATACTTTTAGATGGTGGCCCACACAGTAAAGCCCCTTCAAAAGCCACCCCGCATAAAGATTTCTGATGAACTTACAGTAAATTTTAACGTTACAAAACGATAAAATATATTGTCATTTTGACAGTGTTTTAACAGTAGACAGCATCGTTTTTTAAGATAATTTGTGTCGTATTTTGGGATTTTACCATAAAAAAGGGGGGTTGTTATGCACCGGTACCATAAAAATTTCGAAATTTTTCCATACATTTTTTTTCCAAATACGACGCATTTACTGTTAATCTAATGTTGCATTTTTCATCCAAAACTCGTCCTGACTATAGAATACATCATACATGAATAATAAAACAGCAAGCATTACAATGCATTGCACAGTCAATTAACAGTTCTTCATAGTTTTTTCCATACTAAATATTACTGTTTAAACTATATTCGTACATTGAAATAAATAATAACGACAGTAGGTTTTATGGTTTTTTCATACTATTTATTTTTTATTACTTACTAAATTATATTGTAAATATATATTCTTACAGTTAAATGTATCCTAAATAAAGTAAATGCTATTGTTATTTTGCTTGTAATTTGTTTAAATTTCACTTCAGTTTAAACATTCTTTCTGCTTCATTTTCTTTCGTTATTCCGCTTCAATCCGCCCAGCAAACAGTTCCTGTTTGACGTTGATCGGAATGTCCGTAGCTGGTACCGGATCTACTGCTGCACATTTAGGATGGACATTCGCGTAATCGTAAAACGCAACCCTCCTGTGGAAGAGAATAACACTAAATTAGACAATGAAAAAATTCTCATGTGTTTGTCATGTTAAGGATTCGGTTCAATTTTTATTTAATAAGCTGTTTCTTGTTATTGGAACAAATAAAAAATAACTTAACTATTTTTATTTCTTTGGAATTTGTTGTTGTTTTTTTTGCTTATTTTGGTCAGCCTACAATTTTCTTAAATTTTGTTTTATATTTTTAATACCCCAGTTTATTTTCAATTTAAAATTAATTAAAAAATAAATTTGCAGTTGTTTTTTAAACAAAATTTTTGACTGTTGAACTTTTTCCGGAACAGGGATCCATCGATAAATGGACAGAGATATTCGTGGATTTATTTTGCTGATATTTGCCAAAAATTTTGCTCAACCAGCGAAAATTTTCGCTGAAACCAGCAGCTGAGCAAAATTAAAGCCAGCAACTTAGTTCTACTGGTTTGTTTTAGCTAATTAACAGCAAAAATATCTTACAGCAGAAAATCTAGCCATATTTTATGCTATAAGGGGTAACTGCAGAAATGACAGATATCATTCTCATCTCAGAGTTGATTGACGGAACTCAGCATGATTGAAATAATGCTGGATCATAAAAAAAAGTTGACAATTACAACGAAAACCGTAGCTTAAATGGGGAAAGTGCAAATAAACAAACACAAAACGCTTGGAAAGCTTTTACAACATAGTTTCACTCGTTTAGAAATATCAATTTTATATTTGTTCAAATGATCCAACTCTCCAGATATTTATTGTATTATTGGTTCGTCGCTTGTATGCTATCGTGTGACACGTCTGCTGTAAAAAGATAGGACGTGTCACAAAATTACACACAAGTGACGATTTGTCAAGGTTTCCAGTTCTGGTTTTCATTTTTTCGTTGCGAAATCTACACACAAAAAACTCTGACACAATCCAAACTACCGCTGCACAGTGGGCGAAATGGAACCCAAAATCGGACTTAATTGAACGCGGCTGGTTCCCTGGTATGAATAGCAGTGTTTCTTATGTAAAAAAATCCGGGGAATCGATTGGTGATGGTTTCATCCACCGCACGAAACGGCAAAGGATCCATTTTGCCCCAATTCCCAATTTTTTAACATTTTTTCTTGAAAATCGGTCTGTATTTAGAGCGGAGGCTTTATGCGGCCTTCCAAAATGCACTCAACTTATGTGAAAATGTCCCAGGAATCCAGTAAAAATAACCACTTGCACCGCAAAAATCATCTAGGGTCCATTTAACCCCAATTCCGCTATAAAAGCATATTTGGCCGTTTTCAAATGTTAGGTCAGATTTTAAAAATCTGAAAATATTTTTATCGTAAAGATCAGACAATTTTACATAAGAATGACGATTTGCACTTGATAGTTTGACACATTTATGTTGATAAAAATAAAATGCATGTGAAAGGCAGTTTATTCTGCGTTTGGGAAAATTGGCCCAAAAGTGATTCTTCAATCATTTTATTTAGTTTAATTTCTATATCAACATAAATGTGTCAAACTTTCAAGTGCAAATCGTCATTCTTATGTAAAATTGTCTGACCTTTACGATAAAAATATTTTCAGATTTTGAAAATCTGACCTAACATTTGAAAACGGCCAAATATGCTTTTATAGCGGAATTGGGGTTAAATGGACCCTAGATGATTTTTGCGGTGCTGGTTATTCCTGGGACATTTTCACATAAGTTAAGTGCATTTTGGAAGGCCGCATAAAGCCTCCGCTCTAAATACAGACCGATTTTCAAGAAAAAATGTTAAAAAATGGGGAATTGGGGCAAAATGGATCCTTTGCCGTTTCGTGCGGTGGATGAAACCATCACCAATCGATTCCCCGGATTTTTTTACATAAGAAACACTATTATTCATACCAGGGAACCGGCCGCGTTCAATTAAGTCCGATTTTGGGTTCCATTTCGCCCACTGTGCGCTGGTTAAGCAGAAACCTTGTCTACCGAAACTAGAATAAATCAGCTCTTTCTGATCCAGCGAAAAAACCGCTGATTGTAGCGAAACTGATTCCCCAAACAGTGATTTTTTACTATGCCGAATGATTATGATGTTCGCTTTGTAAGCGGATGATCATGGGTACGAGTCTCATTTGCTCATACTTTTCATCAGATGGGGAAGTAAAACATCGGTCCCGGTCTTGGTTGCTCTCCCCATTTAAGCCTTTAGACTCCAAGGTTCGAGCAGAAACTTGCAATAGGGATCACAAAAGACCTGGGGCTTGTTAAAGTGGGTGGTTTGTTTTTTTTACTGGTTCGGAAAAAAATGGGCAGCTTTCAAACCATCGAAAAAAAAGCGATTCCAGGTAATTTTTATGCAGGCTGAGAAATAGCGCTTTTAGAAAAAATTATCGCGTTTTGGCGATGAATCCACTTTCCGTGTACCTTTGAGAAAATTGAACGTCAAAGACTCAAAGTGCAGTTATTTCTAATTTGCACAAAACATAAACAAAAGCTCAAGCCGTACCTCTGTTAACCCCATAGAAAAACAAAAGAAAGAGTGCGTTCTTTTATTACCTTACACAAAATTTGGGATTTTAACCACCTTTTCTGGTAAAACATTGTAAATAGGACCGAAGCCGAAGTGTAAACAAAGAGTCTATCATGCTCATTCCTAATGTAAACATCAACTGACGTGAGCAGGATAGATTCGTTGTTTACACTTCGGCTTCGGCCCTTTTACATTGTTTTGCTTGTTTTAACAAAGATTTCGACGCCCCCTCCCCAGCTGCGTTAGGTAATAAAAGAACGATCTCAGAGTTCACACCATTTACTTCTCACCCCAATACTCACTCATAGTTTCTGAGCTCCTCCTCACCATTCCGGAGCCGTACCGGATTCGTCTTCCGGTGGATCTCTCCCAGCCAACAACGCGTTCACTCCTTGCCAACGCGTCCACACAATCCATCCAGCACGTCACGGTGGCCCGGAATGTGTGCAGCTGGCGCCAGGCACACATTCCGGGCCACCGTGGAAGAAGTACCTGTAAAAGAAAAGAAACAAAACTTGGTAAAGAAAAACTCCTGCTGCTGCGAAATGGGATTCGCAAAATTACACCACCTTTCAATTACTTACCTGAAAATGTAGTTGTTCACTGCGCAACACGGAATCCGGAACCATTCCGATTCTTCCACCCGGCAGAACTGACCAACCGATTACACACGATGTTACCCGAACATTTCGCTTCAAACAACACGAGACACGATCAGGAGCGAACACGCGCGATTGAAAAATAATGACAGCTCGCTCAACTATGGTGCGTTCATTTCGTGAGTGTAGGTTGCACTGGCTCAGTGTCATGGTGCGTTCGTTTTAGGAGCGTCGCACAAGTTCAGTGTATTAATAATAGTGCGTCTGTTTTGTGATTCTTAATTTAAAAAAAATGTTCAAATAAATTTTTCAAATGTTTAAATGTTTCAGTGTTTAAATGTTTAAATGTTCAAATGTTTAAATGTTTAAATGTTTAAATGTTTAAATGTTTAAATGTTTAAATGTTTAAATGTTTAAATGTTTAAATGTTTAAATGTTTAAATGTTTAAATGTTTAAATGTTTAAATGTTTAAATGTTTAAATGTTTAAATGTTTAAATGTTTAAATGTTTAAATGTTTAAATGTTTAAATGTTTAAATGTTTAAATGTTTAAATGTTTAAATGTTTAAATTTTAAATGTTTAAATGTTTAAATGTTTAAATGTTTAAATGTTTAAATGTTTAAATGTTTAAATGTTTAAATGTTTAAATGTTTAAATGTTTAAATGTTTAAATGTTTAAATGTTTAAATGTTTAAATGTTTAAATGTTTAAATGTTTAAATGTTTAAATGTTTAAATGTTTAAATGTTTAAATGTTTAAATGTTTAAATGTTTAAATGTTTAAATTTTTAAATTTTTAAATGTTTAAATTTTTAAATGTTTAAATGTTTAAATGTTTAAATGTTTAAATGTTTAAATTTTTAAATGTTTAAATGTTTAAATGTTTAAATGTTTAAATGTTTAAATGTTTAAATGTTTAAATGTTTAAATGTTTAAATGTTTAAATGTTTAAATGTTAAAATGTTTAAATGTTTAAATGTTTAAATGTTTAAATGTTTAAATGTTTAAATGTTAAATTGTTTAAATGTTGAAATGTTTAAATTTTTAAATGTTTAAATGTTTAAATGTTGAACTATTAATATTTAAATATTTGAATATTTAAAAGTTGAAATATTCAAATTATCAAATAAAAAATATAATTTTATATTTTAATATTTTTATATTTTAATATTTTAATATTTTAATATTTTAATATTTTAATATTCTAATATTGTAATATTGTAATATTGTAATATTGTAATATTTTAATATTTTAATATTTTAATATTTTAATATTTTAATATTTTAATATTTTAATATTTTAATATTTTAATATTTTAATATTTTAATATTTTAATATTTTAATATTTTAATACTTTAATATTTTAATATTTTAATATTTTAATACTTAAATATTTGAATATTTGAATATTTGAATATTTGAATATTTGAATATTTGAATATTTGAATATTTGAATATTTGAATATTTGAATATTTGAATATTTGAATATTTGAATATTTGAATATTTAAATATTTTAATATTTTAATATTTTAATATTTTAATATTTTAATATTTTAATATTTTAATATTTTAATATTTTAATATTTTAATATTTTAATATTTTAATATTTTAATATTTTAATATTTTAATATTTTAATATTTTAATATTTTAATATTTTAATATTTTAATATTTTAATATTTTAATATTTTAATATTTTAATATTTTAATATTTTAATATTTTAATATTTTAATATTTTAATATTTTAATATTTTAATATTTTAATATTTTAATATTTTAATATTTTAATATTTTAATATTTTAATATTTTAATATTTTAATATTTTAATATTTTAATATTTTAATATTTTAATATTTTAATATTTTAATATTTTAATATTTTAATATTTTAATATTTTAATATTTTAATATTTTAATATTTTAATATTTTAATATTTTAATATTTTAATATTTTAATATTTTAATATTTTAATATTTTAATGTTTTAATATTTTAATATTTTAATATTTTAATATTTTAATATTTTAATATTTTAATATTTTAATATTTTAATATTTTAATATTTTAATATTTTAATATTTTAATATTTTCAATATTTTAATATTTTAAAATTTTTATTTTTTAATATTTTAATATTTCAATATTTTAATATATTAATATATTATTATATTTATATATTAATATATTAATATATTTATATATTAATATATTAATATATCAATATATTAATAAATTAATATTTTAATATTTTTTGTGTGGGGACAGTTTAATAATTAATGTTTTAATGCTTAAGTTTTTAAAATAATTCGATTTGATTTGATTTAAGCTTTCCACAAAATCGTTTGTGAAGTTTTGTATTTAAAAAATAACTCGTTTTAAATACTTTTATTACATGATTCAAATTATTTAAAAAAATCGTTAAAAAAAAGTTCACACTACGCAACTATAACATTCTAATGAACGTAATGTAACAAAAATTCACGCAGAAAAAGTTTTGTAGAATCAGCCTGTACGAGGTTTGAATCAACAAATTTTTTGTTGAATATAATCAACGCCGATTTTACGTTGAAACAAACCTTGATTATCTCAATTCCACAAAAGTCTTTTGTTGTTTTGAAAAAGCTGCTTTGACGTTTAGCGTTGAATCAACAAAAATTATGATTTTCAAATCAACAAAACGTTTTGTTGATTCAAATATGTCTTATTTTTCTGCGTGTTGGAAAAAATGCATTTTGAGATTTCCAATACAAAAACCATAATATTTGCTGTATTCATTAATTATACGATAGTTTTATTGTTTCCATTTATAACATTTCCAATAACAAAACCTTCCAATTAGCTGTAACCATGAATTGTATAGTAGCTTCATCGCCATTCCAGTAAAGTTCGAAAAAGTCAACAATAAACTTACTATGAATATTATAATATGTATTGTAATTGGATGGTTTTAACAGTGCAAATCATCATACATTTTTATGCGGGACCATCTAAAAGTATCTGTATCTTTAAAGGGTCACTTCCTAGCATGTTGGTATGTTCTACAAAGTTGTTCCCCAGTTCAAAACCTATCTCCTACTATAAGAATCAAGTCATTTCATCGATTTATAAAAAAAAATCCTAATACAATGTAAAAAAAGATAGTTTCCCATGGAAAATAAATCAAAATCCCATATAAATTTCAAATTAAAACTGGAGCTCCTAGACCTTACCAAATGGGCTCAAATTTTCAGGAGTGCTTCTGAGGACATAAAAGAACGAAATTCCGGTTGATGCAAGACAAAATAACAACTTTTGTCTTTTTCATAGAAACGTGAACCACGCTAGTGTCCATACACGACGAAATTTTCAAAACTCTAATATTTTTGCCCCACCTTCCTTGAGGACCTGGGCACGCTAGTGCCTAGGATATACCCCGAAAGGTATTGCGGGCAAATCAAGTAGAGTTAGTTTTTTTATTATTAAACATATACTTGTGACTGTTTAGTGTAAAGAATGTATGATTTATATTTTTTATTATTTTAAGCCACGGCAGATACAACGCGACGAAGCCGTGCTTGATTAAATTGATTGTAGTATTAGGGACCATCCATAAACCACGTGGACACTTTAAGGGGGGGGGGGGTATGGCGATTGTCCACAATCCATACAAAAAAGTTTTTTTTGTATGGACAATTGTCCACGATGGGGGGGGGGGGGGTAACAGATTCCCAAAAAAGTGTCCACGTGGTTTATGGATGGTCCCTTACTAAACTAACCATTTACTCATGTAAATGCAATGCTGATTAAACACAGTTTTAACATGTCTGCTATTGAACTCAAGCTACCGACTGTAAGAGTAAAAAGGAGTTTATATTTTGCCTTAAATGATTATATGTTTAAACGAAATTCGAGGTTATACATGATTTAATAAATAATTGGAATCTTGATTTTAAACTCTTACAGCGATGCGGAGTAAACAATAATTATTTATTTGTTTAATTTAAATTGAGAGTTAAATACAAATTAAAACGACCGATTCAAAAGCATACTTAGTTAATATTTCATTGTTGTTGTGTAATGGGAATAATCAGCATATTTAATATGTTTGAATTTAAATACAATAAAAATGGAAAGTCCTCACCATGTTTTCATTATCGGCATCTGTGGGAGTCGGCTAGTGTAAGATGCAACAGTTGAGAAAAAAATGCTCGAGAAAAAGAAAAAAAAGGCCTCCAGAATTTTTAAATAATTCTGGAGATAAATGCTCCCCTCTGGCATCCCTGCGCACCAACACTAAAAACAAAAACAACCCTGCAAGATTATCTCAGCAGCACAACTATACGCTACACACACTACGAACTCTTGCTCTCATCCATATTGAGCTTCACAATGCCACAACACCAAGCTCAGTGGCAGAACCTTCGAAAGCTCGCAAACCGACGAGAGCACACAAACACAAAGACTGCCCACAAAAGTTCCCACAATTTTCGCTCTCAATGAAGCAAAAGTATTTCCTAGCAAGATGGGAGTTGAGCGTAAAATATAAAAGTGCGTGTGCTCAACAAGGAGCGAACTCCGCCAAACATTTTTTTTATTGCATAATCAAATTTGCAATCGAAAAGTACTTTTATTTTTTGTATAAAATGTACCGTTTTCAAGTTATAGCTTCTTAGCTACTTAGCCTGACTTTTTTTGTTTTTTTTTTTTAGTTTGAAAAACATTTTTTTAAAGCAAAAGCACCTCTAAAAAAATTGTTTCTAACGTACAGCATCACAAGGAAATCGGATCGATTAAAGTGAATTTCAATAAGGCCGTTGCAAATACTTTTTAAAGTTTATGTCGCCCCCCTCTTCTCCTTTAAAATCGGTTCGAAAAATCAGAGGGCACAAAATAAAAAAAAAACTTCAAAATTTTAAAGGAAATAGAAGTTTAACCAAATTAGACAACAATTAGAAGAGTATTTTCCTGCACTTAAAATTATATTTAGCATGTCTAGAATCGATAACACATATTTTCATTTTTTTTCCAAAATCGTCACAATCAGTTTTGATATACAGGAGGATAATTTATATTTCCATATGAATTGCATAGGAAATACACAAAAAATCGTTAAGCTTTCAATATAATAACTTATTGTCTCTTTTTTTGTTTCAGTTGGGCCCAGCTGAGGTTTATCTATTTTTGATTTTCTTTGATGAAAAACTTTGTAGACATATAGAGTACCTCTTCAAATCTAGCGTGCAATTTAAGATTGAAGTAGCTTTGATTTTTTTTTAAGATCAAGCAATCTTAGAGGCAAATTGTGATACTTTTTACTTTTTAAAATGTCAGAAATACCAACGATCAAACGTTGAATAGAACAAACCCTACAGGTTCATCGATTAGACACCAACAATGCTCGTGGGATCAGTCTCCTTTGCGAAGCCCCGAACTGTGGCAAAATGCGTGATTTGCAAAATGAAGGAACCCACAAAAGAAGAGTATAAGCTAGAAAGGTTTATCATATGATACGCTTCGTATTCTTCATCCTGGAAGATCAACAAGTTAAGTAGAAAACTTTTTTGTTAAACCACCACGCGACTCCATCGAATCCACCTCCCCCAACTTGTAATTCGATGGAGCAGCTTGGTGCCTTTCTCTGGCAGCTTCTATCCCCCAGCAATTAACGCACGTGACAAATGATACCCTCCAGCTCAACAGATTAGCCACGGAGCCACTAACCGGCGCAGATTTATTGCCACAGTTCTCACTGCAAATTAATTCGGTTAGGACCTGAGTCTGCTCTCCACGTGACCTATTATATATTAATCTTGTCCCAATCGAGCCAACAGCTTTTTCCCGGGGGGGGGCAAAAAAAAGTTGCCAGAAAAAAAAAACGTAGCAACGAAAACTCAACGCACAAATTGATCCACAAACACACCCTGTAGCTGTATTAGGTCACGCAAATGTTTGTGGGTGGGTGTGCGTAAAAGAAGCGCTCCGGAATTCAAATCACGAGCCACAGGATAAATAACCAGAATCAGAATCAGAACCCACGGGGCCCATAAAAAATGTGGCAAACGTTAAAGGGAAACTCTCCCCCAATCTCTCTGTGTATGTGTATGAGGTTGTGTGTATGTGGCACGCGTTTTACGACCTGCAACGGTGTAAGATGCAGAGGTTCCCAATTAAATTTGAAAATGTCTAATATTAATAGATGTAAATATTGACATCTCACTTGCAAAACTTTTTAAAATATTTATTTAATCGTACCTTTCTGTAACTAAACGACAAAGAGAATCCCTGTCACTAAAACACAAGATTTCACAACTGTAGGTCCTCAGACTCACCGGTAAACACATCCCGCGTACGTGCGTATCGTCCACGTACGTGTCGTTGTATGAGTGTGTTTGTGTCACTGTTGTCGTGATCCTTGTGTTCGCCCAAAGCAAACACACGGCGACGCGTGCAAACAGTGCCAGTGGCCGCCACCGGTAATCACTCTCGGGGGTGCTACAATACGGTCAATGGTTCAAATTAACACATTTTTTTCGTATCTCATTACAGCATGGTGTAGTTGAGCAGCGGTGTACTTAGGGAAATTACCTCATAACTTTGTCAGGTTATTTTATCTCTATATGTTTATTTTATGAAATTAAAAACTAACTTAATCCACCTATGTGGTTGGAACCTTCCTCACTTATTACGAACAATGGCTGATATGATGGAATTGTAATAATATTTCATCTTTTTTTAGATCCGGAATAAAAAAAGTACATCAATATCACTTAAGTGGGCATATCACGAGACAGGGTTGCCAGATCTTCAATATTTTGGACTCATTGGAAAGGTTTTTTGATAACCTAACCAACGATGGGTCGGATGATTGACCCGAACATAGTTTACATACATTTAAGTGAGATCCGGATATATGTGAAAACACATTTTTATACATAACTTTTGAACTACTTATCGAAACTTCAATCTGTATAAAACTCGATAAATGGGGCCCTAAACCAAGTCGAATGCAACAGGTTCAGGTCAAATCGGTTCAGCCAGTGCCGAGAAACATGAGCTAGATTGATGGTCACATACACACATACACACACATGCACACACACAGACATTTGTTCAGTTTTCGATTCAGAGTCTATATGTATACATGAAGGTGGGTCTACGACGTTTTTATACAAAGTTCATTTTTAGAGCAGGATTATAGCCTTACCTCAGTGAGGAAGGCAAAATCATTGATAACAAGACGTGTTCATATTATTTTTTTTTCAGGAGTTAAGTTTCAGTGTTGAGCATTCTTTCCGAATTCCCGAAATGGATTTTTCTGTAATTTTTTTTATTTGACTCAAGCTTTTTGAAGACCTTCCCTATGACCAAAGAAGCCATTTGGTATCATTGGATAACCCATTCAAGTCTCCATACAGATTTGGCCACTTTGGCTGCTAATAAACATTGCTACGTAAATATTCGCAAATCTGTATCTTTTACCGGATAGAAATCCGGTAACTCTATATTGTCGAATTTGTAAACTTTGAATTATTTTCAAAATCGCCAACATTTTTTCCGATTTCGAACGACTGTGTTGTCGATAAAAAATATATATATATATATCGCTCTTAATATTTTCAATATCTACAGCGATACCGATAAAAAATATCAACGATTTTGGAAGCATTTCAATGTTTGAAACCCTGGCAACATACAATTATCGTATAAGCTGCTCATCACTGAAAAATTTGCCTATTTATTGCCTATTTTTAAATAAGCTATTTTCACAATGATAATTTTTTTTTAACAAAAACTTGCAAACTTTGAGCCTTTAAACCCTCACAAATGTTTTGAAGATTTCATTAATAAAAATTGATTGATTTCAAGTCAGAAATTTGGCTTGATTAACACATTTCTCTGGTTAGTTTGCAATAAGTCGTAACAGCCATTGTGAACTCTGACACTTATTTGTTTTCTTCCCTGGTGGGTAATTCTCCGCCAACTCACACAGCAGTTGCCCCGACCCCTCTTCGATTTGCGTGAAACTTTGTCCTAAGGGGTAACTTTTGTCCCTGATCACGAATCCGAGGTCCGTTTTTTGATATCTCGTGACGGAGGGGCGGTACGACCCCTTCCATTTTTGAACATGTGAAAAAAGAGGTTTTTTTCAATAATTTGCAGCCTGAAACGGTGATGAGATAGAAATTTGGTGTCAAAGGGACTTTTGTGTAAAATCAGACGCCCAATTTGATGGCGTACTCAGAATTCCGAATAAACGTATTTTTCATCGAAAAAAACACTAAAAAAGTTTTAAAAATTCTCCCATTTTCCGTTACTCGACTGTAAAAAATTTTGGAACATGTCATTTTATGGCAAATTTAATGTACTTTTCGAATCTACATTGACCCAGAAGGGTCATTTTTTCATTTAGAACAAAATTTTTCATTTTACAATTTCGTGTTTTTTCTAACTTTGCAGGGTTATTTTTTAGAGTGTAACAATGTTCTACAAAGTTGTAGAGCAGACAATCACAAAAATTTTGATATATAGACATAAGGGGTTTGCTTATAAACATCACGAGTTATCGCGATTTTACCAAAAAAAGTTTTAAAAAAGTTGGTCGTCATCGATCATGGCCGTTCATGGTCACCCGCGACAGACACGGACGACGAAACAAAGAGAAACGCAAAAAGTAACTTTTTCAAAACTTTTTTTCGTAAAATCGCGATAACTTGTGATGTTTATAAGCAAACCCTTATGTCTGTATATCAAAATTTTGTAATTGTCTGCTCTACAACTTTGTAGAACATTGTTACACTCTAAAAATAACCCTGCAAAGTTAGAAAAACACGAAATTGTAAAATGAAAAATTTTGTTCTAATGAAAAAATGACCCTTCTGGGTCAATGTAGATTCGAAAAGTACATTAAATTTCCCATAATATGACATGTTCCAAAATTTTACAGTCGAGTGTTTTTTTCAATGAAAAACGTTTATTCGGAATTTGAGTACGCCATCAAATCGGGCGTCTAATTTTACATAAAAGTCCCTTTGACACCAAATTTCTATCTCATCACCGTTTCAGGCTGCAAATTATTGAAAAACACCTCTTTTTTCGCATGTTCAAAAATGGAAGGGGTCGTACCGCCCCTCCGTCACGAGATATCAAAAAACGGACCTCGGATTCGTGATCAGGGACAAAAGTTACCCCTTAGGACAAAGTTTCACGCAAATCGAAGAGGGGTCGAGGCAACTTTTCCCGATTTCGTGTGAGTTGGTAGAGAATTACCCTGGTACAAATCAAATTTTCACTGTTTTAGAGCATTGAAAGGAAGTGTAGAAAATTAATTCAAAGAATTCTGAAACAAAATTTTGGATAATTCGTAAATTAATCGAGAAACGATCGTAAAGCAGCTTCGTTGAAAAACTTGCGCTTAAGACCTTTGAAAACTAACCCGAGATTTGTTCAATTGCTGAAAACTCAAACATTACAGTTTTGGATCCAACTGGTGATTACATTTAATAGATATTTTCATAAGACGTTTTTTTTGCAGGTATGAATGTTAAACTTCAAATTTCAGGATGCATTCATAAAATTTATAGTTTTATTCTAAAATTGTCTCGATTTTGGTGCCAATATTAAATTAATTTAACTGTACTTACAGATTAAATAAATAAAAAAAAGTGTTATTTTTATGGCATCCTAAATCGTCAATACTTTGTTATACCTGTATTAGATTTTATTAATATTATTTCTTAGCAGCATTTTAAAATTATTGCTGCCACAATTGAGACAATTTATACCAATTAGATCGAGTTTTGGCAATTATTTTGGAGTTTTTCTTCACCAGCCCCTACATTTCTCTCTGATTAGGTTTTAGCTTTAGCTGTTGCTTAACTTATTTTTCAGTTATTTTAACTTGCATTATTTTTCATGTTTTTCACATTTCATTTTGATTTATTACATTTATTATATTTAATATATTTATTATATTTATTATATTTATTAAATTTATTGTATATATTTCAGATGCCTAACAACCCCCAAAAAAAATACTAACCCCTCCCAAAAAATAACATCCCAGGGCCTTCATATGTTTTATATGAGTCATAAATTTGAAAAAAAATGATTTTTTTAAACAGAAATCTAACCCTTTTTTCATGACAGTTGTAGAATTTGACCAGTTTGAAAGTTCAAATTTGTCTTTTAATTTGTTTTTTAAATGTAATAAATTATTATCGAATTAAAAAAAAATCACACAAAAAAAATATACAGTACAAAAAAAATCATATTCTTTTTTATGTAAACTTATCAAATTTCATTAGTTTTGTTTTTTACATATTACTCAAGTACTTTTTCAGTTTATAAATATTCCACCATTATTGAAAATATTCTTGTACGTTAAATTTTTGCACAACAAGAGAAATTGGATTACTAAACTAATTTTGGATCAAAAAGTTCTACGTTTCGTAAACATTTTTTTCTTTTCATATTTTTTTTAAGGACAAAATATTACAAGAACAATCATGAAATTTAAATAAAATAACATTTTATTATGAAATGAAATTTTCATTTAATTATTTTTTGTTCAATCGATATTTATTTGAACTATGTCAAGCGTAATGTCACAAATCAAAAACATTTCGTATAAGGAGATAAAGAAAATAATAGAAAAAATGTCCTCCATCTGATTTTAAAGGACCACTCCAGAGGAAAATTTCCAAATCATCCCTGTCCTAATTTATGTTTAATTTTAATTGGTTAATTATTTAAATAATTTAAAACAAAAACTGGAAATAACACAGTTAGTTGCAACTGTGAGTGGCAATAATATTTTTCAAATGTAAATTTGTAAATATCTTGCTTTCGTCCGTTTTCGAATAAAAACGATTATGGTGCTAAGACTATACTAAACATGAATATAGTTTACATCTCCTGCCCGCTTATTTTTGTTTTAATGAAATTATTATTTTTGAAATGAGAAAAATAGAGGTTTTAAAAAATAATTCATACAAAGACCATTAAGCATCGTTTTGCCACTTTGCCCCTTGATCTATGGAGCTCAAACTTGGCCATGATTTGATGTGTTTGATTTTGATTTCCATTTTTTTGAGAAAATCCACACAGAGCCCAACTTGATGTTTAGAGTTATTATTTTTTTAATTAGTGGCATTTTCGGCAATTCGGTTTCAAATACAAAAAGACTTTTGAGCAATTCCAGGTCAAATCAGGAATTTTTCTGGTACTTTTGTACCCGAATCTTTCCGATTTCAATGAAACTTTGTAGACATGTTATACTAGGCCCATAAAAGCCATTTTTGTGTATATGGAGCCAATAGTATCGAAAATAACATTTGAGAAGGGCGTAAGGTATTTAAATATTTTTGTATTTTGCAATTTAAAAATTACTGTATCTCGAAGCCGTTGCATCGTATCAAAAAGTGGTCAAAACAAACTTGTAGGAAATTGGACGGGCTTTCTGAAAAAAATACACTGAAACAAAAATACAAGCCACTTCTATGAGATTTTTCAGTTTTTAACTTTAAAAGTTAAATTTGATGGTGATGTCACGATTTTTTTTCGCTCAAAATTTTTGAGGAAATAGTCTAAAATGTAACAAAAAGACTCACGAAAAATGCAGGATGGTATGTCTCTCCTAAAAAATACAAAAATCATTTACTATAACTGTTTTTTTGAAAAGTGGTCTAAACGTCAAAATTTTTCAGAGTCGATAGTGGGAATCGATTCTCCAGACAATTTTACATAAAAGTCTCCATATTGACCATTGTCCTAAGACCAATCCTTGGGAAGATACAGCGGTTTTCAAAATAAAAATGTTGAAAAAATAGGTTTTTTGGTGGTTTTTGGCAATTTCTATATGACAAACTTGGTTTTTCAGTCTCGTATATATTTTTACCGAAAAGCTCGTCCAATTTCCCATAAGTTTGTCCAATTTCCTACAAGTTTGTTTTGACCACTTTTTGATACGACGCAACGGCTTCGAGATACAGTAATTTTTAAATTGCAAAATACAAAAATATTTAATTACCTTACGCCCTTCTCAAATGTTATTTTCAAGTACTATTGGCTCCATATACACAAAAACGGCTTATATAGGCCTAGTATAACATGTCTACAAAGTTTCATTGAAATCGGAGAGGGTCGGGTACAAAAGTACCAGAAAAAATCTTGATTTGAGCTGGAATTGATCTTTTTTGAAAAATAATGATATTCAGAATCTTAGGTTAAAAATTAAACAAATGTTATTTTTCGTTAATTCAATTTCTAGTTATCAATCATTTTATAAAGAAAACTTGTTCATAATTTTACTTCTAAACTTGACATGAAAACCACTAAGTGGGCCGGATGCCATAGTAATTTTAAAAGTAGTTTGGTGACCACTGCAGAAGATTTTTATAGATGTTTGATTTGATTCTATAATTTGATGAAACAAAAAAATGATTCTAAAATTCCCAGCAGTACCTACAATTTACTGAAGCTACAGAATCGATTAGAAAAATATGTTTCAAGGTAACGAATTTTGAATTATGGAAAAATTGTTGTCAAATTCAATGATGTAAAATGGTTATTTGTTATGAATACAACAAAATTTCCAAATTTAAAATTTTCAAGGTCCAATTTTAAAATAAAATTGACTCTAATAGATTTAAAGTTGAACTTTTCAGCATCGATTCGAGTTGAACTTTTACAACATCCTTCTCTCAAATCCATCTCGCATTGGATGCTCTGTTCCGGCTCGTTATTGATCACTATTGCCACTAAAAATGCTCAATATAATCGCATTCCAAATCGATGGACACTGGCTCCATATGCTCGAAACAAAAACGAATTGGGCACAATCCAATGTTCCGGATGTCCACCGGCAATTGAATTGTCCTCTTTTTTTACTTTTCTGTGTGTGACTTTTCTCCATCGAACCCATCCCTGTCCGCGGGCACCGAAATCGATACCGACCAAACTCTCTCTCTCTCTCTCTCTGTGAGGTGTGGGAGGATGACGAGATGAGTCCCGCATGCTTCACCAAATCCGAAAAATCAACATGAAAACCCCAGACAGAAGGATAACACCCGAAACCGATAATGACGAGATTTGCCATGTTTACAGGTCACCGGTTTCGGGCTGAACTTTTGGTGTCCTGGTCTTCAAGCGGGTGGGATCTTTGGATTGAGTTAAGAGAGTTAGGGGATTCTCATATGTACACCCAAAGGAAATATATATCTCAAAATCTGCAACAGTGGATTTGCTGCAGAAAATGTCATATTTTATAACATTTTTTTGCAGCAAGCCCGTAGATCATTTTTGCCCGCGTGTAAAAATTTCAGCGATCTGCAGTTCTCACCAACACATATAAAGCTGGCCCGTCCCCGAGCAACACTCCAAAGAGAAGTATATGTTGGTGCTCTTTCACTCACTTTTCATCAAGCGTCCATGGCGCGGTGGTAGCGTGTCGGATCAATAACCAAGAAGTTGGTGGTTCAATCCTCGTTCTGCTAAGTGTTTTTTTTTGTGAAATACAACCAAAAAACCGTCGGTAATTGTCGGTAACGGGCAAAAATGTCATACTCCTATATCGCAAAAAATGCATGAGGACAGATTTCATGCAGATTCTGATATACTTTCATGCCGCCATGCATCACAATCATGCGACTGCCAGTTGGGTGTAAATATATCATGCTGGGTTATCGAATCGATTGGCAGGCGCTGGATAGGAAAAGCTTTTTTGTGTAATTTTTAAACAAATTCAAAGGTTTGGCACACCCATAAAGTCGCACAAAATCACAGAAAGTTACACAAAATCTCACAAAGTCACACAACGTTAAAGTTCTGTGAAAAAATGGAACCATTATGCAAATAATCCCTTTCCGGCATGGCGCACCAGTGTGTCATTGTCATTGTTTGCCCTTGTATCCCCTGGATGGCTGTCTCCTTCCGGGCGTTTGCAAGTTTTGCGCCTTTTCTCCTCTGGCACAGATGATTGACCCACACCACCCTTCTACTTCTAATTTTTCCCAACGGTTCCATTTTCACCCAAATCAGATGGGATTTCGAGAGTTTGACATGCTGGACCCCCCCACCCCTCCTCCCTCCCTTTTCCGGACTTCAAGATGGATGAAGCGATTACCAACGAGGTTATGGGGAGCACACATACGACTCCCTCTCTCACACATAAAAACCATGAAGGTTCAAGGGGGGAGGGACGTGTAGGTAGGGTGCGATGTAGATCATTGACAAGCTGGCGTGAAATGAGTGTGGCTGTGTGTGTTTGGATACGAGCACAGGAACACCATAAATTTTGATGACCCAGCATTATTGGGCTGTGGCCGTTTTGGCTTGGCTCGGGGCTCGATTCTGGTGTCCCGGGTTAGAATGTGACTTACCGGTCGGACGACGGGATCCTCGTCGATAAAGTGTGGATGTTTGTGCGCGCGAAACGGTGCTGGTAGTAAAATTTCCCATCATTTGCATAATTTTAGCGCTTTAGTTTGGGGAAAAGGTGCCGCCGCAGCGCAGGTGGCGCGTGTTTTTATTGTGATGGTTGATTAGTTTTTCATTCATCGATTGGATGTGCAAACCATGAATTTACACGTAAATTGACGCCAGGGTGATTGGCATAAATAAATTAAATGTATTGACATAAATATATATTAGATTGCTTAACATGTTCTATACTCTTACTGAAAAATGTTCAATATGGCGAAGGTTCCGGCTTCGAGTCTCGTTGTTGATAATTTTTTTTTTTTTGAATAGAGATTTTTTTGGAAAATGAACCCACGAGTAAAATACCCTCGGTAATTTCGGGATTTATCCTCTCCGTCCGTTCACAGTGCCATTTTACTCCCAAACCATGCTCTTTATCCTCTCATATACCGATGCCCAGTTCTGGGTGTACTTAAGTGCCCACAACAATAGACAGGGTAACCAGCCCATTACTTGTACAGGAGCAAGTCTCTACGAAATCGGCCGATTTCGACCATTTTTATTTTTTGTCTTTTTTGATTTGGCTCAAACTTTGTGGGGGCCTTCCCTATGACCAAAGAAGCTATTCTGTGTGATTGGTTTACCCATACAAGTCTCCATACAATTTTGGCTGCTGTCCATACAAAAATGGTACGTAAATATTCAAACAGTTGTAACTTTTGAGAGAATTTTCTGATCAATTTGGTGCCTTCGGCAAAGTTGTGGATATTGTTGAGGACTATTGAGAAAAAAATAGGTACACGGAAAAAAATTTGCCGATTTTTTAATTTACATTTTTTTACAAAAACTCAATTTCCCAAAATACGTATTTTTTTTATTTTCGACATTTTTTGATATGTTTTAGGGGACAAAAACCCGCGACTTTTGAGCCATGGAGAAACATGGTCAAAAAATCTGCCACCGAGTTATGAATTTTTGAAAAATAGTGATTTTTGGAAAAAAATCGAAATTTCATGCAAAAACGAATTTGACGTAATTTTTTAATGCAAAATTGAATTTCCAATCGAAAAGTACATCACACATTTTTTTATAAAAGGCTTTGTTTTCAAGATATAGCCACGCACCGAAAGTTTGATTTTAGCGAAATATTTGCAGTTTTTCGATTTTCAAAAAAAAGTGACCATAAGTGACCATTTCTAAAAAAAAAATTTAAAAGTTCAGAAAATCTACTATAAAATTGTCTAAGAGACATTGAAGATTGGACATCTGGTTGCTGAGAAACAGCGGCTTAAACAAAAAGAAACACGAAAATTTTAGTTCTCTAAGTCTCACCCAAACAGCCCACCATTTTATTATGTCGCTATCTCAGCAACTAATGGTCAAATTTTCAACACATAAAACATTCGCGAAATTTTCCGATCTTTTCGAAAAAAGTATTTTGAAAATTTTTAAATCAAGACTAACATTTTAAAAGGGCCAAACATTGAATATTACGCCCATTTAAAATGTTAGTCTTGATTCACTTATTTTTTAACATCGGTGGCTATATCTTGAAAACAGAACCTTTTATCAAAAAATGTGTAAAGTAATTTTCGATTGGAAATTCAATTTTACATTAAAAAATTACGTCAAATTTGTTTTTGCATGAAATTTCGATTTTTTCCAAAAATCACTATTTTTCAAAAATTTATAACTCGGCGGCAAATTTTTTTTGACCATGTTTCTCTATGGCTCAAAAGTTGCGGGTTTTTGTCCCCTAAAACATATCAAAAAATCTCGAAAATTGAAAAATACGTACTTTGGGAAATTGAGTTTTTGTGAAAAAAAATTAATTAAAAAATCGTCAATTTTTTTCCGTTTGCCTATTTTTTCAATAGTCCTCAACAATACCTACAACTTTGCCGAAGACATACCATTTTTGTATGGACAGCAGCCAAAATTGTATGGAGACTTGTATGGGTGAACCAATGACACAAAATAGCTTCTTTGGTCATGGGTAATTCTCCGCCAACTCACACAGCAGTTGCCCCGACCCCTCTTCGATTTGCGTGAAACTTTGTCCTAAGGGGTAACTTTTGTCCCTGATCACGAATCCGAGGTCCGTTTTTTTGATATCTCGTGACGGAGGGGCGGTACGACCCCTTCCATTTTTGAACATGCGAAAAAAGAGGTGTTTTTCAATAATTTGCAGCCTGAAACGGTGATGAGATAGAAATTTGGTGTCAAAGGGACTTTTATGTAAAATTAGACGCCCGATTTGATGGCGTACTCAGAATTCCGAAAACGTATTTTCATCGAAAAAACACTAAAAAGTTTTAAAATTCTCCCATTTTCCGTTACTCGACTGTAAAAATTTTGGAACATGTCATTTTATGGGAAATTTAATGTACTTTTCGAATCTACATTGTCCCAGAAGGGTCATTTTTCATTTAGAACAAAATTTTTCATTTTAAAATTTCGTGTTTTCTAACTTTGCAGGGTTATTTTTAGAGTGTAACAATGTTCTACAAAGTTGTAGAGCAGACAATTACAAAATTTTAATATATATACATAAGGGTTTTGCTTATAAACATCACAAGTTATCACGATTTTACGAAAAAAAGTTTTAAAAAAGTTGGTCGTCATCGATCATGGCCGTTCATGGTCACCCGCGACAGACACGGACGACGAAACAAAGAGAAACGCAAAAAGTAACTTTTTCAAAACTTTTTTCGTAAAATCGCGATAACTTGTGATGTTTATAAGCAAACCCTTATGTCTATATATCAAATTTTTGTAATTGTCTGCTCTACAACTTTGTAGAACATTGTTACACTCTAAAAATAACCCTGCAAAGTTAGAAAAACACGAAATTTTAAAATGAAAAATTTTGTTCTAAATGAAAAAATGACCCTTCTGGGACAATGTAGATTCGAAAAGTACATTAAATTTCCCATAAAATGACATGTTTCAAAAATTTTTACAGTCGAGTAACGGAAAATGGGAGAATTTTTAAAACTTTTTTAGTGTTTTTTTCGATGAAAAATACGTTTTTTCGGAATTCTGAGTACGCCATCAAATCGGGCGTCTAATTTTACATAAAAGTCCCTTTGACACCAAATTTCTATCTCATCACCGTTTCAGGCTGCAAATTATTGAAAAACACCTCTTTTTTCGCATGTTCAAAAATGGAAGGGGTCGTACCGCCCCTCCGTCACGAGATATCAAAAAACGGACCTCGGATTCGTGATCAGGGACAAAAGTTACCCCTTAGGACAAAGTTTCACGCAAATCGAAGAGGGGTCGGGGCAACTTTTCCCGATTTCGTGTGAGTTGGTAGAGAATTACCCTCATAGGGAAGGCCCCCACAAAGTTTGAGCCAAATAAAAAAATACAAATAAAATCCATTTCCGATTTTGGTAGAAAATTGCTCACAGGTACAAAAAACACTTTTTATACAAAAAAACGCTTTTTTCACTTAACTAGTGCATTTTACCAAAAAAAAAATCTTTTTTCCAAAATATATTTAACATCAAAAATTAAGGTTACTTTAATCGATTTCTTTTTTGACGTTTGGCAACACTGGCAGCATTTCAAAGTCCAGCGAATAGCGCAAGTTATATATTCCAAATAAAGGATTTAATTTGTCTTAAATTCAAGGAAAACAACGACAAAAATATCAGAATACCTAACACCGAATGTTTAACAAAATAATCATAATAATCAACACAAACATTTCAAAAGCGTCAAAATCTTCAAAATTTATTAAGAAAATATTTATTTTAATAACAATTGAAATCAGCTATTCAAATAAAAATCAGCACATAAGAATTGATTTAAAAAAGATCGTCCAAATTCCCGTCCTGGGAAATTGAGTCCCGTAAAAAAATATTTCTCGTTTCCCGGCAATTTTTAAAATTCATTAAAAAATTAAGACAAGGTGTAAATTTTAAAAACTAATCCGCATCATAGTTAAAGGGTTACAAACATGTAGAAAACCACAAAATTTTATATAATAGAAAATTGATTAAATCCACTTAAAAGATGAATTTCAATCACTCCTGAAAGTTTCATGAAGATATTTCATGGTTTGACTGAGTTAGAGACGATTTAAGCTCAGAATTTTGCCATACGCAAAGGAAACTGTAATGACACAACCAAATGTCTTCAAATTTGTTTTGTTAATAGATGAAAATGTATATTTTAATGCCCTGAAAACAGATTTTGAAAAAAGTTTAAGTGTGTGCTCAAACCAACCTCCGACATTTTTGCTGATTTACATGTATGTAACCCCTTAAACAATATATCGAAAAATTTCGTTTATTTAACTGTTCTCAGTGAACACAACCGATCCTCTGAAATTTTCTTCTCAACTATATCCTAATATTAAAATAAAACATTTAATTTAGTTCAAAGAGAGCAAAAATGCCATTTGCGCAAACACATTTTTTTCAACTTTATGTTTTATATGATTTAGGCCATAGCATATATTTTTCAAAGTTTATGTCGCCCAAAAATATCTGGGGGCAAAAATACATTCAAAAAAAACTTCAATGTTTCAAGGGAAACAGACGTGTAGTCAATTGAAAACCATTTGAAATGTCATTTCCGGCGTACCACAAAAAGTTTTTCTCACCAAAAAAAAATCCTCAAAACTTTAATTTTTTGAAAACTAATGATTGCAAAACATCTGGGCAGGTGTGAAATGCACTCTAAAATACTTTTTTTTTATTCCAATGTTAAAACCATGGCTCGCAATGAGCCATTCTCAACGAAATCGGTCGGTAAATAACATTTTATAATGGCTGTATTTCAAGAACTACATCAGCAAAACTTCTGAAACTTGGCCCAGAGATACTTGACAGTCATATGTAGCAAAAAACACCTTTATCTCGAAATGCATATTCTTTAAAGTGCTAAAATTGTATTGATATTATGGATTTTTTTAAATCGGAAATAACATTTAAAAATGGCTGTATCTATAGAAAAACATCAGCAAACCTTCTGAAACTTTGCCCAGAGATACTTGACAGTCATATGAAGCAAAAAACACCTTTATCTCGAAATGCATATTCTTTAAAGTGCTAAAATTGTATTGATTTTATGGATTTTCTTTTAAAAAAATCGGAAATAACATTTTAAAATGGCTGTATCTCGAGAACTACATCAGCAAACCTTCTGAAACTTGGCCCAGAGATAAGTGACAGTCATATGAAGCAAAAAACACCTTTATCTCGAAATGCATATTCTTTAAAGTGCTAAAATTGTATTGATATTATGGATTTTTTTTAAATCGGAAATAACATTTAAAAATGGCTGTATCTATAGAAAAACATCAGCAAACCTTCTGAAACTTTGCCCAGAGATACTTGACAGTCATATGAAGCAAAAAACACCTTTATCTCGAAATGCATATTCTTTAAAGTGCTGAAATTGTATTGATTTTATGGATTTTCTTTTAAAAAAATCGGAAATAACATTTTAAAATAGCTGTATCTCGAGAATTACATCAGCAAACCTTCTGAAATTTGGCCCAGAGATACTTGACAGTCATATGAAGCAAAAAACACCTTTATCTCGAAATGCATATTCTTTAAAGTGCTGAAATTGTATTGATTTTATGGATTTTCTTTAAAAAAAAGTCGGAAATAACATTTCAAAATGGCTGTATCTCGAGAACTACATCAGCAAACCTTCTGAAACTTGGCCCAGAGATACTTGACAGTCATATGAAGCAAAAAACACCTTTATCTCGAAATGTATATTCTTTAAAGTGCTAAAATTGTATTGATATTATGGATTTTTTTTTAAATCGGAAATAACATTTAAAAATGGCTGTATCTATAGAAAAACATCAGCAAACCTTCTGAAACTTTGCCCAGAGATACTTGACAGTCATATGAAGCAAAAAACATCATTATCTCGAAATGCATATTCTTTGAAATGCTAAAATTGTATTGATTGTTTTGGTTTTCTTATTGAAAATTGGATGTAACATCTTAAAAGGGCTGTATCTCGAAAACTACATCAGCGAATGTTTTTATTTTTTGCACAGAGATGCGCTATGGTGTAAGGAATCAAATAAAAAAAAAGTGTAAGGAATCGATAGACCCCAAAATCACGGATTGCATTTTTTTTTTCGTAATAACGGTATTTTGAGCACCGTGCATTTTGCATCATTAGTTTGTCCATAAAATTTTCCATACAAATTTGGCAGCTGTCCATACAAAAACGATGAGTGGAAATTAAAAAATCTCTATCTCTTGAACGAATTTTTTGATCGATTTGGTGTCTTTGGCAAAAATGTAGGTATGGATACGGACTACACTGAAAAAAATGATACACGGTAAATTTTTTTTGATGATTTTTTATTTAACTTTTTGTCACAAAAACATGATTTGCAAAAAAACACTGTTTTACTTTTTTTATATTTTAAAATATTTTCAAAATTTTCAAATCAAGACTAACATTTCAAATGGGCCAAATATTTACTATTACGCAAAGTCCGTAAACATTTTTTTGAAAAATTGAAAAAAACTTTAAAGCTGTTGAAAAAAACTTTTAAGTTGTAGGTTATGATCAGGACTATTCGAAAAAAAGATACTAAGAAATTTTTTATTTGATTTTTGAATAAAACTGTTATTCATTAATTTCCCAAATTTTTATATGTTTTAGGAAGCTACGAGACATCTTTTGAGCCATAGTGTGTGATGGTGCGAAATCTGGGTGAAGAGACATGATTTTTTTTAAATCGTGTATTTTGGAAACTATCAAAAAACCTGGACAAAAAATAGTTATGAATCATTTTTTAAAGGAAAAAATTAAACTTTGTGAAATTTTCTGATCTTTTTATTCAAAAGATCAAGGAGGAAAAACTCATCACTATTTTTAAAATCAAGCATTACTTATAAAAAGGTTGACAAACAGATAATTTTCTATATTTTATAGATTAGACCAAATCAAATTTTAACTGATTCCGGAAATTTTCAATTTGAATTAAAATTTGTTGTGCAAGTGCAACATTTAAATCACTGCATTGATGGAAAACTCCCCAGCCCAACTCCAACGAGCAGAAAAATAACTGCCCAACTTTTTGCCAACGACGTGGAACAACCTGCCCCAATGCAAAAACAAAAGAGAAGAAGGACCTTTGCTGGGAACCCCAACAGTTGCTATTTCTGGGGCTCATTCACCGCAGACTTTTCATTAACGAATGTTTTAAGTATAATTACACGCCAGGGTGGAAACAAATACAACGACGGTGGGTTTCCCCGAAAAAGTTACTCACTTCAAGTGATGGTAGAGGATGTTTGTGTTGGAAATTAACCCCAGCTGACGTTGGTCGTGAGACTGAATTTTGGGAAAGTTGTTTTCCTTCCGGGTTTTCTACCACTGGACTGTCAAGGGTTAATCCTTTTTTACTGCGAACTCGGTTCAAGTACACTCGAATGAATACGAACTTTAATTTAATAAATGTTTCTGTTGAGTGATGTGCAAAAAAACTCATTTGAAAAACATTATTTGAAAAAATACTTAAAAATAAAATAAATAAACAAAACAAATCTCACAAGAATTAAAACACACACATTCCCAACCACCAAAACGCTCACACAAAACCGCGTGCTACACCTAATAAAGGCATCCTTCGCTAATGCTATTGTTTGCTCCACACAGAACGAACGGCTACACGCAAAAGCCGAATCAAAGGATTTCGTTGAATAGGCAAAAGAGTAGCAAAAGATGGTGGCTTTCCGTTTTTTTTTTCTCTCTCTCTCTCTCTCTCTCTCTCTCTCTCTCTCTCTCTCTCTCTCTCTCTCTCTCTTTCTTTTGTTCCCGCCACGTTCACGTGTGTGCGTTCGTGTGTGCAATCCTTTGTTCTCTCTCTCTCTCTGGGAGTTACACAAAAGCGAATACAATTTGCTTTGGGTTTCATTTTTTTCTTCTTCTTGCATTTTTAGAGGAACAAGCACAATCTGGCTCGGCTGCCGAGTTTAAGTCCTTTGACAATGTAAATGTTTGCGAGATTGTTAAATCTTGTAAACGCCACTTTGTTTCTACATAATGGTTGGAGGGGGTGGGGGTGGGAGGGCATTGTTGTCGAGAGAGTATACTTCTTGGGAGATTATTTATTTACTTTTCGGTTTGTGGTAAAGTAAATTAAAACCAGTATTTTGGCAAGATTAAACTTTTCATAATTTGTGAGCTTATTGTTAAAAAAATGTTTCGAGTAGAATGTTGCAAGTATTTTCAGCACCTCAATTTACTTCATTTTTTATGATTAAATATAAGGCCATTATAATTTTTGTTTAAATGTGTGTGTTCTTTAACTACCCATAGGAACAGAAACCAAAATTTAAATGAATCAAATATTTTTTATGACGTTGATAAACTTTCCCAAAAATCGGTATTTTTTAAATTTATTTTTTATGTTTTTTTATTTGCTTTGATTTGAAAGGGCCTTCCCTAAAATCAAAGAAGCCATTTTGCGTCATTCGTTCTTATATAAGATTTTCAGCCTCAATATTGTAAGGACTATTCATTAAAAAAAAACACTTTTTATATTTCACATTTTGACTCTTAAAATTAATTTAAGCATGAAAATTAATTAAGTTTTTTTGAATGGTTAAAAGATTAAAAAAAGAAAACTTATAAGTTTTACTTGAAATGAGGAAAAAATTAGTATTGTTGTCAATTTTTAATTTTGTAAAACAATTTTTGAAACTTTAAAATCGCTTTATGATAGTTCCCTTCATTTTTTTTATCAAAATGGGATTTGAAATAAAACAGATACTTTTTGGAATGTTTGCGAAAAATCGAAAAGGTCATAAAATTTCCATTTCATTTGTCTAAGAAACCATTAAATTGGACCTCTTGTTGTTGAGGTACTGGTACAAATAGAAAAAAAAACAGAAATAAATTAGGTTTTTAAAGTTTTAAAATTTTTTTTTAAATCATAATATTTCAAAATTATGTGTTTTTTTTCAAAACTAGGCCGTTGCAAATATTTTTCGAAGTTTATGCCCACGTTCGACTCTAACCAAAGTCAAGGGAGAGGGTGCTACAAAAATATAAAAAAAAACTGAAATTACGAGTCATGGTTTCAACATTTCAATAAAAAAAAACAAACTGTTATAAAATGCATTATACACCTATCCAGTTGATTTGCAATCATTAGTTTCCAAAATATCTAATTACCAACAAAAAAAATGGGGAAAACGTATTTGCGGTGCTGAACATTGGAATTTCATTTAAAAAAATTCAAATAATTTTTAAAGGGGCCCAAACGTCGATGGTCAGTCGAGTTACTTCCATTAAAATTTTGAAATTCCTTGATAACTTTTTATGACCCCTTATTTTTTGGGCCATTTTTGAAGAGGCCACATAAACTTTGAAAAATATATGCAACGGTCTTAGGATTTTTTCTTGAAAATTGCCAACACTATTTATTTTTCAACCTATGCCTCAAAAGTTGTACCAAAAAATTAGATGAGATTCAGCTAATAAGCGATTATATTTGCTTCTAAAAGGGGGTTTTTACTAATATTTTAATTTTTCAACCAGGGCTGCGGAGTCGGGTCATATTTCAAGCAACTCCGACTCCGGCTTTCTGAGATTAGCCGACTCCAACTCCGACTCCGGCTCCGGCTTCAGATCCAACCGATTCCGACTCCAGCTTTCAAAAAATCTCCAACTCCACATATTTTAAAATATTTCAAAAGCTAGTTTACTATTATTTCGAAAACATTGATGAATAAAATTATTTAAAAACTCTTTAAGTGAAAAAACCGGGAAAAAGTTTCTAGTTTTACAAGTTTTAGACGTCATTGAAACAGAAATAAAAAACGCCAGTTTTACAGGCATTTTCAAAAGAACAGTTTGTTAAGTAAATTTAGATTTATTTACTTAACCTCAAATTTTCATTAAATTGATTAAAAGCTAAAATATTAAATTGTTATTTTTAAATGATCATTAAATGAAAGCTAACCTTAATGATTGATTTAACAAATAAATTCAATTTGCTCACTTTTAAGTTGACATTTATAAGAAGCACAGTGACTGTCATAGTCACCTTGTATTTTTAAAAAACAATTATAAACGAAACTATTTTTTAAAGCTCCATTGAAATTTTTAAGACGTACATGGACATCACGCCAAGGCTGAAGAAGTTTATTTTTACAAATCAATGTATCTAAAAAAATCTTCGTGGTAAGAACGCTTAAGGGGTCCCTTTCAAATATCCGTGACCTAGAAAGTATTTTACCTCGGAATTTTGGATTTATTTAATTTTTATTTTTTTTTATATATATTTAAAGGAGGCGCGCGATACTTCTTGCATCTTCACCTAAAACGAAGCTTTATGAATGGTCATGCGCCTATGAAAATATATGAACAAACCTAGAATTGGATAAAAAACAATTTATCCTGTGGATTTTCTAGGTCACGGATATTTTTTTATCTTGAAATCCTGTCCTATCCTGAAATCTTGAGATTTGTTCAACGATAAATTGCAACAATATCAAAATAGTTTTCCTAAGGATCAACATTCTCAGACACTTTTAATTTTTTGTACAAAGATATAAACAAAATGCGCATGTTGAGTTCCAAGTAATAGATTGTTATAATCATTGAATATTTGTTGGAAGAGTTATCCTGTCAGTAATTTTTTTGTTTTCGACCTCCACAAATTTATATTTTTTTATGAACCTCGAAACTTTTTTCCTGAACATTGATTTACTTAAAACCACCAAGACATTCGTTATCGGGGTATAAGATGACTGTGTGTGTACTTTTTTCAGAAAGAACTTGATTAAATTTGGTCAAATTTGAGTTTAAAGGGTACATAAATATTGGCAAAAGGATGCACAGGTTATCATTTAGTGACCTCTAAAAAAATAAAAATGGCAACGCAGCGCATGCAACTTGAAAAAAAAATCAAAATTTAAGAAGTTTTGTAAGTTAATCTGTTTTATAGCAAATACTCAAAAAGAAAAAAAAACAAAATTTTTGTTGAATTTAAGATATATCCGACTACGACTTAAACTCCGGGTAATCAGAATTTTTCGGCTCCGACTCCGACTCCGACTCCAGCTAATAAAATTGAGCCGACTCCGACTCCAGCTGTTCGAGTTTTTACGACTCCGACTCCGACTCCGACTCCAGGCTTTCCAAAAAGACCCGACTCTACCGACTCCGGCTCCGACTCCGACTCCACAGCCCCCCTTTCAACTAACTTGATTGGTAATAAACAAGCATGCGTCAAACAAAAGTTTGTGAAAAATGAACAGACTTTGAATCAGAAAAAAATGTACTTCAAAAGTATATATAAATTTACTTGTTGTTTTTGAGTAACTGCACTTTTTCACTCAAATAACATCAAAAACTAGCTTACACAAATAGTTTAAATCTATTTTAACGGTAAAAAAATCGATGGAAAGAAGATCAAATACTTTTAGTCTTCCACAATAAATAAAGTGTGATTCAGAAGACCAGTACAAATAACTTCTTCTTTGTAAATTTACCTCGATTTTTGTAGACCAAGAACTACACATAATAAGATGTAAATTTACACACAGTTTGAGGTACGCAAAGTAACATGCCATGATTTTTTGAGCATGTATGAATTCGTCCAAAACATTGTTCTTGAATTATTTTTTCTATTTCCATCCAGAGGTGCAGAATTGAAAATCTAAAAGTTATTGAACTTTTTTTTTCAATTTATGTGGTTAATTGGTCAATTGTCACCTTGTCACCTTTATAATCCGAGGTGGGTCAGTTATAACCGATGTTATTCCGGATTAAAATTTCTTTTTCCCGGGTGACCACATCCAGAAAATAAAATATATAAGGATAGCAAAATTCATTTGAAGTTACCAAAACAGACCTGGGACAATATGTGACCATCCCTGGGTGTTTGGCAATCGGTTCCAGATATGACCACGCCTCGGGACCGCTTCCGGTTAACCATTTTTACAATATTGATGCAAGCTAATGTTTTTTTTTTTTTTTTTTGTAAGGAAATTGTCCACGAAGGGGGGTAAGGTTGGAAATTCCAAAAAAATGTCCACGTGGTTTATGGACGGTCCCTATCGGTGAATATTGAATTAGCTACCCAAAAGTTACCCAAATAGCGGAATGTTTTATAAAAATAACAAGTAAAGGTTCAATAAAGTAACCCAAATGACGGTAAGGACTGATGTGGCCAATTTGGCATAACCCTGGAATATTGGGAACCCGGTTCCGATGGACCATCATTAAACAAATTAGTTTATTGAGATTATATCTTGATCAAAGCCCAGAGTAATCAAACAAAATTACAATAAAGTTTCTTGTTTGTTCTTGTCGGCCAATATGGCGGTGGTGGAGTATTGTAACATATAATCACCCAATCAAATTTGACCAATCTGAAGTCAACGAACTAAAATTTTATCTTAAAAATAAAAAAAATAGAAACTACGAAAAACCTCGGATAGTCAAGACTGGACTTCATTATTAGCTTGATGACATTTGATATTATAATTGATCTATTATTAAAGTTATACTTGATCCACAAAAGAACCCAATCAAAATTCTTTAAACTCGATTATATCGAAAAAAAATAAAGTTCCTAAATTAAACATCCCCTCAAATTAACCCGTCTACGCAAATACTCGTTTCCCCAACAACCTCCGAATGATGACAAACTGCCAAAAGCAGTCAGTGGTCGGGGAGAGCTACTTTTATCTGGCCTTTGCAAGTTCCAACAACTTTGTCCGGACCAGCCACTCAAAGTCAAGCGCTCGAAAACCAGTATTAATCCCTTTGCCTTCCTCTCGTGTAAAGTTTTCCACGCTGGAATTGGCGAAAAAGTTGGATGGAAAAAAAATGTCTTCTTACCTTTTTCGACTCAGTTCGTCTTCTTCTTCTTTTTCTACTTTGGTTGGCTTTTGTCTGTGTCTCCTCCCCCGCAAGCGAATGACACTCCTTAGCTATAATTTTCCATAATATAGTCTGTAATGATGACTTCAGAGCGGGCGGCAGCCCGAATAGGGTCCAAGTCAGTCTACAGCGCCCGTTTCACCCCACCACGTGGCCGGTCTACACCGTCTTCATAAATAAAGAAACTTTTTCGTTATAGCTACGAGCACACTCCGCTTCTGTTATTATCCTTCTGCCCCTTCTTCAAGCATCGGACCGGCGTCGTCGACGCTAACTACGATCCCCGACTTTTCCGGACAGATTTTCCTTGCGACTTGGCCTACTGGGTTTTTCTTCTTTTTTTTTCCTCCACTGACTTCGCACAGCTCAAAGAATCTCTATAAAGACGAAATTGTTATAAATCAACATTATTTTCGCCGGCTTTCCGCGGCCTCTCTGACCCAGAATACGGATTTTTTTTCCTGCGTCACCTCCGTTGGAGGTTTTCCTCTCGGCTTCCGCTTTGCCACATACACTATACTTTATTCACTTCCTCTGTAATTTTGCCTCTTTCGAAAATCATCTACCATAGCACCTCACACATCTACACTCAAATCAAAGCAGGCTCACCTCCTTCTTCAAGGGGTTTCACTTTCGGTACGAATTTCCACCAAGCCTACTACCACCACAAAACCACACACACACACACACTAACTCACAATCGTGGCAAACACTTTTACTTTTTTTCTTCCTTCAGAAAGCAAAATCTTTTTCTTCCTTACTCTCCCTCCCTTCAACCAACAAATTTTCCTCACATCCACACCCCACCCACACAGTTGATTGGTTGGTGTTAGTTGTTTGCCGAGGCGTATGAATTAATAACACCCGCACTTAACAAACTGCCCACCTCCGTGCCGGTTGATGGCCAAAAGATCCTGTGGAGAAAAAGAGAAGGGGGAAAAAAGAGAAAAGATTACTAATTGACCGGCAGAGTGCCTCGGCTTTAATGAGTTTCTTTTGAGAAATATCTAGAAAGGTCAAAGCGCCCATGGGCGCTCCCAGGGAGTTTACAGTCAATAACGGCGCCCGCCTTGTCAACATGTAGGTGCGTAAAAAGGCGCTCACAAGCTTAAAGTCTAATTCGCGACAGAGTTCCCTAACTTGAAGGTTTGGAGAAGGGAAACCGTTCTGGCAACAACGTCCGGTTTCCGGTCGTCACGAGGAAGGGGAGTGAAAATTACGGGGTGCTATTCGATTGCAGCCACCGTAGCGAGCGTATTTTTCCCGTCGCCTATAATTATGCACGGTCTGGAATTAAAATCTCCAGATGAAAGCACTCGGAGATGTGGAAGTGTTGCCAGCAAGCATTCTAGCACTTAATGAAACTTCTGTAGAAGGACTCTTCAAAAGGAGTTGAGGGAGGATGACGAAATGGGGTAAAGATATGGGCGAGTTTAAGTGAAATAAAAGAACCAAACCAGAAAAAACATACTTGCAAGAACATGCATTCGGCGTTATCGGGCCAAATCGAGTTAAGAACGCCATTTTGTGCAACTCGATTTCAATCCTGAGATATTCAACAAAAACCAAAAAAATGGTTGTTGCATGGTTTTCACTCTTCATATACAAAGTTTCAATCTTGTCGTGCTATCTTGACACATCCTGAAAATTGTTGCAAGTGTAACAACTGGTCAAAGGGATTTCAGGTCACTACGCGTTTGGCACACATGCATGCCCGACAATCGTAAACCTTGAAATTATAACTCGTGGTTCCGGCTATCAAACTTTGTGATAATGCACAAAATACGTTACGTGCTATGTTTTTTGTAAAAAAAACTTTTTTAACTATTTTTGCATTTTTTTTTTTTCGATGAAAAATATGTTTTTTGTCATTTTTACTTAAAAGTCCCTTTGTCACCACATTTCTATCTCATCGCCATTTCAGACTGCAAATTATTGAAAAACACGTATTTTTCGAATAGGTACCCAACAATGGAAGGGGTCGTACCGCCCCTCCGTCGCGTGATATCGAAAAAATGGAGCTTGAATTCGTGGTCAGGGGCAAAAGTCACCTTCTAGGACAAAGTTTCACGCCAATCGAAGAGGGGTCGGGCCAACTGCTGTGTGAGTTGGCGGAGGATTACCCATGTCAAAAATTAAGCTTTTTGTGAAACTATCTTATCTTTTCAATAAAAATAATATCAAAATATAAAAATTGATCTTAGATATTAAATCAGAAAAGACCTTTTCAAAATTCATGCTTGATTCATTTGGATGGAAAAATATGTAATAAATGCTCCAATTCATTTTATTTATTTATTTATTTTTTTGCTGTTCCAGAATATATTTTTTTATTAACGGTACACATCGATCAGGCATTTTGCATCGATATATCTGTTGCTCACACTTTATGAATTTTGAAAACTACGGGATGTAATTTTGGGTTCATCCTCAAAAGTACTGTATACAAAATTATTTACTTCAAATTTTGACTATTTTTTACAGCAATTTTGGAATAAGAAGACAACAACTTCCATGGGCGCTGTGTACCCTTAAGGAAAAGAAAACAACAATTCCGGCTCAAAGCTCATAATGTTCAGGTTCCTACTGATAACTCAATCTTCTCCGATATTAAAAAAAAACTTTTAGGAAGTCTCATCTTGAACTCAAATAAGCAATTTTTGTGAATATTGAGCCAGCTGCACTCAATTATAACATTTTAAAATTCTGAACTAAAACAAAATATATACACCCAACTGGCAGTCGCATGATTGTGATGCATGGCGGCATGAAAGTATATCAGAATCTGCATGAAATCTGTCCTCATGCATTTTTTGCGATATAGGGGTATGACATTTTTGCCCGTTACCGACAATTATCGACATTACCGACGGCTGATTGATTGTATTAGAGAAAAAAATCTAAATAGAACGAGGATTGAACCGTCAACTTCTTGGTTATAGGTCCGACACGCTACCACCGCGCCATGGACGTTCGATGAATTGAGAGGGACAGAGCACCAACATAATCTTCTCTCTGGAGTGTTGCTCGGGGACGCGCCAGCATTATATGTGTTGATGAGAGCTGCAGATCGCTGACATGTTTACACGAGGGCAAAAATGAGCTATGAGCTTGCTGCAAAAACTGTTAGAAAATGTAACATTTTCTGCAGCAAATCCACTGTTGCAGATTTTGATATATATTTTTCCTTTGGGTGTAGCTTAGATAAGGTAAGGCGGGTTTTTAAAGCTGTCAAAATAGTTAGCACGAAACCTGGATTTTATATGGAGATTTTCAGTATTTTTTTTTATTTATTTAATTATTTATTTATATTTCATTTTTTTATTATTTCATTTTTTTTACTTATTTCAATTGGAAGTGTTGGCTAACAAATATAAGCTAATGACATCCCGAGCAGACGGAAATAACTTGGAAATAACATTTTTTGATATTTGAAAATACTAAGCCAATAACATTTTATGTTATTTCTAACAAGATTTTTTATTCGACGTTATGATTTTTTTGGTATTGGATTGCTATTGTAATAACAGACTAATAACATTTTGAGTTATTCTTCGAACAAAACTTTGTTATTATTTTTTTGTTATTTTAACAACTAATCCTATCATCCCAATAACAGTTTCAGGTATTCTTCCATAACAAAAAATGTTATTCCAAACTTGTTGTGGCTTTCAACCAATATCAGACCAATAACAAATTTTGTTATGATAACATAAACTGTTATGAAACCCTTTGTTTGTAACCTTTGTTAATTTAACAATATTTGTTATTGAAATGGCATGAATTTTGTTATTACCGTCTGCCCGGGATTGCTCATAACTAAAAACATTTTTTTTTCAGTGTAGTTCAGTGGATGGTAATAACCTGGATAGTAAATTAGCTTGAATCATCAAAAAAACGATTTATTTTGAAAAATGGTCAAAATATTTACGAGACTAAAAATCAAGTCTGCCATATAAAAATTGCCAAAAAAAAAACAACAAAAAACTATTTTTTTCAACATTTTTATTTTTAAACCCGAGTAATTCCATGCAAAATAGGGAATCGGTTGTACCCGACCCTCTCCGATTTCAATGAAACTTTGTAGACATGTTATCCTACGCTTATATAAGCCATTTTTATCTATATGGAGCCAGTTCCACACGATAATGACATTTGAGAAGGGAGTAAGTGTTTTAAATATTTTTGTAATTCGGAATATAAATATTTCTGTATCTCGAAGCCGTTGCATCGTATAAAAAAGTGGTCAAAGACAAACTTGTAGGAAATTTGACGGGCTTTTCGAAAAAATACACTGAACGAAAAAAACACTCAACTTATATGAGATTTTTTGATTTTTAAGTTTAAAAGTCAAATTTGAGGGAGAGCCCACGATTTTTTTTCGTTCAAATTTTTTGTGAAGATAGCGTAAGATGTTACAAAAAGACTCACAAAAAATGCAGGATGGAGCATCTCACTTAAAAAAATACAAAAATCATTTACTGAAACTGTTTTTTTGAAAAGTGCTCTAAACGTCAAACTTTTCAAAAACCAAATACGGGAATCGATTCTCCAGACAATTTTACATAAAAGTCTCCATATTGACTACTGTCCTAAGTCCAATCCTTGTGAAGTTACAGCGGTTTTAAAAATTAAAATGTTGAAAAAATAGGTTTTTTGATGGTTTTTGACAATTTCTATGTGACAGACTTGATTTTTCAGTCTCGTAAATATTATTACCGGAGAGCTCGTCCAATTTCCCATATGTTTGTCTTTGACCATATTTCAATTGGATGTATGGGCTTACAGATATAAGCTAATTTACTATCCAGGTTACTATACTACACTGAAAAAATATGATGTTTTCAGTAGTGAGCAATGTAATTAGCTTATATCTGTAAGCTCATACAACCAATTGAAATGTGGTCAAACACAAACTTATGGGAAATTGGATGAGTTTTTCGGTAAAAATATTTACGAGACTGAAAAATCAAGTCTGTCATATAGAAATTGCCAAAAACTATCAAAAAACCTATTTTTTCAACATTTTTATTTTTTAAACCGCTGTAACTTCACAAGGATTGGGCTTAGGACAGTAGTCAACAATGAGACTTTTATGTAAAATTGTCTGGAGAATTGATTCCCGTATTTGGTTTTTGAAAATTATGACGTTTAGAGCACTTTTCAAAAAAACAGTTTCAGTAAATGATTTTTGTATTTTTTCAGGTGAGATGCGCCATCCTGCATTTTTCGTGAGCCTTTTTGCAACATCTTAGGCTATCTTCACAAAAATTTTGAACGAAAAAAAATCGTGGGCTCCCCCTCAAATTTGACTTTTAAACTTAAAAATCAAAAAATCTCATAAAAGTGGAGTGTTTTTTTCTTTCAGTGTATTTTTTTCGAAAAGCCCGTCAAATTTCCTACAAGTTTGTCTTTGACCACTTTTTGATACGATGCAACGGCTTCGAGATATAGCAATATTTAAATTACGAAATACAAAAATATTGAAAACACTTACGCCCTTCTCAAATGTCATTATCGTGTGGAACTGGCTCCATATACATAAAAATAGCTTATATAAGCGTAGGATAACATGTCTATAAAGTTTCATTGAAATCGGAGAGGGTCGAGAAAAAAGTACCTGAAAAATTCCTGTTTTGAGCTGGAATTGCTCACCCGCTGTAGATTTACAAGGATTCGGCTTAGGGCATTGGTCAATATGGAGACTTTTATGTAAAATTGTCTGAAGAATCGAATCCCGCGTTCGGTTTTGAACATTTTGACACATAGAGCACTTTAAAAAAAAACAGTTTCGGTAAATGATTTTTTTATTTTTTAAGGTCAGTAGTTCCATCCTGCATTTTTCATGAGCCTTTTTGTAACATCTTAGGCTATTTTCACAAAAACTTTGAACGAAAAAAAAAATCGTGGGCTCACCTTCAAATTTTACTTTTAAACTTAAAAATGAAAAAATCGCAAAAAGCAGCGTGTTTTTTTCTTTCAGTGTATTCAGTGTGACGATTGATACGATGCAACAGTTCGAGAAACAACGATATTTAAATTCCGTACAAATTTCATCGGATTTTTTTTCTGTAGGGTTGCCAATCTAATCCGAAAAACGCGTTTAGTAGATTTTTTAAACGTTCGATGAAATTTTCTCGAAAAATTGTCAAATTTTCACTTTTCTGATGATGGTAATATTGCATCTGGGAAGGGGTACTTCTTTTATGGCAGAAAAAATGTGTGTTATGTCACTTTTTCACTCTAAATTGAGGTAAAATTACATCATGAAATATTTGAACTTTCAAATTCAAATTTTCCAAATTTCCACATTTTATTACTGTGCATATAAATTGCGAACTTTGTACTAACTATTTATCAGCAGAAAACCCGCCTTACCTTATATAATGTATGTACATTATATACCAATGATCCTTATCTGAAATATTTTTATCGGACTCCTCGGGAAAGTTAGGTTTGAAACAAAACTTTCACAGCAAAAAATCCGATGGTAAAATCGCATGCAAAAGCATGCACATCACCTTCGTCAAAAGAAACACTTAATGTACATTTTTTTGCAAACACAAAAAAAGTTGCAACCGACGGGATTCAAACCCAGCACCAACGGTAAGGACCGGCGCCTTAGCCCACTTGGCCATCAGACCGATCAGACGCATAAATGAGCTTGACATTTCGGTCAAGTAAGTTTCCCATACTGATGGGCTACATATTTCAGGGTGTAAAATCATATAAAATTGCATAAAATAATGCAATATTTATTTTACAAACAGGCCTTTTACACGCAGCTGGATCACTACTATTTTAGCTGTGTTGTTTTTCGACGCATAGAATTTAATATAAAAAGACGAAGCGTTGTAAAAACAGCTTTCATTAGGAAGAATAATCTGTTGCAAAATATCGATACTGTGGTTCTTCAATTATCTGCAGCGATTCAGATCACTTATCACTTAAAATTAATCACTTAAAATCATTTTTGCCATTCCGTCATAAAACTACTTACTTTTCCTGTCATTCTTGAACGACGAAATAGTCTACTTTTCTGTACCAAAAAATCGGTGAACCTCGTTGGATAAATGTACGACTCGTGCTGAAAAAATCTTCTTTTTGCAACTTGTTGCATAAACTACTATTTCGTAAAGACCATTGCATAACCCTTCTTCACAAATGTTAGCAAAATGCCAACATTTTTATCAATTCTCAGCAAATACACCCAAGTTACGCACAACTTTTCCGAGGAAGTACGACAGCGCTTCCGCGCGAGCGAATAGTTTACTCAACAAAACTTCGACCATGTTCAAACAGCCAGTTTGAAAACACAGCAGTTTAGATATACTTGACAAAGAGTTTAGTTGCTCTCTCAAGTACCCTGGCCCGGTTGGCAGATAAGAAAGCTAGGCAAAATATTTTGCAATCGATTTTTTGTTTTTGCATTCGTCGAGCTTCTTGAAAAGTTTCCCCCAGGAGGACACTTACGTGTGCGCGCGATATTTGCTCGGGTTTGGCAAACAAATGTCCAACTTCCAGATGATGAATGTCCTCCTTCGTCACCAGTCGTCCTCAAGTATTGACCGCCCCACTTGATGCAATCAGATCAATCATTCACCTCCGACGGGTTGTGCTCCGTCCGTCCATTTGTGGCCACACTCCTCTTAATTCAATCAATTCTGACAACGCACTTCTTCGCGTCCCAATTGTGTGGTTCAACTGATTAAGCCTCAGCGCGGATTGCCGGGTTCGACCATTTCCGGAAAAACTCAATTAACATACACTGGACCACAATGTGTGTGTATTTTGTGTTTGGACTTCCCAAAATAAACAGAGCTCGTGATACCCCTTAATCCACTCAAACACCCGAATTAGGCCACACACAGCCGGAACTGCCCGTCTTCACCCAGAAATCCACCGTTCCGCAACGGAATCCATCCAAAGGACACACTTGTACCGATGTCCCTTTTCGATAAAATACACACCGAGGTCAATCCGGAAACCTCTCACAGTAGAACACACACACCAGCGCCGTGCCACTTGTTGTACCTCTTCCCTTCCCTCGCGGAGGGAGTTCACAACGGTCCAACGGTCCTGCCCCCCTGGTTCTTCCCTCAAAACGCGTCCCACGTGTCCCCCGCGCTCGCAACTTCCACCTCTCTCTCTCTCTTGTGGGCCTATCTTACAAACGGTGAACACCTCACATATTCCGCGGGTCGGCCGAGTTCCGGGCTGTGATCCTCGGCGGTCGAACGTTCGGTGGCAACTGAACCCCCTCGGTTGTCCAGAACGAAGAAACGGTCACCACGAACCCGCGCTTGAGACGCGCAAGCGCCTGCCCAAGGTCTTTTTCTGCTCTCTCAATCTAGTCAACCTTGCGTTTTGTCCAAGTCCATGTACAGGCGGGTAGAACTTTCGCGATGGTAGCGAACGAGAGAGAGGGAGTGAGAGAAAGCTTGGGACTTTCTCTCTGGCGCGCGCTGGAGGCGGGAGTTGGGAGAGAGAATGGGCGAATACGAGAGGGAGAGAGTGGGTTTCACTTTCCGGGGTGTTCCCAGCAACAGCTGAGACAGCAGCAGTGGAGACGCGGTTGATTAACAGCTGGAGCGCGCGCGAAACGCGTGTGAAGGATGGTGCGACTCCACTGAAAGGGTGTAGTTTGCAGGGAGAGAAAATAAACGTAAAAATTTAGTGAGCCAAATAAAAATCATTTGCGAAAAAAAGACCCGGAACATGATCCTGGGTATGATCCATTCTCGATTTCATTCGGTACTCAGAGCTCAAACTGCATGAATTTTCTTGAAGATTCCTTTCAGATACAATATTTGAAGAATTTTCTTATAATTTGATGAAATCTAAATTTTCTAGGCTTCCGAAAACGTCAAAAATTAGACAAAAAATGGCCGTATTGTTGGCTAAAACTTCATTAAATTGTTATTTTTTAAACCGAAACTTATTCTGTTAGTCTTCAAATGCTTAAAAACGCAATTTCTGATAGATTTATATGACTGCCAATACGAACTGTACATGATATTTCAGAAAATAATGCTTTATTTATTTTGCACAAAGGCCTTTTACAAGATGTTTTTTTTTTTTTTTTTGCTGATTAGGTCGTTGCAAATATTTTTTGACCAAGGTTTCAAAATTTGGATGAAGATGCTTTAAAGCAACCCGAGGTCCAATCTTCAATGTCTCTTAGACAATTTCATAGAAAATTTTCCGAACTTTTAAAAAAAAATATTTTTAGAGATGGTCACTATTTTAAAAATTGAAAAACTGCAAATATTTCGCTAAAATCAAACTTTCGGTGGCTATATCTCGAAAACAGAGCCCTTTATCAAAAAATCTGTACAGTACTTTTCGATTGGAAATTCAATTTTACATAAAAAAAATACGTCAAATTTATTTTTGCTGAAATTTCGATTTTTTTCCAAAAATCACTATTATTTTCAAAAATTCATAACTCGGCTGCAGATTTTTTGACCATGTTTCTCTATGGCTCAAAAGTTGCGGGTTTTTATCCTCTAAAACATATCAAAAAATCTCGAAAATAAAAAAATACGGATTTTTGAAATTGAGTTTTTGTTAAAAATATGATAAAAAAAATCCGCAATTTTTTATCCGTGTAGTCCTCAACAATACCTACAACTTTGCCGAAGACACCAAATTGATCAGAAAATTCATTCAAAAGTTACAGCTGTTTAAATTATGACGTACCATTTTTGTATGGACAGCAGACAAAATTGTATGGAGGCTTGTATGGGTGAACCAATGACACAAAATAGCTTCTTTGGTCATAGGGAAGGTCCGCACAAAGTTTGAGTCGAATCAAAAATTACAACAAAAAAATGGTCGAAATCAGCCAATTTTGTAGAGAGTTGTTCTCATATAAATTCAAAATGTTTTTAAAGGAGTTCAACGCAGGAAAATGTATTCTAACTGGTTTTCAGTTGATTTAACATTCATTTTGATTATTTAGTTTTTCGAAAAAATATTTTTTTTGCCCCCTAATTTTTCGGGCTATCTTTGAAGGGAGGGGGGCACATAAACTTTGAAAAATATTTGCAAGGGCTTTAGGCCGCCCCCCCCCCCCTTTAAAATCGGTCCAAAAAATCATACATTTTAATGTAATAACAACATTTTTTTAAAATACTCAACATTTGCACAAAATTACGTATTTTCAAAAAATACTCAAGATTTCAGTTTAATGCAATATGGGTATCAAAAAAACGGGGATTTTTCATACATTTGGAATGTAATAACAATATTTTCACAAAACTACGTATTTTCGAAAAGAATACTCAAAATTTAGTTTTTCACAATATGGGTATCAAATGATTGGAATTTTTTCAAACATTTCGAATGTAATTACAACCTTTTTTTAAAGTACTTTTAAAAAATTCACCAAACTATTTTTTTATGACTTTTTGTTCACTCAAAATTTCTGTTCAGTAACAAATGATCGGATTTTTTTCAAACATGTAATAAATTTTGAAACTTTGAAATTTTAAAGTATTTTCAAAAAAGGTTGTTATTACATTCGAAATGTATGAGCAGTTCTCTAGGATTTCGGTCATTCGATTTTTTTTGTATTTTTTAATCCGACTGAAACTTTTTTGGTGCCTTCGGTATGCCCAAAGAAGCCATTTTGCATCATTAGTTTGTCCATATAATTTTCCATACAATTGGCAGCTGTCCATAAAAATGATGTATGAAAATTCAAAATCTGTATCTTTGAAGGAATTTTTGATCGATTTGGTGTCTTCGGCAAAGTTGTAGGTATGGATACGGACTACACTGGAAAAATAATACGGTAAAAAAATTTGGTGATTTTTATTTAACTTTATCACTAAAACTTGATTTACAAAAACACTATTTTTAATTTTTTTATTTGATATGTTTTAGAAGGCATAAAATGCCAACTTTCAGAAATTTCAGGTTGTGCAAAATACGACCGAGTTATGAATTTTTAATCAATACTGATTTTTCAAAAATCGAAATTTTGGTCGTAAAATTTTCAACTTCATTTTCGATGTAAAATCAAATTTGCAATCAAAAGTACTTTACTGAAATTTTGATAAAGTGCACCGTTTTCGTTATAGCCATATTTAAGTGACTTTTTGAAAATAGTCGCAGTTTTCATTTTTAAATTAGTGCACATGTTTGCCCAGTTTTGAAAAATATTTTGAAAAGCTGAGAAAATTCACTATATTTTGCTTATTTGGACTTTGTTGATACGACCTTTAGTTGCTGAGATATTGCAATGCAAAGGTTTAAAAACAGGAAAATTGATGTTTTCTGTTTCACCCAAACAACCCACCATTTTCTATCGTCAATATCTCAGCAACTAATGGTCCAATTTTCAATGTTAATATATGAAACATTTGTGAAATTTTCCGATCTCTTCGAAAAATATTTTGGAATTTTCAAATCAAGACTAACATTTCACAAAGGCCAAACATTCAATATTACGCCCTTTTAAAATGTTTGTCTTGATTTGAAAATTCCAAAAATATTTTTTCGAAAAGATCGGAAAATTTCACAATTGTTTCATATATTAACATTGAAAATCGGACCATTAGTTGCTGAGATATTGACGATAGAAAATGGTGGGTTGTTTGGGTGAAACTTAGAAAACATCAATTTTCCTGTTTTAAAACCTTTGCATTGCAATATCTCAGCAACTAAAGGTCGTATCAACATAGTCCGAATAAGCAAAATATAGAGAATTTTCTCAGCTTTTCAAAAATATTTTTTTCAAAACTGGGCAAACATGTGCACTAATTTAAAAAAATGAAAAACTGCGATTATTTTCAAAAAAGTCACTTAAATATGGCTATAACTTGAAAACGGTGCACTTTATCAAAATTTTAGTAAAGTACTTTTGATTGCAAATTTGATTTTACATCGAAAAATGAAGTTGAAAATTTTTACGACCAAAATTTCGATTTTTGAAAAATCAGTATTGATTAAAAATTCATAACTCGGTCAGTGATTTTTGCACAACCTGGAAATTTCTGAAAAGTTGGCATTTTATGTCTTCTAAAACATATCAAAAATAAAAAATTAAAAATAGTGTTTTTTTGTAAATCAAGTTTTAGTGATAAAAAGTTAAATAAAAAAGTCACCAAATTTTTTTTTACCGTGTATTATTTTTTCAAGTGTAGTCCGTATCCATACCTACAACTTTGCCGAAGACACCAAATCGATCAAAAAATTCCTTCAAAAGATACAGATTTTTGAATTTTCATACATCATTTTTGTATGGACAGCTGCCGAATTTGTATGGAAAATTATATGGACAGACTAATGATGCAAAATGGCTTCTTTGGGCATACCGAAGGCACCAAAAAAGTTTCAGCCGGATTAAAAAATACAAAAATTAAAATTGAAGAAAAAAGACCGATTTCGTAGAGAATTGCTCGTATACAAAAATTCCAATCATTTGATACCCATATTGTGACAAACTGAAACATTGAGTATTTTTTCGAAAATAAGGCCGTTGCAAATATTTTTTGAACTTTATGTCCCTCGACTCTGACCAAAGCCGAGGGGGAGGCGAAAAAATAAAAAAGTATGAAAATTGAAATTACGAGCCGTGGTTTCAACATTTAAATGAAAAAAAGTGTTTTCAAATGCATTATACATCTGTCCAGTTGTTTTGCCATCATTAGTTTCCAAAATATCTAAGTTTTGACAAAAATTTCATTTTTTGAGAAAAATAATTTTTTTTGCGGTGCGGAATTTCATAAAAATGCAAAACATTTTTAAACAAGCCCAATCATGCCCAATATGATTATCAATGCAGAAAAGTGCATTTTAAATTGTTTTCAGTTAATTAGACATAAACTTTGAAAAATATTTGCAACGGCCTAAGTAGGTTTGTGATTTTTCATTTTGCATTTTCAAAAAATGTTGTTATTACATTCGAAATGTATAAAAAAACCAATCGATTGTTATCCATATTGTGAAAAATTAAAATTTTGTGTTTTTAAAAAATACGTAGTTTTGTGAAAAAATAGTATTTTTTTTTTAAATTGTTATAATTTACGAAATGTATGAAAAAAATCTCGATCGTTTGATACCCATATTGTAAAAAATTAAAATTTTGAGTATTTTTTTCAAAAATTCGTAGTTTTGTGATTTTTTCAGTATTTTCCCAAAAATTATTACATTTGAAATGTATGAAAAATCCCGATCATTTGATACCAATATTGCAGTAAGAATAATTTGGAGTATTTTTTCGAGAAACATTGCATTTTCAAAATACAGGAAATATACGTATTTTTGTGAATATTTACATAAGTGCAATCGATTGCTGTCATAATCTTGATTCCAAAAGACTATATGTTTTATGTTAGTATGATTTTTCATACGATTATAGCCAATGTCTCCCATATAGCCAAAATTCCATAAGCTCTTTGCTTCAGTTAAGCACTGGGCCGTGCTTAACCGAGGCAGCTGAACGAATCAAAACCGGGGCAGTGCAACACCAAGCGTGCAAAACCGGGGCTTGACTGTAGTTTGTTTATTCACTGTGATACATCTTTGATATCAGAAAAAATATGTAATTTCACCTCTAAAAATGTTTAATTTTACCACTTTTCTGGTGTAATGCCACTCTTTCAGTCTAAATTGAGGTAAAGAATTTCAAGTTATTTGTGATTATGTTAAAATAGAAAAATCATATCTTAAGAATGAAATAAAATGAAAAGTTATGAAATAAATTACTGTAAACAAATATTTCTGATTTTTTCTTCTAAAACGTTCCCCAGTGAACAAACAAACTGAGTACACGGAAGTTGTTGATTTGATTTGGACATTCAATCCTTCAAGTTTCAGTTTTTGGTCGATTTGGAGTGGAAACAGTCGGAAAGAACAAGATTACTTTAACAATATCGACAATTTTGTACCGAGAGCTTCTTAAGCAATTGCACAGAAAATATTGTCGAAACATGAAACAGAAATTTGTATTTTCAAAAAGAAGCAATGGGTGACTTTTTTTAAATAACAAAACACATTTATCTTACAAATTAGCCTTTTCAAGGCAAAAGTTGTCAAAAAACACTATTATTTTATTTTTATTCATTTGTATTCAACTTTTGTTTTATTTTGAGCTGAAACTACGCTCCCAACAATCAACTTTCATTACATTTATTTAATTTCATGTAAATATAAGATTATTTATTCCAAAGCACGTTTTCTGTATCACATAACAATGAAGCAAAACATAAACCAAACATTTGAAAATGTATGCAATAAACCTGGGAGCAACCCTCGAAAATAAATTACACAGCATCATAAATAACCTTCCTCCTGAACCCCTCCAAACATTCAAATTTAGAATTTCAAATAAACTGGCAAATACAAAATGCAAATTAGTGAAAACATTACAGCCAGTACTACGCTGTATTTTCATCATTTACATGTAAATCGCTGGATTTATAAAGTAAACAACTTTGATAACTGAAAAAAAACATTTACGGACATTTTTTAAAAAGAAACTATTTCTTCAAACTTCAATGCCTCACTCTCAACATTGTGGTCATACCACAAGCAGGCTCCAAATGTGCACCCTCATCATTCATTTTCGCCTACAAAACGAAGCCAATCTGCACAATCAGCTGAACTAGCCGATAGCAACGCGTTCTAAACTTTTCCACGAAAAGCCAAACATAAATGAGGCAAGATTAAGAGTGCACACACAGAACGCAACCGAGTAGGAAGAAGAACTCGAACACGCCTTCACAATGATCGAACTAATCCGACGAGCAAACAACACTCACACACGTATGCACCCTCAACAGCAAAGTGATTGGCGAAGCTACAAGAATGAAATTGTACACCCAAACGGAACAGCTGTGACGAGCAATGTTCTGAGCATTGCTGTCAAAATTAACCTTCCTTCAACCAGTAGGTGTTGACAATCTCAAACAACAACGTTTTAAGAGACTGTGATTGCTTCTTGCTTCTCTATCGATCGCTAGCATTGTTAGCATAGAGGTAGAAGGAGTGGTTTGGAAATCAAAAAGTCGCGGTTCAATTCTCGGTTAAGATCATCTTTTTTTAAAAGTTCAATTCAATTAATTGCAGTACACATGCAATTCACTTAAAACCCTAAACAAATAAATCATCCAAACGGCTTCCCGGGGGCCAACTTTGCTCCATATTGCTTATAGTTTCATAATTTTGAAATTAATTTCCGCCCATTTCCGGTGGATGCCCACCTCTTTAGCAGCCGGAGATCAGGTGCATAAATCATGCCGCAAAACTTTCCGGTAAGCGATAGAGCAAGGCGAGAGAGAGAGAGTGAGATAGAGATAGAGTGAGAGCGGTTGCACAAAACAATTTATGACATTCCGAAGCGGAAGGAGCTTATTGCGTTAGTCTGTCCGTCCTGTTCTGCTCAATGGACTCGTGATGGAAGTAATTTTAAACCAGTAATGTGACAGTTTGTAGCAAACAACAATGTGACCAGTTCCAAGGACCATTGCCATTGAAGCACAAAATAAAACATGTATTTTTATTTTATTTTTCGATGTAATTTTACATCAATCAACAGAACAAGCAAAAAGACAAAAAAGACAAAAAAGACAAAAAAGACAAAAAAGACAAAAAAGACAAAAAAGACAAAAAAGACAAAAAAGACAAAAAAGACAAAAAAGACAAAAAAGACAAAAAAGACAAAAAAGACAAAAAAGACAAAAAAGACAAAAAAGACAAAAAGACAAAAAGACAAAAAGACAAAAAGACAAAAAGACAAAAAGACAAAAAGACAAAAAGACAAAAAGACAAAAAGACAAAAAGACAAAAAGACAAAAAGACAAAAAGACAAAAAGACAAAAAGACAAAAAGACAAAAAGACAAAAAGACAAAAAGACAAAAAGACAAAAAGACAAAAAGACAAAAAGACAAAAAGACAAAAAGACAAAAAGACAAAAAGACAAAAAGACAAAAAGACAAAAAGACAAAAAGACAAAAAGACAAAAAGACAAAAAGACAAAAAGACAAAAAGACAAAAAGACAAAAAGACAAAAAGACAAAAAGACAAAAAGACAAAAAGACAAAAAGACAAAAAGACAAAAAGACAAAAAGACAAAAAGACAAAAAGACAAAAAGACAAAAAGACAAAAAGACAAAAAGACAAAAAGACAAAAAGACAAAAAGACAAAAAGACAAAAAGACAAAAATACAAAAAGACAAAAAGACAAAAAGACAAAAAGACAAAAACAAAAAGACAAAAAGACAAAAAGACAAAAAGACAAAAAGACAAAAAGACAAAAAGACAAAAAGACAAAAAGACAAAAAGACAAAAAGACAAAAAGACAAAAAGACAAAAAGACAAAAAGACAAAAAGACAAAAAGACAAAAAGACAAAAAGACAAAAAGACAAAAAGACAAAAAGACAAAAAGGACAAAAAGACAAAAAGACAAAAAGACAAAAAGACAAAAAGACAAAAAGACAAAAAGACAAAAAGACAAAAAAGACAAAAAAGACAAAAAAGACAAAAAAGACAAAAAAGACAAAAAAGACAAAAAAGACAAAAAAGACAAAAAAGACAAAAAAGACAAAAAAGACAAAAAACAAAATAGACAGGAAAGCAAAAAAAAAAAACAAAACATAAAAAACAGAAACTGAACAGAAATTTAAAAAAAAAACCTCCTAAAAGTTTATACCAAGCTGTTTTCTTCAACAAGAAAATAAAAACACAATTCCCTAACAATTGCACAAAAACTTGCACTTTCCAACATTAAGCAGATTTGCGGTACAGCAACAAAGAGAAAGCATCAACTTTTGAAACTTTTACTGAAAACTTGCGCAGACCAAAAAACACCCACTCCTATCAACAACCAAGGTCGCCCAGGTCCGCCTCAATGTGTCGTTCAAACTTTTCATCCCCTTTCCAGTTCATTCAGCACTAACTTTTTTCTTTTCTATTCACTGGCCACCTCTTGGCGTGCACGCTCCGAGTGGTGTAAAAATAGCACGTTGGAAATGTTATAAAACTGACACTATGCGAATTGCGGAAAACTTTAACGCCCGAGTGACTGGTGTGCCAAGAAAAATAGCGAAATAAACGAGATTGAAAAATGACTTCTCATTGAAGTTTCCACCTGGGGAATGCTACTTATAGTTGGTTCAGCATTGGAATCATGCTGTTGGAAGAAAAGAATGGAATTATTTTTAAGATTTAGTCTTACTTCAATCGGAAATGATTTACCATTCGATTAAGAATAACGATACGTTCGAGAAGGTGTTTAAATTGTGCGCCTTTAACAGCTGTTCCCACCGTCGTTCAAATAGCAATCAAATCAAATTTGTTATCGGGACACACATGTGTCACAGCAATGTGTGCCGCGCTACTGCCATGCCGATGCTCGAAAACAGAAATCGAGTGTGAGTTTTTAACATCAATCAAAACCGATTGGCCACGATTCTGTTACACCCAAAACGGAAATCGAATCGAAAAATCATTAAAAGAATCATTGAATCATTGAATCATTGAATGAGTGAGTGAGTGAGTGAGTGAGTGAGCGAGTGAGTGAGTGATTGTATGATTGAGTGAGTGAGTGATTGAGTGATTGAGTGATTGAGTGATTGAGTGATTGAGTGATTGAGTGATTGAGTGATTGAGCGATTGAGTGATTCAGTGATTCAGTGATTCAGTGATTCAGTGATTCAGTGATTCAGTGATTCAGTGATTCAGTGATTCAGTGATTCAGTGATTCAGTGATTCAGTGATTCAGTGATTCAGTGATTCAGTGATTCAGTGATTCAGTGATTCAGTGATTCAGTGATTCAGTGATTCAGTGATTCAGTGATTCAGTGATTCAGTGATTCAGTGATTCAGTGATTGAGTGATTGAGTGAACGAGTGATTTAGCGGAATTGAGGAATACTCATTGAATAACAACTGATAGAAGTCTCTTATTTGGGTGTGAAAAAGTGAAAAAATATTGTGAAAAATGCGTGAATCATTGATTTCTCAGAAACTCAACAGTTTAGTGCATGAACGTATCCGGAATGACAGCAGTACTTTTAGAGTGCGTTATCTTAAAATTGTTTTTTGAAATAAAAAACGATGGAGAAGAATTTAATTTTGACAATTCTTCGATTTAGATTTGGATTAGCTTAAAAAGATTGAGTTAAATCAAAGTTTTTAAACAAATTATCATTATTGATCGTTCTTTCTTACAATAACACGTAAATTTCCTACCCACTTACCCATGACGTACACGCCGGCATCCCGTGCCAAAATTTCAAGTTAAACACGTATAAAGCGACACTAATTAACGGTGTCTATTCAACCGAAGAGGTGCCAAATCGAACCCCTTAAATCTAGGGTAAGTCCTCCCGAGTTGGACAGCTAAAAAAAAACAGGTGAAATAATTTTCATTCAAATGAAACTTGCACTTAGTCTTTGAAAATATTCATTCGATTCAAACCAATAATAGGTGACATTACCCAGGAATCATCACACACGAGCGAGCATGAAATTGTATCATATCATTAGGTTCTCTCAAGCAAGTGTGGCGCGTAAAGTGATTCAGCCAATATTGAAAAGTTTCTTCTTGTGACAATTTCTTTAAGCTTCCGCTTAAATTTGGTGAAATCAAAACAAAATCACATTTTAATTTATTAAATATCAACCTGAAGCTAACAGTAAAAATCATTGCAAAATTAAAAGAAATCTTACGAGCAAAAAAATCCCTCAACTTTAATCCAATTTCCCGGCTGCAGTCGATTAAACGATGACCAGCGCGCCGCCGCCTCCGCCATTAAAATCGCCGCCATCTTTATTGGCAGTGTCGCCAGTATTGGAGAAATTTTTCCACTCTCACCCAGACTCTTTATGATTCTTTTTTTTTTCTTTCTATTTTTCCCCAGCCCGGTCGTTGGTCGTCCAGATCAATCAACCGTGCCACGCAGTCATTAACATAGATAATTGCAACTGCTGCTGGTGCTGTGATAATCTCTTCTTTTTTTTCATTTCCACGGCAACACGGACTTGACAGTGTTGTTGGTGTCACCCTGGGTGACGTTGTTTGTGAACTGTTTTGAATGAGTACAGCAGTGAGGAGGGAGCAAAAAGTCACTTTGTGTCTTTAGTTCGGCCTTATCATTTTGGGAAATATTTTAACACTTTGATGGACAGATTCTCTGATCGATTTGGTGTCTTCGAAAAAGATTTTTATCATCAAAACTGTTTAGGATAAAAAAGGCCGAAAAAACAATTTATAATTTTACTTACAAGCATAAGCTACAAAAATAGCTACATATTTAAACATTTGAATACATTATTAATTCAACCGCGATTCTCCAGAAATTCTTCGCCGGCGTGCCTTCCAATCAACTGTGATGTAAGAAAGGCTTCATCCATTAAAACGATTTGACATCATATGCCCTAAAATATATTCGTCGGCGTGCCTTCCGATCATCGATGATATAGAAAGGACTTAACCAAACAATACGACTTGCTTGTGTCAACAAAATTTGGACCGTTTTTATTAAAAACTACATAAAGAAAACAAAACAAAAAGAACTTACAGAACAAAAAGAAGTTACTTGTGACAATGAACGGCCATGATCAATGACGACCAACTTTTTCAAAACTTTTTTCCGTAAAATCGCGATAACTGGTGATGTGCATAAGCAAACCCCTTATGTCTATATATCAAAATTTTTGTAATTGTCTGCTCTACAACTTTGTAGAACATTGTTACACTCTAAAAAATAAACCTGCAAAGTTAAAAAAACACGAAATTTTAAAATGATTTTTTTTGTTCTAAATGAAAAAAATAACTCTTCGAGGTCAATAAAGATTCTAAAAGTACATAAAATTTCCCATAAAATGACAGGTTCCAAAAATTTTTACAGTCGAGTAACGGAAAATGGGAGAATTTTTAAAACTTTTTTAGCGTTTTTTTCGATGAAAAATACGTTTTTTTCGGAATTCTGAGTACGCCATCAAATCGGGCGTCTAATTTTACATAAAAGTCCCTTTGACACAAAATTTCTATCTCATCACAGGCTGCAAAATATTGCAAAACACCTCTTTTTTCGCATGTTCAAAAATGGAAGGGGTCGTACCGCCCCACCGTCACGAGATATCAAAAAACGGACCTAGGATTCGTGATCAGGGACAAAAGTTACCCCTTAGGACAAAGTTTCACGCAAATCGAAGAGAGGTTTGGGCAACTGCTGTGTGAGTTGGCGGAGAAATACCCACATGTAGGTAACCCCTTATCTTTTTTTAAAAAAAATGTAAGGAAAAAAACTATTTCTTCATAAAACTTTTTATCACCAAAACATAAATTCCGATACTTTTATTCAAAAATTTTGTAAAGATATACAGGAGCAATTCTCTGAGATTTGGGTCATTCGGTTTTTTTTTGTATTTTTCAATCCGGCTGAAACATTTTTGATGCCTTTGGTTAGTTGGTCCATATAATTTTCCATACAAATTTGGCAGCTGCACAGAAAAAAAAATGTGAATTTACTCGACACGGAAAAAATGAATCACATGTAAACTCATTTGATGAAAACTTGAGATTCGACGTAAACGGTTGAATCACACGTAAAATTATGGTTTAACGTATAATTTGTTGCAAATTTACATCAAATTGCATTTCAATTTAAAAGTTGAATGACGTGCAAAAGTGTTACATCATAAATGATGTAAATTTCGGAAATATTTTTTTGTGTGTGTCCATACAAAAATGATTTATGAAAATTCCAAAATCTGTAACGTTTGAAGGAATTTATTGATCGATTTGGTGTCTTCGGCAAAGTTGTAGGTTTGGATACGGACTAAACAGACAAAAAATGATACACGGCAAAAAAATTGAATTTTTAATTTAACTTTTTGTCACTAAAACTTGATTTGCAAAAAAAAACACCATTTTTATTTTTTTGATTTCTGATATGTTTTAGGGGACATCAAATGACGACATTTCAGAAATTTTCTGAATGTGCAAAACATTTTTGACCGAGTTATGATTTTTTTAATCAATTCTGATTTTTTTCAACAAATCAAAATATGAGTCGAAAACAATATTTTATATTTTTTATAAACAAGACTAACATTTCAAAAGGGCTTAATATTGAATAATTGACCCTTTTAAAATGTTAGCCCTGATTAAAAAAAGAAAATATTGTTTCCGGAAAGATCGGAAAATTTCACGAGTGTTTCATAATTTAACATAAGTCCCGACCGTGTGGATCAATCGGACCGCGCACTGGACTAACAATCCAGAGGTCGCCGGTTCGAATCCCGCGGCGGGCGCTCTAAAATTCTTTGTGTAAATATGGGTATTCGGCGCCGTCGCTCCGTGCCATACTTTCATACACTTAGGAGCCCAGGGCGGCGAAGTCCTTGTAGATTAAAAGGAAGACACTAGTGGTTGGTACTAGCAATGGTGGCCGACAGCTATAAAGTCAACTTCGTTTTTTCATAATTTAACATTGTAAATCGGACCATTAGTTGCTTAGATATCAACATTAGAAAATGGGGGTTTGTTTGGGTGAGACTTGGAAATCATCAATTTTCCTGTTTTTAAACCTTTGCATGGCAATATCTCAGCAACTGAGGGTCGTATCAACAAAGTTCAAAAAAGCAAAATATTGAGAATTTTCTCAGCTTTTCAAAAATATGTTTTCCAAAAGTGGGCAAACATGTGCACTAATTTTAAAAATGAAAACAGCGACTATTTTCAAAAAAAAATTAAAAAACTTGGAAACGGCGCACTTTATCAAAATTTCCCTAAAGTACTTTTTGATTGCAAATTTGATTTTAGATCGAAAAATAAAGATGAAAAATTTTGCGACCGATATTTCGATTTTTTGAAAAAAAACATTATTGATTAAACAATTCATAACTCGGTCAAAGATTTTTTACACATTCTGGAAAATTCTGAAAAGTGGGCCGAGGTCCGTTTTTTTTTTTTTGACGGAGGTGCGGTACGACCCCTTTTATTTTTGAGCATGCGAAAAAGAGGTGTTTTTAAATAATTAACAGCCTGAAACGGTTGATGGCGTACTGAAAATTCCGGAACAAACGTAGTTTTCATCGAAAAAACAATAAAAAAGTATTAAAAACTCTGTAATTTTTCGTTACTCAACTGTACTTTTTTTTAACGTGTCATTTTAAGGGAAATTTCATGTACTTTTCGAATCTACATTAACCCAGAAGGGTCATTTTTTCATTTAGAACAAAAAAAAATATTTCAAAATTTCGCGTTTTTTCTTACTTTGCAGGGTTATTTTTTAGAGTGTATTAATGTTCTACAATGTTGTAAAGCAGAAAATTACAAAAAAATGGGATATAAACTTTTTTTTCGTAAAATCGCGATAACTCGTAATGGTTACAGCAAACCCCTTATGTTTATACATCATTTCTATGTAATTGTCTGCTCTACAACTTTGTTGAACATTGTTACACTCTAAAAAATAACACTGCAATGTTAGAAAAAACACGAAAATTTATAATGAAAATTTATGTTCTACATGAAAAAATTACCCTTCTGGGTCAATGTAGATTCAAAAAGTACATTAAATTTCCCATAAAATTACATGTTTCAAAAATTTTCAAAGTTGAGTAACAGAAAATGGAAGAGTCTTAAAAACTTTTTTGGAGTTTTTTTCGATGAAAATTACGTTTTTTTCGGAATTTTCAGTACGCCATCAAATTGGGCGTACAATTTTACATAAAAGTCTTTTTGACACCAAATTTCTATCTCATCACCGTTTCTAACTGCAAATTATAAAAAAACACCTCTTTTTTCGCATGTTCAAAAATTTAAGGGGTGGTACCGCCCCTCCGTCACGAGATATTAAAAAAATCGGACCTCGAATTCGTGATCAGGGACAAAAGTTACCACTTAGGACAAAGTTTCACGCAAATCGAAGAGGGGTAGGGCAACTTTTCCAGATTTCGTGTGAGTTGGTAGAAAATTACCCAAATTTAATTAAACAAAAATAGCACAAATAAATTTATTCCGCTGAAAAGCAATGTCAAAAAAACAAAAAGTCCAACGCAATAATCCGAGTAGAGCTGACCAAAAAGCATTTTTTTTCGATTGAATTATCGGCAACTATTCGATGAGCTTTTTCTTTGAGCAACTAATTGAATTTTTAAAATAGCACAACCGAGTCTCTCTCGCTTGACAACGGAAAATGCCGAACCCATATAAAAAAGCACACACACTCACATCCTTTCTCACGATCGTGGGGGGAAAAAAGGCACCGGAAAAAATAAAATACGACATTTAATTACACGTAATTAAATACCCCAGCCTGGGTGGGAAGGCTATCACTTTGTGCCAGGATTTTTCATTATCCTGTGTGTGGATGTGTTTTTTTTTTCTGCTGCCCACTTGCCTTTTCCATGCATGTTTTTTTCTCCATTCACTAAAGTTGGAGAAAATCGAGTTTATGCGCTCTGCATCAGAACCCACAAAAACACTTGTTGCGCGAATCGGAAAGAGCAATAATGTAATTAAAATCGCTAAAATGGTTGCCACATTGTTTTAAACCAACAATGGGTAGGCAGATTCCATTTAAATAACGACATTTGTTTCACCAAAATCTAAAAATAAGAATAAAACAAATTGAGTCAAACGTTAAATTTACATCCTGCAATCAGCACCATGTAAATATAGTGCATCCCCTTAGGAAGGTTGCATCCTGCACCAAAACTCATTTCCAAATTCATTCTCAGTATGGCAACCAAAACCCAGGATTGGAATTGGTTGGAGTCGGTCAGGAGCAAACACCTGTCCCGGAATGCAATCCGACACTCTCTAGAGGAGTAGGCAAATTTGCCACTTCCATCTAGTAACTGGCAAAAAACAACCACAAACAATTTAAGGTCCGATCCGGGGGCACCGTGGAAAAAAGTGTAATATTACATGTATTTTGATGTAATTTTACCTCAGTTTGATGTAAAAAGTTTTTTTTTCTTCTTTACAAATTCCTGATGTAATTTTATCATGATTTTTAACTGTTTTTTTTCAGAACCAAACCCCGGATCGATGCGTTTTGTGATTGGGAATTTCGAACTTTCAGATAGAGAGTACAGCGCCTGCCGGATGGTCAAACTCAATTTGATAAAGCTGGCTCTATGGCACTCGAGCAACTCGATGCTGATACGTGCAATCCGTACGAATTTGCTGAACATCGTTAGAACGCACTGTTGGAAATATCTTCACCGAAAAGTTTAAAATCGAAATATATTTTTTCCAGTGTAACAAAAACACCAGAGTAGAGATTGGGTAGAATTGGATTTTCGCAAAACCAAACCCATCTAGAGCAGCTTGAGTTGTATGCCTCTGTGTGTCACTATTTGCTGTTGCTTTTCAGAACAGCACCAGCATACTAAATTTGCATAACAACGCCTACGCAATTGGTTGAACGTTTTGCGGTTGAGGCCGGAATTAGTTGTGACTACAGTGGAAATAGATTAATTGAGCAAATGGTGCAATTTCGTGAGCTTTATTGTGCTGTTATCAAATTCTTCAATATGATTCATTTTTTTTGCAGAATTATTTATGATTTAAAAAAATGACAAAAAAAAATCCTCTGTAAACTGTAAACTGAGCCTCACTTAACTTAACCATGCTAGATACTTTTGCGTAGGACCAATATTAATTGTCGTGCTCGGCAATGCATCGCAACATAATTCTCCTTGCACTAATCTCTGTTTCCCAACAGCGGCATGAAAAACTGAATCAATTTCTCACTCGGTAAACTTACACACAGATTCCCTGAGCTCTTGGTACAAGAAACCGGAGTAGTTTTGTAGAATTTCGTATTTTTTCGAGATTTTTAATTTATTAATTTTTATTTGAATGATACTTTTATCTTATAAAAAAATTTAAAAAAATAGATACACGGAAAAAAAACTCGAATTTTTCAGTTGACTCTATATTGCTAAAAGATGAATTCTCAAACAACGTTTATTTTTGAAAAATTTTGATGTGATTTAGGGGTGTAAAAGGGCATCTTTTGCACTAAAGTTAAGGATGGTGTCAAATCTGGCAATCGAAAATATTGTCAAACAAAATTTAAACAAATATTTGAAACGTAAACATTAGTTTGCATTTGCAAATGACTCTTTTTTGATAAATTGCACCGATTTCAACGGTCATTAGACGTTCTACCGAGATTCCGATCATCTCTCCCATGAGCGCATTCAAATGACTCCCGTCACCACGCAGCAAACACAAGGAAGAGAGCGAGACGAAAAACGAGAGAAAGAGCACGTTTGTCTCGTTCGGGCGGCTGCTTGAGTGGTGCTCATTTTCGTTCGTTTCGTCTTTGTGTTTGCGTTCACCGTTTTCACTGACAGAAAATTCTATCAAATATCGAGCCGTCCCATGCAGTGACAGATCTAGAGGTGGGAAAAACCGCTCTTTTTAAAGAGCCGCTCATTTTCGTTCGCTCTTTAAAAAGAGCCGCTCTTTTGAACGGCTCTTTCGCTCTTTTTCAAAATTTGGATCAAAAGGGTTTTTTCAAGAATCGTGTGATTTTATAAATTATTGCATATTGGACTTTTATAAAATAGGCCGCGTTTTCAAAATATCGAAGTATTGATGAACTTTTTTTTAAGCCGAAATTTTTTTTTGCATTACTGTGCAAGGGAATTTCACAAAAATTCATAATATTTTCGATCGATTCCAAAATGCTTTTTAATTTGTTTTCAGTTGATAAGACTTCTATTTCCATTAAAATTTTGAAGTTTTTTAAAAAAAATTAATTAGCCCCCTGATTGTTCGGACCGATTTTGAAGGGGAGGGGTGACATAAACATTGAAAAATTTTTGTAACGGTCATATTTGATAAAAAAAATAAAGCTGGAAACGAGAAGATGCCCTTGCAAACCATAGGTCTTGGTGGACCCTATATCAAGATTTCTACTCAAAACTAAACATTCGAGAAATTGAATTGCATACAAAATTGAATCTAGGATGCTGGAAAAATTGCTATTAATTTTGAAATTACGTTTATTTCTGCAAGAATTGAACTAATGCTGATATTTTATTTGGAGAAAATGTTTTTGAACTCTTCTCTACATTCTGATTATATAGATAAAGTCTATAATCGCTAAATTTTAATCAGACAAAATGATTATTTTTTTCCAAAATCTCTCAAATATTCAGTAGATTTTTGGTACTATTTGACAAATTATGATATTTGAAATGCTCATATTTGTATTCCGGTATAACTTCAATGTACACTCAGTTGTACAATGAAAAGTTTATTTAATTTTGCTTAGAAAATCATTTACTTTTGGGATTAATTTTTATAAGCATTGGAATTTTTGAATTTACATTTTAAATTCTCAAAAACAAATTTAATACTATTTTTTTTTTGGGAATTAGATAAAATATATTCTTAGCAAAAATCATGCCATATCGAAACGGTTCTTTCAAAAGACTGGAGTTTAAAAAAGAACCGCGTTTCTTTTTTTGTGAGCCACGGTTCGTTCGCTCTTTTCAGTGAACCGGCTCTTTGAGCGGTTCGCTCTTTTTTTGCCCACCTCTAGTTGAGATAAAGCTTTTTAATGTTAAAGCAACATGCTTTTACGAAATTTTCTGTTCTTTTTCATATTTTTTTAGAATTATAAAAATCTAGCCTAACCCTTTCAAAAATTCAAACTTGATTCTAAAATTATTAAAACAAAATATAGAAAACAGTAGAAAATTTCATAAGAGATTAAATTCTTAAGCTTAACCAGTAGATATCCGAGATATCGTCTATTCCACAAACTATAAAATCTATTCCACAAACCAAAGCCGTAAATGATGCAAAACTTCAAGGCATCATTCTAATATATCATCCTGCAAAAATAATTGACATGGTTAAGTCCTACGGGACACCGGAGCCGGTTCCAGTTGGACACCAATCGACATCAGCTCAGTGAACCGTTTCCAGTTGGAACCTGTTCCGGTGCCCGATGGTCTTGACCATGTCATGTATCTATACAGGATGATGTATTAGGATGATGCCTTGAAGTTTTGCATCATTTTCGGCTTTGTTTTGTGGAATAGATTTTGTTATATTGACCAAAAACCCAAATAGAAGGCCGAGGTACCCCAACGGAATCCGGAATATGTCCGTTAAAAGTGGACCATACACAGCAAATAAAGTAGTAATCCAGCTGCGTGTAAAAGGCCTGGGTGTAAAATAAATTTTGCATTATTCTATGAAATTCTGTGTAATATTACACCATGAAATATGTAGCCCATCAGTATGGGAAACCTACTTTATCGAAATGTCAAGCTCACATATACGTTTATCCTTTCCATTTTTTATCGGTCTGATGGCCGAGCGGGCTAATGCGCCAGTCCTTACTGTAGGTGCTTGGTTTGAGTCCCGTCTGTTGCAACTTTTTTTTGTGTTTACAAAAATTGTACATGCAGCGTGTAATATTAAGTGTCTTTTTTGACGAAGGTGATGTGCATGCTTTTGCATGCGATTTTACCATCGATTTTTTTGCTGTGTATTTGTCCCTCATCTGACAGTTTAAAATATAGATAAATCTGGATCTTTTGCAATAAGAAGCATCCAAATTGGTCAATTCTACCAAAAGTTATAAAATTTTTAAGACAAAAATAGGGGTCAAATGACTACCCGTGTGTTTGAGTGTTAGTAGGTTTTCCCATGAAAATTATCATACAAAATTGAAATGCTTTGCGGAAAGCCAAATTTTGAGGGGTTGTTTTGGGGCCTAATTATGATCAGAAAATAGCTATTGGATTTTTTTTTACATTTCTTGAAATTTTCCACACAAACGTCAAGCGCAACTAGTACGTCCATCCCGGGAATTCCCGGAACGAAAATCCCGGGATTTTTCCAAAACCGGGAATTTTCGATTCCCGGGATTTTTTATAATTTGTCCCGAGAATTCCCGAAATTGAAAAAAAATCAAATTTTGGGCCGGAAATATATTAAAATTTGTATTTGGCATATATCAGCAATAATTTGGCTTATTAGTGAAAATTGTTAAATTTGAGTTTACAGATTCACAAAATTCCTAGTGCTTTAAATATTTTTTATTTAAATATCTCTCTATATTTTTAAAAGACTGGTTATTACATTTATGAATATAAATAATTTTAAAAATTGGAAAAAAATATTTAAACTATTCAGACTTAAGTCCCGGTTTTCCCTAGTTGACCAAAGCAGAATAAAAAACAAAATGTATAAATTTTTAATATGTTTTTAAGTTATTACAAAAAAATTATTAAATCCACTTGAAAGATGATCACTCCTGAAAGTTTCATGAAGATATTTCATTATTAAACAGAGTAAGAGACGATTTAAGCACAAAATTTTGCCATGCGTTAAGCAAACTGTCAAACTTTGTGAACATTTTTTTTTTCTAGAGATAGGATGGACCAAATTGGCTGAAATTGGGGAGAAGACTCACAAGACCTCCCGTGTGTATGACTTTGCCCGATTTTTGAATTTTTCATTTTTGAAAAATGCAAGAATCAAAAGCCTTCTACTGCCCCTGTTCGCATAAATGTCCCATATGCATTTTCATCGTTTTTGAGTTATTTATGCAGTTTTGTTCAAAATCGTGTGCTCTTCCGAAAGAGCCTATAACATCCAGTACTTTGTTCTAGAAATCCGGAGGAAATCCAGTTTTTTCGCGAAAATTTAACACGTAGCCTTATATGTGGGACAAACTTCAAATGCGTTTTTCTCAGCTTGCTGTTTTTGCATATGGGACATTTATGCGAACATGGGCAGTCTAGCTTTTATATGAAAAACATAACAATATTTTTATCTTATTTAAAAATTAAATATTTTTAATATCGGCCTTCGTCAGGCACACGGAACCAGTTAAACGAGTGTTCACCAAAATTATGAGCCGATTTGGTCAAAGCAGTGTTGAGAAATCGTGGCACCTATTTTTTTTTAACTGCCAACTTCAAATTGTTTTATCTCGGCAATGGTACAACCAAAAGTTTTCAAATTTATTTTGTTGATAGATGAAAATAAATATTTTAATATCTTGAATTTTGATTTAAAATTGATTTAAAAAAGTTTAAATATGTTCTCGTACCAAACTCTGACATTTATGCCGATTTATATTTATTTAACCCCTTAAGCTATTTAAAAACTGTTGTCTAAGTTCAGATTGAAGTGTAGATTATCACCAATTAATATAATCAATAAATAAATAAAATGAAAATATAAATTTTATGACTGTTTATGGATCCTGGGAATTCCCGGGATTTCAAAAATATTTTTACCGTTTCCCGGGAAATTCAAAACCCGGGAAAATTGTACGCCCTAAGCGCAACCCACTCACCTGTAGATTCAGAACTGTATTGCTGTTTGAACATTCGTGTTCAAACTCAATCCAATTCAACGAATCATCTTTGCGGTTAACTTCACGCAGTAGGCCTGGCCGTTTTAACGTTTGTGATGTTTCAATGCAATCTATTTCAAGGGTTTTAGATTAGATTAGATTAGAAACGTCAAGCGCAAACCACCCCCAAAGGTATGTTTGGTCGAATTTTTTGTTGAATATTTACTGTTTGGCAAAGAGTATTATATTTTTTCAACTTTAATTCATGTGAGAAAAAAATTATAAAAACAATATTTTTTAATGAGAGTATAACAATATTAAATAGGTTTGAGAATACACAACCTCTTACATGATATACGTTCTTTTCAGAACAATTGATCATCAATTAAGTGAGTAAATCTAATTTTTCAGCTCGGGTGTCATTTGCAACCATTTGTTTCATTTCTAACGCCCAAGAAATGTTAATCCTCTGCCACTTAATCATCCCACACGGTCGGGGCGGCAAGTGTTTACCTAATCGCTCGTGTCCACTTGTTTCATCAGGGACCACTATTGTTGTCAATACAAGTGGGTGCGATTAGTCAGTTAAGTGCGTCACCATCCATTGCAACGGGTGGAGCTAATTTACTTTCTCATTTTTTTCTCAAACAACCCCCCTCGCTGGGAAAACCTGTTCAAACTCTGTACTCTGTATTCTGAGCTGTGTGAGGATATTTGTAATAAGATACAATGTATTCACAATGAAATTTGCAAAATGGTTAAAAACATTTTTTTCTCAATCATCTCTCCCGAGACAATTAACAAAAGTAATTTTTCAAAAATTGGCACTTTCTTGGCTCCCAAAGGTAAATAAAATAACTTTCCACAAAGTAGAAATCTGCTGAAGGGTTGCAACTGTCGAGGAAAATTTTGTCAGCCAGAGTTCACGTTTAGATTATTTCTGGACCATGGCGCGGGATTGTTTACTTTGGATCGGACGCAAGTCCCGGGTTTGCCGCCTTTAATCTCCACCAAGGTGGCGGTGGCCACCGCAGAAAAGACGGTTCCGCGCGAGGGTCGTAAATCGCGCGCTCGCGGAAATCGCCCAGAGCATGGCCAAAGGTGTGTTCGTGCATCGTGAGTTTTGTTTATTTTGGTGCAACCCCTAATGGGTACGGTTTGTGACGTGCGAAAGGTTGACACGATTTGGACCGTTAAATTCAGCGGGGAGGATTATTTTCTGCGATTTAATTCAATTGACAGAGATTTAACTCGATTGCGCACCTAAATCGTCGTGATCGTGATATCTTGTCGCACGTGCATTTTTGTAATAAATTGATTCTAGGACGCCATTTTGTGCAGCTTTTAATGCCTCCCGGGCAGACGGTAATAACAAAATTAATAATATTTCAATAACAAATCCTGTTAAAATAACAAAAAATGTTATTAATTTATCCTGAAGTTCAACTTCAAGAAGAAAAAATAATAACAGTTTCTGATAAAATAAAAAAATTTGGTATTGAAGCGATATTATATTGAAAATGTTTAATAACACGTTAATAAGAGGAAATGTTCCCGGGCAGACGGTAATAACAAAATTCATTCCATTTCAATAACAAATTCTGTTAAAATAACAGAAAGTCTTATGGAATCTTCCTGAAAAATCCATTTTTGCATAAGGGTTTAATAACAGTTTATGTTATCATAACAAAATTTGTTTTTGGTCTGATATTGGTTGAAAGCCAAAACAACTTTGGAATAACATTTTTTGTTATGGAGGAATATCGCCAACTGTTATTGGGATGATCTGATTAGTTGTTAAAATAACAAAAACTAATAACAAAGATTTGTTCAAAGAATAACTAAAAATGTTTTTAGTCTGTTATAACAATAACAATCCAATAACAAAAAAATCATAACGACGAATAACAAATCTAGTTATAAATAACATAACATGTTATTGGCCTAGTATTTTCAAATACCAAAAAATGTTATTCCCACGTTATTTCCGTCTGCTCGGGTTATACATTTCAAAAACTCTCCTAATAACAAAATTTGTTATTCGTTCGGTATACTGACTTAGAAATAAAATTACCATAAATCGCACAAATGGAAAAGTTTCTAAGTGTCCATAACACAATCTGTTATTATTTTTTCTTTTGTTAACTATGTTTAGATCTTTGGGATAATTTTGTCTGATTTCGTCGGGGTCATTATTTTGGCCTTGAAATGGGTTCCTTAAGCTAAAATTATTCTAAAAAGTTGAAATTTTGAAAGTTGATTTTTTTAATTATTTGATAGGGGGTATATCAAGGACTTTGTTTAAAATGGTTAGAACTATGGGATAATTTTGACCAATTTCGTCAGGGTCATTATTTTGGCCATGAAATGCGGTCCTTAAGCTAAAATTATTCTGAAAAGTTGAAATTTTGAAAGTTGATTTTTTTTAATTATTTGATATACCCCCTAAGGGACTTTGCTGAAATTGGCTAGAACTATGGGATAATTTTGAACAATTTCGTCAGGGTCATTATTTTGGCCATGAAATGGGGTCCTTAAGCTAAAATTATTCTAAAAAGTTGAAATTTTTAAAGTTGATTTTTTTAATTATTTGATATACCCCTTAAGGGACTTTGCTAAAATTGGCTAGAACTATGAAATAATTTTGACCAATTTCATCGGGGTCATTTATTTCACCATGAAATGGGGTTTCAAGCTTAAAGTTATCCGATAAAATTAACTTTTGAGAGTTCATTTTTTTTTTTAATTTTGTTATATTCCCTAACGGAATTGATTTATTTATTGAGAATTTTTGAAGTGTGAATAACAAAAACTGTTATTATTTTCACAGAGCCAGGAAGTCGGAGTTGACGTTGAAGTTCGAGCTGGAGTGAGACCTCGGAGACTGCATCGGATTCAGCAAATTTTCAGCAACTTTTACTTGGAGTCGGAATCTGTGAAGTCGGGTATTTTTGGAGAGCTGAAGTCGTCGTTGGCGTCATATCCTGCATCCAGAGTCGGAGTTGTCTTCAAAGTATGGATTCAAGGTCGCTTGGAGGTACCCGACTCTGCAGCCCTGACTAGTACAGAGGAGTTATGGCAACTGCAGGTTTATTTGCAAATTACAAATAAACCAAAACAATAACTTTTTTTGTTATGGAGACATACCAGTTCAATAACATTTTTTGTTATTATGCTGCTCCAGCTCTCCACACAAAATAACAAATCTTGTTATTCCTTCATGATTCCTTCTGTGTTATTGGTTTGTTATTGCAATAACAACATAATAACAGTTTAAGTTATTCTTCGAACAAATCTTTGTTATTAATTTTTGTTATTTTAACAACTAATCCGATCATCCCAATAACATATATCGATCTTCTCACAATATCAAAAATTGACCTTCCCGAGTTATTTCCGTCTGCTCGGGCTCACTTTTCGACCTCCAAAGATCCGTAAAACTCGATTTCAATCGATTCACTCTTCATATGAAATGCAGTTCCGATCAGACTGTGCTATCTTATGAGCGTGAGTGTGAGTGTGAGTGTGAGTGTGAGTGTGAGTGTGAGTGTGAGTGTGAGTGTGAGTGTGAGTGTGAGTGTGAGTGTGAGTGTGAGTGTGAGTGTGAGTGTGAGTGTGAGTGTGAGTGTGAGCGTGAGTGTGAGTGTGAGTGTGAGTGTGAGTGTGAGTGTGAGTGTGAGTGTGAGTGTGAGTGTGAGTGTGAGTGTTCAATCTAATACAGGCCGGCAGTGAAATTATCGAAAAGTATAATTTAAATCAGACATAAATTTCCCTCAAATAAATTGATGAAACATTAAATCTACAACCATTTCTTTCCAAAGCACTTGCCAAGTGTCTGCAAACCTTGGTGTTGGAAAATACCGGTTCTTTTTTCCCGGCCGCGCCCGGGTGCATTCCAGAGGAAATTTCTTGCGACGACGACGATCGCTTGGAGGATGTCATCTGTAGCCGCACCACATTAAGCAAACATGATTAACATTTTTCTTGGAGCGTAATGAATACCTTCTTTCTTTCTTTTCTTCACTTTTTTTTCTACCTTGCCTTGGGGTCTCTCTCTCTCTCTCTTTCGTTTTGCAAGCCAACTCGCGAACTGATTAACTGATAGTACGACGGTGCTTGGTGAGTGATTATAAATAGAAAGTCTCTTCTGCCCCTTGGTTGCCAGCTTCAACGTGTTGTTTTTCTCGTTTGCCCTTATAATACCCACTTTGGGTCAGGCTGTGTGTGCTGGCTCCGGGAAAACATTCCTTCTGGTCTGGGGACAAGGTTTGGTGTGCGCGAAGAAACTTCTTTGAGAAGAAAAAAATGTATCGCGCTGATAAAGATGAATCTTATGCTGAAGTTATCAGGATCTCCTGTTTTTAAAATGTTTTAGAAAAGATATTCAAAAAACGATCCATATTAAGAATCTGGCAACACTGTCAATAGCTATGAGTATTTAATAGATTTTTTTTTTTGCATTTATACAGGTAAACAGCAGAAGGTTAAAGGATCAAATCCGACCTGGATTCTCTCCTCAAATTTTAAACTTGATAAAATGCTTGAATTATTCCAATTATTCAAAGTATGATACAATTTATAATTTACCATAATTTCGCTGCCGTCCACACACCTTTCAAAAACTTCATAAATGATTAATATTATTATGAAACTGGCGTGAAATATCTTGACTTAAGTGGACTTTGGTCACGCTCATCACGATCACAACTAAATCATGCGAGATGATAATCATGAGGTTAAATCATCATCATCTCAAACATCACTTCTCCCGGTCCCGGCAGAGTCTTCCAAAGTCGGCCGCTAAATTGTAGCGATAGTGTGCGTGCAAAAATCCAGTCTTTCTGGTCCAAATCACAACACACCGGGAGAGAGAGAGCAAGGTCGACTTGCGAACGAAAGGATGCTGCAACGACAAGAAACACACACACACACTTGTATCGAGCAACCCGGAACGGGTCTTCGGGGCAGATGCAATTCAAGGCGCGTTTGGCTTCGCAAACCGGAGCAACAAGGTCGTTTACACGGCCTTCACACAACACTGGTGACTGGATCACAAGCCAATACTCTTGCAGCATTTGCTCCTCCAACTGATCGTGTGCTGTTTGGTGTGGTGTGTGATCACGGCGAAGGTGATGGAATGTTCCCGACTCTTTAGTACTGTTACATGGAAGCCATGTGACATTGACCGGAATCGAGAACTTTAATTTTAAAAGCTTCTTTTTGTATTACACAGAAAAAAGTTATGGAATGTTAAAAATGTGGTTAGTTGAAATTACCTCTTTCTGAGTTAAGTTATAATTTTTTAAGAATAAAATTACTCAAAAAAGATGTAATATTTAAAAATGTGAACCTGGTGAAAATCCATCATAAACTCACGAAAATTCACCCATTCCTGATGTAATATTACCATTTTTTACTTATGCTACATTCTTGAGAAAATGCAAAAAAATCTGTGTAAAATCACATGCAAAAGCATGCACATCACCTTTGTGAGCAAAAGCATGTAATATTGCATGAGAAAACGTGTACACAAAAATAACATCATTCTGGTGGGAGTCATATTCAGATTACCAAGTCTGCGCCCCAACCATCTGGATATGATTTTCACCAGATTGTTGTTATCTTTTGGGGTATGCAAAATCTATTTTTGTACATGCTTTTGGTGTACACGTTTTCTCATACAATATTACATGCTTTTGCTCACGAAGGTGATGTGCATGCTTTTGCATGCGATTTTACCATCGGATTTTTTGCTGTGTATTGAATTTTAACGTATTTTATCAGTAAAATTATGATTTTTCTACATTTTAAGTTTTTAGATTTTTAATTTAAAAAAATAAAGTTTAATGTAAAAAAATGGAAATTCAACAGAAGCGGATGAAAATTCCATCTTTTTGAACACAAATCGGTCAGTTTTCACAGATGAGCAATTCTCTACCAAAACCGGAAATGGATTTTATTTGTATTTTTTTATTTGGCTCAAACTTTGTGGGGGCCTTCCCTATGACCAAATAAGCTATTTTGCCTCATTGGTTCACCCATACAAGTCTCCATACAATTTTGGCTGCTGTCCACACAAGAATGGTATGTTAATATTCAAACAGCTGTAACTTTTGAGTGAATTTTCTGATCAATTCGGTGTCTTCGGCAAAGTTGTAGGTATTGTTGAGGACTATTGAGAAAAAATAGGTACACGGAAAAAATGCAGATTTTTTTATCAACTTTTTTTTCACAAAAACTCAATTTCCCAAATACGTATTTTTTTTGATTTTCGAGATTTTTTATATGTTTTAGGAGACAAAAAACCGCAACTTTTGAGCCATAGAGAAACATGGTCAAAAAATCTGCCGTCGAGTTATGAATTTTTGAAAAAAATAATGATTCTGGAAAAAAAAATCGGAATTTCATGCAAAAACAAATTTGACGTTATTTTGCCTTCCTCACTGAGGTAAGGCTATAATCCTGCTCTAAAAATGAACTTTTTATTAAAAGCTCAAAGACCCACCTTCATGTATACATATCGACTCAGAATCGAAAACTGAACAAATGTCTGTGTGTGTGTATGTGTGTGTGTATGTGTGTGTGTATGTGTGTGTGTATGTGTGTGTGTATGTGTGTGTGTATGTATGTATGTGACCAAAATTCTCACTGAGTTTTCTCAGCACTGGCTGAACCGATTTTGACCAAACCAGTTGCATTCGACTTGGTTTAGGGTCCCATACATCGCTATTGAATTGTTTGAAGTTTCGATAACTAGTTCAAAAGTTATGTATAAAAATGTGTTTTCAAATATATCCGGATCTCATTTATATGCATGTAAACGATGTTCGGATCCATCATCCTACCCATCGTTGGTTAGGTAATCGAGAGACCTTTCCAACGAGTCCACAACATTGAAGATCTGGCAACCCTGTCTCGAGTTATGACCACTTAAGTGATATTTATGTACTTTTTTGAAGCCGGATCTCACTTAAATGTATGTAAACGATGTCCGGATCCATCATCCGACCCATCGTTGGTTAGGTTATCGAGAGACCTTTCCAACGAATCCACAACATTGAAGATCTGGCAACCCTGTCTCGAGTTATGACCACTTAAGTGATATTTATGTACTTTTTTGAAGCCGGATCTCACTTAAATGTATGTAAACGATGTCCGGATCCATCATCCGACCCATCGTTGGTTAGGTTATCGAGAGACCTTTCCAACGAATCCACAACATTGAAGATCTGGCAACCATGTCTCGAGTTATGACCACTTGAGTTATATTTATATACTTTTTTGAAGCCGGATCTCATTTATACACATGTAAACGATGTCCGGATCCATCATCCGACCCATCGTTGGTTAGGTTATCGAGAGACCTTTCCAACGAGTCCACAACATTGAAGATCTGGCAACCCTGTCTCGAGTTATGACCACTTAAGTGATATTTATGTACTTTTTTGAAGCCGGATCTCACTTAAATGTATGTAAACGATGTCCGGATCCATCATCCGACCCATCGTTGGTTAGGTTATCGAGAGACTTTTCCAACGAATCCACAACATTGAAGATCTGGCAACCATGTCTCGAGTTATGACCACTTGAGTTATATTTATATACTTTTTTGAAGCCGGATCTCATTTATACACATGTAAACGATGTCCGGATCCATCATCCGACCCATCGTTGGTTAGATAATCGAGAGACCTTTCCAACGAGTCCACAACATTGAAGATCTGGCAACCCTGTCTCGAGTTATGACCACTTAAGTGATATTTATGTACTTTTTTGAAGCCGGATCTCACTTAAATGTATGTAAACGATGTCCGGATCCATCATCCGACCCATCGTTGGTTAGGTTATCGAGAGACCTTTCCAACGAGTCCACAACATTGAAGATCTGGCAACCCTGTCTCGAGTTATGACCACTTAAGTGATATTTATGTACTTTTTTGAAGCCGGATCTCACTTAAATGTATGTAAACGATGTCCGGATCCATCATCCGACCCATCGTTGGTTAGGTTATCGAGAGACCTTTCCAAAGAATCCACAACATTGAAGATCTGGCAACCCTGTCTCGAGTTATGACCACTTGAGTTATATTTATATACTTTTTTGAAGCCGGATCTCATTTATACACATGTAAACGATGTCCGGATCCATCATCCGACCCATCGTTGGTTAGTTAATCGAGAGACCTTTCCAACGAGTCCACAACATTGAAGATCTGGCAACCCTGTCTCGAGTTATGACCACTTAAGTGATATTTATGTACTTTTTTGAAGCCGGATCTCACTTAAATGTATGTAAACAATGTCCGGATCCATCATCCTACCCATTGTTGGTTAGGTTATCGAGAGACCTTTCCAACTAGTCCTCATCATTGAAGAGCTGGCAACCCTGTCTCGAGTTATGACCACTTGAGTTATATTTATATACTTTTTTGAAGCCGGATCTCATTTATACACATGTAAACGATGTCCGGATCCATCATCCGACCCATCGTTGGTTAGTTAATCGAGAGACTTTTCTAACGAGTCCACAACATTGAAGATCTGGCAACCCTGTCTCGAGTTATGACCACCTAAGTGATATTTATGTACTTTTTTGAAACCGGATCCCACTTAAATGTATGTAAACGATGTCCGGATCCATCATCCGACCCATCATTGGTTAGGTAATCGAGAGACCCTTCCAACTAGTCCACATCATTGAAGAGCTGGCAACCCTGTCTCGAGTTATAACCACTTAAGTGATATTTATGTACTTTTTTGAAGCCGGATCTCACTTAAATGTATGTAAACGATGTCTGGATCCATCATCTGACCCATCGTTGGTTAGTTAATCGAGAGACCTTTCCAACGAGTCCACATCATCGAAGATCTGGCAACCCTGTCTCGAGTTATGACCACTTAAGTGATATTTATGTACTTTTTTGAAGCCGGATCTCACTTAAATGTATGTAAACAATGTCCGGATCCATCATCCGACCCATCGTTGGTTAGGTAATCGAAAGACCTTTCCAACGAGTCCACAACATTGAAGATCTGGCAACCCTGTCTCGAGTTATGACCACTTAAGTGATATTTATGTACTTTTTTGTAGCCGGATCTCACTTAAATGTATGTAAACGATGTCCCGATCCATCATCCGACCCATCGTTGGTTAGATAATCGAGAGACCTTTCCAACGAGTCCACAACATTTAAGATCTGGCAACCCTGTCTCCAGTTATGACCACTTCAGTGATAACCTTGTCTCGAGTTATGACCACTTAAGTGATATTTATATACTTTTTTGAAGCCGGATGTCATTTATACGCATGTAAACGATGTCCGGATCCATTATCGAACCACTGTCTCGAGTTATGATCACTTAAGTTATATCTGTGTACTTATTTTTGTGGATCTAAAAAATATCTGAAATATGTGTCCAAACCGCTCATATTATCCATTGTTGGTGAAAAGTGAGGAAGGCATCAACCACATAGGTGGATTAAGTTAGTTTTTTAATGCAAAATTGAATTTGCAATCGAAAACTACTTTACAGATTTTTTGATAAAAAGCTCCGTTTTCAAGATATATAAGATATAAGATAGCCACCGAAAGTTTGATTTAAGCGAAAATTTTAGCGAAATATTTGCAGTTTTTCGATTTAAAAAAAAAGTGACCATAAGTGACCATTTCTAGAAATGTTTTTTTTTTGAAAAGTTCAGAAAATTTGCTATAAAATTATCTAACAGACATTGAAGATTGTACCTCTGGTTGCTGAGATACAGCGGCTTAAAGGAAAAGAAACACGAAAATTGAAATTTTCTAAGTCTCACCAAAACAACTCACCATGTTCTAATGTCGATATATCAGCAACCAATGGTTCGATTTTCAATGTTAATACATGAAACATTCGTGAAATTTTTGGATCTTTTCGAATTTTTTTTTGAAAATTTTAAAATCAAGGCTAACATTTTAAAAGGGCCACACATTGAATATTACGCCCATTTAAAATGTAAGTCTTGATTTAAAAAAAGTTGCGGAAACTCGAAAATCAAAAAATACGTATTTTGAGAAATTGAGTTTTTGTGAAAAAAAAGTTGATAAAAAAATCTGCAATTTTTTTTCCGTGTACCTATTTTTTTCTCAATAGTCCTCAACAATACCTACAACTTTGCCGAAGACACCAAATTGATCAGAAAATTCACTCAAAAGTTACAGCTGTTTGAATATTTACATACCATTTTTGTATGGACAGCAGCCAAAATTGTATGGAGACTTGTATGGGTGAACCAATGACGCAAAATAGCTTATTAGGTCATAGGGAAGGCCCCCACAAAGTTTGAGCCAAATCAAAAAATACAAAAAATAAAAATGGTCGAAATCGGCCGATTTCGTAGAGAGTTGCTCAGATGTAATATTACCATCATTTTTTAACTGTGTTACATTGAAGGTGGTGTGAACCTATCAGCTTTGTAGGAATAATTCGTACCTTTAATTTCACTTTAAGGATCCGGCGCTATTAATTTAGGAAAAAATGACGATTTTTGCAAATTGAATTAGGGTTTTGTCCCGAGACAAATTTTCGAAATGTTTATGCACCAAATTCCAAATTTATCTATCTGACCTGAGTACCTTATGAAAACGATTGTTTTTTTCCAATCGACCTTGTACCTTCGGCAAAATTGTAGGTATTGATGCGATGAATTCTAGAAATAATTAAACGGTCTTAAAACAGAATGATGACCTTTCAGGTGTTAATTTTAACATGAAAAATCAAATAAAAAACCAACTAGAGCTTAATTTCTAAGCGCTAAAAATGTCGTTTTATGAAAATATTACAAAATTTATGATGAATTGATAATTTTAATTTTAATTAAATCATATTTTTCTAGAAAAATAATACAATGCTACTAATAATTGATTGCAATTTCTTCTGAAGGATTTATTAACAATAAATAAATATTATTTTGAATGAAATTACAGGAATTTGAAAGCAAAATAAGCAGTTTTAAGATAATAAGAACAATATTTTTTATTCAGTTAAAATAATAAATATTAAATTGTATAACAATATTGAAAAGATTTTTAAATTTTTGAAATTTGATTGTAGCTTTTGATACGCAATGGGAAAATTGGCATTTAATCAAAAATATATGTTATAATTGAAAAAAAAAAATTAAAGAGGGATAAAAAGGTAAAAACAAAAACCATGGAATACTTAACACAAAATAGTCCAAAGACAAGTAACTAAAACACAACTCTACATTTTTGAAGTTGATGTCAGTAAACGCTTAAGACTTTGTTGATCGGTACAGAGTTATGTGATTTTTTCAGCTATTTAAAAAAAATATATTTTTGTAAACCAGCCTATCATAAAAAAGTCACCTATTTTAGTCATTTTAAAATGTTGGTCAAAAACATTAACTACTTTAACTACAGGGTGTTCTACTAAGTGTGACCCTCTTACATCGAACCCTGCGCGACTCAATCTACCATAATTCACCTTAATTCTTCGGACTCATACTATAGACGACGACACCACCAACTCGCACCAAAGAACCGGCCGAACCGGTCAAATATTCTCACTCTTTGTTATCTTCTTCCGTCTTGCTCTTCCCTCTCTTCAGAATGCAACCCCAACCACTGTCACTCTGACTCTGCAGCTCTTCTCGGCTGCGGTGTGGATGCTGCACCGAATTCTGTAAACAGCGCAATAAATATGCCGTCGATAGATCAATGATCTCGCATTGTGTCACACACTCACGCGCGATCATTCTCGCGCGAGAATGCTCGCTCACTGGTGATCATCGCTCTCTCTCTCTCTCAAATCTCTCACGCAAAGCGAACAAATGCGAGATGCGTTCCCTTCTCTCCTCTCTCTCTCTTCATTCTTATTTATTATTTCTTCTTCTCTTCTCATTCTTCAAATTTCTCTCTCTCTCTCTCTCGCAACCAAACCACCAGACAAGCTACCAATTATTGTTATTATGATTAAGGTATAGAGTGCGAGCGTTTCACCGATAACACTTGTTCTTCTTCTTCTTCTTCGTGCACTTCTTCTCCCTTCTCTCCGTCTCCTCCGTCTTTCTCACCCACCAAACCGGAGTGATAGTAGTCAGTCCCAACACAGCTGGTTGTGGGTTTTAACTTGAATGACTTTCTTCCACACGACGACGAATTCGACCGTTGAACGTCGACTTAAGTCACCTATCACTGATAGCAGCACTACGCACCAACACCACACAATTTGTCGAAGAAAGAAGAGACAGTGCAAGTGTGAAAAATTTCCTGCGGCTTCGAGAGGCGCGAAATTTTTGTTTATTTATTCGCGTTTCTTTTTTACACACAAATTTAATTTTTTGTTCCCCACATACTCGGGGTGCAGTTTGGTTGGTTTGTTATTGTTTTCCGCGGCAAACAAGTGGGAGATTCTCTGGAGTTGCGCGAGTCGACATTTAAAAATAATTTTTAAAAGTTTTCACATCATTAAAAACAACGGTTCAGAGAGTTCTTATCACTCACTCAGTGACGATCGAATCAGCTAAATTGTCGCATCAAAAAGAATCGTGAGTGAATACGATGCAAAACCACTCCAAGTTCTCTCTCATGATTTTTTTAATCTCTCATTTTGGTGAGTCTCTCAATCACTCACCATCCTAACAGAGAGAGAGAGATAGCGGAAAATCAACAGAGAGAAACTCTGACGTGATTGGTGAGCTAGTTAGTGACATTTGAAAACAATAGTTTATCCCTCTCACACCTTATGTAAACTGTCATTTGAGTGAAAGGGATACAATCATGTTTACAAAAGTCATGTGCCGTTTTAAAAAATTAGGCTCTAGTTGACTTATTTGAAATTGAAAATAAAATTACAGCTAATCAATAAAAACGAAACAAAAGTCATTTTTCTAGAGAGAATCGATCGCTGCGTGAGAATCGCGATCGATCTCTCCCCCCCAAAAGATCGGCCGCCAGGGTTCGGCCTGACTGGAGTCAGAATACAGCATGAAACCCAATACAGTCGCCGAGAATAATATGAGCAAACGCTACGCGACGCGATCGCACACGTATCGATTACTGTACCGAACAACCTCGCGGTGTTACGTAACACTTTAGCCGGTGCGACAAAGCGGTGACGTTGGTGAAGCGTTTTAGTTTTAGTGTGAACAGCGGGAAAAGGGTTTTCGGAAAAGTACTGCGAAATGTCATGGGATGATCATTTTTCAACCGCTGGAGAGCTTCATTTGTCAAATATGCCAAAGTGGCGAAGCGAAACTTTTACCGACTGTATGCAATCCGTCAAACGACATTATCGGTATAGGTCATCCCGAGTTGAGATGAGCCTTTCAAGTTTCGCGTTGAATGTGCTGCCGTTGTGCTAGGTTGGCGCAAACTGGCGTTTTCACTCATGTAGGTATCAACATTTTTTTATGGTCATAATTTACAAATCAAAAATCACAAATCACTCATTCACGATTCAATCGCTCACACACAGCGATTCAATACGTCGAGATGTTCTTGGCCTACTCCGTCTCCGTAGACGACAGCCACAAACGAATATGCTCAGAGAGGATCGAAGCAACCGATTCGAGTGAGAGTGAGAGATAGCGGAAGAGAGAGTTTTTTTAAGAGAGAGTTTTTGTAGGTTTTGCGTCGCGTCCGATTTCTGCTCGCAGGTGAGGGGGTCCATGACTCGTTTTTAAATTATTTACTTTTTCTTGAAAGCCTCAGTAAAACCAAAAGTGATCTAAAGGTGATTACGCCAAGCGAGTACACCATCGGCAAGCATTCAAACGTGACACATGGCCAAGGTCGTTTTTGCGTCGCAAAAATCATCTTTAGTCGCTGAGTAGTTTTGGTTCACAGGAATGATTAATGATTTTTTTCTGAAGATTCTATTTGCTCATTACTACATTGTTTGTTGATGCTAATGAAGGTTTTTGAGTTCTCCTCCACGTTGCATTTTATAGATAGGTACTTGTTTAAAAAATACTTATAACATATAAAACATTCAAAATGTAAAAAAAAAACTAATTTTCTTTTCTAGAAATTGCATATTTTGATTTTTTTATTTTCATGAATTTTGAAGTTGATTTTTTTGCAAATTGAAAACATTGTTTCATGAGTATGTTCCTGCAAGTTTTACTTCAGACTTTGTGAATCAACCAGATTACACTCAAAGAACAATGCAAAATTTGGAGAAATAAAATATCCACTGTGATTCGTTGAATCAACTGTGGCCCCGTCTGGCCCCTTAGAACGAGCCGTCAAACAAGATCTATCGCTTTTTTTCAAATTTTATAAAAAAATAAATTTCAAACTAATTGTGGTCGTTTATCATTGCGTGAATTAAAATCCAAAATCAAAATTCGATTTAAGGACCCAATTTTTGGTTCAATTTTAAATGTTGAAAAATAAATCTTTAGTGATTTTTTTACACTCTTCAACACCAATAGATAAAAAATTACAAATATTTCAAAAATGTTAAATAAAAAAATACAGACCGTAAACTTATTTTCTGAATTTTCTGGTTAAAATTTACTCATCAAAAACTAATATTCAGTGTTTCTAAATAAACGTTGTAAGTTGCAGTAAACGAAATATTCGCCCTTCGTGATTGGGTGAAAACAAAAGGGCGCAAACTTGATTTGGGGTTTTGTGATTGATTTTATTGTTAAGTTCTTTTGCTTGTAAAATTACGTACGTACTTCAGATGTTAAAGGGTGTTTTATGAACAGATTTATTCACTTTTCATGAATCCGATGAAAACTCAGTTTGTTTACATCTGAGGGTATCGCCCTTTTGAAAAGTTGTTACTAAGTTGTAGGAAATCTTCTCAGCTTTAAAAAAAATGCAAGAGTGGTTTTTTTCATTTTTTTTTAATTCGCAAAAATGCTTTTTTGCAATTCCGTCGTGAAACTACTCACTTTTCCTGTCATTCTTGAACGACGAAATAGCCTACTTTTCTGTACCAAAAATAACAGAATCGAATAGCAACACTTTTCAAAACAAATGCTGAAAAGTTCTACTTTTCAGCACTGCAATGGATGCTGAAAAGTTGAACTTTTCAGCACTTGTTAGGGAAAGTTATACTTTTCAACATTTTTTTTATTTGAACGATTCATTGACTCAATGCATGGACATTTGTCCTATAATTCTGTCCAAAGGGTGTTTTTCGGAATTGCAAAAAACGTTGTATGGAACTCGTTGCAAAACTTGATTTTTCATCACTCGTCGTATTTATCTAACTCGGTGAACCTCGTTAGATAAATGTACGACTCGTGCTGAAAAAATCCTCTTTTTGCAACTTGTTGCATAAACTACTATTTTATCGAAAATAGCCGTTTTAAAATGTAAAAACTGTGAAATGAGGGATGACTGTACCATATTTAGCAAAATCTTAAATTTTCTGTGTATTATTTGTGAATAGTCCTACAAGTTTGCCGGAGACTCCAAATCGATCAAAAAATTCTTCTGAAGATACAGATTTTCGAATTTTCACAAATCTATTTTGTATAACCAGCCCTCAAAATTGTATGGAGACTTGGGGGTCAACCATAAACCACGTAGACACCTTAACCCTTTAAGGCCTGAATTGTCAAAAAAATATTCTTTTAGATAATCATGGAAAAATGATCCTGAAGACCATACGAAAATTATAGGCTACTTTTTGAAAATTTTGATTTTTGGTTCATTAATGAGCCATTAGGTCTAAAAGGGTTAAGGGGCGAGGGTTTTTCGATTGTCCACGCTTCGTAGAATCTTTTCAAAAGGGCGAAACCAAGGATGTAAACCAACAGTCTGTCTCTCGTGACAGTTCACGTTGAGTAAGAGCGGGATAGGATGCTTGTTTGAATCCAAGGTTTCGCCCTGTTGAAGAAGAAAGGGAGAAGGGGGTCTAAAATTTTCAAAAAAATGTCCACGTGGTTTATGGATGGTCCCCTGAATGAAAAAAAAACTAATTATGCAAAATGGCTCTTTTTGCATATAAAAAGCAAATCAAAAAATGCAAAAAAGTCGAAATGCAAAAATGTAAAGAATTACGTAGCCAATTATTGTTTTCGGCAAAATTAAAAAAGGCACTCATATTTTTTAAAATATATTAAGACACATTAAAACATGTGACTGTCAATTACACTCAACCCCCGGTGGTTGGTCACTTTTTCGTTTGACACTTTTTTAGTTTGTACCCCGTTGGTTGGTCAAAGTCAAACTAAAAAGTGACGAACTGTCACTTTTTACACGGTGCTCACGCACACTATCAAAACAAACGTTTGATAGTGTGTGTAAACTCCGTGTAAAAGGGGTGTCAAACTAAAAAGTGACCCCGTTCGTTTGACAACAGTTGGTGTCAAACCATCGGGGTTTGAGTGTAATAAATTAAAACTTAAAATCTCAACACTCGTTCAGGCCCCCAGAATTGTGCAAACTGTCAGTCACTCGAAGCACGCAAATATGACTCGAATTCGCAAGGCCTGCTTTGATGTGTGTGCTGTTGCTGTTTTAAATACCCACGCAAAATTTCTTCCCACATACGCAACGCGACAACCCAATCTGGATGGCACTGGCCGGCACTGCCATGGCTGGTCGTGTATGTTGAGCGCGCAAAACATTTAAAAACCACTTCGAAGAAAGTTCCACACCATTTGAGAGAAGAGGGGTGACATTTGCAAAGGGCTCAACGTTAAGATGATTTATGATAATGACTTAATTATTGAAAGTGGCGAAATTATTATCGTTTTGAAAATTATATTATAATAACAGTCAACCTTACGTCGTTTTCATTGATTTATTCAGATCTAGGAAGAAAGCAAGCCAAATAAAACAACTCGTTTGCAGCGCGAAACGGCAAAACAAGGCAAAGAGCAATAGTTGAGCTTCGGAGAGCAGAAAAAAAAACGGTCACAGCTCAATAAAAGTTAACGATCGTTCAACGCGCAACCAAATGCTAAACAACGAAACGAACCAACCCCAGAGGGAGGAGAAGAAAACAAATCTGTGCGCACAGAAAAAAAAGAAAAACAATCAAGAGTAGACTAATAAGAAACGGAGCGACATTAAAAGCGCATCTTCGCTGCGAAAATAAGAACAGATTTAGGACAGCACTCTCGGTAAAAAAATATTTAAAAATAAGCTAAAAATCTAAACAAAACCTTCCACCTCCTGTCAAAATATGCGTCATTTAAATTCAGCGTGTACCTGCCTAGCTGGCAACACTGCCCCGGCTCGCGCAGTATGTTATGCATCATGCAACGGAGCGCGCGCGGTTTAATTCGCGAGCCGAGCTGCTGCTCTTCGAAATGTCGAACTAATCGGCGACCCAACGAGTAAGTGAATTCGGAGCGCGTTTTGATCTATATTGGCTCGCGTTGGATTGAGTTGAGTTGGGATGATGGCTATATGACGATGTCGAGGAGTCCAATTTGAAGCATCGAGTGGCGCTTCAAACAGCGGTGCGCGGATCACAGACAAACGGATGTGGACCTTAAAACAAATACACGAATAGCAAGGTAGCATTCTCTGAGAGGATAAATAGTTAAAAGGTATTGTGAATGGATAAAGAAGATAAATTCCAAGATTGTCGAGGTTCATTTTCACAAGATCACTTTCCAAAACAATTCATAAAAGAAAGTGTCGATATCGAGAATCGATCCCAAGACCTCCGACATGTTCGTAACTGTACTTTAACCGTATCGGCCACCACGATTCGATGGACTTGAATCGCCGTGAGCTAATCTTAAAATTTTCGATTAACTTCCTCTAGGCAGATTTGGGACAAAATTAGATCCATTACATTACATAACACTACAGGTCTAAAACTCGGCAGCAGAGCGATCCCCTACTTTTTTGCAACAAAAGTAACTTTTCTCTCAGGCTGAACTTCTGCGATGAGAGGAGTAGAAATAGTTACCTATCTTTTTTGCTGGTTTAGTGACAGCTGTCCATACAAAACTAGTATCTAAATAATTTATAATTTGTATCTTGAGAACTTATAAATAAACAGTTTTCAAAAAAAAAATTAGAGGGTCGTAAAAGACAACTTTTGAGGTGAGGTATCAAGAGCATTAATTTTTTTTAACATCATAGCTTTTGGAATATAAGCAAAACAAAAAGCTGACCCACCTTAAGTTTGGTTTTTTTTTTTGCGAAAATATAGTAATTTTTCGATGTTTACAATAGTGGCCATAGTTGCCTAAGCTTGAACATATTTTTTTCGACATGTTCTGAAAATGTAAAAAAACCTTAAACCTTTCTTTTGTAAGAAAGGCAAACCAAAGAAACATTGGAGACAGGTCCTCTCGTTGCTAAAATGTTGTAAAGTTATAAATTTGCTTCTTTTCAAAGAAACAAAATTTAAAAAGCATTCAAAAATAAATAGATAAAGTAGTAATTAGTAGGATTAGTCGTTTCCAAAAGATGAAAGCTGCCATTCTTTGGAACCATGACCTCAGTGTTTCTAAAGTAAATTTTCAAAACGCATTAAGAGTCATGAGTTGCCTATGCAGATAGGACCTTTTGAATATATAATCAAGATTCAAATTAAAAAAATGCTTTTTTGCAGGTTTTTTTATAACTTGTTAGGTACGTTTTCGATCTGTAAACCAAAAATTAAAAATCGGGTCATTTTAGGAATTTGCTCCAGATTCGCGGGCCGCATGTGAAAATATAATTCAAAATTTCTTAAAGTTGTAGAATTTGAGCAGTTTGAAAGTTCAAATTTGTCCTTTTATTTGATTAAATGTAATAAATTATTATCTTACTAAAAAATAAATCACATAATAAAAAATATACAGTACAAAAAATCATATTCTTTTTTTATGTAAACTAATCAAATTTCATTAGTTTTGTTTTTTACATATTACTAAAGTACTTTTTCAGTTTATGAATATTCCAGTTTTATTTTACCAAGCAAGCATTGAGTGATAACAACTGTTGCTTCTGAAAAAATATTGAAAATATTCTTGTGCGTTCAATTTTTGAACAACAAGATAAATTGGATAACTAAACGAATTTTGAATCAAAAAGTTCTACGCTTCGTAAACAGTTTTTTTCTTTTTATAATTTTTATTTAAGGATAAAATAGAACAATCATTAAATTTAAATAAAATAACATTTTATGATGAAATGAAATTTTCATTTAATTTAGTTTTTGTTCAATCTATATTTATTAGAACTATTATGTCATCCGTCATGTCACAAATCAAAAACATTTCGTATACGGAGATAATTAAAGGAAATAATAGAAAAAATGTCCTCCATCTGATTTAAAGGACCACTCCAGGGGAAAATGTCCAAATCATCCATATCCTAATTTATGTTTACTACACCCAAAGGAAAAATATATCTCAAAATCTGCAACATTGGATTTGCTGCAGAAAATGTCATATTTTATAACATTTTTTGCAACAAGCCCGTAGATCATTTTTGCCCGCGTGTAAAAATTTCAGCGATCTGCAGTTCTCACCAACACATATAAAGCTGGCCCGTCCCCGAGCAACACTCCAAAGAGAAGCATATGTTGGTGCTCTTTCACTCACTTTTCATCAAGCGTCCATGGCGCGGTGGTAGCGTGTCGGATAAATAACCAAGAAGTTGGTGGTTCAATCCTCGTTCTGCTAAGTGTATTTTTTTTTGTGAAATACAACCAAAAAGCCGTCGGTAATGTCGATAATTGTCGGTAACGGGCAAAAATGTCATACTCCAGGGTGGCCACCAGATTTGGATTTTCAATTTCCCGTTTTTTCCCGGTTTTCTCCCGAGGCCAGAAGGAATTTTTCCATATAGTTTTAAATCAAATTACAATGTTTTTTTTTATAGACTAACGTTAGTATCAAAATACTTTTTGAACGCATACATTTGGTTCAATAGTTTTATTTCTCAAGAGAGCTTTCAAATTGAGTACAAAAAGTAAGAATCCGTTTTTAACAGTTTTTAGTCCAAATCCTTAATTTCCATAATGCTTGTGATTTTTTATCTAAATGCTCCGCAATTTTTCTTAACTTAAAATCAATAAAAAAATCGTGTTGTATTAAATTTATGAATAACGTAAATTATTCCTGGAAAGCAGGAAATAGCATTTACAATGTTTAGTATGAGTATGGGTAGAAAAGATTTGCAAAAGAAAACAACATTAATGCAAATACTCTTCAGTTTTCTTTGAAAAAGCTTTAGTAAATTCAAGAAGAATGATTCTTCCAAAGAAACAGTGCCATATGTTTAAACAATCGATTACTTAAAACATTTTTTGTTGATCGATTTAGTATCTTCGGCAAGGATTTAGGTATCGATGAGATGATTTCTAGAAAAAATGTAACTGTTAAAAATCCTCTCCGAGTTGGCCTGTACTCTAGCCTGTACTTCAACCCCTCATCGCGACTCGCAGATCGCGCAAACATAAACATAATTCTCGATACATCCTTTGTTTGAGCCGTGCCAAATTTATTAATAAAAAGAAAAAATAAACATGTTTGGATGTTTTTAAATTTTTGAGTAACATAGAATGGTAAAAAATCAATTGCCGTGCTGCGATTTTCTGAACAACACAACAGTCAAAATTCAGTTAATCTTTTTTTTACGGAATTTTCAGATGAGAATTAAATAAAACCCAACAAAAACTCATTTTTTGTGTTTGAATAAAAGAAAAAGGGACTGTTTGTATTGAAATGACTACTATGCAGTTGAACTCTGAAAATATTGTAATTTTAAAACATCTGAAAAATTTATTTAAAATTTAAATTATAATTTTAAAATAATTTTTAAAATAAAGATATTTTTTCAATGGTTCTGAATTTGAAGATAATTTGATAGGCATTTAACTGTTGAAAGATTCCCAAATAACTATATAAAAATATCTTAAATACCAAATATTGCCGACATTTTTTAAATATATAAAAGTACTCAAATCTGATTTAAAAACACAAGCACAAAGTTTCATCGCAATTTGTCCTTAATAATTTGTTTACCTGAAAAAGCCAAAAATCATCTTATAAAATACTACTGAAAACAGATTTTTGAAATCCCCCAATGTTTTACAGTAAAAATTGTAAACAGTCCGTCTCGATTTTCCGAAGGTTTGAACAATAAAAAACAATTCGTATTTTTTTATTTTCTTACTTTTAACATCGAATTCAAGTTCAGCGACTTAATTTTAATCACTGTTGAGTGGTTGATTGCCTATTAAATTTAAAAATGCATTTTTTCAATATTTAATTTCAGCCATTTTGACCGCCATCTTGGATTTCATAATTCTAAATCGTTTTAAAATAGTTTAGGCTGGTACGAATTTTATTTAAAGTTTTTGTCTCCCCCCTTCAAAATTGACCCGAAAAATCAGGGGGCAAAACATTATTTTCAATAAACTTCAAAATTGTAATGAAAATTTAAGTGGAATCAACTGAAATCAATTTTAGATCCATTCACCTGCGTTCAGAATCATTTTTAGCATGTTTGGGTTGATTTAAAAATCATTTGAATTTTTGAAAATTTTCGATTTTCATTATTTTTTTTCGTTAAAATTTTTGTTTTCGCCAAATTTTACATTATTTGAAAACAACAACTGAACTAGTGTAAAATGCATTTTAAAACACATTCTCCATGCAAATGTTGAAACTGTGGCTTTTTATTTCAATATTTATATTTTTTATTTTTTTCCGAGGCCTTTGGAAAATCGGGTCTGAACTGTATTCTTATTTTTAACGGCGCACACAAGCTAAGCTTTTTGCACCACGATTTTCGGTGCGCAAATTTTAGTATCTTCTAAATTATGGGAACTATCGGTTATTTATTCATTGAATTCAAAGGATTTTGACTCTTTTTACAATGATATTGTTGAAGGGTTGAATCCGTAAGAATGAAAATTTTGGAATAAAAAGACAACAACTTCCTTGGCTGCTGTGCACCCTCAAGTTGATATTGAAATACATAATAAAATAAAAATAAATTGTTTATTGTGCTTATGAAATTCAATACTTATTGAAATAAGACTTCATAAATCATAGCGCCGAGTAAATTTTCTATTGAACCTCGAACTTGATCGGAAAAATTGCAGCTTATCAAACATTTGTTTTTTAAACCGGGTCCGGTGGTTGGTAATCGTAGTTGCTTCTCCCCTCTCGTCAAAGAAATATATCATGAAAAAAAAACCGCAGAAAAAAAGCAACCAAAGCCTAGTAGCTTGAGTCTATTACACAAATTCAAACATTATTTTCCCGAATTCTTCATTTAGAATAACTAGAATAATAATCTAATAGAGAAAAATATACGTTGAAGTCATTTAAGAGGAATTTGTCGAATTTTAACTAAACATAAAATATTTACCCGGTTTGTTAGTCGAATTCCCGAGTTTTTCCCGGTTTTCTCCCGGTGGAATAAATTCCCGGCTTTTTCCCGGTTTTCCCGGTTTTTTCCCGAGGTGGCCACCCTGCATACTCCTATATCGCAAAAAATGCATGAGGACAGATTTCATGCAGATTCTGATATACTTTCATGCCGCCATGCATCACAATCATGCGACTGCCAGTTGGGTGTAGGTATTTGTTAAAAAATTTTGAGTTGTTTTTGGTTGAATTTTATTACATCTGATTTTAAATTGGTTAATAAACGAAATATGCGTATGAAATTCATTTCAATTATTTTAAGCTTTTTTATTATTATTATTATTCGTTTATTTATTCATGTAATATAAGGCACGTGCCTTTCAATTCATGACATTGTGGCGGGACTTCACTTAGTGATGGAGTAAATTTATTTAAATATTTATTTAAAACCAAAACTGGAAATAATACAGTTGGCTGCATCTCTGAGTGGCAATAATATTTTTCAAACGAAAATTTGTCAAAAGAAATAATCTTGCTTTGGTCCGTTTTCGAGAAAATTTAATTATGGGGCTAAGATAATACTAAACATGAATATAATTTATATCTCCTGCCCGATAAAAGAAGAAAACTGGTTATAATATCAAATCTTTCATACGTCTGTTCAGTTTCAGTTGTATGTAGCTCGAACCGCTTATTGGTTGCTTATTTTTGTTTTAATGAAATTATTATTGTTTATATGAGAAAAAATGAGGTTTAAAAAATAATCCATATAAACAGCTTGGCCATGATTTGATGTATTTGATTTTGATTTCAATTGTTTTGGAAAGATCCACACAGAGCCCAACTTGATGTTTAGAGCTATGAAAGATTTTTTTTATTAGCGACATTTCCGGCAAAGTGGTTTCAAATACAAAAAGACTTTTTTGAAAAACAATCATATTCAGAATCTATGGTTGAAAATTAAATAATAGTTTTTTTCGATTTAATTCAATTAAATTCAGTTGTACTAGAAATCGTTTATAAAGAAAACTTGTAAATTTGACATGAAGACCACTAAGTGGGCCGGATGCCATAAAAATTTCAAAACCAGCTCGCGGGCCGCAGTTTGGTGACCGCTGCTCTATATAATTTAAACTGCAAAAATATATCTGGATTTTTTTTGAAAAGGACCAATAAACCAAATTTTCAATTTTTGCTTTTCGGGTGTTTTAATACCCCTGACTTAAGGCGGTTATAAAAACACCCAAAAAGCAAAAACTGAAAATTTGGTTTATTGGACCTTTTCAAAAAAACTCCAGAAATGTTAAACAAACTTTTCTAAATGCAATCCAGACTCGATTATCCGAAGGCCTTTGAAATTTACTTGAATAAAATTTTCATTGGTCCTAATTATTCGAAATATGCATAAGGTTTTCTAGTCGAAAGTTTACTAACATTTAAAGGTCGTTTCCAGTTAACTGCACGTCTTTATCTGCAATTTTGATGTTTTATCGCAAAACACATTTTTTACTACTCTTTTTATTTTGTCAATATTGAAGGTGGAAAGATTTAAACACGCCTTAAACACTTTTAATGAAGTTTCAAGCTTTTACGGTATGTCCAATGAGAATCGATTCACAGAAAGAACTTGGGGCGTAACCAAGAGTTATTTCAGTAAACTTTCTTCAGACTGACTGTGCTTGTGTTCGATGCGATTAGATTATAGATTTAGTTCAAAATGGATCAAAATATTCCAAATGCCTTGTTTTGTTCAATATCTTCACTTCTGTTTGTCTGTGCTGCGAGGGTGAAAATCGTAGATTTTTTTCGGAGTGAAACAGCTGTGCGAAAGCACTTTATAGCATCCTCCATTATGGCAACTGAGACAGTCTGTCAAACTGTTTATAGCGACTACCCTCGTGCATTTGAACTCCTCTACACACAACACTGAACACAAACGTTCGGGCTGTATAGGCGAAGGCAGACTCTTTTTCCCCCGTCGATAACCCCGCGCGCGAGTTGTACACACGCGCGCGCGCCGCCTTGCGCTAATCTCGTTTTGGCAAACTTACCCTCCTACAGCATCCGCTGCCGGCCGACTTTCAGTTCACGACGCACTCCGCAATTCTTCACGATCACTTCTGAACCCGACGGACTCGTTCTGAACACCTTTTTAGCAGGCCATGCGCCGGCCGTAAACAGGTGGATGATGCGTTTGCGCGCAACGCTACGACACTGCCTACTGCGATGCTCTCTGATGACGATCGTGATCGTGTTTTTTTCTTTCGAAACCTTTGCGATACGTCCGTGTGTCACGACGCGACGGCTTGCGATCTTCAGTGCGGCTTCAGCACTTTCGTCACATTCGTTCTTGTTGATTGAATTAATATTAATTTATAAACACATCTCCTCTTCTGTACTTGTTGTTGTTTTGCTTCGTATACCCCTCCTCTGCAACAAGTCTTCACTCTATCTCTCCTCTGCACAACAACGACGGCAAGTCTCGTTTTGGTCGTGCCGCGCTCGTCGCCGCTTCACGTACACACTCCGCTCCGGGTTCTCCAAAAAAGGTCCGGAATCTTCGTCGAACCCCACCGGGTTTCCCTCGACCTGCTACGATCGGAGACAATTTCGTTGCAAGCTTCGTTTATCTAATCAAAATCCAGGCTTCTCCCGCGCGAACAACCGCCACAATGAGAAAGTTCTGCGTTACGACCTTGCCCGAGCTCGTCCTCCTAGTTCTTCCGCACTACCGCAGGCTTGTTCTGATCTCTTTCGGACGACCTCTGTAATACCGACCCGTTCCCGTTGATCGCGAAGCTACCCAAAAGCACACACCACGTCCATTCGCGTCGGCGATTCCACTGCTACTCATCATCTTCCAACTTCCACTTGTCCTGCCTTTAGCCGGCGGCCTACTACGCTTGATTCTCTCTCGCCTTCTCTCTCTCTCTCTCCCCAAACTCAGCTCTTCTCTCAGCAGGCCACGCGAGAGTGTCAGTGGAACCTCTAACCAGTTGTTAGTCAGTCCATGCATGGATAGATCGAAACCGGTTCCCGTCTGCCAGCCAGCCAGCCGACCTGGCCGGCCTCCATCCGACACCCGCCCGTATTCCTGACGTCAAAGCGACTCGAAGCTCACACGCACACTCACATTCCACGTGTGTTGGATGACGGGCCGGACCGGGTTCGGATATTCGATCCTTGGTTGGTTGGTCGTCGGTTTCATGAAGATCTGCACATAGCGCGCGAGCGGTGACCTCCGCTTGAGACGGTCTAGTTCCAGCGGAATAGCTGTGCAAATTGTCCTCCAGGTTTCTGTGTTTTGCGTGAAGACATTCCAGCAGATCGTTTTAGCAAAAGGATACCCAAAAAAATCTGTGGGAATATTTTGTTTTAGAAATTACAAGTTACCAGATCATTAAACTCATCCCATCAAATACGTATTCAACGATACACATAAAGGTATTCAGAACGTGATTTTCACTCAAATTTACCATTTCTCTTAAGGTGAAACGGGACGGCGGTTCGTGGACACTCTCTGATCAACATAAATCAATTTCTATCTTTACATGTATCATCTGCAACAGCCAGATCTTGTTTATGTTACGACGTTTCCCTAAAAGGGGCTTCCAAAAAACCCGAGTCGTTTCAATATGGCGCTCAAGATGGCGCTGACTTTCCGTTTCACCTTAAGCAACACTTATTTAGGTTTTAGATTTTCGGAAATTTCCGCTTGATTCATAAGGTACGTTGCAGAATACAAACCTTTCTAAAGAAAAGCATAATATGTTATTCATTTCGAGAGGTATAACTGATCGATTTTCTTATCAAAATCAGCCTTTCTGTTTATTTTTCCTTTTATTTTGTTTTTTTTTTTTTATTGTTCCCTTTTCACTAATTCGAACGTCAAACGAGTTAAAAAAAAAGAAAAATGCAATAAACCATATATTGTTATTTTATTTTTATTTATTTTTTGCTTTTGTTGGTGTTGAAACTAATTGTTCTTCAGTATCAAGGGGTTTTAGGCTAGCTCAAGTCCTTTTCAGGGCTGAGACCGTTTCCCAAGTAGTCGTAGACCAAAGCTACTGACTACTCATCACTCAGGGTCGGCATTACTACTAGGCAGATTCAAGGGAGACTTTCATCACACAGAAAAAACACGATTTCTATTCCACTTCAGCACTTTATTGGGTGAATGTTTTGTGTGGGTGTGGGTTGTGTAAAGTGTAGGTGGTTTGGGGCACTCTTACCGCGCAGCTCAGCTGGTTCTCGTGCTGGATGGTCGCCGCCGGAGGAGCTCCTTCGCTCACACTCCGCGGCTGGAACTGTCCCGCTCGTGGGGGGGGGGGCTTGTTCTGCTGGCTGACGGTGGCTTGTTGTTCTGCGCTGCGGTTGTCCGGTCTTCGGTGCCGGATGCAGCGATTCTGCGGCCTTCACGGCCGGTACGGTGGTCTCCGGACTTCGTGCCGGGTCGGATGGACGCACAGCAGGCGTTGCTGGCTTCGTCGGGCAGGCTTCTTCCCTCGTTGGCGAATCGGCAGCCCCAGAGTCCACTGATTCGGGCTACCGAGAGGGGACTTTCCTTAACGATTAAGGCCAGCGGCCTGAGAGCTGTCGTCCTTGGCGTTGATGGCGCGGGGAGGCGCCAGACGACGGGGGTGGTCCTACTACGTTTAGACGTGGGAAGCTACCAACATGGGATTCACGCAACCCAGGCCGACCAATCCGAAACGGACTCGCACTCGCGGAACCCCCGGGTTCCGCCGTTGTGGGGGCGCTTGACTACCGCCACTTGGAGCGCGACCAGTCCGCTCGGAAGCCTGAATACAAGAGCCCGATCTTCCCCAGATCGAGCTTTCTTTTTGGTTTTCCCGAGTCCATTTTCCCACCAATTCCCAATGTGTCAACAGCTGCGCTGTCAGGACACCCCACCGGGAAATTGGTGGGCTTCAGCCTCGCATACACTGATAGATTTGCCCCATCCCACTGTTAAGTGTAGTGAGATGGTAATAAAAATACTGAAGTGAAACTTTCCTTCGTCAAGAATTGTGACCAACGGTTACAGTGTTTATGAAACCGCTTTAAGTAAAGTAAATTTTATTTATTGGATCTTTCTGAAATAAGCTGTAGATGTTGTCAAATAATTTATGTGATTTGACTCCTTATAAATAAATAAATAAATAAATAGTAAAGCTTAATGTTGGTTTTTATTTTGTTTTTATCACTTATTTTTTTAAATTTCTTTATTTTGAATTTAAGCAACTCTTATTCTTAATATTTTTTTATTTTTTTGTTCAAAGTAGGCTTACACATACATTTTTAAGAAGTTTTGCATTAAATCTAATTTTATTTCACCTGTTTATTGGTTGTTTGAAATTTGCGTGCATTTTATTTCAATTAAATTAGACTGATACCAATTTTATTAAAAGTTTTTGTCCCTTTGCTCTGGTCAAGATCAAGGGGGGGGGGGTGAGGCGTTGTCTTGATTTTCAAAAATCTAAAGGGAATAAATAAAATTAAGTTCCGTTTGCTTTGATTGTTCAATTTTGTGTTTAGCTTTTTTGCGAGATTTTGAACGTTTATTATTTTTACTGATTATTATGTTGCTTTAATTTCAATTTGATGTTACCTTTAATTATGTTTCTAACTCTTTTATTTCAAAGGATTATATTGAACTCTAACTTTGTCTTTATGTATAAGAAAATACATTTTAATTAAATTTAGCTCTGATTTGGCATAATTTGCCTTTATTTTACTCTTGATTTGATTTTATCTGGTTTTCTAGGACAACTTTTCCTTCATATTGATTTGTTCTTGATTTTCTTTAATATAGTTATTGTTTGACTTTGTAGCATTTTAGTTTGTTTTTAATGCTTTTACTTTAGTTTTTCACATTAGTTTTCAGCAGATAATATGCTTGTTTTGCCTCGTTTTTGCATTAATTTTTCTATGTTAGTGTTTATTTTACCATATTTCTGTTTTTATTTAATAAGGAACTAGTTCTAATTTTAATTTATTTTGCTGTAATTTATTTGTTTTGTTTTTCTCTTCAAAATGTATAATTTTTAACATTAAAAGAATAAATTAGTTTTTAAATTCAAAAATACACATTTTTGCAATTCCGTCGTGAGACTACTTACTTTTCCTGTCATTCTTGAACGACGAAATAGCCTACTTTTCTGTACCAAAAATAACAGAATCGAATAGCAACACTTTTCAAAATAAATGCTGAAAAGTTCTACTTTTTAGCACTCAAATGGGTGCTGAAAAGTTGAACTTTTCAGCACTTGTTTTGAAAAGTGACACTTTAAAAAAAAATGATTTAAACGATTTATTGACAAAATACATGAATATTTGACATAAAATTTTGCTCAATGTGTGTTTTTTGGAATTGCAAAAAATGTTGTATGGAACTCGTTGCAAAACTTGATTTTTTCAGCACTCTTCGTATTTATCCAACTCGGTGAACCTCGTTGGATAAATGTATAACTCGTGCTGAAAAAATCCTCTTTTTGCAACTTGTTGCATAAACTACTATTATTTTGGTTGATTTAAATTCACCATAATTTTATCCTAATTTGTTTTGTCTTGGTTTTACTTACGTAGATTTTATTTCTTTTTTTATTTTGCTTCCATTTTGCTTTTTTTTTATTTTTTTTACTGATGCATTGCCTTTTGATTACAGTCCAGGCTCGATTATCCGAAGGCCTTGGCGAAATTTCTCTTAGGATAATCGAGCTTAAGTATGACCCCTAAACTGCTCTTAGGTGATTTAGAATTTTTGAATCCAAGAATAGCGGTTATGAAATATTGAAAAATTGCTGGCCATACAAAAATGATGCATGAAAATTCAAAAATCTGTATCTTTTGAAGGAAATTTTTGATCGATTTGGTGTCTTCGCCAAAGTTGTAGGTATGGATATGGACTACATTGAAAAAAAAATGATAAACGGTAAAAAAAATTTTGGTGATTTTTAATTTAACTTTTTGTCACTAAAACTTGATTTGCAAAAAAACACTATTTTGATTTTTTGTATTTTTTTGATATGTTTTAGAGGACATCAAATGCCAACTTTTCAGAAATTTCCAGAATGGGCAAAAAACTTTGAGCGAGTTATGAATTTTTGAATCAATACTGATTTTTCCAAAAAATCGAAATATTGGTCGCAAAAATTTTTTAACTTCATTTTTCGATGTAAAATCAAATTTGCAATCAAAAAGTACTCTAGTGAAATTTTGATAAAGTGCACCGTTTTCAAGTTAAATCCATTTTTTTGTGACTTTTTTGAAAATAGTCGTAGTTTTTCGTTTTTTCAAATTAGTGCACTTTTGAAAAAAATATTTTTGAAAAGCTGAGAAAACCTTCTATATTTTGCACTTTTGAACTTTGTTGATACTACCCTTAATTGCTGAGATATTGCCATGCAAAGGTTTAAAAACAGGAAAATTGATGTTTTCTAAGTCCCACCCAAACAACACACCATTTTATAATGTCGATATCTCAGCAACTAATGGTCCGATTTTCAATGTTAAAATATGAAACATTTGTGAAATTTTCCGATCTTTTAAAAAAAATATTTTCAAAATTTTTAAACCAAGACTAACATTTTAAAAGGGCGTAATATTGAATGTTTGGCTTTTATTTGCATACATTTAGATTCGATTTTCATTCAAAAATTACATTAAAATGGCTTAAATTTGTTGGTTTACCTTAATTTTGCAAAATTCTATGTTTTCTGAACTAAATTTTGCTTAGAATATTTTTTTAGTATTTTTTGTTTGCTTTACTGCCCCTGATCGCATAAATGTCCCATATGCATTTTCATCGTTTTTGAGTTATTGATGCAGTTTTGTTCAAAATCGTGAGATCTTTCAGAAAAGCATATAACATCCAATACTTTGTTCTAAAAATCAGGAGAAAATCCAGTTTTTTCGCGAAAACTTAACACGTAGCCTTATGTGTGGGACAAACTTCAAATGCGTTTTTCTCAGCTTGCTGTTTTTGCATATGGGACATTTATGCGAACATGGGCAGTTTATTGATTTATAAATGTTAAAATCTTAAAAATATGGTGTCTTTGGGAAAGTTGTTCTAAATTTAATGAAGGTCCTACATCTGAGAATTTATAAAGGTTGGTTGCTTTTCGCCATTCGTTTTGAAGATTTTTTCCATACAAACTTCAAGCGATAAGAGGGAGGGGTTCCAGTGGTCAGAATGAGCACAAATTTGGAAGTTAACCTGGTGATGGGTAAATCTTTGATTGCAGGGGGTAGCTCCAAGAAAGCTCAGATTTGGACCACTCTAATAAATATGTTTTGCCATTTGTAAGATAGTTTGTCCCTTTACCTCCGATGGTTGGTCACTTTTTCGTTTGACACTTTTTTATTTTATAACCCGTTGGTTGGTCAAATTCAAACTAAAAAGTGACGAACTGTCACTTTTTACACGGCGCTCACGCACACTATCAAAACAAATGTTTGGTAGTGCGTGTGAACTCAATGTAAAAGGGGTATCCAACTAAAACGTGACCCCGTTCGTTTGACAACAGTTGTTGTCAAACCATCGGGGTTTGAGTGTGTTTGCCATGATGTTTTGCTTGATTTTAAATGATGGTTTGTTAATTCGTAAATAATTTAAAACGACAAAATTTAGGTTGAAGATAAATATAGGAATATTATGGAAAATTAAATTAAGACCAAAATGCCTCATCGGTGGTCGGAGTTCCAACCGGTTCTTATCAACGCCATGCCACGAGATTATCTTCCCGCGCGCCACGTCATAATATGGGACTTGTGAATGAAAACACAAACAAACAGTCAGCAATAGAGTCATGCTGCAGCCACTGATATAGCACTGGAAGCAGTGACAAGACCGAATTGAGCCAGCGCGAGATTAGTCAAATGGTAATCCGGCGATTAGCGTTCGATGATTAACGATCAAAGCGAGACACGTGCGCCACCGCTGGAATGTGATCGGTTCAGGAATATCAGGGGGGAAGGCTTCTTTGAATTCGAAATTAGTTTTTTTTAATTTGACGACATTGAAGTTTATCACATCGTGTAGATATTTGCGGTAAGCCCGAATTACCCGCCAATTGAGGTCACGCCAAAAGCAATTGTGGCAAGTTGCATTCTCGAAATCGTCATAAGCTGTGTTATCAGACCATGCGAGTAGATTATTATTATGTGTGTGCAAACCCAACCGCAACGCACTGTGCTGGGCCGGCTGTGGCAGGGTCGTAAAACTACTTCCGATCCAAATAGCAATGATAGACAGAACATATTCAATTCCCATGGAATGAACCACTTCTATAGGTGGGGCAGTTTGCGAATTGTTGGAAAGTTAGTTTGGTTTTATGTCTTTTTTTTCTTCTTCTTTGTTTTCATTTCTCGATTAAATTTTCAGAAGACTTCAAATTGTTTGGGATTTCCTCGTAAAAAATGGCATTGTAATTGACATTGTTTGTGTATACTCAAACCCCGATGGTTTGACACCAACTGTTGCCAAACGAACGGGGTCACTTTTTAGTTTGACACCCCTTTTTACACGGAATTCACACTCTCTTCCAAACGTTTGTTTTGATAGTGTGCGTGAGCGTCGTGTAAAAAGTGACAGTTCGTCACTTTTTAGTTTGACTAACTAAAAAAATGTCTAACAAAAAAGTGACCACTCGTTGGCATTCGGTGCGGCTCAACAAAAGGAAGCAATGTTACTCTAATACAGAGAGGATTCGTTAACTCGGATGGAACTGCATTCAACTTTTAGTGCTCGAAAATCGACAAACATCGAAATGTAAACAATAGTTTGACAACTCAATTTTGAAGGTAAGTTAGAATTTAGCGAGCATTCGAATTAGCGGACATTCCAAGTAACAATATAAGAATTAACTAATCCGCTCTGTACTTGAATGTGCAGATACATTTGATACAGAGTTTTTCTTGTTTTTAATGTTTATTTAATTTTTTAAGTCGATGCAAAGATTTTTCAAAGTTTTTGTCATTTGACTCTTACTCAGTGCTATAATTTTTTTAAGAAATCTAATTTCAAATAAAAAAAAAATCTTCATTTCAACGAGTTAGCAATCAAAAAGTACTTTACAGAAATTATGATAAAGAATCTGCTCCTATCGAGAAATTATGGAAGGAAGGATTTCTGAACACTACTTTAATATGAACGAAAAAATCATTAGCTCGCGGCGGGATTCGATCCCCCGTCCTTTGGGTCAGCAGACAAAAATGCTAACCACCAGACCATTGAGGCTTAGTAAACTAGAAGAATTAAGAATGGTATAAGAATCAAAGAAACTTAATTGGAATCTGTGAACCTGTGAACCTGTGAATGCAAAGTTGAATTCAAGAAAAACTTACTAGTTGCATACTCGTTAGGCGAATATTGAACTTTCAACACGACCAGAATTCACCAAAAAAAAAAGCTTGGTGAACCGAATTGGAAAGCTTTCTTCAAGATGGAATCTAAGAACATACGAAGAATTAAGAGCTATAAATAACTTTGACCGGCCACATCACATCACCATAGAATAATCCTGGCTTCACACCCATCTTACTAACCCCCTCAAATCTCACGTGATACTTTGTCGAAGGCGCAACTGATTTAGCGATATTCATCACTCAAGTATCGGACTAACATTTCCATCAACTTCCTTGTTTCTTACCACTGGTCGTGGCCGGCGCTGTGATTGACTAGCATGATAGGGGCATTTGAAAGTTGCGAAGTGGTGATGATTGGTTCCTTCTCTTTAGCTGGTCAATAACAGAGTAGCAACTACGGGTAGACACCAATGCTATGCTATGCTATGCATTGGAAGTTTGACTCGTTTTAGACTTAACCAATGATTTAAAAAATATTTCAATAGGGGTCAACTTTGGCTTCATTTTTTACTAACATTTTCTATATTTTATAAGAAAATAAGTATGTATTGATTGGGTCCTAAAGCCCTAAGTATTTTTTTTATGTACAACGATTAAAAACACGCTTAAAAACCATTTCTGATCACTTTATGTAATTTTAATGCAAAAAAAAAAGTTGACAAGGCAACATTTTTTCGATGGATCAACTATGGTACCCATGGAAAAAGCTGTCAAGTAGGACCTTTTCTGTCAAAAAGGACCGCGAGGTTAATTTTTCAAAATTGATTTAAAAATCCATTTTTAACTCTTTGTGGTCGTACAAAGGGTCATTGTACTCAGAAAAATATTCTTTATCGCAGTAAACAACAACAAAAAATCAATCTAAGCTTCATTTTAGAACCCAATTATTGTAATATCCCAGACTCTGCCAAACAAGAGAAGTAAAATGTTTGTGGCCAGTCAAATATCATTTCAAATTCCCGACTTGTCCAGAACCTCAAGTAATAACCATTTTTCATTTCAAAAATTACATAAACCATCTGAAAAAAAATAAAAAAAAACAATTCAATTAATTTTACTTCAAAATGGAAGCATTTTACCCATAACAGTCCAGACTCGATTATCCGAAGGCCTTGGCAAAATTTCACTTCGGATAATCAAATCTTCGGATAATCGAATCAAGAAAAAAAAATTTTTTTTTTGTTGTCTTATTTTTGATTGTTGAGCTTAAGAATGAAATGGGCCCGAACTACTCTAAAGTAATTCAGGATTTTTTAATCCATGATGGCGGCCAAAATGGCGGTTTGAAATATTGGAAAAAATGCACAATAGGCAATAAACCATTCCAATTTGAGTGAACTGGGGTCGCAGAACTCGAAATTAACAACAAGTTTTTAACAAGTAAGAAAATAAAAAATTACGAAAAAAAAAGTTTGTTCGTGATTTGATTATCCGAAGTCAAATGCTCGAATGATCGAACTTCGGATAATCGAGTTTGGACTGTATACCCATTTTAAGCCTAATAAGCGGTCGTTTTTGAAATTTACTAAAACCAAGTACACAAAACCAGTAGAGCAACTTTTTGTGAACATTAAATTTGACTTTTTCTTAAATTTATTCTACTCCTTTTACAAGCATTTAATAAAAATCTTAAGTGTACCCAAGTGACATTCAAGCAATTCTCCACGGAATCGGTTTTTTTTTTGGAATTTTAATTTTTGTATTTTTTAATCCGACTGAAACTTTTTTGGTGCCTTCGGTATGCCCAAAAAAGCCATTTTGCATAATTAGATTCTCCAAATAATTTTCCATACAAATTCGGCAGCTGTCCATACAAAAATGATGTATGAAAATTCAAAAATCTGTATCATTTTGAGGAATTTTTTGATCGATTTGGTGTTTTCGGCAAAGTTGTAGGTATGGATATGGATTACACTGGAAAAAAATGATACAGGGTAAAAAAAATTTTGGTTATTTTTTATTTAACTTTTAGTCACTAAAACTTGATTTGCAAAAAAACACTATTTTATTTATTTTTTATTTTTTGATATGTTTAAGAGGACATCAAATGCCAACTTTTCAGAAATTTCCAAGTTGTGCAAAAAATCTTTGACCGAATTATATATTTTTTAATCAATACTGATTTTTTTAAAAAATCGAAATATTGGTCGTAAAAAATTTGCTCATGTTTGCTCACTTTTGAAAAAAATATTTTTGGAAGGCTGAGAAAATTCTTTATATTTTGCTTTTTTGAACTTTGTTGATACGACCCTTAGTTGCTGAGATATTGCCATGCAAAGGTTAAAAAACAGGAAAATTGATGCTTTCTAAGTCTCCCCCAAACAACCCACCATTTTCTAATGTCGATATCTCAGCAACTAATAGTTCGATTTACAATGTTAAAATATGAAACATTCGTGATATTTTCCAATCTTTTCGAAAAAAATACATTTTAAAATTTTAAATCAAGACTAACATTTAAAAAGGGCAAAAAATTCAATATTACGCCCTTTTGAAATGTTTGTCTTGGTTTAAATTATTTTAAAATATTTTTTTCGAAGAGATCGGAAAATTTCTCGAATGTTTCATATTTTAACATTGTAAATCGGACCATTAGTTGCTGAGATATCGGCATTAGAAAATAGTGGGCTGTTAGTCACTAGCGTGCCCAGGTCCTCAAGGAAGGTGGGGCAAAAACATTAGAGTTTTGAAAATTTCGTCGTTTATGGACACCCCCTGCCCAATTTTAGAACAAATTTCCGAGGATGGTGGGGCAACTGCCCCATGTTGCCCCACCCTGGGCACGCTAGTGCTGTTAGTGTAAGACTTAGAAAACATCAATTTTCCTGTTTTTAAACACTTGCATGGCAATATCTCAGCAACTAAGGGTCGTATCAACAAAGTTCAAAAAAGCAAAATATAGAGAATTTTCTCAGCTTTCAATTTTTTTTTAAAGTGGGCAAACATGTGCACTAATTTTAAATTTATCAAAATTTCATTAAAGTACTTCATAAATCATTTTTGTATGGACAGCTGCCAAATTTGTATGGAAAATTATATGGAGAATTTAATGATGCAAAATGGCTTTTTTGGGCATACCGAAGGCACCAAAAAAGTTTCAGTCGAATTAAAAAAAACAAAAAAAATGGAATGACCGAAATCTGAGAGAACTGCTCATTTTTAAACCAACTAGCCACCACCTTGTTTTATTAAGGTTTTATTGTAGCATCTTGATTGCTTAGTAGTTTTATTTGGGCATTCACCGCAACCAATAAGCACGAGCTAATTAAAAGGTTCTAATAGGTGCCAATAAAAGCTAGATGGCTTTCAATAAGGTTTTATGGAAGTTTTAAGAGAGTCTTGAAAACCCAATGGCAATGTCATGCCAAATGGTTTGATCGCATGCCTCTTTAAAACCAAGGGTGTTTCAGCTATCAAGTGTCATTAGGCATGCAAATAGCTTAATTAAAACCACAAGCTCCTGTAAAAGGCTTTTAACGCGACCAATTAGCAGTGCATAAATATGGCGCTTAACTCGTGTTCTGATTGAAATTTAACGAAAACACTGAATTTCTGATTAACCCGGGTTAATATACCGACTGATGTTTTTAAATAAAGTGCATTAAATTTGATCTGTTTGGCCAGTCAATGACATAAATGAGTGTTCTAACTCGAGACGGTTCTGTTGCTGGTAAGTTTATGGCCTAAATATTTTTTTTTTTTTGGTGCTCGATCAACAAACTCTCCAAATGGCGAAGATAGGTGATTGATTTTTAAAGATACAAGAAATTTATAAAAGAGCTTGTGTTTTTTTTTACATTATCATAATATCACTGCTCGGATGGCACGTTGACTGGTTTTGGTTCAGCATATTAAACTTTTTTTTCTACGCTGTGTGCAACAACTGGCAAACTTCCCCCTTTACCACACCAATGTCGAAAGTAATTTGTTTGCACAGATAAGCCGAAGGGAAAAAGAAACAAAAAAACAGCATTGATAATACTCACACGGTTAACCACAACACAATGTCAACCAAAAGCTGGAACGAGGTAAAGTGGGCGGTAAATGAGGCTCTAATACGCTTCCGGAAGCTCAACCACTATGCGGAACTTACTTATACGGAGGAGATAAGTCAATTGGGTGGCGAAGAAATGGTTCGAATATGTTTGGTTGGGTAAGAAAACATGTTGTTATTGTAGCACGGTTCGTTTTTATTTATCTTACATATCTAAAAAAAGGGAAAATAAAATTTTCAATATATATGCAAACATGAGTTCATTGAATATAAATTGTAAATTGAATTAATTTATCGTTCAACTTTTTTTTTCTTTTCGATTTATTCATCGATCAAAACAACTTTAAACTTTTCTCTCCAACCCAGATGTTTCAAAAAATATTTGAATAAAATTTATTATAAACAATTTCCAGTATCCAAATGCAATCAACATCTATTGAAGAAATCCAAAAGGTTACGCTGGCTTCGGTCCTGAAAAGATTCAAAATTTTAAACAAAATTAACATTTCGTAAAAATAACCCCTTAATCAAAAACCCTTACCAATTCCACCAGCTTTTTCCTCGCCCCTCCGGCGCTGTGCTTCGTCGTGCGCGCACTTTTACTCTCCCCGGCAGAGGTCGGAATTGCACTGGCCAGCGAGCTTCCACTTCCATCGCTCGATTCTTCCGGCGATTTTTTGAAGAAGCTGTTCAGCGTCGTTTGGTTCTTCTTGGCCGTGCTGCCCGGCTTTGGGTCGCCACTTTTGGGCTCAACTGGAGCGGGAGGAGATGCGATGGCGGCCATGGCCACAGAGGGGTCACTTTCGGTTGCCGTGGGAACAACGGAAGTCTGCTTGCGCGGACTGTTGGGGCACGTGTTTTCCGAATCGTCCGGCGGGAACAGGGAGATGCGGCTCTTGGATTTGTTGTGCGACGGTGCGGACGCGGGGCAGGCTGAAACGTTGAGGAAATTCGGTTAATTATCATTTTTTTAAATTCTTGTTTTATTGCTCAATTTTATAATTAAATATTAAAATATATTACAATTATTTTTTTAAAAAATGTGTACATATATATTTCAAATTTTTTTTCACTATTTTTAGATTGTTTTTATTTTTTTAGAATTTTAAAAGAAAAGAATATTTTAGATTATTAGAATAAAAAAAGAATTTTTAAGCTTTAACAAAAATCAAAAGACATAAAAACTATTGTTATTTTTGGAATTTTCTCTTTTTTCGAATTTATCGTTTGTTTGTTTTATTAGAATTTTACAAATTAATTTCAAATCCGCTGAAATCACCGTCTCCTAGCGAAACGAAGCAAAGGAATTTTGAAAATAAATTTCATAAATTTTAATAAGAATAAGTAATTTTAGAATTTTTAAAGTTTTTTAAAATTTCAACAATTTTTGAAATTAAAAAAAATCTAGATTTTTTGAATTTCTAAATTTTCAAAAAAAAATGCATGTGTTTTAGAATTTATTCGAATTTTTAAGAATTTGTTGTTTCACTTTAATTTTAAAAAATTTAAGATTTTTCAGAATTTAAACATGTTTTAGAATTTTTACAATTTTAACAATTTTTAGAATTTTTTAAAATTTTAAATTTTAAAAAATGAGAAATTTAAAAAAAATCATTTTTTTTTTAATTTGCAAATCTTCAGAAATTTTCAAGATTTTGTAGAATTTAAGGATTTTTGAGAGTTTTTCGAATTTTTAGAACTTTTCCAATTTTTAGATTTTTTAGAATTTTTAGGATTTTTAGAACTCATACAATTTTTAGAATTTTTCAAAATTTTAGTTTTTTTCAATTTTTTTAGAATTTTTAGATTTTTAGATTTTTTAGAATTTAATTTTTTTAGAATTTTTAAAATTTTTAGAATTTTCAGAATTTTTAGAATTTTCAGAATGTTTAAAATTTTGAGATTTTGAAATTTTTTAGAATTTTGAAAATTTTTAGAATTTTTTTCAATTTTTAGAATTTGAGAATTTTTAAAGTATTTAAAACTTTTAGAATATTTGGAATTTTTGAAATTTTTAGAATCTTTAAAAATTTTAGAATTTTTAGAATTTTTAAAATCATTAGAAATTTTAGAATTTTTAGAGAATTTTTAGAATTTTTAGAAATTTTAGAATTTTTAGATTTTTATAGAACTTTTAGAAATTTGAGAATTTTATAGAAATTTATAGAATTTTTAGAATATTTAGAATTTTTAGAATTTTTAGAATTTTTAGAATTTTTAGAATTTTTAGAATTTTTAGAATTTTTAGAATTTTTAGAATTTTTAGAATTTTTAGAATTTTTAGAATTTTTAGAATTTTTAGAATTTTTAGAATTTTAGAATTTTTAGAATTTTAAATTTTTAGAATTTTAGTTTTAGAATTTTAGAATTTTTAAATTTTAGAATTTTAGAATTTTTAGAATTTTAGAATTTTTAATTTTAGAATTTTAGAATTTTAGAATTTTTAGAATTTTAGAATTTTAGAATTTTTAGAATTTTTAGAATTTTTAGAATTTTTAGAATTTTTAGAATTTTTAGAATTTTTAAAATTTTTAGAATTTTAAATTTTTGGAATTTTTGAATTTTTGAATTTTTAAATTTTTAGAATTTTAGAATTTTTAGAATTTTAGAATTTTAGAATTTTAAATTTTTAAATTTTAATTTTTAGAATTTTAGAATTTTTAGAATTTTTAGAATTTTTAGAATTTTTAGAATTTTAAAATTTTTAAAATTTTAAATTTTAAATTTTTAGAATTTTTAGAATTTTTAGAATTTTTAGAATTTTTAGAATTTTTAGAATTTTTAGAATTTTTAGAATTTTTAGAATTTTTAGAATTTTTAGAATTTTTAGAATTTTTAGAATTTTTAGAATTTTTAGAATTTTTAGAATTTTTAGAATTTTTAGAATTTTTAGAATTTTTAGAATTTTTAGAATTTTTAGAATTTTTAAAATTTTTAGAATTTTTAGAATTTTTAGAATTTTTAGAATTTTTAGAATTTTTAGAATTTTTAGAATTTTTAAAATTTTTAGAATTTTTAAATTTTTTTGGAATTTTTTTGAATTTTTTGAATTTTTTAAATTTTTAGAAATTTTAGATTTTTTAGAATTTTTAGAATTTTTAGAATTTTTAGAATTTTTAGAATTTTTAGACTTTTTAGAATTTTTAGAATTTTTAGAATTTTTAGAATTTTTAGAATTTTTAGAATTTTAAGAATTTTTAGAATTTTTAGAATTTTTAGAATTTTTAGAATTTTTAGAATTTTTAGAATTTTTAGAATTTTTAGAATTTTTAGAATTTTTAGAATTTTTAGAATTTTTAGAATTTTTAGAATTTTAGAATTTTTAGATTTTTAAATTTTAGAATTTTAGAATTTTTAGAATTTTAGAATTTTTAGAATTTTTAGAATTTTTAGATTTTTAAATTTTTAGAATTTTTAGAATTTTTAGAATTTTTAGAATTTTTAGAATTTTTAGAATTTTTAGAATTTTTAGAATTTTTAGAATTTTTAGAATTTTTAGAATTTCTAGAATTTTTAGAATTTTTAGAATTTTTAGAATTTTAGAATTTTTAAATTTTTAGAATTTTAGAATTTTTAGAATTTTTAGAATTTTTAGAATTTTTAGAATTTTAGAATTTTTAGAATTTTAGTTTTTAGAATTTTAGAATTTTAAATTTTTAGAATTTTAGAATTTTAGTATTTTGAATTTTAGAATTTTAGAATTTTAGAATTTTTAGAATTTTAGAATTTTAGAATTTTTAGAATTTTAGAATTTTAGAATTTTTAGAATTTTAGAATTTTAGAATTTTAAATTTTAGAATTTTAGAATTTTAGAATTTTAGAATTTTAGAATTTTTAGAATTTTTAGAATTTTTAGAATTTTTAGAATTTTTAGAATTTTTAGAATTTTTAGAATTTTTAGAATTTTTAGAATTTTTAGAATTTTTAGAATTTTTAGAACTTTTAGAACTTTTATAATTTTTAGAATTTTTAAAATTTTTGAAATTTTTAGAATTTTTAGAATTTTTAAAATTTTTAGAATTTTTAGAATTTTTAGAATTTTTAGAATTTTTAGAATTTTTAGAATTTTTAGAATTTTTAGAATTTTTAAAATTTTCAGAATTTTTAAAAATTTTAGAATTTTTAGAATTTTTAAAATTTTTAAATTTTTTGAATTTTTTGAATTTTTTGAATTTTTTGAATTTTTTGAATTTTTTGAATTTTTTGAATTTTTGAATTTTTGAATTTTAGAATTTTAGAATTTTAGAATTTTAGAATTTTAGAATTTTAGAATTTTAGAATTTTTATAATTTTTAGAATTTTTAGAATTTTTAGAATTTTTGGAATTTTTAGAATTTTTAGAATTTTTAGAATTTTTAAAATTTTTAGAATTTTTAGAATTTTTAGAATTTTTAGAATTTTTAGAATTTTTAGAATTTTTAGAATTTTTGGAATTTTTAGAATTTTTAGAATTTTTAGAATTTTTGGAATTTTTAGAATTTTTAAAATTTTCAGAATTTTTAAAAATTTTAGAATTTTTAGAATTTTTAAAATTTTTAGAATTTTTTGAATTTTTTGAATTTTTTGAATTTTTTGAATTTTTTGAATGGAATACCCGATTCGAGTGGTAGTTTGACAGTTCGCTCCATAAGAAATACATTGCTCACTACCAAACGCGTCGGGTACTCCATTTTTTGAATTTTTTGAATTTTTTGAATTTTTTGAATTTTTTGAATTTTTTGAATTTTTTGAATTTTTTGAATTTTTTGAATTTTTAGAATTTTTAGAATTTTTAGAATTTTTAGATTTTTAAAATTTTTAGAAATTTTAGAATTTTTAGAATTTTTAGAATTTTTAGAATTTTTAGAATTTTTAGAATTTTTAAAATTTTTAGAATTTTTAGAATTTTTAGAATATTTAGAATTTTTAGAATTTTAGAATTTTTAGAATTTTCAGAATTTTCAGAATTTTTAGAATTTTTTGAATTTTTTGAATTTTTAGAATTTTTAGAATTTTTAGAATTTTTAGATTTTTAAAATTTTTAGAAATTTTAGAATTTTTAGAATTTTTAGAATTTTTAGAATTTTTAGAATTTTTAGAATTTTTAAAATTTTTAGAATTTTTAGAATTTTTAGAATTTTTAGAATTTTTAGAATTTTTAGAATTTTAGAATTTTTAGAATTTTCAGAATTTTCAGAATTTTTAGAATTTTTAGAATTTTTAGAATTTTTAGAATTTTTAGAATTTTTAGAATTTTTAGAATTTTTAGAATTTTTAGAATTTTTAACATTTTTAGAATTTTTAGAATTTTTAGAATTTTTAGAATTTTTAGAATTTTTAGAATTTTTAGAATTTTTAGAATTTTTAGAATTTTTAGAATTTTTAGAATTTTTAGAATTTTTAGAACTTTTATAATTTTTAGAATTTTAGAATTTTAAAATTTTGAAATTTTAAATTTTAGAATTTTTAAAATTTTTAGAATTTTTAGAATTTTTAGAATTTTTAGAATTTTTAGAATTTTTAGAATTTTTAGAATTTTTAAAATTTTCAGAATTTTTAAAATTTTAGAATTTTAGAATTTTTAAAATTTTAGAATTTTTGAATTTTTGAATTTTTGAATTTTTGAATTTTTGAATTTTTGAATTTTTGAATTTTTGAATTTTTGAATTTTTGAATTTTAGAATTTTTAGAATTTTAGAATTTTTAGAATTTTAGAATTTTAGAAATTTTAGAATTTTAGAATTTTAGAATTTTAGAATTTTAGAATTTTAGAATTTTAGAATTTTTGGAATTTTAGAATTTTAGAATTTTTGGAATTTTAGAATTTTAGAATTTTAGAATTTTAGAATTTTTAGAATTTTAGAATTTTAGAATTTTTGGAATTTTAGAATTTTAGAATTTTTAAAATTTTTAGAATTTTTTGAATTTTTTGAATTTTTTGAATTTTTTGAATGGAATACCCGATTCGAGTGGTAGTTTGACAGTTCGCTCCATAAGAAATACATTGCTCACTACCAAACGCGTCGGGTACTCCATTTTTTGAATTTTTTGAATTTTTTGAATTTTTAGAATTTTTAGAATTTTTAACATTTTTAGAATTTTTAGAATTTTTAGAATTTTTAGAATTTTTAGAATTTTTAGAATTTTTAGAATTTTTAGAATTTTTAGAATTTTTAGAATTTTTAGAATTTTTAGAATTTTTAGAACTTTTATAATTTTTAGAATTTTTAGAATTTTTAAAATTTTTGAAATTTTTAGAATTTTTAGAATTTTTAAAATTTTTAGAATTTTTAGAATTTTTAGAATTTTTAGAATTTTTAGAATTTTTAGAATTTTTAGAATTTTTAGAATTTTTAAAATTTTCAGAATTTTTAAAAATTTTAGAATTTTAGAATTTTTAAAATTTTAGAATTTTTGAATTTTTGAATTTTTGAATTTTTGAATTTTTGAATTTTTGAATTTTTGAATTTTTGAATTTTTGAATTTTAGAATTTTAGAATTTTAGAATTTTAGAATTTTTAGAATTTTAAAATTTTAGAAATTTTAGAATTTTTAGAATTTTTAAAATTTTTAGAATTTTTAGAATTTTTAGAATTTTTAGAATTTTTAGAATTTTTAGAATTTTTAGAATTTTTAGAATTTTTAGAATTTTTAGAATTTTTAGAATTTTTAGAATTTTTAGAATTTTAAAATTTTAGAATTTTTAAATTTTTAAAAATTTTAGAATTTTAAATTTTTAGAATTTTTAGAATTTTTAGAATTTTAGAATTTTAGAATTTTAGAATTTTAGAATTTTAAATTTTAGAATTTTTAGAATTTTAGAATTTTAGAATTTTAGAATTTTTAGAATTTTAGAATTTTAAAATTTTAGAATTTTAATTTTTAGAATTTTTAGAATTTTTAGAATTTTTAGAATTTTTAGAATTTTTAGAATTTTTAGAATTTTTAGAATTTTTAGATTTTTTAGAATTTTTAGAATTTTTAACATTGAGCAGTTCTCTAGGATTTCGGTCATTCGATTTTTTTTTGTATTTTTTAATCCGACTGAAACTTTTTTGGTGCCTTCGGTATGCCCAAAGAAGCCATTTTGCATCATTAGTTTGTCCATATAATTTTCCATACAAATTCGGCAGCTGTCCATACAAAAATGATGTATGAAAATTCAAAAATCTGTATCTTTTGAAGGAATTTTTTGATCGATTTGGTGTCTTCGGCAAAGTTGTAGGTATGGATACGGACTACACTGGAAAAAAATAATACACGGTAAAAAAAATTTGGTGATTTTTTTATTTAACTTTTTATCACTAAAACTTGATTTACAAAAAAACACTATTTTTAATTTTTTTTATTTTTTGATATGTTTTAGAAGGCATAAAATGCCAACTTTTCAGAAATTTCCAGGTTGTGCAAAAAATCACTGACCGAGTTATGAATTTTTAATCAATACTGATTTTTCAAAAATCGAAATTTTGGTCGTAAAATTTTCAACTTCATTTTTCGATGTAAAATCAAATTTGCAATCAAAAGTACTTTACTGAAATTTTGATAAAGTGCACCGTTTTCAAGTTATAGCCATATTTAAGTGACTTTTTGAAAATAGTCGCAGTTTTTCATTTTTAAATTAGTGCACATGTTTGCCCAGTTTTGAAAAATATTTTTGAAAAGCTGAGAAAATTCTCTATATTTTGCTTATTCGGACTATGTTGATACGACCTTTAGTTGCTGAGATATTGCAATGCAAAGGTTTAAAAACAGGAAAATTGATGTTTTCTAAGTTTCACCCAAACAACCCACCATTTTCTATCGTCAATATCTCAGCAACTAATGGTCCGATTTTCAATGTTAATATATGAAACATTTGTGAAATTTTCCGATCTCTTCGAAAAAATATTTTGGAATTTTCAAATCAAGACTAACATTTCACAAAGGCCAAACATTCAATATTACGCCCTTTTAAAATGTTTGTCTTGATTTGAAAATTCCAAAATATTTTTTTCGAAAAGATCGGAAAATTTCACAATTGTTTCATATATTAACATTGAAAATCGGACCATTAGTTGCTGAGATATTGACGATAGAAAATGGTGGGTTGTTTGGGTGAAACTTAGAAAACATCAATTTTCCTGTTTTTAAACCTTTGCATTGCAATATCTCAGCAACTAAAGGTCGTATCAACAAAGTCCGAATAAGCAAAATATAGAGAATTTTCTCAGCTTTTCAAAATATTTTTTCAAAACTGGGCAAACATGTGCACTATTTTAAAAATGAAAACTGCGACTATTTTCAAAAGTCACTTAAATATGGCTATAACTTGAAAACGGTGCACTTTATCAAAATTTGACTAAAGTACTTTTGATTGCAAATTTGATTTTACATCGAAAATGAAGTTGAAAATTTTACGACCAAAATTTCGATTTTTGAAAAATCAGTATTGATTAAAAAATTCATAACTCGGTCAGTGATTTTTTGCACAACCTGAAAATTTCTGAAAAGTTGGCATTTTATGTCTTCTAAAACATATCAAAAAATAAAAAAAATTAAAAATAGTGTTTTTTTGTAAATCAAGTTTTAGTGATAAAAAGTTAAATAAAAAAATCACCGAATTTTTTTTTAAGGTGTATTATTTTTTCCAGTGTAGTCCGTATCGGGTGTACCCCATTTGGCATAATGGACATTTGGCATAACGGGTTTTCAAGATGGACGTTTGGCATAATGGACGTTTGGCATAATTGGTCCAAGACATCAGGGACGTTTGGCATAATGGACATTTGGCATAATGGACGTTTGGCATAATTCGTTCAAAACCCATCAAGGACGTTTGGCATAATGGACGTTTGGCATAATTTTTGCTAGCTTTTTTTTTGTTCAATAAGTATTTATTTTTTGTAAAGAATAATAATTTATAGGTTTTTTTTCTTTTTTCTAAGCAGATAACTTTACTTTAAAAATGATTTTTGTTTTCAAGAAATCTAGTATCTTTGTCATTTTCTCCCAATAGATGTAATTTTTTTTTCCTTTTTTTCTTAATAAATCTTTAAAATGCAATTTTTCATAAATATAAAATGCATTTTTTTTTCATAAATATATAATATTGAGATTTGTCTTCATTTGAAATATTTTGCAGCTATTTTATGTATTCAATTATTCTTTCTTTTATTTTAAATTCAACCTAACAAAGTGATGTAAGTTTTGCCAGTCTTTGAAATTTAGCAATAAAAAATTTATACTGTTTACCCTTTCCCTCCTTTTTCAAATTCAACCTAAAGAATGTATGTACATTTTGCTCTTATTTAACGAAATGCATTTAAATTTTTAAAGCAATTTGCTCTTCTTTTATTTTAAAGCTCAAATAAGGTAAAATCTCTCAAAAATGTGCAGTTTGTTTTTTTCAAAATTTTGCAATCATTGTTTTTATGCAATTTTTTCTTCTTTAATATTCATCCTTAATAAGGGATGTACATGTTTTCTTTCTTTAAATATTTGACAAATGAGTTTTGAAATTTTCCTTCTTTTATTTTAAATTCAACTTTTAGAAGGAAAATCTCTAAAAACAATACTTTTCGAATATTTGACAATAAACTTCGATTATGAATTTTTATAAAATTTATATTTATTTATATAAAATTCAACTTATGGAAGGAAAAGTAAATTTAAAGATTCACATTTTGACACTCTTTAAATGTTTGACTATCGCAATATTTTTATGTTTTTCACCTACCTCTTTAAAAATAACATTTAATCAGCATTTTTTAGGCAGTTGTCCCTTCTTTAAGATTAGTATTGAATAAATAAAAGAAGGGAAAATTCCATAAACAACTTTATTGCAAAAATTAAACCAACAGAGAAAAAATGTGCAGAAATTATATAAATGTTTAAAGACAACATCTAACGTCATGATTCGAAATCCGGACACTTAGTAGCATATCATTTTTGTTATAGCTGGCAAAAAACCATGTAATAAGTTGGAAATGTAGAAATATCATAAGGATGTAGTATAAAAAGTCATTTTCAAGAAAATTCAAGCAAAATATGTCTTTTCTAACAATTTTTCATCAGAATTTTAAAATTAAAATGACTTGTTGTGCTTCGAATTCCGGACACTGATAAAAGTTGATTCGAAATCCGGACACTTTTGCTTCGAATTCCGGACACTCGATTTTACTTATAAATCGCACAAATTTGGACTGAAATGTTAGTGAATGGCATTCTTTAGGTCTCAAATAAGCTGTTAACATCAAAACAATCGGTAGTTTAGATGAAAATTAACTAGAATTTAAGGAAATCAAAACCATAAATTTCTGCTTTGCCTTCCCGGTGCTTCGAACGCCTATGAAATATTTCAAGTGAAATGTTTCGCATTTTTGGTAAACTTATAATTTTATTGTATTTAATTGTTTTGGCATTAACTACAGCGTTCAAACAAACTTTAAATGAAAGTTGATGTTGGAGTTCATCAAATAACACAGTTTTGACATTCATAATGCGAACGTATATCCAAATAATTGATAAAACAAGATGAAGTGTCCGGGTTTCGAAGCGTCCGGGAATTCGAATCATGACGTTATAAGAGAGTTTCCCTTCTTCAAGTTAAATATAAAAAATGATGGGAAAATTGAATTAAAAAACTTAATTGCAAAATATTTAAAGAAAAGCAACATCGACATCCATTCACCCAAAATACAGGATCGAGAGTATAATTCCATCAAAATTTATAGAGAGCTCAATGCTAAACTCGATAGAATAATGGTACCAACTCATACCTGTAAAACAATTAATTTAATTAATTAATTGAAACAGTAAATCTGCAACAAGAGTCATAAATCGAAATCTGACTAATCTTGTGTCACCAAGCTGCTGTGGCCAAGGCAGTTTAGTCATTGAGTTAGTCTATTATTAGTCTCTGGTTCAGTTCCCATAGAGAACACTTTTTGTTTTGAACGATGAACTTTTTCTTGAAAATGGACTCGAGGGCATAATTCTCTCGGTCATGTAGAACTGTGTTCTCTGTGTCAGTGAATCTTTCCGCTAGTCTCGTGTCGGATGAGTGCTGCCCAGTTCTAGGGTTTCTTTAGATTATATTCGAAAAAGAAGGGAAAAATGTGAATTTATTTAGAAATTTCCTTCTTCAAGTAAAATTTTGATCACAAGAAGGGAAAATTGCATTATAAAAGCTCAATTGTCGAAGATTTGAAGAGGTTTTTCTCATCATGAATTTCATATAAAAGAAGGGAAAATTTCATTTAAAAAATTACTCCTAATTATATTGAAAGGGGAAAAATCTTAAGCTTACAAGAGATATGTTAATTATTTAATAAAAATATCAAAATTTCATTGAAAAGATTTATTGTGAATTATTCAAAATGGAAAGAATTTACTATTGGGAAAAAATATAGAGATACCTAATTTTTTATAGAAAAAAATGTTAATCTCTTAAAGTAATATAAAAAAGGTAAAAAATATACATTTTCATTCGTGAAAATGACAAATAATTAACAAAAAAACAAGCTAGTAATAATCATGTCCATTATGCCAAACATCCATTATGCCAAACGTCCATTATGCCAAACGTCCATTATGCCAAACGTCCATTATGCCAAACGTCCTTGATGGTTTTTGAACGAATTATGCCAAACGTCCATTATGCCAAATGTCCATTATGCCAAACGTCCCTGATGTCTTGGACCAATTATGCCAAACGTCCATTATGCCAAACGTCCATCTTGAAAACCCGTTATGCCAAATGTCCATTATGCCAAATGGGGTACACCCGTCCGTATCCATACCTACAACTTTGCCGAAGACACCAAATCGATCAAAAAATTCCTTCAAAAGATACAGATTTTTGAATTTTCATACATCATTTTTGTATGGACAGCTGCCGAATTTGTATGGAAAATTATATGGACAAACTAATGATGCAAAATGGCTTCTTTGGGCATACCGAAGGCACCAAAAAAGTTTCAGCCGGATTAAAAAATACAAAAATTAAAATTGAAGAAAAAAGACCGATTTCGTAGAGAATTGCTCCATTTTTAGAATTTTTAGAATTTTTAGAATTTTTAGAATTTTTAGAATTTTTAGAATTTTTAGAATTTTTAGAATTTTTAGAATTTTTAGAATTTTTAGAACTTTTATAATTTTTAGAATTTTTAGAATTTTTAAAATTTTTGGAATTTTTAGAATTTTTAGAATTTTTAGAATTTTTAAAATTTTTAGAATTTTTAGAATTTTTAGAATTTTTAGAATTTTTAGAATTTTTAGAATTTTTAGAATTTTTGGAATTTTTAGAATTTTTAGAATTTTTAGAATTTTTGGAATTTTTAGAATTTTTAAAATTTTCAGAATTTTTAAAAATTTTAGAATTTTTAGAATTTTTAAAATTTTTAGAATTTTTTGAATTTTTTGAATTTTTTGAATTTTTTGAATTTTTTGAATTTTTTGAATGGAATACCCGATTCGAGTGGTAGTTTGACAGTTCGCTCCATAAGAAATACATTGCTCACTACCAAACGCGTCGGGTACTCCATTTTTTGAATTTTTTGAATTTTTTGAATTTTTTGAATTTTTTGAATTTTTTTAATTTTTTGAATTTTTTGAATTTTTAGAATTTTTAGAATTTTTAGAATTTTTAGAATTTTTAGATTTTTAAAATTTTTAGAAATTTTAGAATTTTTAGAATTTTTAGAATTTTTAGAATTTTTAGAATTTTTAGAATTTTTAGAATTTTTAGAATTTTTAGAATTTTTAGAATTTTTAGAATTTTTAGAATTTTTAGAATTTTTAGAATTTTAGAATTTTTAGAATTTTCAGAATTTTCAGAATTTTTAGAATTTTTAGAATTTTTAGAATCTTTAGAATTTTTAAAATGTTTAGTTAATTTTAGAACTTTAAGAATTTTTTAAAAATTTTAGAATTTTTAAGAATGTTTAGAATTTTAGGATTTTTTTTTAATTTTTTTTTTGTTTTCTTTTTTTTCTTTTTTTTTTGGCTTTATAAATTTTTTGAACATTTTGAATTTCTTGATTTTTTTAAGATTCTTGAATTTCTTAACTTTTTTTGAATATCTTGAGTTTCTTGATTTTTTTGGAGTGCGCTGACCACGCGGACGCGCTGTCTTGTTTTTGCATGCTCATTTTCATTTCTTTTATGTCGCTGTTTGTGTGCTTGGGTGAGTGGTTGTTATAATTAAATAATGGCATCATTAGTGCGCTGACCACGCGGACGCGCTGTCTTGTTTTTGCATGCTCATTTTCATTTCTTTTATGTCGCTGTTTGTGTGCTTGGGTGAGTGGTTGTTATAATTAAATAATGGCATCATTAGTGCGCTGACCACGCGGACGCGCTGTCTTGTTTTTGCATGCTCATTTTCATTTCTTTTATGTCGCTGTTTGTGTGCTTGGGTGAGTTGTTATAATTAAATAATGGCATCATTAGTGCGCTGACCACGCGGACGCGCTGTCTTGTTTTTGCATGCTCATTTTCATTTCTTTTATGTCGCTGTTTGTGTGCTTGGGTGAGTGGTTATCATAATTAAATAATGGCATCATTAGTGCGCTGACCACGCGGACGCGCTGTCTTGTTTTTGCATGCTCATTTTCATTTCTTTTATGTCGCTGTTTGTGTGCTTGGGTGAGTGGTTATCATAATTAAATAATGGCATCATTAGTGCGCTGACCACGCGGACGCGCTGTCTTGTTTTTGCATGCTCATTTTCATTTTTTATGTCGCTGTTTGTGTGCTTGGGTGAGTGGTTGTTATAATTAAATAATGGCATCATTAGTGCGCTGACCACGCGGACGCGCTGTCTTGTTTTTGCATGCTCATTTTCATTTCTTTTATGTCGCTGTTTGTGTGCTTGGGTGAGTGGTTGTTATAATTAAATAATGGCATCATTAGTGCGCTGACCACGCGGACGCGCTGTCTTGTTTTTGCATGCTCATTTTCATTTCTTTTATGTCGCTGTTTGTGTGCTTGGGTGAGTGGTTATCATAATTAAATAATGGCATCATTAGTGCGCTGACCACGCGGACGCGCTGTCTTGTTTTTGCATGCTTAATTTCATTTCTTTTATGTCGCTGTTTGTGTGCTTGGGTGAGTGGTTGTTATAATTAAATAATGGCATCATTAGTGCGCTGACCACGCGGACGCGCTGTCTTGTTTTTGCATGCTCATTTTCATTTCTTTTATGTCGCTGTTTGTGTGCTTGGGTGAGTGGTTATCATAATTAAATAATGGCATCATTAGTGCGCTGACCACGCGGACGCGCTGTCTTGTTTTTGCATGCTCATTTTCATTTCTTTTATGTCGCTGTTTGTGTGCTTGGGTGAGTGGTTATCATAATTAAATAATGGCATCATTAGTGCGCTGACCACGCGGACGCGCTGTCTTGTTTTTGCATGCTCATTTTCATTTCTTTTATGTCGCTGTTTGTGTGCTTGGGTGAGTGGTTATCATAATTAAATAATGGCATCATTAGTGCGCTGACCACGCGGACGCGCTGTCTTGTTTTTGCATGCTCATTTTCATTTCTTTTATGTCGCTGTTTGTGTGCTTGGGTGAGTGGTTGTTATAATTAAATAATGGCATCATTAGTGCGCTGACCACGCGGACGCGCTGTCTTGTTTTTGCATGCTCATTTTCATTTCTTTTATGTCGCTGTTTGTGTGCTTGGGTGAGTGGTTATCATAATTAAATAATGGCATCATTAGTGCGCTGACCACGCGAACGCGCTGTCTTGTTTTTGCATGCTCATTTTCACTTTTATGTCGCTGTTTGTGTGCTTGGGTGAGTGGTTATCATAATTAAATAATGGCATCATTAGTGCGCTGACCACGCGGACGCGCTGTCTTGTTTTTGCATGCTCATTTTCATTTCTTTTATGTCTTTGTTTGTGTGCATGGGGTGATTGGTTATTATAACTTATTGGACATCATAAGTGCAGTGCTTCAGGGGACGCGCAGTCCTGTTCTTTTCGCGATAATTTTCATCGTAAATGATCGTAAAAATTTATTCCAACTCGCATCGATCGATTTTATGAAGAGTAAAGCGTCATTTATTTACTATTTTTGAAATTTGCTCGCGTTATCTAAATTGTAAAAATATACTGATAAGTCCAGCCCATAGCACTACTGCTCGGCTGGCACGCGTTCGATAAAAAAAAACTTTTTAAATGATCAATGATCTATCTTTCCGCAGCCGGCTGCCTAAGATTTAAAATTTTCAACCGATAAACAAAATGCTCATGGTCACATCACTGCCACTGTGAATCCTGACCTCATACCCATCTACTAACCCCTCAAAACTCATGTGATACTTTGTCGGAGATGCAGTCGATTGGGCGGTCTCTATCACTCAAGTATCGGACTAACATTCCCATCCACTTCCCCGTGACCCTACCACTGGTCGTGGCCGGCGCCGGTATTGATCAGCATGATAGGGGCCTTTGAGAAGTTGCGAAGCGAGGAAAGATAGCACCCACTTATCTTCCACGGCTCGTGGATGTAACTTCTGGAGGTCCTGGTCAATAACGGAGTAGCAACTGCGGGTGGGCACCTATGCTATGCTTATGCTTATCTTGAGTTTCTTGATTTTTTTGATAGTTTCTAGAATTTCTTGAATTTCTTGAATTTCTTGAATTTCTTGAATTTCTTGAATTTCTTGAATTTCTTGAATTTCTTGAATTTCTTGAATTTCTTGAATTTCTTGAATTTCTTGAATTTCTTAAATTTCTTGAATTTCTTGAATTTCTTGAATTTTTTGAATTTCTTGATTTTTTTTTCAATTTCTTGTTTTTCTTGAATTTCTTGTATTTCTTGAATTTCTTGTATTTCTTGAATTTCTTAAATTTCCTGAATTTCTTGAATTTCTGGAATTTCTTAAATTTCTTGAATTTCTTAAATTTTTTAAATTTCTTGAATTTCTCGTTAATTTTTTTATTACTGATTGTCTTTTTGATTTTTATGATTTTTTTTTTGAATTTCTTAAATTTTTAAAATTTCGAGATTTTTTTATTTCTTGAATTTCTTGAATTTCATGAATTCCTAGAAGGTTTTGAATATATCAAATTTATTGATTTTTTTTTATTTCTTTGTCATTCTAATATTTTTGAATTTCTCAAGCTTCCTTGATTTCGTAAATTTGTTGAAATTATTGTTTTTTTTTTTTTGTTTTTTTATCGCTTTAATTTAAAAAAAAAAAAGATTATTATTTTTCAATTTTTTTTTTTTTGAATTTTCAAAATGCTAGAACTTTGTTCATTTATCTTTTTTGAATTTTAGAAGCCATGGATTATTTTTTTTGTTTGAAGAATTCAGCATTTCTTTTTTTAATTCATTGTTTTTTTAATCTAAACTCTAGATTTTTTGGTATTTAAACAAATTTGTAATTTTCCAAATTTTTTGTGTTTCAATTTATGAACCTTTATTATTATTTTTTCATTTTTTGTGTTTTGAATATTTTGGAGTTTTTAAATTATTTTTTTTCTGAATTTTCGATTTTAAAATTTTTACAACTCTTGAAATTGTATTATTCTTTGTTTTTTTAATTATTTTGTAATTTTTTTGGTTTTGTTAAGTTTTTTGAATTTTTTAATTTTTTAACCTTATTTTTTATCTCTGATTTTTTTTTAAACTTCTGGTGACAATTCGAAATTTGCGTCATTAGCTAAAAGAAAATGATTGCCATCTTTCAAAGATTTGTTTGATTTCTGAAATTTTTAAACTACTTTCAAAAGTTTCAAAAAAGCGTTTGAAATAAGGTTTAATTTGTTCAGCATCTCCTGCGAAATTTAGGCCAGCTTTCACCATCAACTCGATCGTTGAATGCTGACTGAGCGCGCCTGTCATGGTCGTCATTGCGAGGCGACCGTCAGTGAACACACACGAAGTTGCAACGAACGAATGCCGAGCTCGACACTCAATCAGGGAATGGTGACTGTCAACGAACGACCGAAAAAGAGGAATGTCAAAGTCAAGTTGATGAAGTGAAGGTAAACGAAGCCAAAAATGTTGCATGTTCTGAACCCTTGGTTGGCAGTTTTTGACATATTTTTAGTTTATTTCGGTTTTCCAAACTATCTGAACATAGAATAAAATCGATTTCCAATTACATCAATGAATTTGATTAATGCGATTTATTGTTTAATAAAAATTTTCTGGTGGATAAAAATAAACTTCCGAAAAATATCCATAACCCAACGCACAAAATCCAACGAACACCCCCAACAAAACAATCCCCCCAAACAACGACTTACCCTTCTTGACGGGCACCCCCTCCGGATCCGACTCGCTGCTTGAAATGATCCGCTTCCGCGAAGCGGAACTCACCGTCTTGGCCCCGCCAATGGCCCCCAACCGCTGCTTGAACTGCTTGGCAAAGCTGCCGCCGGTCTTGCGCGAGGGCGTCCGGGCGTCCTTCTTCGCCGCCCCCTCCACCTGCTGGTTGTCGTCGGTCGTGGTCAGCGTGTCCGTGTCCGAGCGGATGACCTGCCGCAGGAAGCCCAGATCGGCGACCGACTTGCGGCGCTTCTCCTTGTTCATCTTGGCGCGGTAGTTGAAGTCGAACTTGGCGTCTTCGCTGCTTTGGGAAGAGGGGAGGTGGGTTTGGGTCTTTGGGGGTGGTTTGGACAGCTGGCGGATCTGGTCGGCGGTGAGTTTTTCCAGGGCGATGACGACCCGGTCGTTGAGGAGCTTGTCGCGAGCTTCGCGGCGGAGCGGGAGTTTGCGGATGAGGTCGTGCAGGTCGCAGTCCGAGTCGGAGTCGGATGAGAGTGGTCGTTTTTTTGATTTCTTCCGGGCGACGATATCGGAGGAGGAGGAGCAGGACGTTGAGGTGCTGCAGCGTGAGCTGGTGCTGAGTGAGCGAAGTCGTTGGGCGTGACGGCCGCGAGCTCGGGGGCGAATCGTGGAAGAACTCGACGTGCTGCTGCTGATATCGGAGGAGGTTGAGGCCCTGCGACGGGCTGCTTCCGCCCGGCGGGATTCCTCGACCAGGGCGAGAACAGCGGCAGGCGGTTCGTCACCTACGATCGGTCGGCAAAACGTGCAGACGTAATTCTTCGTTGGAACCTCCATGCAAAGGTCATGGCGACAGGTTGACCCGCAAGTCTCGCACAGTCGCAGGTCCCACTTGCCGTTCAAGGTGTCGAAGTCGCGCCCTTTCGGACACTGACAAACCTCGGCGTCGCATTCCGATGGCCGCTCCAGTTGCTCGTCAAACGCGTTCGGTTCCAACTCCCAGGCGGCGTCCTTCTCCGGAATATAGACCCCACGGCGCTGAATCGCTTGCTTGAACTGGTCCGTATTATTGTTGCACAACGGACACTTGAAAAAGTACCCCGCCGACTGGGCAAACTGAGCCACACACCGCCGATGGAACCAGCCATTCTGACAGCACGGAGCCCGGATCGATTCCACCTTGTTCCAGCCGCCCAGCTCCTCGTAGCAGATTCCACACGCATCCTCCTCGCCATGCCGCGCTCCATCGTCAATCTCAACGTGCTTGTCGCACCACGACTGATAAGTGTCCACGTAGTGATTCAAACATCCGGCCTGCCGCCCACAAACCGTATGGAACGTCCGGAAGCACTTCTTGGCGCAGCACGAAATGTTCGCGTACGGTGCTTTGCACACGTAGCACTTCTGCGACTTGATACGCGCCACCTCCGCCCGAATATCCTCCTGCAGAAACCCAAACATCCCCACATCATCCGTCTCCCCATTCTGGACCAGATTCGACGTCAAGAGCTGCAACGAGAAACCCAACAAAAATTAACCCAAATTTCCCTCAGAAATCAACTAGTCAAACTCACCAAGCAGTAATAATGCACCTGGATGCGCCACTTGCCGATAAACTTCCCGTAATAAAGTTCGTCATCCTCCGGACTCTTGCAGATGAAGCAACAGCCGGAACCGGTCCTGGCAGTAGATTTCGACAGACTCATCCTCACCACAAACGCACCCTCTTCTAGCACATCACAATTTTGTAAACTTCACTCGATTGGAACCAGTTTATCGCACACTACGATGGACGGATCTTTGGAATCGAACTCTTTCGTTTTTTACTTCTAGAAACAGCAGAAGCTCGAAAATGCGCGGCGAACCGTCCGTTGGCGGCAAAACTGACGATACGAGCAAATGTGACAGCTCGCAATCAAAACAAGCTCAGGGCAGGGTTGCCATATCGAGGTGGGTTATTTTTGGTGCTTGACAGGTTTGGATGAAGTACTAGATTGGCATAGAAAAACTCGCGGTGTGCACATTCCGATTTTTTTTTTTAATTACAAATATTTTCATGATTCTCAAAAATTAAACTGTTGATTTTTAATTACGACATCCCAACCAAAACTGGTGAGGCTATCTGAAAATTTATTTTTACTTCCGAGCAATTCTCTACGAAATCGGTCTGTTTTCTTAAATTTTAATTTTTGTATTTTTTAATCAGACTGAAACTTTTTTGGTGCCTTCGGTATGTCCAAAGAAGCCATTTTGCATCATTAGTTTGTCAATACAAATTCTATACAAATTGGCAGCTGTCCATACAAAAATGATGTATGAAAATTCAAAAATCTGTATCTTTTGAAGGAATTTTTTGATCGATTTGGTGTCTTCGGCAAAGTTGTAGGTATGGATACGGACTACACTGGAAAAAATTATACACGGTAAAAAAATTTTGGTGATTTTTTTATTTAACTTTTTATCACTAAAACTTGATTTGCGAAAAAACACCATTTTTTATGTTTTAGAGGACATCAAATGCCAACTTTTCAGAAATTTACAGGTTGTGCAAAAAATCATTGAGCGAATTATGAATTTTTGAATCAATACTGATTTTTTCAAAAAATCAAAACATTGGTCGCAAAAATTTTTCAACTTCATTTTTCGATGTAAAATCAATTTGCAATCAAAAAGTACTTAAGTGAAATTTTGATAAATGGAACCGTTTTCAAGTTAAATCCATATTCAGGTGACATTTTTGGAAATAGTCACAGTTTTTCATTTTTTTTAAATTAGTGCACATGTTTGCCCACCTTTGAAAAAAATATTTTTGGAAAGCTGAGAAAATTCTCTATACTTTGCTTCTTCGGATTTTGTTGATACGACCTTTAGTTGCTGAGATATTGCAGTGCAAAGGTTTAAAAACAGGAAAATTGATGTTTTCTATGTCTCACCCAAACAGCCCACCATTTTTCAATGTCGATGTCTCAGCAACTAATGTTTCGATTTTCAATGTTAAAGATAAAATATTTGTGAAATTTTCCGATCTTTTCGAAAACAATATTTACAAAATTTTCAAATCAAGACTAACATTTTAAAAGGGCCAAACATTGGATATTACGAAAAAAAATAGAACTCCAAAAATTCTGTTATTTAATTTCCTTTAATTCAAGATGGCGGAATTCAAGAGTTTAAAAAAAATCAAATCTTTAAATGTATAATTTATGATTTGAATTTTTATTTTTTTTAATGCAAGAATTTCAAATTTATTAATTTTTAGTAGTGAGTTTTTTTTAATTAAAGAATATAAGAAGTTATGAAGTGAAAAATTGTGACACATTGCACGACCATAAAGAGTTAAACTCTTGGATGAATTTCCTTTCTTGACATATAGTCTTTTCCTTGTCAGCTCGTAGGTCTAGTTGACGCTCTACAACCCAACCCCGCCGGACGGACTTCGATTTTAAAAAAAATGCCAAAAATTCATTTTCAACCAATTTTTGATCACTAAAAAGCATTGGAAAGAAGAACTCGTAAAATTAAAAAAATAGGATTGGAAGTTTAACTTGTTTTATGTGACTATGCCAATGTTTTTATTTTAAATGACATTTTTTTAGGGGTCAACTTTGACTGTGTTTTCTATTAACATTTCCTATATTTTGAGTAAAAAGACGTATGCAGTAATTTTTCTAGTGTCCCAGACTATGCCTCTACGCATTTTTTTTTACAATTTAAATGATAATGGTGCCATTTTATAGCAGAAAATGTAAAAACAAGCAAAAAATTGAAAAAGTGACTAAAAAACATGAAAAAATTTGATAGGCAAAATGAAATGAAAGGAGGTAGAATAGGGCAAATACTACAAAAAAAAAACATAAACTAAACAAGATTAAAGCAAATTAAAATACTTAAAATGAAACAAGAAAAACATAAAACAAGAGAAGCGGAGTTTTTCGTAGAACAAAAGTTACTCAAAAATTTGGGCAGTAGAGGGTTAAACTACGGTAAAATGCTGTCTCGTCAATTTAAATTTTTATGTTAAATTAAAAACTAACTTAATCCACCTATGTGGTTGGAGCCTTCCTCACTTATTACCCACAATGGCTGATATGATGGAATTGTAAAAAAAATCATCTATTTTTTAGATCTGGAATAAAAAAGTACATAAATATCAGTTAAGTGGCCATACCTCGAGACAGGGTTGCCAGATCTTCAATGTTTTGAACTCGTTTTTTTTCTGTTTGAGTATTAAGACACGGAATCCTGATTACAAGGACTAATGTATCGTGTTACCCATTTTTACTGTTATTAAGCATTTCCAGATCTATAACACAGTTCCTATTGAGAGGAAAAGTGCTGTTCCATCCAGATGCTGTAAACTCCATTCCTTGTGCCTTGTGCGCTATGTATCGCTAGAACCGCGGTGACAATTTTTTCGTGTCATTTTTCAAGCTCTTCCCAGCAGCTATAGGGGGATGGCGTCGCTATTTTTAGACCACATTTTCCACTTTTTCTCATCGAAACCGACTACTTTATCGACATCATTTTGCTGGGCGAGATAGGACGCCGTCTATTTTAAGACGATGACTCAGCACTTTTCCACTCTTGCACTTAAAAAAACCAGATGGCAGCACGATGTAACGCCACGTCCCTATTATTTGCCGCGCGGGGTCTTGTAAAGACAATTGTCTTATTGCGGCGCTACTCTTGCGGTGTTCCCTTTGCTCTGATCTGGACAATGCGACTGGACTGCAGTGCAATACCGATCGGCTGGGCATTATTTACATGCGAAGACACGAGGAAAGTATTTTGGGAAGAGGCGCAAAGGAATATCCCAAGATCGATCACATGCTTGAAGAGCACGTGAAGCAACCGTTTTATACTCATACGGTTGCTGCTACCTCTGAACTTGAACCTAAGGCTGCCACCCTGAGAAGAACCCGTGACTTTCCGCTTATGAGGCGAAACCCGTAACCATTCGGCCACAGGAGGTTGGCTTTGAACTCGTTGGAAAGGTCTTTTAATAATTTAACCAACGATGGATCGGATGATGGACCCGAACTTAGTTTACATACATTTCGACGGTAACATTTCAAAAGGCATCATGTACATTTTGACCCTTTCTGGGTTATTGCATATTCTGAAAGTACTCCTAATAAGCTACCTCTCCACCAAAAATGAGCAAAAGTTACTTCAGTAAAGTCTGTTTAATCCAGACTGGTGGCAAGCTTGTCAAAAAGTGAACATCGCTTTTGACAGTCCATATAGGGTGAACGCTCCATAAACTGGTTGCACAAAATAGGGTATACAGGCCATTTATGAGTAAATTCGAAAATAAGTTTATTTAATTTTAAGATTTGTAATGTGAAATTGTTATTTATTGTCTAGTTAATTTTTTGTTAAGACCGAGCCATGCGGCAACGCTTCCGACTCGTAAATGGGAGTTCAGAACCCGGTGCGGACCAACATAGCAGGTTATCGTTTCCCTTCTGGATTCGATTTCTAAGTAAAGGAAAAGTAGTTTATCGTCACAAGCTGGACATTATCTTCTTGGAATATTGACATTTAACACTAAAATATGTGTATAAGCTAACATTAAAAAATGTGAACGATTGACTTCGTCCTCAAAAGGCTGGATAATATTTTATTTTTTCTAGTTATTTATTTTTTGACAAAAAATATTCAAAACTATTCATCAAAAACAAAATTTAAAATAATTTTCCAAAAATTTTGTTTTCAATTGCACATTTGCTGGCTCTTTTACCCTATATTTAGCGTCAGAGGGGTAAAGCGACCAAATAGCGGGGTCCACGGTCCAACAAATGTGAGTATCGCGGCCCATACATACAATTTGACAATCTTGCCATCAGGCTGGTTTAATCATGATTTTAAATAAAGTAACATAAACAAAATCTCTGCCATCAGCAGTCCCAGTTTATATAGCCCTGTCAACCTGTCAAATTAAAGACTACATGCATCATGAAAAAAGCGCCATGTACATTCGGCGAAGAAAAACGAATCATAACAAAGCGTCCCCCTCAATGACAGCAGGGTGATATAGACCTTGGTGATTTCAAAAGAAGTTATGTTTGTTTTTCTCAAATAAAATTACGGAAATAATGTTTTATTGAATTTGGATAATCAAGTATCAATAAAAGCAACGTTTTTCATCGTTTGTTATCATTAGAACATCTTATTTTGCTTTTATATAATAGTAGGAATTGAAAATGGATGCACAACATTCAAATGCGTTTTTCTCAAAAAGGATGGTGTGTACATGATGCTTTTTGAAATGTTGGAATCGATTTAAGTGAGATCGGCCATATCTCGAGACAGGGTTGCCAGATCTTCAATGTTTTAGACTCGTTGGAAAGATCTTTTGATCAACGATGGGTTGGATGATGGACCCGGACATAGTTTACATACATTTAGGAGAGATATGAATATATGTGAAAACACATTTTTAAACATAACTTTTGAACTACTTATCGAAACTTCAATCTGTATAAAACTCGATCTATGGGACCCTAAACCAAGTCGAATTCAACAGGTTCGGGTCAAATCGGTTCAGCCAGTGCCGAGAAAAATGAGCTTTTTTTTTGGTCACATACATACATACACACACACATACACACAGACATTTGTTCAGTTTTCGATTCTGAGTCGATATGTATACATGAAGGTGGGTCTACGACGTGTTTATACAAAGTTCATTTTTAGAGCAGTATTATAGCCTTACCTCAGTGAGGAAGGCAAAATGTGTTCAGTTCTAGGCTCAGAAATTGATATAGAGTTATCTACGTGCGCATGTATTGCGTGTTTGTACACGAAGGGTTTTTAGGTTAAAATTTGTACCCGCCAGCAAAAACCAATAGTAAGCTAGTGTTCGTGAGATCGGGCTTAGATAGCTCTAGTGGACTTTAGGACCCTGGGCTGGTCACGAAAAAAAGGAGTAGTTCTAGAGTTTTTTTTAATGGTCCAATAAACCAAAATTTCTGTTTTTGCATTTTGGGTTTCCCTAACAGAAAAAAAACAATTTGAAAAAGCCAAAATTAAAAAAATCAAATTCCGAAAATTGTATTTTAGAAATATATAATTTTTTTGACATTTCTAAATTTTAACATTTCATAATTTTAGAGTTTTAGAATTTCGGAATTAAAGAATCTTAGAAATTATGAAAAGAATTTGGTGGAAATAGTTTATTTGAGAATTGAATATTTTTATTGAAGGAAATAAGTAGTTCTAGAAGTAACATTGGACAACGCTTTACTTGGGATTATTTTTGTCCTTCGGTTGCACGTGGATCATAACCTTGATGGCCCCACCCAGCCCATGCCGCGACGTATTGAACGCTTCCGCCGTCTCTTCAATATTAAAGTGGTGCGTAATGAGACGCTTCACGTTGATCTTGCCGCTGGCCACCAGACTCAACGCTCCCGGATAGCTAAAAAAGTGGTAAGAATTTTGGTTTTTTTTTTTTTTTAGAAGAAATATGAAACTCACTCATTGCAGTAGCGAAAAACGCCCCGAATGTCGACCTCGCGCGAGAGGGCGTTCACCAGCGGCAGCTTGATCTCGGCCGGTCCCATGCCCACCAGTACGGCACAGCCGCCGGAACGCGTGGCCAGCACGGACAGCCTCGAGGTGGCTTCCGCTCCGCTGCAGTCGATGGTTTTGTCCGGCGCGTGACCTCCAAACAGGGCGTGGACCTTCTTGACGACGTCCTGCTCGTCGGCGCCACGTTCAACTACAAGTGTTCCGTCCGCGCCCAGTTCTTTGGCGACATCCAGTCGGTTCTGGAGCAGGTCCGTGACTATGATGCGCCCGGCCCCCATTGAGCGGGCGGTGATGAGCGTGACCAGCCCGATCGGACCGGCCCCGAGGATGAGGACTTCGGAGCCTAGGCCGACGCACGCCCTCCGGCAGGCGTGAACTCCCACGGCCAGCGGTTCCAGCAGGGCACCTTCCTCCATCGTGACGTGGTCGGGCAGTTTGTAGCAAAAGTCGGCCGGATGGGTGTAGTACCGGGTCAGATTGCCGTCGTACGGCGGAGTCGCGCAGAAGATCATCTCCGAGCAGAGGTTGTAGCGGCCACCCTTGCAGTAGTCGCAAACCCGGCAGCCGTACCCGGGTTCGATCGCAACCCGGTCGCCGACACGGACGTTGTGCACTCGGGAACCCACTTTGGCGACGATGCCGGACGCCTCGTGGCCAATTACCATCGGTTTGCGCACCACAAAGTCCCCGATGCGGCCATTTACCAGGTAGTGGACGTCCGAGCCACAGATCCCAACGCTGTCCATCTCCAGCAGGACCTCTGGAAAAGGTTTTGGGTTTATTGGTAGCAGTAAATCAGCTCTAAAACAGCTGTTTTATGACTGATTAGCTGTTGAATGCTGAGTTATGATTTCTTTTAGTGCTGGATGGTTACTGGAGATGTACTTAAAATAATGATCACAATTTTAAAAATTACCATCATCCTTCGGTGTCGGGATCGGTCGTTGTTCCTAAAATCAGAGAAAGAGTCGTAATTTCAATCGGATTTTAATCTTGAAGACCAAACATACCAATCGCAAGTCCTCGATTCCGTAGAGAACCGCCGTTAGATTATCCTTTCCAGACATGGCTACAAATCAAAAAATAGATAGAACTATCAACCAACTATTGCGAAAAATTCCACCAAGATTTCCAGAAAAATTCCAGCGACCCAATATGCCCACAACCGAACCGGTCACTGGCAAAGTCAAAGTGATAATAGAACTCGCTGCCAAGACCAACTTGGCACAACCATCTGATCCGCGGGAGGTGTCGATTTGTGTATTTGTCTTATCTCTCGCGGACCCGTTGTTTTACAACAGAAATATGCAATTCCGCCAGATTACGCCGAACGACGTCCTAGTGCGAGATTTGTTTGGCAACTTTACGACCCCTCCTCCTTCTAATCAGAATGAAGAGTATTATTGTGCAGATAGGTTGTTTTTGTTTGTAATTAGCTCAGTTTACTCGTAGATCAGGATGCAAATTGAAGGCGCAATTGAGTATTCTTGTAACTTCACAAAAACATACCTTCTTCGATCCAATAACAAGCCTAAACTAGTTCTGATGTTTTTCTGACTCCGTAAATGAAACCGGACGGTAGTAACACATACTGTGGTAGTAATCTGGAGTTTAAAACAGCAATATCATCAATAAGCCGGTTTTATTTTGAGAAAACGAAGAGAACAGAGTAGGCAATAGTGTATACGAAACGAGTGGAGACAACCGGCTAGCAAAGTATTTTCGGAAACAGGCCCATTAAATAGGAGCACTGTATGGGAATGATAACAAGCTTAAAAAAAGGAAAAAACTAAAATCAAAACACAAAAAAAAACAACTAAAAACTAAAAACTAAATACTAAAAACTAAAAACTAAAAACTAAAAACTAAAAACTAAAAACTAAAAACTAAAAACTAAAAACTAAAAACTAAAAACTAAAAACTAAATACTAAAAACTAAAAACTAAAAACTAAAAACTAAAAACTAAAAACTAAAAACTAAAAACTAAAAACTAAAAACTAAAAACTAAAAACTAAAAACTAAAAACTAAAAACTAAAAACTAAAAACTAAAAACTAAAAACTAAAAACTAAAAACTAAAAACTAAAAACTAAAACTAAAACTAAAACTAAAAACTAAAACTAAAAACTAAAAACTAAAAACTAAAACTAAAAACTAAAACTAAAAACTAAAAACTAAAAACTAAAAACTAAAAACTAAAAACTAAAAACTAAAAACTAAAAACTAAAAACTAAAAACTAAAAACTAAAAACTAAAAACTAAAACTAAAAACTAAAAACTAAAAACTAAAAACTAAAAACTAAAAACTAAAACTAAAACTAAAAACTAAAAACTAAAAACTAAAACTAAAACTAAAACTAAAACTAAAAACTAAAACTAAAACTAAAAACTAAAAACTAAAAACTAAAACTAAAAACTAAAACTAAAACTAAAAACTAAAAACTAAAACTAAAACTAAAAACTAAAAACTAAAAACTAAAAACTAAAAACTAAAACTAAAAACTAAAAACTAAAAACTAAAAACTAAAACTAAAAACTAAAACTTAAAACTTAAAACTTAAAACTTAAAACTTAAAACTTAAAACTTAAAACTTAAAACTTAAAACTTAAAACTTAAAACTTAAAACTTAAAACTTAAAACTTAAAACTTAAAACTTAAAACTTAAAACTTAAAACTTAAAACTTAAAACTTAAAACTTAAAACTTAAAACTTAAAACTTAAAACTTAAAACTTAAAACTTAAAACTTAAAACTTAAAACTTAAAACTTAAAACTTAAAACTTAAAACTTAAAACTTAAAACTTAAAACTTAAAACTTAAAACTTAAAACTTAAAACTTAAAACTTAAAACTTAAAACTTAAAACTTAAAACTTAAAACTTAAAACTTAAAACTTAAAACTTAAAACTTAAAACTTAAAACTTAAAACTTAAAACTTAAAACTTAAAACTTAAAACTTAAAACTTAAAACTTAAAACTTAAAACTTAAAACATAAAACTTAAAACTTAAAACTTAAAACTTAAAACTTAAAACTTAAAACTTAAAACTTAAAACTTAAAACTTAAAACTTAAAACTTAAAACTTAAAACTTAAAACTTAAAACTTAAAACTTAAAACTTAAAACTTAAAACTTAAAACTTAAAACTTAAAACATAAAACTTAAAACTTAAAACTTAAAACTTAAAACTTAAAACTTAAAACTTAAAACTTAAAACTTAAAACTTAAAACTTAAAACTTAAAACTTAAAACTTAAAACTTAAAACTTAAAACTTAAAACTTAAAACTTAAAACTTAAAACTTAAAACTTAAAACTTAAAACTTAAAACTTAAAACTTAAAACTTAAAACTTAAAACTTTAAACTTTAAACTTTAAACTTTAAACTTTAAACTTTAAACTTAAAACTTAAAACTTAAAACTTAAAACTTAAAACTTAAAACTTAAAACTTAAAACTTAAAACTTAAAACTTAAAACTTAAAACTTAAAACTTAAAACTTAAAACTTAAAACTTAAAACTTAAAACTTAAAACTTAAAACTTAAAACTTAAAACTTAAAACTTAAAACTTAAAACTTAAAACTTAAAACTTAAAACTTAAAACTTAAAACTTAAAACTTAAAACTTAAAACTTAAAACTTAAAACTTAAAACTTAAAACTTAAAACTTAAAACATAAAACTTAAAACTTAAAACTTAAAACTTAAAACTTAAAACTTAAAACTTAAAACTTAAAACTTAAAACTTTAAACTTTAAACTTTAAACTTTAAACTTTAAACTTTAAACTTTAAACTTAAAACTTAAAACTTAAAACTTAAAACTTAAAACTTAAAACTTAAAACTTAAAACTTAAAACTTAAAACTTAAAACTTAAAACTTAAAACTTAAAACTTAAAACTTAAAACTTAAAACTTAAAACTTAAAACTTAAAACTTAAAACTTAAAACTTAAAACTTAAAACTTAAAACTTAAAACTTAAAACTTAAAACTTAAAACTTAAAACTTAAAACTTGAAGACAAAAAAGACACAAAAAGACAATAAAACAAGAAAATAAAACATTAAAACATTAAAACATTAAAACATAAAAACATAAAAACATTAAAACATTAAAACAGTAAAACATTAAAACATTAAAACATTAAAACATTCAAACATTAAAACATTAAAACATTAAAACATTAAAACATTAAAACATTAAAACATTGAAACATTAAAACATTAAAACATTAAAACATTAAAACATTAAAACATTAAAACATTATAACATTAAAACATTAAAAAATTAAAACATTAAAACATTAAAACTTGGAAAATAGAAACTTAAAAAAAATAAAACATAAAAAACATTAAAACTTAAAACGTTTAAGTTTAAGAAATAACATTAAACCAAAAAACAACAAATAAAGACAAACACAGAAAAGAACTTAAAAAAAAAAAAACAAAAAAAAAACACACAAAAGACAAAAAACATTTCAACGAAAGCACAAACACTTGATAAGTATACTCTAGAGACCAAAAAAAAACTAATTTGAAATCAAAACAAAGCTCAAAAGTAAAAAAATAGTGCATGAGAGCAACTCTCTACGAAATCGACCGATTTCGACCATTTTTATTTTTTGTATTTTTTATTTGACCTAAACTTTGTGGGAGCCTTCCCTATGACCAAATAAGCTATTTTGCGTCATTGGTTCACCCATACAAGTCTCCACACAATTTTAGCTGCTGTCCATACAAAAATGGTATGTAAATATTCAAACAGCTGTAACTTTTGAGTGAATTTTCTGATCAATTTGGTGTCTTGAGCAAAGTTGTTGGTATTGTTGAAGACTTTTGAGAAAAAAATAGGTACACGGAAAAAAAATGCAGATTTTTTAATCAACTTTTTTTTCACTAAAACTAAATTTCCCAAAATACGTATTTTTTGATTTTCGAAATTTTTTGATATGTTTTAGGGGACAAAAATCCGCAACTTTTGAGCCATTGAGAATCATGGTCAAAAAAATCTGCCGCCGAGTTATGAATTTTTGAAAAAACAGTGATTTTTGGAAAAAATCGAAGTTTCATGCAAAAACAAGTTAGACATTATTTTTTAATGCAAAATTGAATTTGCAATCGAAAAGTACTTCACAGATTTTTTGATAAAGGGCTCCGTTTCCAAGATATAGCCACCGAAAGTTTGATTTTAGCGAAATATTTGCAGTTTTTCAATTTTTAAAAATGTGACCATGAGTGACCATTTCTAAAAATATTTTTTTTTTTGAAAAGTTCAGAAAATTTGCTATAAAATTGTCTAAGAGACTTTGAAGATTGGATCTCGGTTTGCTGAGATAGGGCCGCTTTAAGAAAAAGAAACACGAAAATTGAAGTTTTCTTAATCTCACCAAAATAACCCATCATTTTCTATTGACGATATCTCAGCAACTAATGGTCCGACTATCAATGTTAATACATGAAACATTCGTGAAATTTTCCGATCTTTTCGAAAAAAAATATTTTGAAATTTTTTTAATCGAGACTAACATTTTAAAAGGCCCAAACATTGAATATTACGCCCATTTAAAATGCTATAGTCAACAGGGTAATGTGCCGTTTCTAAATCACGTAGACACTTGGAGACCCATGTTTTCAAAATTACAAATCAATTTTGTTTTATAAATGACATGGATTTTTTTTCGAAATTTCAAAAAACTTCAAATTAGAAAAATTCGAACTAACGACTGTTAGAATGGTAACAGGATTTCTTTTCATGCAAAATAAAAAAAACAATTAATTTATTGTTTCATTAATATTTATCTACTTCATCCATTAATTTACAGAGCTTGAAGTATACTGCCCCTGATCGCATAAATGTCCCATATGCATTTTCACACTTTTGAGTTATTGATGCAGTTTGGTTCAAAATCGTGTGCTCTTTGCAAAGAGCCTATAACATCCAGTACTTTGTTCTAGAAATCAGGAGGAAATCCAGTTTTTTTCGCGAAAGCTTAACACGTAGCCTTATGTATGGGACAAACTTCAAATACGTTTTTCTCAGCTTGCTGTTTTTGCATATGGGACAATTATGCGAACATGGGCAGATTAGCTCTTAGTTAAAACCACACTTCTCATCACAAAAGCAAAGAAAAAGAAAAGCTTTACGAAAATACAATTCTGACGGAGAGAGAATTTCAAGAGAGTGACAGAGTTCAAATCTTCCGCAACGGATTGTTCTTGTTCCTCGGCTGACAGTGGATCATAACCTTGATCGCGCCCTCCAACCCGTAGCGGGCCGTCTTGAACGCGTCCAGCGATTCGCTCAGCTCAAAGTGATGCGTAATCAGCTTCGTCGCATCGATCGTCCCGTTGGCAACCATGGCCACGGCCGCCGGGTAGGCGTTCGCATACCGGAAACCCGACCGGATCTCCACCTCGCGAACCAGCGCGATCGTGATCGGGAGGTTCATGTTGGTGGGGCCGATGCCGACCATCGTGACCACTCCACCAAGTTCGGTGGCCAGGATGGCCAGTCGGACACAGGACTCGGCTCCGGTGCACTCGATCGAGATGTCCGGGGCGGTGCCGAGGAGTTGGTGGATTTTACGGACCGTGTCTTCCTCTTTGTCACCCTTTTTGACGAGGTAGGTTACGTCCGCGCCGAGTTGCTTGGCCAGGTCCAGCTTACTTTGGACGAGATCGACCACGCAGATCTTGTCGGCGCCCATGGCTTTCGCCACCAGGACGGTGACCATTCCGATTGGACCCGCTCCCAGCACCAGGACGGTCGATCCCAACTGGACTCCGGCAATACGACAGCTGTGGACGCCCACGGCCAGCGGTTCTATGAGGGCACCTTCCTCCATGGTCACGTTCGGGGGGATTTTGAAGCAGCAGTCCTCCACGTGAATGTAGTAGTTCTGGAGCGATCCGTGAACCGGCGGAGTTGCGCTGTAGATTCCGTCCGGACAGAGGTTGTACCGCCCGGCCTTGCACAGCTTGCAGACCTTGCATCCGATCGCTGGTTCTACCGCTACGCGATCGCCGACTTTCAGGCGCTTAACGTCCGGACCGATCGCGATCACCACTCCCGACGCTTCGTGCCCAATGACCATGGGTTTGCGGAGCTTGTACTCGCCGAATCCGCCGTGGGATAGGATGTGCACGTCCGATCCGCAAATGCCAACGCAGTCTATCTCCAGCAGGACTTCGTTCTCCTTTGGAGACGGTGGGAAGGGAAGTTGATCCTGTAAAGGGCGCAAAGATCAGTAAATGATCAAGTGTACGAATACCTCCAAATTACCATCCGCATATCGTCCACACCGTGAATCACCGCTCCCAGATTTGCCTTCTTCGCCATTTTTTGGTGGAAATTTCCTATGCACTTCCTATCGCTGCAACGAGCCGGCACAGAATGATCGCGAAACGATCGTCCAGTAAATATATACAACTCGGGCCAGAGGTTGCCGGCGATCATCATCCAATCGGCGCAACACGTGACCCAAGCGATACAAAGTGAATGAGCGCATGAGAGCACGCGATCGCGCCCAGCCGGTTTCAATTTCTCCAAATGGCGCCATAATGATCTCGTCAATTAGGTCTGTTAAGTCGCTGAAATTATCGCACTTGTGATTGCGAGTAAACGATCTGCGGTCGTAGGAGGACCAATAAACTGAACCTGATAAGAGGAACAGTGCTGTTCTGTCAGGATCAAGAAGGTCAAGTAAACCGAGAGGATCATCGCTGTATAAAACAAGTCATCCTGATGGACGTGACAATCAGTCACTGGGAAGGATGGCACCGAAGCAGAATTACGCAGCAGTCGTCCATGGTCCGAACGATCTTCGGCTGGAGGAGCGCTCAATACCGGAACCGGCCTTTAACGAGGTGGTCTTGGAAATCGATTGCTGTGGGATCTGCGGCACGGATATTCACTTCCTGAAGGAGGGAGGTTTTGGCACTCAAATGTTGGTCAAGCCGATCGTTCTGGGTCACGAGTCTTCCGGGATCGTCAGGAAGGTCGGCAGTTCGGTGACCCACCTGAAAGTCGGTGATCGCGTCGCGATCGAGCCCGCTGCCGGGTGTAGAACTTGCGATCTTTGCAAGGTTGGCAAGTACAACGTGTGCCTGGACGGGAGGCACTGCACTACGCAGAAGACCGACGGCAATTGTTCCAACTACTTTGCGCAGTACGCGGACTGTTGCTACAAACTGCCCGATCACATGACCATGGAGGAGGGCGCCCTGTTGGAACCGCTGGCAGTTGCAGTCTACGCTACGCGTCGTGCCGATATTCGCCTGGGTAGTAGGGTGATCATCTTTGGAGCCGGCCCCATCGGTATAATGTGCCTGATCGCGGCCAAAGCCATGGGGGCCACCCGTACGGTGATCCTCGATCTGGATCGGGTCAAACATCGCCTTGACCTGGCCAAGAAGCTGGGCGTAACGGGCGCGATCGCGATCAAGAAGGACGAAACAGAGGACGATCTCATCCGGAAGATCGACGAAGTGCTGGGAGGTCCGGCTGATCGCGTCCTCGAGTGTACCGGATCGCAACCGGGCATCCGGACTGCGATCAAGGCCACTCGGAATGCGGGCCGGATTTGCCTGGTCGGACTGGGGAACGACGACGTCCAGCTGCCGATGGTGGACGCCATTTCGAGGGAGATTGAAATTACCACCGCGATGAGATTCAACCACGAGTAAGCTTCCGATCGTCCTGAAATCGAACGAAAACTTAAACTCGATCATAATTTCAGCTTTCCAGCGGCACTGGAGATCGTGGCCAGCGGGTACGTGGACGTGAAGCCGCTCGTCTCGCACCACTTTGACCTGAAGCACGTGAAGGAGGCGTTCCGCATGGCCAGCCAGGGTGAAGGGAACAAGGTGTTGATTCACCTAGTGCCGCGCGATACCAACAACAAGAAGAAGTTTGTGAATTAAATAAAGACAGAATTATGCAAAAACTGCTCGTTTCTAGCTTGGAAGTTGCGGCTAAAATGCGCAAATTGCAAGGGGAATCATGGCGCGAATTTCTGCGATGTATATCACATCACATGTCGCGCATTAGGTGCGCAAATTGCTAGGATAATCGTATCGCTAACATTCGCAAATAACTGTTTAACTAGGATGCAACTTGACGTAATTATAGATTTCTGGTCAACATTGATAAGGAAGTGCAACTAAATTCTTTCCAAGCTTCCGTTATCTTTATGAAATGTTGACAATCTACTCAATTTTGCTAATTCTCGTTATATAAAATAGAAAAGAATAAACAATGGCATCTGTAAACCTTATCAGGACTGTATGAAAGTGCTCTTCTTCCATTTCGCACACCCATTTCCAAGTCGCACTTTGCAAAGGTCATCCAAGCGCCACTCTGATGTGCATCTGTAAACATGACAGGCACTTATCTAATCAAACAATACACGAAAGCCGGCCCCAAGCAAATAAAACCGGCGCCCATCATCAACCACCGTTATCACCTCTCACTAAGCCCGGTCGTAATCTAGACCGCTCGCAAAACTACCTTTCTACCGGTTGTCGACGGTGTCAATTCAGTCAGTTGGTAGCAATCAATCGAGACGGAAGCATGGCCCCCAAGAACGAGAACCTCGCGGCGCTGGTCTACGGACCGAACGACCTCCGGCTGGAACCGCGCCCAATCCCGGAGCCGGCCTTCAACGAAGTCGTGGTCGAGGTCGACACCTGCGGAATCTGCGGCACGGACATTCACTTCCTCAAGGACGGAGGCTTCGGAGCTCAACGGTTGGTCAAGCCGATCGTGCTGGGTCATGAGTCGGCGGGGGTTGTCCGGAAGGTCGGCAGTCAGGTGACCCACCTGAAGATCGGTGATCGCGTTGCGATCGAGCCCGCTGCTGGATGTAGAACTTGCGATCTCTGCAAGGTAGGCAAGTACAACATCTGCCTGGACGGGAAGCATTGTACGACGCAGAAGCACGACGGGAATTGCTCCAACTATTACGCCCAGTACGCGGACTGCTGCTTCAAGATGCCGGACCACATGACCATGGAGGAGGGTGCCTTGCTGGAACCGTTGGCAGTGGGCGTGTACGCCGGAAGACGTGCCGACGTCAGGCTTGGTAACAAAGTGATCATCTTTGGAGCCGGTCCGATCGGATTGGTTTGCTTGATCGCGGCCAAGGCCATGGGCGCCACACGGACCGTAATCCTGGACCTGGAGCACGCCAAACATCGTCTAGAAGTGGCCAAGAAGCTGGGCGTGACCGACGTTATTGCAATCGGGAAGAACGACTCCGAAGATGATCTTGTCCGGAAGATCCACCAAGTGCTGGGAGGTCCGGCAGATCGCGTCCTCGAGTGCACCGGATCACAGCCGGGAATGCGCGTCTCGATCAAGGCTACCCGGAACGCGGGTCGAATCTGTCTGGTCGGACTCGGCAACAAGGACGTCCAGCTGCCGATGGTGGACGCCATTTCGCGGGAGATCGACATCACCACTTGTATGCGGTACAACCACGAGTGAGTACTTCATCACCAGCTCCCCGAGAGCCAAAGTGTTCACCTGAACTCTCTTTTATTCTTTCCAGCTACCCGGCCGCCATGGAGATCGTAGCGAGCGGATTAGTAGACGTGAAGCCGCTCGTCTCGCACCACTTTGATCTGGCGAACGTGCACGAAGCGTTCCGCGTGGCCAGCCAGGGCGAGGGCATCAAGATTATGATTCATCTCGTGCCCCGGGACACCAACAATCCGGTCAAGTTTTCCAACTAGGGAGTTTTTCTTTCTTGGTTTGGTTAAAGAATTATTAAAAAGATTGTGAATAAAATAAAATAGTTTTGTGTATAATACATGTATTTTATTTCCATTAAAAAGAAACCCAAAAAAAAAGAAAATCGTGAAAAAATCGAAAATGTCGCATTCCTGTTAGGCTTTAAAACAGATCCTTTAAAATATTTCATTGATTTTAGTACAGCGATCGTCAACAAAAGTTGCTCATTATTTTCTTTCGGATTTTTTTTTGTTGTCAAAAATGGAGCATGGAAATATTTGCCGGACCACAAAACTAACCCTTTACGTGAATATCTGTATATTATATCAAAAAATACGCAAAAAATCAATATTTTAAAATTCTTCTAAATTTTTTTTTTTTTACTTGATTTAAGAATTTAAGATTTTTAAATCCAAAATTGTAGAATTTAGAATTTAAAACGTTGGAATTTATTTTTTTTAATTTTGAAGAATTTAAAAATTCTTTAGATAGAGAAAATCTTTAATTATGTTATTATTAAAGTTTGTGTTTTTCTGAATTCTTAATTTGAGAAATAAAAAATTGCATGATTTTATTATTTTAGAGTTATCAATTTTGATGAAGTTTTAGAATTTTATATTTTTTTTAAATTTTAGATTTTTTAAATTATAAAATTTTAAGATTTGTGAATTTTAAAGATTTAAGAATTTTAAAATCTAAGAAATTTTAATGTTAAGAATTTTAGCTTTTTAGAATTATAGAATCTCGGAATTTCAAAATATTAAAATTTCAGAACTTAAGGACTTAAGAATTTTAGAATTTTGAAATTTTAGTATGTTAATATTTTAGAATCTTAGAATCATAGAATCTTAGAATCTTACAATTTTAGAATTTTAGAATTTTAGAATTTCAGAATTTTAGAATTTTAGAATTTTAGAATTTAAGAATTTTAGAATTTCAGAAATTTAGAATTTTAGAATTTTAGAATTTTAGAATTTTAGAATTTTAGAATTTTAGAATTTTAGAGTTTTAGAATTTTAGAATTTTAGAATTTTAGAATTTTGGAATTTTAGAATTTTAGAATTTTAGAATATTAGAATTTTAGAATTTTAGAATTTTAGAATTTTAGAGTTTTAGAATTTTAGAATTTTAGAATTTTAGAATTTTAGAATTTTAGAATTTTAGAATTTTAGAATTTTAGAGTTTTAGAATTTTAGAATTATAGAATTTTAGAATTTTAGAATTTTAGAATTTTAGAATTTTAGAATTTTAGAATTTTAGAATTTTAGAATTTTAGAATTTTAGAATTTTAGAATTTTAGAATTTTAGAATTTTAGAATTTTGGAATTTTAGAATTTTAGAATTTTAGAATTTTAGAATTTTAGAATTTTAGAATTTTAGAATTTTAGAATTTTAGAATTTTAGAATTTTGGAATTTTAGAATTTTAGAATTTTAGAATTTTAGAATTTTAGAATTTTAGAATTTTAGAATTTCAGAATTTTAGAATTTTAGAATTTTAGAATTTTAGAATTTTAGAATTTTAGAATTTTAGAATATTAGAATTTTAGAATTTTAGAATTTTAGAATTTTAGAATTTTAGAATTTTAGAATTTTAGAATTTTAGAATTTTAGAATTTTAGAATTTTAGAATTTCAGAGTTTTAGAATTTTAGAATTTTAGAATTTTAGAATTTCAGAATTTTACAATTTTAGAATTTTAGAATTTTAGAATTTTAGAATTTTAGAATTTTAGAATTTAAGAATTTTAGAATTTTAGAATTTTAGAATTTTAGAATTTTAGAATTTTAGAAAAAAAATCTTAAAACTCTAAAACTCTTAAATTCTAAAATCCTATAAGTTTAAAATTCAGAATTAAAAATTTAAGATTTTTTTTACCATTGAATTTTTGAATTTGTAATTTTTAAACTTTAAAATTTTTGGAAATTTGTAGTTTTACAATATAAGAATTTTCAAATAATAAAATTCTAGAAAAAAAAAAGTATTTAAAAATTTTATAAGTTTTTAATTCTAGAAATGTAGAACTTTTGAAATTTTATTGTTATATACTTTTGGAATTTTATTATTTCAAAATTTTAAATTTTCAAAATTCTAGAATATTAAAATTTAAGGATTTTAGGATCTTTGAATTTTAGTATTTTAGAACCTTAAAATTTTAGAATGTTGTTCTTAATTTAGAATTTTTTTAAAGTGAATAATTTAAAAACTTTAAAAAGTTTTAAAAAATAGATTTTTAAAATTTTAGAATTTTTACAATTTTATTATTTAAGCAATAAAGAATTTTAGAATTTCAAAATTTAAGTATATTTAAGCATTTATGGATTAATTTTTTTTAAGGTCCAATCAACCAAATTAACAGTTTTTGCTTTTTGGGTGTTTATTTATTATTTATTTATTTATTCGCCTTTAGTCAGAAAACAACTCCAGATTAAAGAATTTTAGAATCATAAAATTTTGGAATTTTTGTATTTCGAAATATTAGAATCTTATTTTTTAAATTTTTATACATTAGAATCACAGAATTTTTTAACAATTTAATAATTTAAGCATTCAAGAATTTTAGAATTTTAATTTTTTTGAATTTCGTGATTTTGAAATTTTAGAATTTCAAAATTTATAAATTTTTAAATTTTAATTTTAGAATTCAAGTTAGAAACATTTTCAAACGAAATCTCACAAATCAAAACATCACCACAGTCAGACGCATTGGGAACTCCTGATATAAACCATGACGTAAGATGAACTACGATGCGACGTGGCCCTTATCACTCGAAACGGCTTCTATTGATAACAAGGATGCATCTTGTTCTTAGCCTATTATATAATATTTCTAATCAAGATTGATAAGCCCGGAAAGAGCACAGACAGGGTAAGATCTCCCAGTTTTGATTAAGCTCAATCAAGGTCATCAATTTCTGGTACTATTTTAAATATTTTTTTTTTTTGATTTTTTTCAGAAACACGGCAAAATCAAACTTTTTCTTATGTCTTTTATGACATATACTCAAAGAAGGCAATCGGCAATTCAACGAATCATCTTTACGGTAAACTTTATGCAGTGTGCCTGGCAAGAAGCAAATCGCGAGTTATAACATCGGCGTTTTTCATCAAGCTTCAGAACAACTACAGTACACTGTTTGAGGCTTTGTACCGGCTGTTGGATTGCAGTAAAATGATGACAATCTACTCAATTTAGTTAATGTGGAAATCTGATAATAGACAATATGTGCAACGCCATCTGTAACGTACACCAAAGCAAACAGCGTTATCAGGACAGCTCCAAGGTGCCTTTTTCCAAGGTCACACTCGAAGGTGCATCTAGAAGCATATTATGGTAATCCCCAACTGCCCTACCTCAATCGAATAAAAGCAGCCCTCGTGGTTAATATCAGCACCATTCGTCAAGTACCCTTTAGTCAGTTGAGAGCAAAGCTCAAGCGGAGTTAGAATCATGGCCCCCAAGAACGAGAACCTCGCGGCGCGGGTCCATGGTCCGAACGATCTCCGGCTGGAACCGCTCCCGATCCCGGAACCGGCCTTCAACGAGGTGGTCCTCGAGGTCGACACCTGCGGAATCTGCGGCACGGACATCCACTTCCTGAAGGACGGTGGCTTCGGAGCTGAACGGTTGATCAGACCGATCGTGCTGGGTCACGAGTCGTCTGGGATCGTCCGGAAGGTCGGCAGTTCGGTGACCCACCTGAAAGTGGGTGATCGCGTCGCGATCGAGCCCGCTGCCGGGTGTAGAATCTGCGATCTTTGCAAGGTCGGCAAGTACAACGTGTGCATGAATGGGCGCCACTCGCCGACGCAGAACACCGACGGAAATTGTTCGAATTATTTTGCCCAGCTGGCGGATTGTTGCTTCAAGATGCCTGATCACATGACCATGGAGGAGGGTGCTTTGTTGGAACCGATGGCGGTGGGTGTGTACGCCGGCAGGCAAGTCGACGTCAGGCTTGGCAATAAGGTGCTGATTTTTGGAGCCGGTCCGATTGGGCTGATTTGCTTGATCGCGGCCAAGGCCATGGGCGCCACGCGGACCGTAATTCTGGACCTGGAACATGCCAAACATCGGCTGGAGGTGGCCAAGAAGTTGGGCGCGACCGGGGTGATCGCGATCGGAAAGAACGACTCGGAAGATGATCTTGTGCGGAAGATCAAGGAGATTCTCGGAGGTCCGGCTGATCGCGTCCTCGAGTGCACCGGATCGCAGCCGGGAATGCGCGTGTCGATCAAGTCTACGCGGAACGCGGGTCGAATCTGCCTGGTCGGACTCGGCAACAAGGACGTCCAGCTGCCGATGGTGGACGCCATTTCGCGGGAGATTGAAATCACCACCGCCATGCGGTACAACCACGAGTGAGTACTTCATCACCAGCTCACCGAGAGCCAAAGCATTCAAATTTCCTCTTTTCGCAGCTACCCGGCCGCCATGGAGATCGTAGCGAGCGGATTAGTCGACGTGAAGCCGCTCGTCTCGCACCACTTTGACCTGGCCAACGTGCACGAGGCGTTCCGCGTGGCCGGCCAGGGCGAGGGCGTCAAGATCATGATCCATCTCATCCCCCGAGACACCAACAACAAGACCAAGTTCAAGAATTAGGGACTTTTTTTTCTTTCGAATTTGCGACACTTGTTCGTTTCAGCTTTTCCAACATATATATATTACACAGAATGATTAATAAAGTAGAACAAACTTACCGACCCAGCGTTTTCAAAAGTCCCACCCGCGGTACTCCTTGACGACGCTGTTGTTGTCCTTGCGCATTCGCCGCACGGCACTAGCTTCGCCCTTCGGCACGGCACGCTTCTTCTGGTCCTTTTTCTGCTGGTCGCGCATGTCGCTGCGGATGCGGCCGGAAACCAGGGACGGAGCGATCGTGCTGGCCGTGGTCGAGTAGGACCGGGCACTGCGCGCATCGTCCAGCAGTTTGCGCACCATAACCATGCGGTACTCGCGCGAGTTCGGGTCCAGATCGGCCACGGTGTCCGCCTGCTCGAGGTCGTTGGAGCTGACCGAGCAGGCGTCATCCCCTTGGGGTGCTTCCGGCTGGGTTGTTTGGGTTGGTTCGACGTACGCTGGTTCTACGGAGATGTCCAGGGCGTCTTTGAAGAGTTCTTCGTCCTCGGCGTCGCAGGGCTTGTCCATTTCTTCGGCGGACATTGACGCGATGTATTTGAGGATGCTGGAGTTTTTGTCTTCTTTTTTGGGCTTCTCCTCGGCGAATTTGACCTCCTGCTCGAGCTTCTTGCGACACTCTTCGAGCTCGTCCTCGTCCAGATCTCCCGTGACGCTGTCCTGGTACTCATCGTCGTCGTCGTCTTCGTCGCTGCCTTCCTCGGAACCTTCTTTCTGGTGATACTCCTTGTGCAGATCCTCTTCCATCTCCTGCGTAAATCCGTACCCAGAGCAGAGAACCTCCCGGTCCAGCTCATCCTCCCGCTCCAGATCGCTAAACTTGGGATATTCTTCACTTTCGTAGCCAAACTTCTTCCGAAACAAATCCCGAACGCCCTGCACGTCCCGATCAAAATACATCTCCGCGTTCGGATGCGACGTCGACACCATCTGGGGAAAATCGATCAAGATCGGCCGCTGGTCCTCCTCCGTGATCATAACGTTGAACTCGTTGAAATCTCCGTGAATCACTCCGCAATTTCCCAACCGCACAATCAAGTTCATCAAATCGTCGTACAACTGCTCCACATTGCCCACCTCGGACACGTTCGTCAACGGGTACCCGTCAACCAGCTCCATAATTACGCAATGCCGGTTAAAATCCACCGGACGCGGCACCGGAAACCCGCGATCGTACAACGCCTTCATGTACGCATACTCCCGCGTCGCCGAAATCCGCGACAAATACAGCCAACTCATCTTGTGCCGCTTCCCGTGGTAGTCCCGCTTCTCCTTCACGTTCCGGAAGCAAACCCGCCCCAACCGGTGCAACTTCAAGCACAACGGATTGCCCTCCTCATCCCCAACCGTATAAATATTACTCTCCTTCCCCACCCCAATCTGGTTCCCAAACCCGGCCACCGACCCGCGCAACGTCAGCGACTTCAGCGCCAGGTAGTCGTAACCCATGTTGGTCAACCGATATCCGTCATCTGCCGAAAAAAAAAACAAATCAAACTCAAATTAAACACAACTCCAACAACCTTCGGTTGTGCGGAACCTACACCGCTTCCCGCGCTCGTACGTCAGCAGCTTGTGCTTGCACAGCTCCCGCAGCAACTTGTGGACTCCGCCTGCCTTGAGGCTGGCGATGGCCGCCACCAGCGCGCCCGGCACCAGCTCGTGGTTCTTCATGCCCATCTCGATCTGCACGGAATCAAAACATCGTAAATAAACCCAACTTGAAATCGAGACATTTCGTGGGGGAGGGGGGAACACTCACCGCGGTCAGAATTCGGAAGTCCTCCTTGCTGAGGTACCGGAGCACCGTTACGTTGAGCTTGCCCATGGTTGCGGAAATCTGTCGGAAGCGATGGATTTCACGGACTTCACACAGAAAATGTTGGAAAAACTGCGCACTGAATGGACGGGGTTGACGAAAAGAACACGGACCTCGTGCGTTTTGTTGATGTTGAGTGCTCTGGAGAACTGTCAAAAGGAAAAGAGGAAAGAGGACGAGCAAGAAGAGGTTCGGACAAATAGGTCAACTGGCATGGTTGAGCCAACAAGAAAAGTACTCAAAATTTAGGGAGTTTTGTTGATCAATCTTAAGGTTATTTTGGTCTGTTTTTGTTTTTTTGTCTTGTTTGACTTTTTTGTCTTTTCTGTCTTTTCTGTCTTTTCTGTCTTTTTTGTCTTTTTTGTCTTTTTTGTCTTTTTTGTTTTTTTGTTTTTTTTTGTCTTTTTTGTCTTTTTTGTCTTTTCTGTCTTTTTTGTCTTTTTTGTCTTTTTTGTCTTTTTTGTCTTTTTTGTCTTTTTTGTCTTTTTTGTCTTTTTTGTCGTTTTGTCGTTTTGTATTGTTTTATTTTTGTATTTGAAATTTTCAGAAGTTTGATTATCCAAAGGTTTGTATGGGGCTTCGAAATCATTTTCGAATCATGAAAAAGATGTTTTTTCGTATTATCTATTTTCTTATTTTAGGGGGCCGGTATGCTCTCCAAAAGAAAGGGGGTCAAGAAACAGCTTTGCGAACGGCAGAACAAAAGAGAGGGAACGTTTTCTTGGGGCTTTTCTTCGCCCTCTCTGGCTTGCTTTCGCTACCGCTGCTCTGTGACTCCTTTTAGCCAAATTTTACTGGTTGATTGCCTATTAAATTTAAAGAATGCATTATTTGAATGTTTCATCACCGCCATTTTGTTTGTCAAAAAGACAGCAAAAATTTTTTTTTTCGATTATCCGTGTGAATAGTGTGAAAGTGAATTTTCGTCAAAGTCTCCGGAAGCAAGCCAGAAAGGGTGAAGCAAAGCCCCAAGAAAACGTTCCCTCTCTTTTGTTCTGCCGTTCGTAAAGCTGTTTCTGTTGATTTAGGATGACTACTGTCAACATCTACGCGCCCCCTGTCAGCGAGAGAAAAAGTGTATATCTTTGTTACACCTTCTTGGAGTAATTTTTTGTTTTTGTTATTTTAGCGCACTCATCGTCACCGTCATTCGCGAACAAGCTTTACAGCGGTAAACACGAAGAATTAAAGTTTCCTTTTGCGTTCTTTTTGAAAAACCACGTTTATTTCTTTCTCCGATTGATTCTATGTTTTCCGCGCGCTGTGCAAAGCGTTAATTCCCACAGTTTCTTGACCCCCTTTCTTTTGAACAGCATACCGGCGTGATACCGGCCCTAATGCAAAAAATAAATTGACGAATATAAATAAATAAATTTTTCGATGAATCAGGGTCATTGTACTCAGAAAAATAAGCTTTATCGTTGTGAACAATAATATCACAAATTTAAGCTTAATTTTAGGACTTATTTCTTATACTTTTGATGATGAATTTTTTTTTTAGTTTTTGAATTTTGTTTTTTTTTCGTTTTAAATTTTATAGTTTTCTCTAGAGTTTTCTAATGTTTGAAGAATTATTTTCAAACAAATAATTTAGAATTTGTAAATATGGGAATTCTAGAATTTTTATATTTTTTGATTTATACATTTTTGAATTTTTAAGGCTTCATCCATGAAGAATGTCACGCTAAAATCAGCCAACAAAGTATGTTGACTGACATATCGTGCGATCAGTAAAAAAATAGCTAGAAATCGCCTTACAAAAAAAATCAATTTTGAACTGTCAAAGTGGAATCAATTTACTGTTTTCCAAAAATAAAGAGTATTGCTATCGATATTTTTTTTTCTGCAAGACTAAAAAATGTGTGACTTTTGGGACCTGGAGCTGAAATCAAAAAATCTTAAGAAAGTTGAAGGCGAGATCGTCATTTTTTTATAATTATGAATGGAAGTTGTTTATGGAATCAATGTGGTTGTATCCATCTAGAAACTGTCTTTATTGTTCCGTTTGAAAACCTACTGGTTTAGTGATAATCGCCTCTGTTTGTTGGATCAGCTTCGCTAGAATTAGCGATGTTTATTTGCTGGACCAAAAAGAGCTGCAGAATTTCAAAATAAGCCAGGGAATTTATCTGCGACATCGCATATTGACATTTTCACCTTGGTTCTTCGTCAACCGTAAAAAAAAACTCTTCTAACTGATCGAAACTTGAAAACACACACAATTTTCCAGCAAAAAATGTCAAAACAAGACATAATAAAACACATACTACTGATTTTTAAACAGCTCATTACCAGTAAGAAAAAAGTCATGCTTGTGCTTGAACAGCCTCCAACTTTGTAGATGTAAACAATAAGTGGGATCATTCGAATATCATATTACGCATTCTCTCTATTCATCACCCAGGTTATTTATAATAACCTTGAAAATCTCATGTTGAAATTACAGAAAGTTCCCAGTGAGAATTTTGGCTCAAGCCTTAAGTCGATTCCCAGTCACGAAATATTCTAGCAGAATCCTGCTAGATCGGTAGAACATTTCTGCTAGAATACTGTAAGGGCATCTCCAGCGCTGGGGTGCAAATCAAATTTGCACCCGGCTCATGAATACCGAGATCAAATTTGCCACCTTGAAAAAACTCCGTCATCCCCACCGCTAGGGTAGCAAATTTGCCACCGAAACAAGCCCACCGCGGGGGGCAAAAATGGGTTTTTATCATTTTTTGCTCTCGTTTACCTTCAAAATCAATAATTATGTGTTGATTCATGCCTAGAAATGCAAAAAGTTTATTTAACTTTTTAATCCTATTAAAAATTTCAAAGAATTTCATTTTTCGAAAATGTCGAAAGTTAAACCATTTGCTACCCGATTTGATTCCCTGTCAGTTTGCTCTCGAGTTTGCCCCCGAGTCTCCCACCGCGCGTAGCAAAGCAGGTATCAAATTTGATCTCAAGTTCATCTGTAGAAGAAAAATATGTGTCGGTACCTGTCGGGTACTCATTTTCTGATACCCGACAAGTACCGGCAAGCCGGGGGGCAAAGTTTTGAATGCGTGTTTCGGAGATTTTTATATGTCTGCTCTATGTATGATATGTATGATTAAGGCTACCAACTGTACGGATTTTTTCCTTACCGTACGGATTTTCGACCTTCTCCGCGGATTTTTAACAGGCCGGAATTTTTGTACGGAATTTTTCGCATAATACGGATTTGTACGGAATTTTAACAACTTTTTAAAAATTTCATTGCTTTTTTAATTGGGACAAAGCTTTCTCTAATTAGATATTTTTATTTAACTGTCAGTTTGATTTTAAAGGGATAACTTGCATAATCGTCTGCCTATGTGGATGAATCGGACCGCGCACTGGACTTACAATCCAGAGGTCGCCGTTCGAATCCCGAGACGAGCGCGTTCTAAGTGTAAGTGTATTAGGAGACCGGGGAGGCGGAGTCTTGTCGCAAAAAGAACGATACACGCCTGTGGATCCGTTGACGAAACCGTAAGGTTTAAGAGGGCCACATTATAAGGTGTTTCGTCGATTCCGTTTGCATAATTTTCCTGATTTTCCTCAGTTCAAAATTGATTGTCAATGATTGTTCTTTTCAAATACCTTACAAAACATTTTTATTAAATAAAAGATCAAATGTTGGCTTGTGAAAACCTTGTGTTGTGCTTGTATTTATAGGACCTTTCCAATAAAAACTCTAGAAATGTTTTCGTGAAAACACGAACAACGATATTATTCGTAAAAGCAAACATGACAATAATTCCTTGATAGTTTTTGTTATACCATGGTGTCATATCGGTAAAGAATACGGATTTTGTCTCAGCAAGAGTTGGTAGCCTTATGTATGATGTATGATTCAAAAATTCAAAATTCAAAAATTAAAAAAAAATTATAAATTCAAAAATTCAAAAATTTAAAAATTCAAAAATTCGAAAATTCAAAAATTTAAAAATTTAAAAATTTAAAAATTCAAAAATTCAAAAATTCAAAAATTCAAAAATTCAAAAATTCAAAAATTCAAAAATTTAAAAATTTAAAAATTTAAAAATTCAAAAATTCAAAAATTTAAAAATTCAAAAATTCAAAAATTCAAAAATTCAAAAATTTAAAAATTTAAAAATTCAAAAAAATTAAAAATTCAAAAATTAAAAATTCAAAAATTTTAAAATTTAAAAATTCATTTTTTTTAAATTGTTAAAATTTTTGAAATTTTTAAAATTTTTGAAATTTTTAAAATTTTTAAATTTTTTGAAATTTATGAAATTTATGAAATTTTTGAAATTTTTGAAATTTTTGAAATTTTTAAAATTTTTGAATTTTTTCAAATTTTAGAAATTTTAGAAATTTTTGAAATTTTTGAAATTTTTGAAATTTTTGAAATTTTTGAAATTTTTGAAATTTTTGAAATTTTTGAAATTTTTAAATTTTTTGAAATTTATGAAATTTTTGAAATTTTTGAAATTTTTGAAATTTTTGAAATTTTTAAAATTTTTTGAAAATTTTGAAGTTTTTAAAATTTTTAAAATTTAAAATTTTTAAAATTTAAAATTTTTAAAATTTTTAAAATTTTTAAAATTTTTAAAATTTTTAAAATTTTAAAATTTTAAAATTTTAAAATTTTTAAAATTTTAAAATTTTAAAATTTTATAATTTTAAAATTTTAAAATTTTAAAATTTTAAAATTTTTAAAATTTTTAAAATTTTTAAAATTTTAAAATTTTAAAATTTTAAAATTTTTAAAATTTTTAAAATTTTTAAAATTTTTAAAATTTTTAAAATTTTTAAAATTTTTAAAATTTTTAAAATTTTTAAAATTTTTAAAATTTTTAAAATTTTTAAAATTTTTAAAATTTTTGAAATTTTTGATATTTTTTTTTGATATTTTTGATAATTTTGATATTTTTGATATTTTTTAAATTTTAGAAATTTTAGAAATTTTTGAAATTTCTTGAAATTTTTTGTTTTTTTTTGAATTTTTTTGAAATTTTTTGAATTTTTTTGAATTTTTTTGGAATTTTTTGAATTTTTTTGAAATTTTTTGAAATTTTTTAAATTTTTTAGAAAATTTTGAATTTTTTTGAAATTTTTTTAAATTTTTTGAATTTTTTGAATTTTTTTGAAATTTTTTAAAATTTTGGAGTGTTTTTATTTTTTTAATTTTTTTAATTTTTTTCCGTGCTTGATTCGATTTTTCCGTGCATAATTCCATTTGAAGCGGTAGCAAACAGACTGAATACCGGGTAGCAAAGTGAAATCCCGAAGAACTGAGAGCAAATTTGCTACTGCGACAGGTACCGCGATGGGGTTGACGTCGGGTGCAAATTAGCTTTGCTTCGATGTTTGCACCCAGCGCTGGAGATGCACTAAGAATATCCAGTTCTGTGAGAACTCTGTTAGAATCTTGCTAGAACGTCGTGGATGGGTTTAAGCTCGATCTCGAGCCAAAATTCTCACTGGGTACCGAGGTTTGACCATTTTTTGGAAGGGCTAGTTTGAACAAAAACCAACGAGTATTTTTCCTTAAGGCTAGTCTGCAGATCGGAAGGAAAGGGGTCAAGAAACAGCTTTACGAACGGCAGGACAAAAGAGAGGGAAAGTTTTATTGGGGCTTTTCTTCACCCTCTCTGGCTTGCTTTCGCTACCGCTGCTGGCCATTTGAATTTTTTCTTGATCGGTTTCTTCCGAAGTGCATACCTTACATTATACCCAAAATTGAGTTACTTCATCCACTGCTCACCAGTTGACCTCTTTGCCCAACTCACCTCTCATGAAGAGCTGTCATGTTCTTGTCTGTTTTCCTTCGTCCTCCCCTTTCGCATGCGGTTCCAAACTTCAAAGCGCGTCGTCGTCGCCCATCAGAGTCCCGTTTGTCACAACACTGTCGAATTTTTCCAGCTTTTTTCGGCAATTTTGGTGCATTTTCCATCTGCATTCGCGTGTTTTTTTCTTCCTTTCCTTCCTTGTAGTTGCGTGTGATTGTGTGAGAAATCAATTGTGTTGTGTAACTGCGCGCCGGGTTTCTGGTCCGCAAGAGGAAGGTGTGCCTTCGAGCCTTTGAGGTTTTTCCCGATGGAGTTCGGCCGTGGGATATTACACGACGTTACTTTGCTAGCTGCGAGGGCCGGTGCTGTTGCGGTTCCGGTGGAGGATTGTTTCGGTGCCCTGGCTCACCCGAACCAGCAGCTGAATGATCTTTGAAGCGATCGAATTTCAGCCGCCAACCAGCAATCATCATTCGCATTTGCAGCAGCAGCTTCATCAGCAGCATCACCAGCAGCTTCCGCTATCGCCAGAGCTTAACTCGTTGGACTTTAGTTTGACCAAGCGCCTGCTCGCGGCCGTTTTCTTCCTGCTTGTCATCTACGCCTGGAAACAGTACATCGAGGAGGGGGAGCAATCGGACACGATCTACATTTAGAACCGAGGGGCCATGGGAACGAAAAAAGTGTCGTACTTTTTCAACCCGGACGTGGGCAACTTCCACTACGGGCCGGGCCATCCGATGAAGCCGCACCGGCTGTCGGTCATCCACCATCTGGTGATGAACTACGGCCTGCACAAAAAGATGCAAATCTACCGGCCGTACAAGTGAGTGAATCTCACTTGGATTCGTTGTGATCTTACTGACCTTCAAATTCTTCTTCCTAGGGCCAGCGCACACGACATGTGCCGCTTCCACAGCGACGAGTACATCGACTTCCTGCAGCGGGTCACGCCGCAAAACATTCAGGGCTACACCAAGTGCCTGTAAGAGTAAAATCCATCAATATCTGTAGGCTGATCAGACTGACACTTTCTTCTTTCTTCTCGGTAGATCTACGTTCAACGTCGGCGACGATTGTCCGGTGTTCGACGGGTTGTTCGAGTTCTGCGCCATGTACACCGGAGCGTCCCTCGAGGGCGCTCAGAAGCTGAACCACAACCACAGCGACATCTGCATCAACTGGTCGGGCGGGTTGCATCACGCGAAAAAGTTCGAAGCTTCCGGCTTTTGCTACGTCAACGACATCGTCATCGGGATCCTCGAGCTGCTCAAGTACCACCCGCGCGTCCTGTACATCGACATTGACGTGCACCACGGGGACGGCGTCCAGGAGGCGTTCTACCTGACCGATCGCGTCATGACGGTGAGCTTTCACAAGTACGGCAACTACTTCTTCCCCGGCACCGGCGACATGTACGAGATCGGTGCCGAGTCCGGCCGGTACTACTCGGTCAACGTCCCACTCAAAGAAGGCATCGACGACCAGAGTTACGTGGCCACGTTCAAGCCGGTCATCACGTACGTCATGGACTTTTACAAACCAACCGCGATCGTCCTACAGTGCGGCGCCGACTCCCTGGCCGGTGACCGGCTCGGCTGCTTCTCCCTCAGCACCAAAGGCCACGGCGAGTGCGTTAAATTTGTCAAAGATCTGAACGTCCCAACCCTGGTCGTCGGAGGCGGCGGCTACACCCTGCGCAACGTGGCGCGCTGTTGGACCTACGAAACGTCCCTCCTCATCGACGAAACCATCTCCAACGAGCTGCCCATGAACGACTACCTGGAGTTCTTCGCCCCGGACTTCACCCTCCATCCAGACATTCCCAGCCGGCAGGACAACGCCAACAGCAAACAGTACCTGGAAGCGATCACCAAGCACGTGTACGACAACCTCAAGATGTGCCAGCACGCGCCCAGCGTCCAAATGTTCCACATCCCCGAGGACGCCCTGCCGGAGGAGGTCAAGGTCAAGGAGGAACCCAACCCGGAAGCCCGCATGACCCAGGAGGAAGAGGACAAGCACGTCGAGCCGAAGAACGAGTTTTTCGACGGGGAAAACGATAACGACAAAAGTGAGAACGATCCGTGAATTGCACGCTTAGCTTAGGCGCTTAACTTTAAGATTCTTAACAGCAGCAGCAAGTAGTAGTTTTAAGCTCAATCGCAAATAGGATTTTAACCAATTAAAAAAAAAGAATTTAAACTTAAGTAGGGGCTTCAGGACCGATCGTAATGCTGGGTACGATTTAAATTTTTATAACGCTAGAGATTAATAAATTCAATTACCGCATAGAAAGTATTATCGCATCAATTTGGAAAGAGTTTTTATTGTCTTCGAATGTCATTTTATCTTGAATGAAATATTTTAAAAATAGTTTTATTTGAAAATGAACACTACATTTTACACTACTTTCATAATAAAATCCAATCAAACCAATACACTCAAACCCCGATGGTTTGACACCAATTGTTGTCAAACGAACGGGGTCACTTTTTAGTTTGACACCCCTTTTACGCGGTGTTCACACACACTAACAAACGTTTGTTTTGATTGTGTGCGTGAGCGCCGTGTAAAAAGTGACAGTTCGACAGTGACAGTTGGTGTCAAACCATCGGGGTGTGAGTGTAGTTGCCAATACTTTCCGCTCCCATTAACGTGAAGACTTCCATCATTGCCGTGTTTTTTCGTTCAAAGTTATAAATTTTGCGTCGCTATCAATATTTTGACAAAATTCCTTCTACAAGTTGTTTAGAATAGTGTCCTACACATGCTGATTCTTTTTGGAATGGTCCTTGCGAAGTTATGGAAATCGTCATTAATCAATGATTGCCAACTAGGTCGTCAATGATTGTACCACAAAATTATATAAATTTTGAAGCACAATTGATTTGGATCAAAATTTCTTTCAGTGGCTTCAAGAAGGCAACAACCGGCACATGCTGATTCATTTTGGTGCAGAAATTCGTTAAACTGAATTCAATACAAAGCTTTTTAGAATGATGATAATTTTTGAAGAAAATTGATCATCACTCTAAAATTCTCTGTTTTAAATTCAATTTAACGAATTCCTGCACCAAAATGTATTACCAAAGAATTTTTGGTCTAAATCAAATGTGTTTCAAAATTTATATAATTTTGTGGAACAATCATTGACGTCCTTGTTGGCAATCATTGACTAATGACGATTTCCATAACTTTACAAGGAATGGGATAATCGTTACCAAAAGGAATCAGCATGTGTAGGGCACTATTCTAAACAACTTTTTGAAGGAATTTTGTCAAAATATTGATAGCGACGCAAAATTTATATCTTTGAACGAAAAATTATGGCAATGATGGAAGTCTTCACGTTAAGAGAAAATTGCTAATAAGGTGACAATTCGATGAATATAAACTTTCAAAAATTTCAAAATAAAATTCCGAAATTCATAAAATCAAAAATTTAAAAATCTTTAAAAAATTTAAATTATGAAAATCTAAAATTTCTAAATTTTTATATTCTATGGTTTAGAAATTCACGAATCCTCAAAACACAGAAATGAAAAAATAAAAAATAAATAAAAACAAAAATATAAATATTTATTTTAAAATTTTAAAACGCTCAAATTCTGAATATTTAAAACTTTCCAATTTAAAAAAAATAATAATACGTTATTTTGTACAAACATAAAATTAAAGCTAAAAACTCAAAAATGAAAATAATAAAAAAATAAGATAAAAAAAATCGAAAAATGAGAATCTAAAAAACTGTCATTTATAAGATGCAGATAAAATATGCAAATCCTACTTCAAAAGCCTGAATTTACTTAATTTAAGAAAATAGGTCCAAAATAGGAAAGGCTTTCTGGGCCCAGTGAAAAAAAAAAAATAAGTTAACACAAAAATGAAGAACTTCTCGTCACAGTGTCCTGATGCAAAAAATGATCGAGCTCGAGCTGTCACAGACCTGCGAAGTATGTTGGCTAACATATCGGGCGGTCAGTCAAAACATTCCAGCTAGAAGTCGCCTGACAAAAAACTTTTGCTAGAAAGAAATAGGAAATCTGATACAAACAAACTTCCAGCTGCCATGTAAATATACTTTGAATGTGTTGGTAAATTTCTGACTAGAAAGCCTTATACCCTTTACAAAACACGAAAACAATATTAAGGAATAAATCGGAAATTAAAAAAAATAAATCTGAAATTAAAAAAAATATAAATCGGAAAATTCAAAAAATCTCTAAATTTGTACACTTAAAAATAAACAATAATTACACTCAACCTCCGGTGGTTAGTCACTTCTTGGTTTGACACTTTTTTTAACATAAACATAAACTTTGAAAAATATTTGCAACGGCCTAATTCATTATTCACATTTATAGAAAATAAATAAATAAATGATTAATAATTATTTTAGGCAAAAAATCCTAAATTCATAAATAATAAAACTCTAAAATTAAAATATTTGAGATAAAAAAAAACAAAAATCGAAGATTTAAAACAATTGAAATTTATAAAAAGAAAATGTAAAATTATAAAGAAATAGAGAAAAAAAACTGTGATTCGCAAATTTCGATCTCTAAAAATTCTTTAGAATTTTGAATCAATTATTTTTTTTTGTGCTAAAATAAAAGTAAATCAGAAATTTTAAAAATTAATAATTCAAAACTGTAGACATATCTATCAAGTTGAAAAATTCTGAAATTCAAAAATCAAATTCTGCAAATCAATTTTTAAAAAATCAATCAAATGCAAAACTACTTACAAAAAATTTAAAAAAATATAAAATACTCGTTATAAAATATCGTTATAAACCTAGATACTCTAAAATTCATAAAATCTAGGTAAAATCATAGACTAATTAGTCTATGGGTAAAATTGTCAAAAAGTTCTATTTGCATTGGAAACCCATCACTCATAGGTTGTTTTGAAAACATAGTTAAGAAATGAAAAAAAAAATCAAGACTAATATATTCAAAAATTAGATAATTCAAAAGTTTTAAAATTATGAAATTCAAAAGTCATTCAAAAAAATCAAAAGGACAAGAAAACAAAAAAACAATAGCTTCAAAATTTTTAAACACTGGAACGCCCGACGCATGTCCAACTTACACGGACGCCCAAGCCTCCTAAAAAAGGTGGAACGGTAACTTCAACTCGCTGGTTTTCGGGCATTACTCAACCAATCGGGACGATTCTTGTTTCCAGTAATTTGTAAGAATGTCTAGATGATCCTAAAATTTTGCAGAACTTGATTTGAACAAATCTGAAATTTCTGCGACCGAAAACATCGTTCCACCTTTTTTTATAAAACGCCTGCCTCCGTGGAATTTTTGGCGATTTTTTTTTGCACGCGAAAAAAAAAGTTGGAACGATGTTTTTGATCGCAAAAATTACAGATTTGATCAAATTAAATTCTGCAAAGTTCTAGAATCATCTAGACATCCTAACAAATCACTAGAAAGAAGAATTATCTTGATTGGTTGAGTTATGCCCGAGAACCATTGAGTTGAAGTTACCGTTCCAACTTTTTTGGAGCCTTGGGCGTTGGAATGTTAAAGTTGAAATTTTAAAAATCAGACATGTCATAAAAACATATTAATTGATAAAAAATAGAGCAAAATAAATTTAAAAATTCAAAAATACGAATATTTTAAGCATTTAAAATGTTATATTAAAAATGCAAAAGTTAAGAAATTGAAAAAATAAGAAATCTTTAAATTTTTGAAATGATAATACTCAAAAATGAATAAATCAAAAATTCAAGAAATTCTAAATGCATAATTTTCAAAACCCAAAATTTTTAAATTCAAAAATGAAAAAAAAGAAATTGAAAATTTTTCAATAAAAATCTTCAGAACTTGAAAAGTTCAAGGATAAAAACAAGGTGCAGAAATTGAAAAACTAAAAAATGTAAAAAAAATCAAAATCTTCAAAAAAAAGTGGTTTTAGTTAAGAAAAGCCGTCATGTTACACATCTTTAGAAAGTAATTTCAAAGACCTTTCCAACGAGTCCAAAACATTGAAGATCTGATAACCCCGAGGATAACCCTATCCAAAGTTATTAGCACTTAAGTGTTATCGATACGGTTTACGGAGACCGGACTCAGATACTTCGGCGAAATTATATCTGGGTCCATCATGCGTCCCGTCGTTAGTGAGATAATTGAAAGAGCTTTCAATGAGTCTAAAACATTGAAGATCTGATAACGTTACTAAAAGTTATGAGCACTTGTGTATTATTTCTACGTTTTTTTGGAGGTCAAATCTCAGATATTTTGATGAAAATAATTTTCGGATGCCTCGGATGCACAATGCGACCCACCATTGGCTGAGTAATCGGAAGACCAACCACAAAATAAGCTAGGACTCAAACACTCATGAGCCCAGACCGGTGAAGTTCTTGTAGTTAAAAAGGAAGACACTAGTGGTTGATAGAGACCCTAAACCTCTAGTGGTTGATACTAGCAATGGTGGCCAACAGCTATAAAGTCAACTTCTATAAACAAATCTGGAGTTTTTTTTTTTTTTTTTGAGAAGGTCCAAAAACCAAATTTCCAGTTTTTGCTTTCTGTGTGTTTTTGAAACCGCCTTGAGTCAGGGTCAGGGGTATTAAAAAACATCCATAAAGCAAAAATTGAAAATTCGGTTTATTGGACCTTTTAAAAAACAAACTCCAGAAATGAAAGACAATAGTTTATAGGATCTTTTCAAAAAAAAAGGTGCAGGTGGTTATGTTACACATGACCAGTATGACAAAGAACTTTGCAAGATGATTGTTGAAATGTTCGATTAGAATGTCCGGTCCAAATTTCCCCCTTATAATAACCGTCCTATCGAACTAAGGGGACGAAAATTGCAAGTGGAGCTGAAATAGAAATCGAAGTGAAATCAATTTACTTTCCTTCACCACTCGAAAGTTACCAAGATGCGGGAATGTTTTTGCAAGGCTGTTGCAAGCAATCGGCGGCAGTAAAGGAAATTTGAACAGCAGACATTAAAAACTACCCTTTACAGGGCTCTTAATGATTACGAGATAGTTATTCTAAATTTCCAGAAACAAATTTTCACAGTGGCACAAAAAAATGCATTGCAGTAGTCTATTTATTACTTCCTGCCTAATAAGCAATATATTTTAACTGCTTAGCATTAGCATATTTTAACTGCTTAATTTCAGATAATGGCCAAATGCAACTTTTTATGTCCAGTATCAAAAATCATTAAGTTTGATACCCATATTGCCCCAACTCTTACGGTCCGGCAAATGTCCCCTCATCGGAACATCCCCGGGGCCTCCGGCCACTTCGGATTGTGGCCACTACTGCCGAAATGTCAAATTTCATGTCCAGTATCAAAATCCTTAAAGTTCCCATATTCCCCCAACTCTTATACCCCGTTCGCACGGGCGAGTTATAGCCGGTTATAACGAAAAGGTTTTAAGTTAAAACCAAGTTATATCCAAACCGTTCGCACGGGCCCGAGAGGTTTTAACGGTTTTAACTATTTTGACAGACTACAGCAGGCTGTGATCATTTAGTGTTTTCAAATATTTTCGATTTTTTATGGTGATGCGGAATTTGACCATTGTTGGCACTCTGTCCGGTAAGGGCCGGGTTTTTTGGCCTTTTTTCGCTTCTGGAATTGGGCAGGATGGCAGGTATTTTAAAATCAAATTTTCATAAGTTCGATTTGTTTTGACTAACTTCATTTACAGAATTTATTTTTGATTGTTGGCCAGATGGAGCTAGTTTGCTGTTTCTATAAAGATGATTCCGGAAAACATCTGAGACGATCTCCACGACCCAACTGACGCCTCGAAAGGTCGCGCCTTTATGCTGAGGGTTTTGCCTCGACGACTTTCTGGAAGGTCGCCTGAAGATCCAAGTATTCAGGCTGGAAAAGGTCAAGTTCAGGAAGGATTACGATGAGGAATTTGAAAAGGTGTTGCTTCTGGTGATGAAAATTGAGACTCAGTTGAAGCAGGTCCCCGATGGAGCTTAAAAAGTTGTTGAAATGCTGATCAAACTCCGATGTTTTTTGGACGAATCTACCTCGACAAGCATTACATCCAGATACATAGACCGGCTGAAAATCTGCACCTGACCATGATGGGACTCGAAAAAACCAGCCGAACAAATTTATACGGGTCGCATGATAAAGTTTAATAAAGTCTGCGAGTAAGTTGAGGGGGTGGGGTGGGGTGGTGTGGAGGGGGGGGGGGTGTCTGAGGGATATTTACTCTTCATACAAAAAGATAGGGGAAAAGGGCCATAGGTACGCCGGAAGCATCTTCGGAAGCCGGCTGGTCAGCTTATGCAGAACGCACTGAACCAAGTGCGTTTGTTTTCGCGGAATTGCGCAAAGGCGTCATTTTCATTAGTTGTAAATTTCCACGAGGTAAATTTATTTAGTACCCGGTGCCGTCAAGGATTTAACTCAAGACGTTTGGTCTGCTAGAGCCAGATTCCAAGTCCTTCGCAAGACATCCTTGAGAGCAACTTCATAGAAGAAGTGAGGCGAGTTAGACAACAACGAACACGTATTCTACGTCGACCCTACCGGCTGAATATGGCCAAGAATGAATGGAACAAACTGTGTGCTTATAGTAAATTAGAATTGCTTTTCTAATTTGTTAGGATTACCGGAAGACCGCTACATTCCCTAACCCCGATCGGGGTGTCCGTCGAAGTACTGCGCCTAACCAAAAAATCCTTGAGTATGATGCGAATGGACGTTTGCGAGTTCTTGGCAAAATAATGCACCTCACCCACCAGCAGTACCACCGTAATCAACAATCGCCAGGAGGAGACGACCGCGCTCCTGCAATGTGTGGGTCAAGGGGAGGTTTTCGAGTCACCCTAAACAGTGTTGCGAAATTGTTCATCTTAGAATCCCCCCTAGACCCCCCCCCCAAGCATTATCTTTTATTATAGAATTTTAAAAGAACTTCAACGAAACTGGAACGTACTGAACAAATCAAATAAAAGCTGGCCGCCACTTTGGCTAGCGGAAGACAAGGACGCCCCACCATCCTCTCCAAGCTATAGGACGCGAACGTCGACGAGAAACCTGCCTCGCTGCTCCGCTAAGCCGTCCCCACGGTCACGTGGTATCGTCCGTAGAATTCTTTGTTTTCGATCTTGAGCCACTGGAACACCATCGACGTTCGTCAGCATCCAACCCATCCAGCGATCGACTCGCGACACGTGACCTGCAACTGGACCACGTGAGCCATTGGACCCCACCGTTTCCAACCAGCATCGCTGGCGAGCACTCCGACAGTGATCGGCAGGTGTTGTTTGTAGGAGACGCATAAAATCTCCTAGCTAGTGGACCTCACCGGCGTCTGGAAGTACCAAGCTTGAGTGCCACGTGTCCCAGCGAAGTACCACCAGCGTAGGAGTTCTGCACACAGGCAGAGTTTGTGTCAGGTGGCCCGAGAGTCCGACCAAAAGCAGCACACTTGATCGCGAGAATCGGCCAGGAGCGTAGTCTGCGTCAGCCTCTATTCGCCGTGGAACAGCAGCAACAGCGCGAGTCACCAGCAACAGCAGCAGAGCATTGAGTCCGTAGCATGCCCCGTTAAAGCACGTGAGCCTGCCGTTCCCGCCAGGACGCGCCAAATCCTCGGATCATTGGACCGCGCTGGTGACCGATCTGCATCCGATGGATTTAAACGGTAAGGCCGATCCGTAGTGCTTGTGAATCCGGGGTTTGGCAAGTGTTCCGAGATCTAGGCCACCTTCCCGCAAGACTCTGAAAAAATATCGATAGGGAACTTGTTGGTGCAAACGTTCTGATAGGCGAAACGAAGATCTACTTGGAAAACCAGTTCAGTTCTACAACATGCACCGAGTGAAGTGCGAAATCGGATTTCTACTGGAACACATCTTGCACACGTCCATGTGTGTGTATGTCCATTCAGGTTTTTGGGCATTAAGCGGCACTGGATCCGGGGGCAATGGCGATGAATTCCAGGGCAAAATCTGCAAGAGCGTATCGGATCAATAAAATGCTTCCAAACTGCTAATCTCGCAACTTAAAAAAAGATTTCAAACCAATTTCTTTCGATAGTTCCTTGCCACGGTGCACTGTCCACTGTGGAACTTGCTCTGGAACTGGGACGCGCCGATAAGCTGGTGTATTTCAGTAAAGAAACAGAGAAAAAACGTTGTTTTGTTCCTGTCAATGTTGGACGTTTTCAAATGTTTCCAAAGGCTACTATGAGTTTTCAAGTAGTCGAGTTCCCTTTTCGAGCAGTTTTAACTTGGTTATAACTCTTAAAACCGGTTTTAATTTGACAGCTCGTTGTATGGGCAAAACCAGAGTTATAGCCGGTTTTAAGAGTTATAACCACTTTTGGTCTTATAACCGGCTATAACTCGCCCGTGCGAACGGGGTATTACGGTCCAGAAAATGTCCCCCCATCGGAACATCTGCGGGGCCTCCGGACACTCCGGATTGTGGCCACTACTGCCGAAATGTCAAATTTCATGTTCAGTATCAAATACCATAAAGTTTGATACCCATATTGCCCCAACTCTTACGGTTCGGCAAATGTCCCCCCATCGGAACATCCGCGGGGCCTCCGGCCACTCCGGATTGTGGCCACTACTGCCAAAATGTCAATTTTCATGTAAAAAACCATAAAGTTTGATACCCATATTGCCCCAACTCTTACGGTCCGGCAAATGTCCCCCCATCGGAACATCCCCGGGGCCTCCGGACACTCCAGGTGGCGGCCACTACTGCCAAAATGTCAAATTTCATGTCCAGTATCAAAATCCCTAAAGTTTGATACCCATATTGCCCCAACTCTTATGGTTCCGCAAATGTCCCCTTATCGGAACATCCCCGGGGCCTCCGGCCACTCCGGATTGTGGTCACTACTGCCGAAATGTCAAATTTCATGTCCGGTATCAAAAACCATTAAGTTTGATACCCATATTGCCCCAACTCTTACAGTCCGGCAAATGTCCCCCCATCGGAACATCCGCGGGGCCTCCGGCCACTCCGGATTGTGGCCACTATTGCCGAAATGTAAAATTTCATGCCCAGTATCAAAAACCATAAAGTTTGATACCCATATTGCCCCAACTCTTACGGTCCGGCCAATGTCCCCCCATCGGAACATCCGCGGGGCCTCCGGCCACTCCGGATTGTGGCCACTACTGCCGAAATGTCAAATTTCATGTCCGGTATCAAAAACCATAAAGTTTGATACCCATATTGCCCCAACTCTTACGGTCCGGCAAATGTCCCCCCATCGGAACATCCCCGGGGCCTCCGGACACTCCAGGTGGTGGCCACTACTGCCAAAATGTCAAATTTCATGTCCAGTATCAAAATCCTTAAAGTTTGATACCCATAATGCCCCAACTCTTACGGTTCGGCAAATGTCCCCCCATCGGAACATCCCCGGGGCCTCCGGCCACTCCGGATTGTGGTCACTACTGCCGAAACATCAAATTTCATGTCCAGTATCAAAATCCCTAAAGTTTGATACCCATATTGCCCCAACTCTTACGGTCCGGCAAATGTCCCCCCATCGGAACATCCGCGGGGCCTCCGGACACTCCAGGTGGTGGCCACTACTGCCAAAATGTCAAATTTCATGTCCAGTATCAAAATCCTTAAAGTTTGATACCCATAATGCCCCAACTCTTACGGTTCGGCAAATGTCCCCCCATCGGAACATCCCCGGGGCCTCCGGCCACTCCGGATTGTGGTCACTACTGCCGAAACATCAAATTTCATGTCCAGTATCAAAATCCCTAAAGTTTGATACCCATATTGCCCCAACTCTTACGGTCCGGCAAATGTCCCCCCATCGGAACATCCGCGGGGCCTCCAGCCACTCCGGATTGTGGCCACTACTGCCGAAATGTCAAATTTCATGTCCGGTATCAAAAACCATAAAGTTTGATACCCATATTGCCCCAACTCTTACGGTCCGGCAAATGTCCCCCCATCGGAACATCCGCGGGGCCTCCGGACACTCCAGGTGGTGGCCACTACTGCCAAAATGTCAAATTTCATGTCCAGTATCAAAATCCTTAAAGTTTGATACCCATAATGCCCCAACTCTTACGGTTCGGCAAATGTCCCCCCATCGGAACATCCCCGGGGCCTCCGGCCACTCCGGATTGTGGTCACTACTGCCGAAACATCAAATTTCATGTCCAGTATCAAAATCCCTAAAGTTTGATACCCATATTGCCCCAACTCTTACGGTCCGGCAAATGTCCCCCCATCGGAACATCCGCGGGGCCTCCGGACACTCCAGGTGGTGGCCACTACTGCCAAAATGTCAAATTTCATGTCCAGTATCAAAATCCTTAAAGTTTGATACCCATAATGCCCCAACTCTTACGGTTCGGCAAATGTCCCCCCATCGGAACATCCCCGGGGCCTCCGGCCACTCCGGATTGTGGTCACTACTGCCGAAACATCAAATTTCATGTCCAGTATCAAAATCCCTAAAGTTTGATACCCATATTGCCCCAACTCTTACGGTCCGGCAAATGTCCCCCCATCGGAACATTCGCGGGGCCTCCGGACACTCCAGGTGGTGGCCACTACTGCCAAAATGTCAAATTTCATGTCCAGTATCAAAATCCTTAAAGTTTGATACCCATAATGCCCCAACTCTTACGGTTCGGCAAATGTCCCCCCATCGGAACATCCCCGGGGCCTCCGGCCACTCCGGATTGTGGTCACTACTGCCGAAACATCAAATTTCATGTCCAGTATCAAAATCCCTAAAGTTTGATACCCATATTGCCCCAACTCTTACGGTCCGGCAAATGTCCCCCCATCGGAACATCCGCGGGGCCTCCGGCCACTCCAGGTGGTGGCCAGTTCCAATGATTGACTCACGCGACCGGCATGTCTTAGCTGGTCCTTGCCTCCAAGCCATCTGCTCCCGGACCTCCAGGCCGTCTGCTACCGGGCCACCAGGCCATCTGCTTCTGATGTGTCCTCCACTCAAAAAAATATTCACGTTGAAGTTACGTGAAAAGCTATGCGGTATTTTTCCACTAGGGTTTTCACGTAACTTCTACGAGGTGACCCTAGTAGAAACGGAATTTGTTTGGCCAGATCCCTTCACGTTGATTCTACGTGTTTCACACGTAAAAGCTAAATGAATCAATCGATGATTTCTACATGTATGTTGTAGTAAGCGCTATATAAATTTTATAGTAGTAGTTTCTGATTTTAGTTTCTTTTTTTTTCGGATGGAAATAAGAAGAATTAATTTTAATTAGAAGATATTTTTTTTATTTATACTTTTTTAAACTTTATTGAAACGATTTCACTGTACACAACTTTGTAATGCCGTGCCTCTTGCCGGAAATAAACTGATGACTGCACTGTATGATGTGTATGATATGTGGTCAAAGTTTGCCGATTCTGCTGACCGCGGAGAAACCCTTTTCGGCGTACTCGGCGTAGATGATTGGACCAGATACCAACTCCATGACCTGGAACGAGTTGTGTAATCCGTACTCGTACTTCTCCGGGGCACAATCGGCATAGATCCACGACCCGTTGGCCAAGTCCGAAACATTTCCGATGGCGTCATTCACCACAGTAATATCGGCCACAATTGCCGTTCCGACGGACGAAATCGACGTCAGGATGATGACCGAGATTGCGCCTGGGATCGCCTTCGAGGGGTTCTTCAGGTCACCGCTGGTGATATCACCGGCCAGAATGCCAATGGCCATCGAGAAAGAAGATGCTTCTTCTAGACATCTGAAACAAAAAACATTAATTCTTTTAAAAAACTGTTTAAACTAAATTTAACTTACCATCTGTTACATTTTCGATAAAATTTTGCGACCACAAGTCTGGCAGCAGTTCTTCACCGAACGCCATCAATTTTCATACTAAAATATTCACGTAGAAATTTCGCCGAATGGCGCACTCGAGTGCCGTTGAAGTTACATTTCAAAATACATAAAAACTACATGGAAAACCCTAGTGGAAAAATACCATAAGGCTTTTCACGTAACATCAACGTGAAAACATTTTTTTGCCAGTACACTTTCACATTATTTTTACGTGTGTCACGTAAAACGAGCCTAGCGAGGGGAAAATCAGGATTACGTGATTTTTCAGGTAGCATCAACGTGTGGATTATTTTGAGTGTCGTCGTCGTCCAGCAATAGAATGAATTTTCGGGACCGACCGAGCAGGGTTGCCACATTTGATTCTGTATTTTTGATGGTCAAAAATCTGTATATCTGTATCAGGGGGACGAAAATCTGTATTTGGAATCTGTATTGACATTTTTAAACAATTTTTCAAAAAACAAAATATTTTTAATTGTTTTTTAATGCATAGAAATGTTATACAATCTAAAATGTAATGTTTGGGCTCATCCAGCAATTGAAAAAATATTTAAAGAATTAAAATTATTTAATTTTAATAAAAAACCGGGACCGTGGTGTAGAGGTAAGCGTGATTGCCTCTCATCCAGTCGGCCTGGGTTCGATCCCAGACGGTCCTGGTGGCATTTTTCGAGACGAGATTTGTCTGATCACGCCTTCCGTCGGACAGGGAAGTAAATGTTGGCCCCGGACTAACCAATAACAGGTTAGGTCGATAGCTCAGTCCAGGTGTATGAGTCGTCTCCCTGGGTCCTGTCTCGGTGGAGTCGCTGGTAGGTAGTTGGACTAACAATCCAAAGGTAGTCAGTTCGAATCCCGGGATGGATGGAAGCTAAGGTGTAAAAAGAGGTTTGCAATTGCCTCAACAATCAAGCCTTCGAACACCTAGTTTCGAGTAGGAATCTCGCAATCGAGAACGCCAAGGCAATGCTGTAGACTGTAGCGCGAATAATTAGATTATATTAAAAAATCGGGAAAATCTGTAAATCTGTATGTTTTTCATAAAATCTGTATTTCTTTATATACAGATTCTGTATGACCTCATCACCTCAAAAATCTGTAAAATACAGATAAATCTGTATTTGTGGCAACCCTGCGACCGAGCCGAGTTTTGTTGGCTCGTCGACGATCCGAAAATTATGAGGTGGAGTGGGGGAGATTTTAGATACATCAATCTCACGTCTCTCGATTGACTGATTGGGAAACGTTCCAAAAAGAGGGGAAATTTGCCGAGAGGGGAATTCGTCACGTAACGTTTTCGCTTCGCGAAAATTTTGGATTGACACCACGTATAGAAACCTTAGGACAAAGTTCTTTGTCAAAAAAACTCTAGACTGAAAGTATTTACTAAATGAATGTGAGGAAGGCATCAACCACCTAAAGGTGGATATTCTTTATTTAATTTTTTTGCGCTTGGATCATTATCAGGTCAGATTCTTTTCAATTTTCAAGTGTTGCCACCTTCACGATTTTGTTTGACAGTTTGGCACTCCCAGAACTCACACCAGCACTCGTCGGCGTTTTTCTCTTTCCTTCTCGGCACTCACGCGACTGAGGGGTCGCCCCTAAAGCACGAGGCTCGTAAAAAGATGAGAGAAATTCAGCGACCCATACAAAATTGAACGAAATCGATGCTCGGCAGCGAGCGAATCCACGTCGTTTCCGGACGACTCCCTTAAAATCGCTTTCTCGCCAGCGCCAGGCTTTGGAGCTTTTCGCGTCGAACGGGCGCGGCCATATTGATTCAAGCAGTCGAACAAGTCGGAAGTCTTCTCTCGAAGTTCTCGTCCAGTCCAGTCTTTTCCCCCCCGTTAGTGGCCAGCCAGCGGTTTTTTGCCGGAAGTGTCGAATCGATCCGTAGCCGGAAGCCAGTAGTGCGTGCGCGGATTATCGCGGGAGTTCCCGGATCTTGGGATTTGTTTGATCGGGACGTTTTCGAGCTTTTCGTTGGCCGGAAGTTGCCGCTAGTAGCAGGCCCCGGGTGTGCGAGTCGGAAGTGCCGTTTTCTCGGATACGGTGTGTGCGGATTCTCCTCGGAGGAAATTTTTTTTTCTGGAAAAGAAGAAAAACTGCCGCAGCAAACGGTGCCTGTGGGTGTGTGCGTGTGAGGAGTGTGTTTGGAGCATCTCGCCGGAGTACCGTAAATCTCTCACGTTCTCTCTTTTCCCCTCTCCCGGTTGTGTAGAGAGTGGTTGCGGTGGTGTGCGTTACAACCTCTGCGCGCCTACTTCTCACTACTACCAAGTGTGTCGTAGAAGAACCGAGAGTGCCCTGCTAGTAGGAGTGCCCCCGCGAGTGCTGCTTCGGCCCACAGTGTGCGGTGTGTAAAGTGAGAGTGAGGACCTAGACCGGAAACAGTCGCGCAGAAAAAGTCCAACCAGCCGAACCCAAAATGTCGGAACGCGAAAACAACATCTACAAGGCAAAGCTGGCCGAACAGGCCGAGCGATACGACGGTAAGTGCGCCCACAAATGTCACTCCAACGCGGAGGAAAATCGATCCATAAGTTCGAGGACCTCGTCTTCTTCTTCTTGCTGCTTCTGCGCTGGAACCTTCTTTTTTTTCGGTGCCCATGAGAAAAAAAAACCCCCCAGTGAAAAGTGGCCCTTTTCCAGCCATCATTCAAAGCTCTTGCGCAAATTCAAGCTGTCAAACGTCATCGCGAAAAAAAAGTTAACCTCAAAGATTGATTTCGGCCACAAAAATGCTAATTACTTTTGGGGTCGCGCCGCGCCGCTCAATCTAGTCGTCATCGCCGTCGTCTTCGAACTTTGCAACTTGATCGTACGTGTGTGGGTGTGTGTGTGCGTACGCGAGAGAGGTTATGTGCATAGTAACACACAAACACACAGAGGGAGCGCGCGCGCTCCTGGAAACGGTGTGTGGGTTGAGAGGTGTGATTGTGGTTGTGTGAGTTGCTCGGTTGAGGGACGTCGCAGTGATGCCAGCGAGAGGATTTTTTTTTAGAGATTTGCGAAAATTTTGTTGGGATTTGCCAATTTTGTCCGTTATGTTAGAAGTTCCAGTAAACGTTAAAAAATAATTCAAATTTTGTTTGTTTATGAAACGACTTAGTTTTCGTGTCATTCCTGAATAACGAAACGGCCTGCCTGGCTAAAAATAACAGGACTGATAAGTACTTCATCATCCATTTGAAGGCTGAAAAGTTCAACTTTTTAGCACTTGACTTGAAAAAGATATACTTTTCTATACTGTTTTGGAGTTTGACTCTTCCAAAAAAAAAAAAACCTTTCCTTAAAAATAACAAAGAATATAAAAAATTTGATATTATGTCAGATATTTTAGTGAAAATTATGCCCAGATCTTTAGTAAGGATTTATAATCTCTGTTTAAAAAGAGACTAGTATAGTAAGGAGCTCACAAAGAAAAAAAAATTAAGTTCTAAAAGTTCTAAATTAGAAATTTTTTTCAAAATGTTCCAACATGCAATAAAAAATCTTAAATAACTAATTTAAAAAAATAACTTAGGTTTCTAAATGTGAAGTCCAAAAATTAGAGATTTAATCAATTTTAATACAGTTCTAATCTTTTTTGATCCCTAGCGCAGCTTACTTTCAACATCCTTCTTTTTTAAACGGCCAGGCCAACTGCGTAAAGTTAACCGCAGCGATGATTCGTTGTTTTTGGATTGAGTTTGAGCACGAATGTTCAAACAACAATACATTTCGAAATCTACAGGGGAGGAAGCAACGTGAGAATCCCCCGGCCACATTCCGGTTTGTATAGGGGCAATCAATCGTTGATTCCACAAATGCCCTGGACACTGTTTTTGTTTGCAGAAACGTCAGCCTGCATTCATTTGGATTTGTTTGCAAGTTTGGCAAACTGTCAAAAAACAAAAAAAAAATCGAGTTTGTTTGCCATAGTCTAATATCTCGTTAAGCCAGCAGATCAGCCTACACGCGTAGCGTCGATCGCGCAACTGTGAAAGCGGTGGAAGAATCTTTATAGAAAAAAAAAAGTGTTGACGCTGGGAACACGGCTCTCCTCTCTCGCTCACAAAAGATCGGTACATCTCGCAGGTCACGCTGAGTCCTCTGGAGCCTCGTATTTTCCGGCTATTAGATCTTCAGCAAACCGAGGGACCTCATCAAATTCCACAAAATGAACATGGAATGTTTGTGCTAGCTTGTATGTGGCACAAGAATCGGTGAATCCTGGTTTTATACACATTTTACCAACCCTTGAGGATACTAACTTTGTCGGAGATTCAGCCGATTTTGCGGTCTTCACCGCTCAAGTATCGGACTAACCACTGATCTTACCACCGGTCGTAGCCGGCGCCGGTGTTGATTAGCATGATAGAGGGACCTTATCACAGTGCTCAAAACAGACATGCATCGGCACTAAGAGCTCTTCTTAACGGCACTCAACTTGTTCTGGTTGGCATTTAAGTTTAAAGTAATGTTATGCTTGTTGCCAGTTAAATACGTCTTGTTTTTAGCATGAATAATGTGTAGAAAACATTGGTTAATTGGGAAAACCGACTTCAGGTATATTTTCATGTGACTGCTCTTAAGAAGAACGTCTTAAAAGCTCTTTGAGTGCACTTAACGGTTCTTAACCTATATCTCACTTGGTTTATTATATAGACTCTCAGGGTCTTCGGGAGCCTTAAAGATTAGCGTAATAAGTGTGCTCTAAACACTGGCACAACATGCTGGGAATCATCTACGCCAAATGCCAAACAAGTTCTTCTAAAAGAGGAGTTAGAGCGGATGCACGTCTGGCTCAAAATACCGTTATTATAAAAAAAAAATGCAATCCGAGATTTTGGGGTCTATCGATTCCAAACACCATAGCGCACCTCTGTGCAAAAAATGAAAACATTCGCTGATGTAGTTTTCGTGATACAGCCCGTTTAAGATGTTACATCCGATTTTCAATAAGAAAACCAAAACAATCTATTCAATTTTAGCATTTCAAAGAATATGCAATTAGAGATATTAATGTTTTTTGCTTCAAATGACTGTCAAGTATCTTTGAGCCAAGTTTCAGAAGGTTTGCTAATGAAGTTATCGAGATACAGCCATTTTAAAATGTTATTTCCGACTTTTTCTAAGAAAATCTGTAAAATCAATATAATTTCAGCATTTTAACCAACATGCAATTCGAGATAATGATGAATTTCGTTTCATAAGACTTCCAAGTATCTCTGGGCCAAGTTTTAGAAGGTTTGCTGACGTAGTTCTCGAGATACAGCCATTTTAAAATGTTATTTCCAACTTTTTCTATGAAAATCTATAAAATCAATACAATTTCAGCATTTTAAAGAATATGCAATTCGAGATAATGATGAATTTCGCTTCATAAGACTGCCAAGTATCTCTGGGCCAAGTTTCAGAAGGTTTGCTGATGTACTTCTCGAGATACAGTCATTTTAAAATGTGATTACCGACTTTTTCTAAGAAAATCTGTAAAATCAATACAATTTCAGCATTTTAAAGAATATGCAATTCAAAATAATAATGAATTTCGCTTCATAAGACTGCCAAGTATCTCTGGGCCAAGTTTCAGAAGGTTTGCTGACGTAGTTCTCGAGATACAGCCATTTTAAAATGTTATTTCCGACATTTTCTAAGAGTTTCTAAGAAAAAGTCGAAAATAACATTTTAAAACGGCTGTATCTCGATAAATTCATCAGCAAACCGTCTGAAGCTTGGCCCAGAGATACTTGGCAGTCATTTGAAGCAAAAAACATCATTATCTCGAATTGCATATTCTTTGAAATGCTAAAATTGTATAGGGGAAAAATGCCCATTATAATCACTCTAAGCCGTTCGACCAATTCTCATCACTTTTGCCGTTTTCGGCTATTAAATCAACATTTTCAGATGTATCAACAATGGAGAGTTGCTTGCTCACTTTTGTTTGAGCTATTTATTACTTTGGAACAGTCAAAAACACTTTATGAAAGCTGTAATTCATGATCAAAGTGCTGATAGGCCGATAATAGAAATAGGCTGAGAAAGGGTATAGTTCCCCTAGATTGTTTTGGTTTTCTTATTGAAAATCGGATGTAACATCTAAAAAGGGCTGTATCTCGAAAACTACATCAGCGAATGTTCTAATTTTTTGCACAGAGGTGCGTTATGGTGTTAGGAATCGATAGACCCCAAAATCTCGGATTGCATATATATATATTTTTTTTTTTTCATAATAACGGTATTCTGAGCACCGTGCCTATGCTGTGGGGGCCTCGTGGCGCGGTGGTTAACGGCTTCGGCTGCCGATCCCTAAGTTGCTATGGGGCGCGGGTTCGATTCCCGCCTTATCCTCCTGGCCTTCTATCGGATGGGGAAGTAAAACGTCGGTCCATTTGCGAAAAAGAGGTTTTGGGTGATTCACCACACATAACCTTCGGAAGCCTAGAAATGAGCAGAAACTTGCAGCAGAGCCCACAAAAGACCCGGGGGTCGTTAAAGTGGATTGCTTTGCTTTTAGGTCTAGGATACGCTCTAAGCAAGCGTTACGACCAAGTGGCATAGATTGTTAAGCCCTCTACAACGCATTCTCGCCTCTAGGTGAGCTGCGATCTCAATCTAAAAAAATGCAAAAAAAAAATCACAATAAAAAAACAATATAAAAATTTAAATTACAAGCCGATGTTTCAACACTTAGCCTTAGCCAAGTTGCTCAACATGATTTCGTGAAACAGAAAAATCAAAATTTCAAAAGGTCCTGATCAACAACGGAGTAGCAACTACTGGATTCCGCGTATGCTTTATTTAATCAGCAATAGCTAAAATATTCCACAAAATCTCAAAATCAGTACCTCCGAGAACACCCGAAAATATAAAACAAAAATTAAAGCGGCCAGCCCTACTGCGTTGTGTTTACCGCAGACATGATTCCGTGAAAGAATCATATTTCACAGAATCTACAGGGAAGAGCGGATACGTGGACATACCGTACCAAACGCTCCAGTTGTTTGAACACTCGTGAGAAAAATTTCAACGCAATCTCCGAGCATGGAAGCAAAATTAAAACAATCCTTATTATTTTCGTAGGAAAACCTGAAGAAAAAAATAAATAGAACAACTTTGACGTCTTTTTCTCCTAATTGGCCAGGCCTCCTGCGTAATGTTAACTGCAAAGATAAATCTTGAAAACGGTTAGGTCGTTAGGTCATTCCTGGTGTAGGAGTACCATGAAGTTGGAACAGACGCTCTCGGACGCATCCATGCTATCAAATGGTGTTCAAAAAGTTCAAAAATCGCAAACAAGACCAACGAGCAAGAACTTCAACCCGAGCGCGCGAGGAGTCAAGTTGGGGTTAGCTGCTACAGCTAGAAAATAAACTCGATTTGTAGCACCATCATCGCTCGTTTGATCTCAGAAGAAGAGGGGGCGGTTACTTATTCAGAGTCTTGTGCAATCTTGTTTGGATAACCTCTCGGAGCTGAAAGACACCGAAATCAATCAATACTAGAGCAAATATTGGGCAAACCATAAATCAGCAAAGGTCCCAAATCCAATCAGACCTTTTCCACGAGTGAGTGTGTGAACCCATGTGGAACTTGGATCGATTGCAAGCTTTTCACAGCATTTTAAGGATAAATTTAAATTTAGAACTCGGAACAATCAACCAACTCATCAGCAAGCTCTCCCTCTGGTTGCTCATTATTACGAATTGTTAAGTCGACGACGACGTCGCGTCCCCCTGAGGGGGAGCTTCTGGTTGAGGCCTGCCATTCCGCCCCAGTTGGTAAGGCCGTCCTTTTATGCCTCATTTTGGCGATTACCTGGCAGTGGCCGCTCCACGCCATGTGGTTCGTTCGGTTTTTCTTTTTTACCTTTTCTCGTTTCTTCTTTACCTCTGCCTTCAGCGTGTGCTCCAGTTATCCAGTTGAAATTTTCGCCAATCTGCTCTGGTCCAACACCAGTACAGCCAAACGAAGAAGCGATCCCACAAACACATGTGCGACCGGAGAACGTGTCCCGATGGGGAGTAATTATCGCATCGAATCTGCACGTTTGAAGTTCGCCAGCTCGTGGATTCTACTGAAATAATCTGCAACTGCTGTCAGGACAAAGGAGCGCGACGACGAGCAAGCTGAATCATCATCTCTTGTGGGGCTTCGTCGATACCTGATTGCAACTCTTGGATTGATCATTTATCAGCAAACAGCGCCAAACAAGCTTCCGGTGCGCCAAGGCCAGCAGTGTCGTCCTGACACATGACGCCCCCATCACCGTTCGCCACCACGTCGTGTCCTCGTGCTAGTTGCTATGCCAGGAGGAGCAGGGTCGTCGCCGCACAATGTTGCATGTCCCCGCCGCTCTGCGACTTGGCGACTCCTGACTTTTCGATTCTGCGCACTGGTGAGGCCCGCTGAAACGTCATCCTGTTGGAATCCATCACGAAGGAGCCGTCGCCTTTCGATCCTTCTGGAACGGTTGGACTCGCTGCTGGAAGGGAAGAAAATGATGGTAGTTTCTCACGTCAAGAGGAGGCACGTTTTCCTGTAAGAATGGTTGCAGATCTTGCAGTGGTCATGTTGAAATTGATAACGATGGTGAGAAATTCCTTTTGAAAACTCACTTCTTGTGACTCATAAGCTTCAAATCCCGTTGCATTCGAGGGGATTACACCTGTCTGTACCGTACCTGGAAGTCCAAACGTCTCCCAAGCTCCACTTCATGAATAAGCAAATATGTATGAGGAATGGGTTGTGTCATATGAAATAAAGAACAAGAAATCATGTGAGTGTGTGACCAGTCTCGGTTGCAAAACGTGTGTTCTGTTCCGTTCTGTTACGTTGAGGGAAAGTCGAGAATATCGACCTTTTTTTGTCCCTGGACCTGTCCTACTCGGGGGGCGATGGGAAACTTTTGCCTACATTTGAAATCAAAGTTGGGCAAAATGGAATTTATGTCAAATCTCGTCGCAGAGGGTAGCAAGACAAGCCTGACAAGAGGATGTTTTTCCTCTAGAGTGGTGATGGGAATGCTTTGAGTGGGGTGGGGGAACGAATTACGTAACTTTATTAAAACTTTTCCCCGTATCACTTCTGTGGGAGTCGGGGGAGATTGTCACACTTTTTTTCTCTCTCCAATGGACTTGCTGATTTGATGTAAATGAGGCAAAGTTTTTGATTTGATGTAATGAATCTAGGGGGAAATTAGCATAACTTTGTTTTTGGCATTAATTGGAATGGATTCGCGCTAGACTTTTGTCAAATCGCAGTCCAAATATCACAAATATTCGAAAAATTTTGTTGCAACTTACAAGGCTGTGTGTATCTCAGCTGCCACACAAAAATCCAATATCGGGGCGCAAAACAAACCAGTCTGACCTGTCTGTGTCGATAATGTTGTTGTTTGAAGTTCGGAACATTTTCCGACTGTTTGCTTTTGCTCTATACTCTGGTTGGGTAGTTATCGCGGCGGCAACGCACACCCTTTTTTTCTTCTTCAATTTTCTGATTTTTCCCCGAGTTTGGATGTGTTGCACTGTGTAAAAAAAATATCGAAATTTGTTTTTTGAACATCTTTTTTTCTCAACTCAACGATTCATCTCGTTGGTAAACTTCATACAAAGTAGGTCTGGCCGCTCAAGGAAAGGGCCCAGGAAAGATTTTTTTTAGTTTAGTTCATAAGAGTTTTTTTTAAGATTGGTTTATAAGACCATCCGTAAACCACGTGAACTATTTTTTTTAATTTCGGAAAAAATAATGTTGAAGCGTACGAATACAAAAATTTCAAACTTCTGGAAATTTTAGAAAAGTTAAATATATTCTATTATTCTTAAATTTTAAACTTCCAGAATTATCAAACAATCTAAAATATTCAAAATATACAATTTTCTACAATCTTAAAATTCTGACGTCACAATTCTGATATGGCAATCCCTACTGGATACAAAAAAAATATATTTTTCGTATTGCATCATTTCATTTTTTATTTTTTTCAGATGTGGCTTTTGAGTGTTAAACTTTTAAAATTATTGATTTTTATTTTCAATTTTGTTTTTTTTTCTTAAAATTTTTAAATTTCTGTAATTAAATTTATGCACTCAAGACAAACATTATTTTTAAATGAAACAAATCAAATTAATAAAATTAAATTTTAAAATAAAAAAAATCATAAGCTCAAAAAAAAATTAAAAATCAGAATTTTTTAAAACTTTGAATTCTCATATTGAGCAATTCTCTACGAAATCGGTCTTTTTTTTTAGAATTTTAATTTTTGTATTTTTTAATCCGACTGAAACTTTTTTGGTGCCTTCGGTATGCCCAAAGGAGACATTTTGCATCATTGGTTTGTCCATATAATTTTCCATACAAATTTGGCAGCTGGCCATACAAAAATGATGTATGAAAATCCAAAAATTTGTATCTTTTGAAGCAAAGTTGTAGGTATGGATACGGACTACACTGGAAAAAAATGATACACGGTAAAAAAAATTTGGTGTTTTTTTATTTAACTTCTTGTCACTAAAACTTGATTTGCAAAAAACACTAATTTATTGTTTTTTTTTTGATGTTTTAGAGGACATCAAATGTCAACTTTTCAGAAATTTCCAGGTTGTGCAAAAAACTTTGACCAAGTTACGGGACCATCCATAAACCACGTGGACACTTTTTTTGAAAATCTCGTACCTACAACTTTGCCGAAGACACCAAATCGATCAAAAAATTCCTTCAAAAGATACAGATTTTTGAATTTTCATACATCATTTTTGTATGGACAGCTGCCAAATTTGTATGAAAAATTATATGGACAAAGCAATGACGCAAAATGGATTCTTTGGGCATACCGAAGGCACCAAAAAAGTTTCAGTTAAATTAAAAAATACAAAAAAAAATCGAATGACCTAAATCTGAGAGAACTGCTCTATTCTGAAATTTTGGAGTTAAAAAAATTAATTGTAAGATTCATAAATTTATTCAAGAATGAAAAAAATAACTAATTATTAAATTCTAGAATAAACTAAATCTAAAACCCAAAATCCAAAAGCAAAAAAAAAATAAATTGAAAAACTAAAGAAGTTAAAAGTTTTCAAATTAGAATGTTCCAAAAAATTTCATTTCTACAGTTTTCGAAAAATACAAAAAAGATCAAAATTTTCAAATATCTTTTAAATTTGGAAATTTTAACATTTTATAACTCAAGCAAAACAATGTAAATGAACCAATACGGATTTGTAAACAAGCAGGCTGTCCTGCTCATGTCAGTGGGTGTTTACATTTGACATGAGCAGGACAGCCTGCTTGTGTACAAATCCACATTGGCCCATTTGCATTATTTTGTTTGAACTGGTCTCATGCTCATGCTCCAAACTTTCAACATTTTTTAACTTAACACTTCAAAAATTCCAATACATTCCAGACTCGACTAAGGCCTCGGAAAAATTTCACTTCGGATAATCGAATCACGAAAAAAATTTGTCTAATTTTTGATTGTCGAGCTTAGGTATGACCCCTAAACTACGCTAAAATGTTTTAGAATTTTTAAATCCAAGATGGTGGCCAAAAAGTGGCGGTGATGCAATATTGAAAAAATGCATTTTATTTTTAAATAGGAAATCAACTCAAATTTAATGATAAACAAGAAAATTAAAAAATACGAAAACATTTTTTTTGGTTCGTGATTTGATTATCCGAAGGCCCATACAAACTTTCGGATAATCGAGTCTGGATTGTATCTTAAAATTTGTAAATTCGAAAAGAATACACTCAAAAATTAAAAAAAAAAATCTGGAGCAAACAAAATCTGAAACTCTAAAATCCAAAACAAAAAAAAAATCGGAATTTTAAAAATTGAAAAACTAAAGAATTTAAAAGTTCTAAAATTAGAACGTTCTAAAATCCTTAATTTCAACAATATTCTAAACATTTAAAAAAATATTTGAAATTTATTTAAAATTCTAAAATTATAGCATTTTAAAACCCTACAATGCAAAAATTATAATATCCAAAAAATTTAAAATTTGAAAATCCTTAAACCTAACATCATGAAATTTGATCCCTGAATTTATTAAATGTTTCCGACGCGTTTGGTACGGTATATCCACGCGTCCTTCTTCCCCGGTAGATTTTGAGAATTGTGATCCGTTCTTAGACTCTTCTCTGCGGTAAACACAACGCAGTAGGGCTGACCTGCATTCATCCGACTGGCTGCGTGAATTTTTGAATCTTAGATTTGAGACTTTGAAAATTCTAAAACCATATTTCAGATCTCCAAATTAGAAAAAAAAATATTTTAAAATTAGGATTTTAGATTTGAACTTAATACAACACACTTATTGAAGTGGCCAGACCTACTTCGTATAAAGTTTACCGCAGAGATGGTTCGTTGATTGGACTGAGTTTGAACAGGAATGTTCAAACATCACAGCCTGTTTGATTTTGTTTAGATAAGATTAAGTTAGGAACGCCCTTTTGTGTTGCTTACTCCATAATTCACTGTTTTCAAATTGCTTACTGTGCCAACAAAAATGGAAACCCCAGATAACATCGATTCGAATTAAAACAAAAATCCAATTGTAAAAAAAACGACAATCGATTTTCACCCTCCCCCACCACCCTCTTTCGCTTTCCCCTTCTTTTTGAGCTGTATCAAATTTTGGGTCGAAGGCTAAAAATAAAGGGCATATTATTCGAGTGTCTGACGACGCGGACACATCGAAGGCCAGCAGATCGATACACAAATAAATAGTGAGAAGCAAATAAAATGCTGTCGAACGCTTGACATTTGCGCGAAATTTTCAAACAACCGCGTGTCAGCGAAAAAGTTTAATTTGTTCACACACCTCCTTCCGTGACAGGAAAAACAAGGTCACGAGCAATTTTTGTTGTTTCGTTACAAAAAAGGGGAAATTTGTCACACTCTTCCTTGACCGTTGTCACACATGAAATATTCCAGTTTCGGAGGGTGGCGAAAAACAGTTTTTATCAACTCCTCAAACAAAAAAAAAAAAAGGAAAGCAATAAAACGAGACTGTTTACACCTGTTTTATTTTTACCTTACCGTGTGGTTTGTTTGTCTCCCCCTCGCAATGATGTGGTCTCTGTGCGGCTGACGTCAGACCCCTTGTGCGTATGGTACGGAGAATATCTAGGTCTAGTCTGAGTTTACTCAACGCAAAATTTGGTATCAGCGATACGGGCGCGAGGACAAATCCACCAACGGTTTTATTCGAAAGACGAATATGAGTCATAAATTTTGATTTGCCACGTTGGATGAGGGACGGGAACGTGCGAGGAATCTACTTCAGAAATGTCCAATCTAGACGCTCGTTAAAAGTCTCGAGTCGCACTCAATTTGATCACAATTAAACTGTGTATCATCAAGTTCGATTCTGCGGTCTATTTTGCGCTGTCAATTGTTTTCGAAGCTCTTTTTGCGTGTCTCCCAAAGTTATCCTTGAACAAAATTACTTTTTCATTGGGGAAATGACATCGAAGATTTGGAAACCCTGTTATCAGTGCATTAGTGAATCAGCTTTTGAAGACCGATGTCAATAATTTAAAATAAAAAAAAAAACTTACGATGGTTCCTAAACATCGATGATCTGGCAACCCTGGTTTGGGTTATCATCACTTAAGAGCATTTAATCAAACCATTTCACTCCAGGAGTTTGGTACGATATGTCCTCGCACCCTTCCTCGCCTGTAAATTCTGTGAAATGTCATTCGTTCTCAGAATCCTCTCTGCGGTAAACACAACACAGTAGGGCTGGCCTTTTCAAATATTCTTGTATATTTTCGTCAGTTTCAGTTTAGATTCGATTAGGTTTTATCAAATATTTCCATTTGAAACAAAAAATAAACATTGGAAATCTGGCAACCCTGGCATAATATGTTGCTACTTTAGTAGGTTTAATGTCTTTTTTTCTTTTTAGACAGAATATTAAATGCAGGGTTGTTACGGACAGCGCGGATTTGCTGGCTAATTTTGCTTAGGCGCGGATTTCGCGCGGATGTGAAATTTGGTTTATATTTAAAATAATTGAGAGATAAAATTGCTTTCAGGGAATTTATTTTATTTTATTTATTTTATTTTAATTTGCTTCGATTTCTGTTACTGAAACAAAATTGAGTTTTCTTCCGAAAATGTTTGTTTGTATTTTCTTAATAAAAAACGTCAAAAAAATCTTCATGAAGAGATTATCTTTTAAATGTATTGATTTGGATTTCTTAAACAAATTTATTAATACACTCAACTAATTTTTACCGGCTTTGAATATTTTTAATATCTTTTGAGTTTTGAGTATCGTTCTTTTTAACCTTATTTATTGTTTATTTTATAAAAGATTTCAATGATATGAATCATTTTTCAAACTTTTTTCGAAGTTATATACAAAGATGTAAGAAAAATGATTATTGGGGCTTGTTTCCGTGGCCGTACTGTGCTTAAATGCGGATGCTGGCTCTTTGCCGTTGAATTGTAGTTAAACCCACCCCACAGAAAGATTTTTTTCTAGATTTCTTGGGGAAAAAATAAAAGATCAAAACATTCAAAAATGAAAGCTACAATATTCAAAACTCAAAGATTCATAAATTAAAATATTTTTGATTTTTATTGTTTTTTTTACTGAAAATTTAAAAATTAGAATACAAATATTCAAATATACGAAATTTTTTAAATTTAAAATTTAAGAAAAAATAAATTCAAAACTAGAAAAATTTTGGAATTCAAATCCAAATAAATTAATTCAAATTTATTTAAGAATTTAAAAATTTAAAAAGTCATAAATGATAAATTCTAAAAATTAAAAATTAAAAACGACCAAGAGAACAAAAAATAATACGTGCTCAAATTCTTAAATTCTTAAATTCTTTAAATTCTTAATAAAATAATACAAATTTGGTGGTTCGATTTTTTTGAGTGACTCTTTGGGGTCACTCAAAAAAGTGAGAATCATCAAGTACGAACTGTGTTTAAATTTTCAAATACTTAGATTTATGAATTTTTAAGATTTTCAAATTCATAAATTTTATGATCATTTTCATTCCATAAATTTTAGATTTTTTTTTAATATTTGTATTTCAAAATGTTTTAATTCATGTTTAGAATTTCTCTTTTTGTCAAAAATATTGTTATGGCTTTTCCCTCTGGTTTACTTCATCCTTGCAAAAACAAAATTTGTCCATAAAATTTTCGGCGTTTCAAGATTCTGCGTTCTGAGATTCGGCCCCATGCGGCTATTCTTGATATAAAATTGCATTTATTGGATACAAATTTATTTGATCGTTTGTGATTGTTGTGTTCCTTCTGATGGATCTCATGATTTTTGTTCCAAAATATTTTTTTTTAATTCATAAAAAATAAACTCTCTTGTATGTTTGTCGCGAAATTATTTTTGTTAATATGGCGCGGATTGGGTTTTGGGACGGCCCGGATTTGGCGCGGATTTTTTTCGACTTCTCCGTAACAACCCTGTAAATGTATTGATGTCTTTTTTTATTTAATAAGACACGAAAGTTGTGTTTTGTGAAATTTTCCGATCTTTTCGAAAACATTTTTTTTTTTTAATTTCAAATCATGACTAGACTTTAAAAAAATCAGTATTGACTCGGTCAGAGATTTTTTGCACAACCTGGAAATTTCTGAAAAGTTGGCATTTGATGTCCCCTAATACATATCAGAAAAAAGCGTTTTTTTGCAAATCAAGTTTTAGTGACAAAAAGTTAAATTAAAAATCAGCAAAAAAAATTTACCGTGTATCTTTTTTTTTTAAGTAATCCTTATTCATACCTACAACTTTGCCCAAGACACCAAATCGATCAAAAAATTCCTTCAAAAGGTACAGATTTTTTAATTTTCATGCATCATTTGTGTGTGGACAGTCGCCAAATTTGTATGGGCAAGATTAAAAAATACAAAAAAAAAATCGAATGACCGAAATCTCAGAGAATTGCTCAGCAGACAAAAACTGCCGAACTGTCAAAAAGCGCGAGTTTATTTGTTGGTTTGCCGTAGTCTATTACCTCCTTTAGATTGTTTTTTACATTCGGATTCAAATCAGGGTGGCCACTCAAGTCGGGAAAAAGTCGGGAATTCGCCAAAAATCGGGAAAAAGTAAGGAATTTGGTATTTTTTGACAAAAAGTCAGGAAAAGTCTGGAATTCCAGGCATGCTTGTTTGAAAATCAACTTTTAACCCTTGCTTAATTTTTTAATATTTTGTACAATTTTTAAAATAAATGCTTCCTATTCTTCTTTAGTAGCATACTTTAAATTTATGGTTCCTTGAATTATTTCAATTTATTTTAGAATATAAAGGCTATTAGACATTAAAAATCTTAACAAACATTGGATGCATTTGACACAAATCTTCATGATTTTTTAATGAATGAAGAGGTAATTATTATTTTTTGTTTACCAAACTTTATTTTAAAACAACAACAAATGTCATAAAAAGTGATATAAAAATAAAGCCTATTTTTGGGATTATGGCTGTTTCGTTTTGTCCCATTTGAATATATGTAAAAAGATTCCAAGTTGAGTTTGGTAATGGTTTTCTAAGGGTAAATATTTTAAATTGTTTAACTAAATTTATTAATTCATTTAATTTTTTTCCTAAATATTTCCCTTTAACTTTTTTTGTTAGCAAACTTGAACCGAATGAAATTTGGAACAACTTGTTACGATTCGAGAATATGAAAACAATATTCAAATTACAAAAGAATATTTCAAGAAATTTTTGTTACTGAAATATGTTTAAATAATTTGTCTCTTCAAAGTTATTAAAAAATTAATCTAATCAAACTGAATTTAAAATAATAAAAATAGAACGGTTAAATACTCTTATCCAGATGACTCAACATAAATTCAAAAATTCTATATCAAAATTAACAAAAGTAAAAAGGGATACCAAGTTCCATTTCAACATTTGTTTATTTATAATTATATTATATTTATTTATTTTTAAACGAATTCCAAGACATTTTTTGAATTCTTTGAAAAAATAATAAAAGCAACAATGTTTGAAGCGTTCTTTAATTTAAAGTAAAATAAAATTAAGAATAAAATTTTAAATTCAGATATCTTAAACTTTTTGCCGTTTCCAGGTGAAACCAAGTATAAAAAACTATACGTTTTTTTTATTTTTATTTATGTTTCTACTCTGAATCAAAAGTGATGAGTGCTTCCATTTTTGAACTAGTTTTGTTTAGATATTTGTTGTAAATTTTTAGTTTTTATTTAAAATCATTCTTTTGATAAGATTATTTCTAGATTAAATTTTCAAAAGGTCCTATCTGCATAGGAAACCCATGACGGATAGGTTGTTTTGAAAATTTAATCTAGATTTGAGTTTCTGCAAAAGTCGGGAATTTGAAAATGGGATTTGATTGGTCACCCTGATTTTAAATGCTTGGATATATATTTATTTGAGAACTTTTGTGATTATTATTAGTCGCAAAGTTTGTTTGGCAACACTGCCATGCGATAGTGTGATTTAGTTAAATTTATGCAACTTTTTAATATCGAGTGTTTTAAATTTTGATGCCTTTCATAACCACCTCATCGTTTGATAGGCAATAAGTCACACAGATGGTCCAGCTGGCAACACTGTTTCGTTACCCATCTTTTCAAGGGTGGAATGTAAAGGTTTTGTTTTTTTTTTGGAACCAAATGTGTTGAACATGTTTTTATAGAAATATTCCGACAAGAGAAGTCATAGTTTCAACAGTCTGGCAACACTGCCCAGAGTATTGCGTAAGTAGAATCAATAGAATATTTCAAGATCAGCTGAAGTGATTTTCGAAACCATACATCGCTGGAAAGGTATTTTAAGAACCTTTCTGTTAACTCACAAAGTTAGTACTTTTGGCAACACTGCCAAGCGAAATTCAACTCATTTCGGAAAGCTGAATCTCCCAGTACATCAAGAATGCGGAGGAAGTGGCAAATTAATGATTCCTCAAATCTGTCCTTCCCAATCTCCGCCGAATTAGGACTCCCATTTCGCTGATCATCGTCCACAAACTTGACAGGACGAAAAAGGATCCCTCAAACCTGTGATTGATACAATCGCGCGCCTCCTCTGCTGTTCCGCAACAAGTGCGGTGTCCTTTTCGTGCTAATTAAAGTGCCTTTTTTGCGGAGGACTCCTTCTCTTCTCCCATGATTCTTTCATTATCCCCGCGTTCCGTTACAACAGCGCAAACAAAGAGACGAAGTCGTCCCGCTGGTGCTGACCTGGTTTCTCCCGGGGACGACGGCAAAGCCGCTTTGATTGCGCTTGCATAATGCGGTGCTTTCGCGAAGATTACACCGAACCTTCTTCCTTCTGTCCTGATGTTGCTTCTCAAAACAAGAGGGATCCGTCCGGGAAGGCCCTGCGAAAGCTGCCTCGCCCGACCAATTGCTCGTTTATTTCAATTCCGGCGGCGACGTTCGATGCAGTGTCCGGATTTGGGACCGGGAACCAATAAGGCTGCTCGCTCGTAACGAGACTTAATGCCTGGTAGATGCGCCTTTTTTATGGTGCGACATATCTCGTGAACGGTTTTATCGAGAAATGCTGGAGCCCGATCCGAGGTCTAAAAATAGCTCAGCGCTAAGCTCTCGCTGTCCTTAGATTGTGCGTATTAGCATGAGCAAAGAAAGACCGAAATCGACGACGGGCACGCTTGGAGTCGGAGTCGGGGATATCGCCTGTCAGGCCCGGTGTCAAAGTTCGAGGCTGCTCTGTAAGCTCGCTGTGTGGATGCGTATTCCCCAGATGGCGAAGCGCAGAGGCCGACGAAGGTAATGAACGATGAAATATTAGATTTCACTTTGTGTGTGCCACCCCTAATTTGTCAGGATTGCGTCCCGTCCTTGGACCGGTTGAAGAGGAGCAGGATTAGCTGTGACAGCTTTTTTAAAGGTCCTGCGTGCGTAAAAGCTTTGAAAGTCCGGCGATTCGCCGGAAGTCGTCGTCCTCAACAAATTGGACCGTTATTCAACTTGACAAGCTTCTTCCAGAATACTAAAAATAACCGTTTCTGCTTAGCACGGAAAAAAAGAAAAAGAGTCCTGCGACAGCGATTCCGCAAATAACGCAGAATGACACGTGCCCAAGTGACTTCCACTTGAGTCCACTTCCCAGAGGGCTTACACCACGCAACCATCCCTGCGCGAACCATATCTTGGAGACGGAATCACAAATAAATTGTGTCCTTCCTCCCACACACAAACAATACCCAATTACAGTCCAGAGTTGACCAGGGTTCAAGGTTTTTCTGTGGCCTCCCCCCCTCCATCCCACAATATTCACAAGACCGATTCTACGAAGTCTCGAGAACGACGACCACCACCGAGTTCGAGTCCGAGTCCGTACGTGATTGATTCGTTTTTAATTAAAATTTGCTCGAAACAAACAAATTGGTTTCCCGTTGCTACTGCTGAACCCGGGTGTATTTGTGGCTATCGACGTGTATACTCTTTCTCCACGGTGGCGTAAATTATGGGAGACGTGTACCGATTGCGGGGCACACGAACCACGTGAGCAGACGATAAACAAGACTTGGGCGAGATAGAGAGAGCAGCGCATCTTCGAGTTGGGAGATATTGGCGAAATTGTCAATACTCGATAGGGTTCGACGCGATTGATTTGAGGTTCGTGACCGAATCGCCGCTTGGAGCTAGATGAAATCTGCGATTCAAAAAAAAAACTGTCAATAGAAGGTAGCAGATCTGTTCAAGTCTACACCCTAACAAAATGTCACTGACATTCAATGCGTCTATCAAGCTATAACACTGAATGACATCTAATCTGTCAATAAATGAGATTTTCAGGGTTGTTACGGATGGCGCATTTCGCGCAAATTCCGCGCGGATGGCAATTTTAATAAGTAAAATAATTATTTTAAGTTATGAAGAAAAATATTATCTGGAATTACGATAGTTGTTTTTTGTGCAAAAACTTCGATTTCTGAGGAGTTACTGAAACATAATTGAATTTTCTTCCGAAAATGTTTGTAATTTGGGTCATTCCAGGTCAACTGAGTACACTTTTGGACTCGACCTTTACCGATTTGGACCAAACTTGGAGAGAACGTTCATCTATCGATAGTTAACAGAAATCCCAAGTTTGGGGCTGATTGGACCATCGCTCTATTTTTGGCACCTCCCTTATTTTATACGACTTCCGATTTTTTTTCTATTAATCATAACTTTGCAACTATTTGAGCAAAAGACTTTTACAAAAAAAAATGTTAACCCTTAAATGCCCCCTGATATTATATTTTAACGTTTTAAGTATTAAAATTCAGTTTTGACCAATTCCTTATATTTTAATTTGTTTTATTTTATCACCATCGTGTTCCCCAGACAATTTTACATAATAATCAATGTAGACCTCAAACTAAAATGAACCATTGTCGAGAAACAGCGATTTTACTAAAAAAAAGTTTGATTTTGCGCATCACTCGGAAGTACATGGTGTACTCTCAACAAAAAGGGTTGAATCCCGCAAAGTTCGGTTTTTATATGTGAGAAACTTATTTCGGATTTGATTTGATAGGACAGAGTGCTGCGCAAAATCAAACTTTTTTCAGTAAAATCACTGTTTCTCGCCAATAGTTCATGTTAGTTTGAGGTTTACATTGATTATTATGTAAAATTGACCGGGGAACACGATGGTGATAAAATAAAACAAATAAAAATATAAGGAATTGGTCAAAACTGAATTTTAATACTTTAAGCGGCATTTAAGGGTTAAAAATTTATTTTTATCGAATTCCCTGGACAATTTTCTATAAAATGCAACTTGAAGAAAGTCTTTTGCTCAAATAGTTGCAAAGTTATGATTAAAAGATTTTTTTTTTCGAATCGTCCTAAAAGAGGGCGGTGCCAAAAATAGAGGGATGGTCCAATCAGCACCAAATTTGGGATTTCTATTAACTATCGGTAGATGAACGTTCCCTCCAATTTTGGTCCAAATCGGTGAAGGTCGAGTCGACGTGTACCCAGTTGACCTGGAATGACCCATTTCTTACTGATAAACGTCGAAATGATATTCAAGAAGAGATTATTTTTGTTTAAGATAAGGTTAATAAAATATCACATAAAACTCAAAAGAAATTAAATCTGGAGTTTTTTTAGGCCCAATAAACCAAATTTCCAGTTTTGGCTTTTGGGTGTTTTTGAAACCGCCTTGAGCCAGGGTTATTAAAAAACACCCAAAAAGCAAAAACTGAAAATTTGTTTTTCGGACCTTTTAAAAAAAAACTCCAGATTATATGATATTTTATTACCCTTATTTATTGTTTATTTTAAACTGGATATGTTCAATTTTGATTCTTATGAACCATATTTCAAACTTTTCTTGAAGATATAGACATTCGAATAAAAAAAGATTAGTGGTGTTCTGGTGGGCGTACTGTGGTCAAATCCCAAATATGAGCTTGATTGGACGTAACAGAAGCTGGCTTCCCGCCTTTGACTTTAGATCAAAATATCTGGAGTTTTTTTTAAAGGTCCAATAATATCCTAATATCCAGTTTTTGCGTTTTGGGTGTTTTTGAAACCGCCTTGAGCCAGGGGTATTAAAAAACACCCAAAAAGCAAATACTGAAAATTTGGTTTATTGGACCTTTTCAAAAAAAAAGCTCCAGGTTTCAGGAATTCACGAATTTAAAACATTTTTGTTATTTATAGTGGTTGCATACAAAAATTTAAAATTCTGATTTTTAAATATCCAAAAATTAAAAAAAAAACTAAATTTCCTAATTAAAAAACTCAAAAAATTCAGGAAATGAGAAAATTCAAGAATAAATTATCGAATACAAAAAAAATAAAAATCTTAAATAAAAACAATCAATTCAACAAAAATTAATAAATTCTTAAATCCTAAAATTTTTGATTTTTTTTTCAATTTTTTTAAATTTTTCAGTTCTTAAATTCTCAAACTGATTTTCTGATAACTTTGGAGCATTTCAGAAGTCATATTTTAGGTTAGAGAAATTTGGAGAAGAAAATAATACAAATTTTGTGTTTCAATTTTTCTGAACGACACTTTAGCGAGGATCATCGAGTACGCACTGCATGTCCTTAGATTTATGAATTTTTAAATCTTTTAGTTTTAGCAATTTATTGATGTTTTAAATTTTTTTTTTTTGAATTTATTTGTATATTTAAATTTTAAAATATTTTAATTTATTTTATTGTCAAATTTATTGTTATGGCTTTTCCCTCTGGTTTAATTGATCGCAGCATAAATAAATTTGCCCATATAATTTTCGGCGTTTCAACATTCTGCATTCTAAGATTCGGTCTAATGAGGTTATTCTGGATTTAAAATTGTTTTAACGTTTGTGATTTTTTCCTTGCTTCCATCGTAACTCTTAACCCTCTGAAACCCAACCCCGCCTTTAGACGGGCTTCGATTTAAAAAAAATCGCCGAAAATCCATTTTTCAACCAATTTTTGATCTTTAAAAAGCATCGGAAAGCAGAACTCTTGAAATTTAAGAAAATGTTTGGGTTGGAAGTTTGCTTTGTTTTATGTGATTTTGCCAATGTTTTTAGAAATGTAATTTTTTAGGGGTCAACTTTGGCTGTGTTTTTATTAACATTTCGTATATTTTAAGTAAACAGAAGTATGCAGTAATTTTTCTAGTGTCCCAGACTATGGCCCTACGAATTTTTGAACAATTTAAGTGATAATGGTGCAATTTTTTTAGCAGAAAATGTGAAATCAAGCGAAAAAATGAAAAAGTGATTGTAAAAACATGAAAAAATTAGATAGGCAAAATATAATGATAGGAGGAGGTAGAATAGGCAAAATACTACCGATAACAAAAAAGAACTAAACAAAACAAGCAAATTGAAATACAAAAAATGAAACAAGAAAAACATGAACACGGGATTTTCGAAAAAAAAAAATTCGGCAGTAGAGGGTTAAACATAACACGAGTATAATTTTTGTTCTCAAAAACATTTTTGTTGGATCATAAAAAATTAAATTGTTTTAAAACTGTGTTGTATATTTGTCGCGCAAAATAATGTTTTCCTAATACGGCGCGGATTTTTTTTCGGCTTCTCCGTAACAACCCTGGACTTTCACCACCTCATCCTGTAGAACCTCAAAAGAATCTCATAGGCTTCTCATACAGTCATCTATGGCCAGGCCTACTGCGTTAAGTTAACTGCAAAGACATTTCTTTGAAATTTAAAAAAAAAACAGTTTTACTCCAGGTTCTACAACATCTGGACAACTTTTGATGCTTTCAACCGCCCTAACTAACAGTTCCAAATAGAGTTCCCAGAGTTGGGTATCACTCGAAAGTGGTGGCATCGCTGAACCAGCTGTATTGCGATTTCAAAGCATTGCTCGTATTACCTGGAGCAAGGCGGCGTACCTGTCGAAGCTGCCACATCGAAAAGCAACAGTAGCACCAATGTCACACAATGGACATGTGATACGGGGCGCGCAAGTTTCGGTCACGTTACAGTGGTTTCGTTCGTCGCCATAGCAGGGCAGAGAGAATGGCAGACCAATCAACAGAGACGACGAGCCACTTCTTGGCGAACGGTGGTGAAATTGGTTTCAATTGGTTCGGCGCGCGTAGCTAAACGATTCGCGTTGACAAACTTTGTGACGGCGCCTAGGTGTGCTCTGGGGTCGTAAATCGGTGACCTGTTTCTGTCCGACGACGCCAATCGATAAAGCGCTCATTAAACCAAATTGTTGAATTTTTGACGAGCGGCGTAACCAGAGCAAGAACCCGCCGACTAACCTTGCGCGGAATTGTGACCATTGTTGGGGGTTCTGGTCGCGGCGGCCTTCACGGACATTCCGTTCGGGGGGCGTCATCAACAATTCATTAATCGCCCGTCATAAACGAACTGCGATGGTCGTCGGACCGACGATTGCTTTCATTACCCACGACACCTGTGTGTCCACAATGGGAGTTGGAAGAGATGTGTTTACCCCGAGCAAACGCTTTTTCGCGATTCGGGGCTCCAAAAAAGGCTTGCCGTTTAACGCAACCCAGGAGTTACCATTTCTAGGAGAGGGGAGTACTTGGAGAACCAAAGTAGTCATGCAAAGCCTCTCCAGTCGTATTAGGCGCGTTCTACACAGTAGAAAAAAATCATGGTAATAATTACATCTGAATTTGAAAGATAATTTTGGGGGTTAAATATTACATCTTTTATGATGTAATTTTACCTCAATTTAGACTAAAATAGTGACAATGTGACCTCTGAAACCCCGTAATTTTCCGACTTTTCTGGTGTAATGTCACTTTTTTAGTCTGAATTGAGGTAAAATTACATCATAAACGAAGTAATATTTAACCTTCCAAATTTACATAATTTTCGTACTGTGTATGAGCTGAAAGGCAAATGAACAGCTACTAGGCAGCTAGGACAAATGGGAAGTTCTCGTTTTTTTTTTTCGTTCTCCCCATTACAAACGAGCGAATTGTTGCGCAGCAATCCTTTTTTGTCCTCTGTGAGTAACGAAAGCTAAATAGTGAATAATAAACCTTGGAACAGAGTGAGATAGAGAGAGCGGGGTTTGGGGACAGGCTTAACGGCCGTGTCAAACGATCCGGATGGTTTAGAGTTGATAATAGCCCACTGGAACGCCACCGCTGCTACCACCATTTCAGTATAAATGTGTTGGTTTTCCGGTGGAACTCACGGAACGGGAGTTGGAATGAAGGGGGGGGGGGGTGGTAGTAAGAGGACCTTTTTCTCCATGTCGATCGATAAATGGCTCCGGGGAGCGACGGGGGGTGGGCAACCTTGTCGGCGGGAATCGTTTGAACATCTACCAGTCACTTTGGTTCAATATACTGTCCTTGGACGATAGGGAGATATCGCTGTTTGCTTCAGTCGTTCACGAAAACGTGTGAAAACTACGATGTGACCACCGTAGTTAGGTCACATGGCTCAGAAAAAGTGTGTTGAAAGCTGGATTTAAAGTTGAGAATTGATTCTGAACACATGAGTTGATTCTTCTATATTTAGCAAGTTATACAAAATTCCGTTTCATTTTTCTCATGGCACAAGAGCTCCAACACTAGAAATGATATATTGATCTCTGCGGTTAACTTAACGCAGTAGGTCTGGCCAGGTTAAATCACAAATCAGATTATTGTAACAAAACCCTTATGAAACGGAAGCGTTTGAAACGGTATGTCCACGCATCCTTCCTCCCCTGTAGATTCTGTGAAATGTGTTCCGTTCACAGAATTCTATTGGTGGCAAGCACAATGCAGTAGGGCTGGCCACTTTAATTTTGATAATACATTGCGGGTGTTCTTCGATGTACTGTGACAAGAAAAGGGCTTGGGGTGTCATCAAGCTCTATGACTAATCAGCATGTTTTCGCAACCTTTTGAAAAGTAACCTGTAAATTGTGGTGGATTTAATTTAACCATCTCTCATTAAATATAGGTTGAAATCATGAATAGACATAAAACCATAATCTTATAATCGCTTCCACCACTCAGAATGGGAAAGGGATGTCTCTCTATTGGACCTAATACCGATGTGGGATGTCCCTTTATTGGACCTATTTTCGACAACGACTGGCGTCTCACATAGACGCCCTTGTTTCAATCATGTTAAAATGGTCATCAAGCATGCCCTATCAGCCGAGTATTCTGTAAAGAAGTGAGCTGAATGTCATAGTAGCTTCACTCGGTAGGCCCAAAATAGGGACATCCAACCTAGCTGAGTTCGCCAAACACAGAGCTCGCTCTTCTCCCATTCCTACTTTCACAGAAAATAAAGCTTGCACTTGCTTCTCCCCTTAATGAGATATCTACCGCATCGTGAGAGATCATTCCAACTTGTGCTGCTGAATCATTCATTTTTTGTCGGTCGATTCCGAGAAACGAGATTCGGTTTCGCTACAAAAAGGTGCACCCGCCGGATTCTGACACTTGATTGCAAACCATGCCAGACGACTGATTCCTACTTTCTCCGCACATGTGCAAGGAAGGGTTGGGGGCGCCCTTTCGTCAAGTGCTCTGCCTGTCCCAACGAATCATAATTATCTCACATATCCACCGCTGAACTCCTCAATGCGTCCGGTGAGGCGTGACAATCGCCCGGGGAGGGCGCGCTGCTGCATATTGGAATTTTTATGGCTTTCGAGCGTGTCATGGCCAACGACGACGAGTCATTCAAACTCGGTTGGCGAGTGTCAAGCCGCGAGGGGTCGCCCGATGCGCCCCAGATGTGCAGTAATGAGACCCGTGTACGTTGTATTATTCATCGCGCGTCATGTGCCGGCGCGTGGTTACGTAACCCGTCTTCTTGTCCCGAACGCAGCATCATCATCCCGAGAGCGCGCGGACGAGGGGTCCACTTGGCGACACACCGAACTCGGGTGTGGGGAAGAAGAAAAGATGAGCACGTTCTGTCAGCATGGACACACACACACACACACGCACACAGGTTGCGGTGAAAATTCCATTCAAACCTCGAAGAAAAAAGAAGCTTCCACAACGGCATCCTCAACTGTGTGTCGAGAGTAGCCGGTATGGGTGAGAAAGCGAATCTACCACACAAAAAAATTAATACGGAAGAGAGAAAAGATTAAATTCTTAAAACGCTGCTAAAATTTGCATAAAATCTCCTGTTGTACCGCGCCTCGTTGGTATTGGTGAAAGCGACGCGGGACCGGTTCGTGTACGGACGATCTGGAATTCCCTATACTATACACACACTGTGTGCTGTGCTGCCAGCGAAAGAGGGCCCACACACGACTTGGGGGGGAGCGCGAATGACCGCGGATGTATCGGTGACGGATTTCGATTTCTCGCATGTATTGGTATGTTGGGGTACCGGTTGCCGCTAATTCTACAGAAGCAGCGCCGCGCGCGTTTTACTGGTTCACAGACGGACAGTGTGGCCAGTTTGGGGTTCGTGTAATTCTTGACCACCTATAAAATTCAGTGAAGGGGCTTTGTATTGGGAAATGCTCTGATTTCTGTCCATTTCAGATTACCTGACATAAGACTAAAGACGAAGCGGGAAGAAGACAGCAATCGAAGCAACCCAGCACTCTCATCAAGAATATTCTTAATCTGTCACTTGCAAGAATCAGATCAATAAACACAACCCTATCGGCGACGAGGATTTCCGGAAGCATACAGGATCTTGAAGAACTTAGTGGTACCGATTCTCATAACAATTCTCATCATGAACTCGATCCAACTGTCACTTGCACGAATCAGATCAACACACACCACCCTATTGACGGCGAGGATTTCCAGAAGCATACAAGATCTAACGGTACCGATTCTCAAAACAATCCTCACCATGGACTCAACAACCGCCATTAGATCGCAACCTGAGCACCCTAGAAGAAGAATCAGATCAACAAACGCCACCCTAATGACGGCTAAGATTTCCGGAAGCATACAAGATCAAGCAATACCGATTCTCAAAACAATTCTCACCGTAGACTCGAGTCACAAATCACCATTAGATCGTATCCGGAGCACCCTAGAAAGAGAATTAGATCAACAAACACAACCCTAAAGGTGACGAGGATTTCCGGAAGCATACAGGATCTTGAAGAACTTAGTGGTACTGATTCTCAAAACAATTCTCACTATGGACTCGATCCAACTGTCACTTGCACGAATCAGATCAACACACACAACCCTATTGACGGCGAGGATTTCCAGAAGCATACAAGATCTAACGGTATCGATTCTCAAAACAATTCTCACCATGGACTAGAGTACCCTAGTACTTGATTGTTACGTCGGTGTTTGGGAAACGCAAAACTCAACTATCGCCATCAAGAATCTTGCACCAATTTCAATCTGTCCCAAGCACGAATCAGATCAATACACACCATGACCATGCCAGATCTTGAAAAACCAATCGATACCGATTCTCAAAACAATTCTCACTATGGCCTGGAGCACCTGCCGTAATCTGTCACTTGCACGAAACAGATCAATAAAGTTAGGCATGCTGAGGAAACGACTGAAATAACCGGAAGCCTACTACTATTTGATTGTTACGTCGGTGTTTGGGAAACGCAACCGAAACGATAGGCGTTGAATCATTCACCATTTCGACACAATGAACGTATAGTTTACAATTGAGCAAACAAGACTCTTTCTCAAATGAAGTCAGACGGTTGAAATCTAGTTTCCAAGAAAGAGACAAAAAAAGGAGCCCGTGCCACCGTTCCAGCAAAAGAAGAAAGAACTTCCCCGAAAGGCGGCTCACCTGAAGTGGTGAAGCAAAAACGTCATCGCGCGCCCAGTCACACACCACTACAAAGCCAAGTCGATGCCGCGTCGCCCGTTCCAGTGCGAAGCCGCACGCGATTTGATCGATTCTTTTCCCCCCAGAGAAAAGCGCGAGTAAAAACGAGTCATCCGCCCCTCTTAGTGGTGGTGGTGCCGGAATCGTCTCTCCCGCGACAGTGAGTAGCTACGACGGACTCGGGTAATTAGTGTTGGTAGCTTCCGTCGGATCTCACCAACACCGCGGGATCCGAACGTACCAACACACCAACCCGAGCTCTCGAAGGGTAGCGATACCGTTGTTTGGACCATTGAAGAAACGCCTGCTGGCACTACTACCAACTACCGCATGTTAGTAGTAGGCGGTTATCTCACCTGAACCGCGTTCCATTGTGTGTGTGTGTGCCGCGGCGCTGTGCAGACATTACCACCAAGACCTGTGCACACATTTTTCTGCTGGAACTTGCCAACGCGAACCGGTTGTAGATGGTGCCACGGTTCAGCGGGTGTTGCGAAAAAAAAAGAAGACAAGTCCGATGCGTTCGCACAAGACCTGGCACGGATGTCGAAGACAACGCGCCTATCCGGGCCTTGGACACAGTTAGACACGGTGCATTAACAGATGGTGCACACAAGTTCAAGGTCGTCGACAAGGTTATCTGCACCGCGGCATGTGTCCAGCCTGGCATCACTGGCTCAAGCAGCACCTGTTGTTGGCAATTACACCCATAGCGCTTCCCGTAGGCGGCGAGAGTGCTTGATTGGGGATTAATTGGCCTTTCGTTCGCGGAATAATTGAACCCGCGCGGAAATGGTCTCAAGAGGTCGCCGTGTCGACGGTTGGTTGCATTTTTTGAATTCCACGTTCCGTCTCTCTAACGTGGTGTGTGCTGCGGTGCGCGAACGCCCATTTTCCGGCTCAATGATCACCGAGTTAATTGTTCCCGTGGCCGGGCTGCCGATTGCAGTTTTGTGCAGAACTGGGACCGTTCAACTCGGAATTCAGCGCACACTTCCAGCGAACCCAAATTTGCTTAAAGCTTGAAATCGCTTGGTGGTGGGCGCGCGCGCGGTTAATCATTAAACATTGATATTCCCACTCGGCGCGTGGTCGTTACGACATGTGGGCAGATCCACTCTGCACCTTTGCACGCAGATGTCACACTGGTGGGATTTGAAGAAGAAAAATAAACGAAAAAAAAGGCACGCGTTGGTTGTCATCGGGCTGTGGAGACGGTATTCAAAGCAGGCTGGTACTCTTCCGGTGAACGGTGGTTAACCCTCGCGGGAAATTAAATAAAATTATATTTAGCACATGTCCTGTAACTTGAAGTTGCTGGATTGGGCAGTGTTGCCAGATCTTCAAACTTTATAACTTATAACGTAAATCAGCCAGTCTTTCGAAGGTGTTTTTGAATTAAAATGCATGCGAACATCACAAATATAAAGGCGGCCAGGCCTACTGAGTCAAGTTAACCGCCAAGATGATTCGTTGAAACGAATTGCGGTTGAGTGTGAATGTTCAAACAACACAATTTTTGAATCTACAGGAGAGGAAAAAACGTGGAGATCCCCCGCTCACGTTTTAGTATGCTTTTTTCAGGTTTTCGAATATTTTACCAAGACATTTAAAAATTCCATAAAATCCATGAAATAATCGAAAATATTTTATTCGAATTCAAATATTTTAATCGAATTTCTTATTCTTTAAAAAAAAATCAGTGTTCAAAAATGGCCCATATTTATTTTAATTTTAAATATAAGCGCTATAAAATGCTATTGAATCAATTTACCTGCTACCGATTAAAATTCTTATCTCAATAAAAAAATGTTTTTGCCACCTTATATTCGAAAAATTGTTAATACCGAGAAGGAAGACACAAACTTTGAAAAATATTTCAAATAAAACAATGAAAATCAACCTATACAATCTAATAGGACAAAAGCTGAAATGCCAATAATATGACTAAAATCTATTTAATAATTCAGTATTATACCATTTTACTGGAATAAATAAGCTGGGAAAAATATCCCCTGAAATTCCAATCATATTTGAAATTAAATTCCGGAAATAAAAAGTCTAAATCCCTGTTTTTTTCGAAAATGTGTTTAAAAAGATCTTAATAATTCCAAAGTGCCATCATGCAGGGTGGTCACTCAAGTCGAGAAAAAATCTGAAATTTCAGAAAAAAGGAAAAAAGCGGAAATGTGTGATTTTTGTCAAAATGTCGGGAAAAATCTGCAATCCAAAGCATATTATTCAATTAATTTCTAAAATAAATTTTCAAAACCCATGAGGCATGGGCTTCCTATGCAGATAGGACCTTCTGAAAATTTAATCTCGAACATATTTTGTTTTGAGCACTAAACTACCAATTTAAAGTTCCTTTCACTGTTCTAATTTATTTATTTGATTTTAAATTCTAAATCAATTGATTGGAAGCTTTTTAAAACAAAATTGGTGAGACACGTTTTTTTACATTTGGTTTGACACTTGGTAACATTTTGTTTTGCACGAAATTTTTGTTTTTTTTTATAAGATAAAGCTGTCATGCGCTTCTAATCTAATCTAATCTAATCTAACACAAACGCAGCCAGTCCGATGAAAGCATGCTGGAAAGTCTTGTGATTAGATTACGCCCCAAGCACTTTTCTTGTCAATATTAATAATTGCAATACATCCGAGATCACCCGAAAATGTAATACAAAAATTAAAGCGGCCAGCCCTACTGCGTTGTGTTTACCGCAGAGAGGATTCTGTGAATGGATCACATTCCATAGAATCTACAGGGGAGGAAGGATGCGTGGACATACCGTACCAAACGCTCCGGATCAATTAGGTGTGGTGTGTTTGTGTAAATTTGGCAGATAATTGGGCAAAATGGGATTAAGGAATGGGAAAGTGAGGAAGGGGTAGGAGGGCTATTGAATTTATAGTATAATAATATAAGGGTATATAATCATTTAGCAAATAATGATGGAAAGCTCTCACCAAGAATCAGAAAATCTTAAAATCTTCGAAAGACACAGCCAGATTGTGTCCCAACCTGCAGCTCCTAAGTTCTTAGGAGCCGCCAATCCGGCCGCATCAAATCAGCCAAGATTTCCTCGTCATCTGCGCGATTGAGGCTCTATCCCAGGTCATCGACGTCTTCCCGGACATGCAGAAACGCAACGCGAATCCCGGATATCTCCACAATCTCCACCTTGTCCACTGCCACTCACAAGTTTGTCTAGAACTAGCCGATAAGAATTTGACGGAAATCCTCAGAAGACGAAAAAAACGCGGAGCAAAAATCAAACAAACCGGACGCGACCATAGCTTACTGCCGATAAAGCTGTCATGCGCTTCTTGAAAAAATTAAAAATATGGTTTAATTTTAAATTTAGTAATTTTTAAATTTCTCTTTTCTTTTTCTATCGAAACCTAGAAACATAAACATAAATGATGACACAGAAAATATTTCATTGCAATATTACATCTGGGAAGTTTCTTTTATGTCAGAAAAATGTAATTTTACCACTTTTCTGGTGTAATGTCACTTTTTCAGTTAAAATCGAGGTAAAATTACATCATAAAAGAGGTAATATTCAACCTTCCAAAATTACATTCAATATTTACACAATTTTTTACTGTCTAAAATGAAACATAATATATGATATATTTTTGAGTTATAATTTTTATAGTTTTCTTTTTTAACTGTAACTTTGAGTGCTTCCATGCCTCAAGTACTTAATAGTTTATTTTTCTAAATTTATTTAAAAATTATGTTCGGGTGCAGATGTTGTCTTTTTCATAGACTGTTTTCGGAATCATTTTTTGGGTTTTTTTTTTAAATTTAATATGTCTTTATTGAACTTTCTTATAATAATTACATTTCTTTTACATGCTAAGTGGTATGGCCTAATGCTCTTCATCTTTGTTGTATTTTTCGTTTTATTATTAACTGATCACATTTATTTTATTAACTTCAAATTGTTTTACATTATTGCATTGAATCGAATACATTTGGGTAAAAAGAAAAAAAAAATCACTTTAACAACTAATCCTAACTAAAAAACTAAATTTATTGAAATATTCAAAATCATTAGAAATCATTAGAACGAGTAAACTATTTTTTGGGTGAGAAATTCCTGTTCTTGGAGGTTCTGGAAAATCGGTAACAAGTTGGGAATTTGAAAATGGCATTTGAGTGGTCAATCGGGATACATTTATAAAAATTCTTTGCGTGTAAATGGCATGAGTTTTGCATAAAAATGAATGCAATATTACATACAGAAGGATGCAGCCCATCATTTTGAAAAACATTATTGACCTATATGTCAAGCTCATGTTGGTAAATCCTACCAACGGTTTGACAGCCGTGCGAGCTGAGGCGCAGTCCGTTCCGTGAGCGCTAGATTTGAAACCCGCATGTTTAAAATATTTCAATTTCTTTTCTCACCATGTTACATGTTTTTGCATGCGATTTTACCATCGCATTTTTTCCTGTGTAAAAGAATGAAAGGAAAGTACGTTTATCAGAAATTAAGAGCTTAAGGTTTAGTGTAAGACTTTTAAATAAAGTACGCTTGGATATATTGTGTGAGAGTTAATATTGGTGGGTGGACTCGCGGACAAGTGTTGACCATTTGTTGCGCCTTTTTAGGGGGTCCCAAATGAATTGTGTGTTATTCGGTAAGGGAATCACATGCTAGTTAGTAGCTTCTGCAGTCAAGATATGGTCATCACCGGAGGGAAAACAACCCATTACCATTAAATTTGGCGGAAAGATGGGGGGCATTGTCCTCCTCCCCTCGATTTTGCCGGTCACTCTCGCAACGGGAAAGTTTACAGTCATCACCAGCGCCCACCTCCAAGTAAGGCACATCGTCCCAGCCCAGGTGTGGCATATGTTGTTTGCTCAACTTGCTTTGTGCTTACATCATCATTAGTCTTATACCTGCGCCACCAGAAAATGTGGACAATGAGTAGCGGAGTTTTCACTACGTCGTGCAATTATTCAAGAGATTTTTTGAATTAACAAATTTCTACGTTGTTGAAATAAAGTTTTGCATTTTCATATCGTAATATCCAAACCCATCTGTTTCCTGAATTATTCACGGCGAATTTTCGCTGCCACAATCCCGGTTTTCGTTCGCTCCTGTTGCCAGGCGGCCAGCCGACGAAACGAAAATCGATTTTTTCCTCTCCAACCTTTGTCGTCGTCGTCCTTCGTTCTACTTTGGCTCTTGAAGTTTTCCTGCTCGCCAAAGGGGCAAACTTAAAACAACCCTTTCGAAACAATGAGGCGTTTGGTTGGGGGGGTGGCGAGGGAGTTTTTCCTCTCGAGCAACTCTCGACACATTCCGTCGCTCCGGGGCAAACAGAAAAAATGAGGTTCCTTTGCAGAAGGAGGAAGAAGCGAGCAAAAAAAAATGTCCCAGCTCCCATCTAAGAGATTCCCGTTACTAAAATTGTGTTCCCGTTTCGGCTTTCTTTCTTGCAGAAATGGTTGAGGCCATGAAGAAGGTCGCCTCCATGGACGTCGAGCTCACAGTCGAGGAGCGGAACCTGCTGTCGGTCGCGTACAAGAACGTCATCGGTGCACGACGTGCCTCGTGGCGGATAATCTCGTCGATTGAGCAAAAGGAAGAGAACAAGGTAAGGGATTCATTGGTAGCAATTTTCCGCAGGTTGATAAACTCTTCAAAACCATTCAATCGCAGGGCGTCGAGGAGAAGCTGGAGATGATCAAAAACTACCGGTCCCAGGTGGAGAAGGAACTGCGCGACATCTGCTCAGACATCCTGGAGGTGCTGGACAAGCATCTGATCCCGTGCGCGACGACCGGCGAAAGCAAGGTGTTCTACTACAAAATGAAGGGCGACTACCACCGCTACCTGGCCGAGTTCGCCACCGGTGGGGACCGCAAGGACGCCGCCGAGAACTCGCTCGTCGCGTACAAGGCCGCCAGCGACATCGCGATGACGGACCTTCCGCCGACGCACCCGATCCGGTTGGGACTCGCACTCAACTTCTCAGTGAGTACAACCAGCAAACACTCCTCCCAAACCAACCACTAATCAATCTTTCAACTCTAGGTATTCTACTACGAAATCCTGAACTCGCCGGATCGTGCCTGCCGCCTAGCGAAAGCCGCATTCGACGACGCAATCGCCGAGCTCGACACCCTGAGCGAGGAAAGCTACAAAGATTCCACGCTCATCATGCAGCTGCTGCGGGACAACCTTACGCTCTGGACATCCGATATGCAGGGTGACGGTAAGTGTCGAGAAGAACGCTTATTTGAATAGTGTGCTAAAGGTTTCCGGATTAGATTACGATTGCGTCAGTCGACCTGGTGCTCTCTCTCTTTTTGGCCATGTTGGGATTGTATCATGAGCGATTTTCCTAACATCTAGCCCCGGTGATAGAGCAAAAGTCCCGATATTGGACCGAGTACCCATGCACCTCAATAACCGGCTTTGTAGCTGGTTGCGGCATTGTTGATTGCTGTTTAATTGCCATATGCCAGTCTACGGATATAAGATTGATTGAACACAAATACACACACACACACACATACACACACACACCAAAAGACTATTTTTTAAAGCGAGGTTTAATTTTTTTAATGGTTCCAAAAAGGTAAACAAATGAATTTAAATTTCTAAAATATTAGGAATTCTATATATTTAAAAAAAAATACTGTTAACAAGTATCTTAGAAATTTGAGATTTATTTGAATTTTTTTTTTTTTTAACTTTTAGAATTTATTATTTGAGTCTCGGAACATTACAAATTAAAAAAATGGTCTAAACAATTCTGAAACCAGGAACTATATTAAAAAAAAACAATTTACAAATTAAAGCTTGGAAATTTTGAAAAAGTAGACAAATAAAAACTGGGCCTGTTCACAAAAATGGCCCATTTGAATTTTCATCACTCTTGAGTTATTGATGCAGTTTGGCTCAAAATCGTGTGCTCTTTCCGGAAAACCAAAAATGCCTTTTTTAACTTTTTGAACTTTTAGACATTATTATTTGAATCTCGTAATTTTACTGATTTAAAAAAAAATTGTTTAAAAATTCTATATCCTGGAATAAAAAAAAATAGAATTTACAAATTAAAGATTGGAAATTTTAAAAGAATTAAACAAAAAAAAACTGGCCCTGTTCGCATAAATGTCCCATTTGCATTTTCATCACTCTTGAGTTATTGATGCAGTTTGGCTCAAAATCGTGTGCTCTTTCCGGAAAACCAAAAAAGACAGTGATTCTAGAAATCTGGAAAAAACCAGTTACGCAGCGATTGAAGAAACTTCATCATAAGCAGGGTTGGAATAATCGCGAAAAAATCAATTTCGCTTACAAACTTTCTTCACCCGCGAAAGAGAGAGGAGGCAAATCACTCAAAAAAAAAAATCGCTCCCGAAATTCTCCAAGAAAATCAATCTGCTGATGATTTTTTTGAATTCCCTTGTCAGCACTACTAAATAATATTTATTTCACGTTGTTTACACACATTGCCCATCTGCAAAATGTGACAAGCCATTTTTCGACGTGTGGCGTTACACTTGCAAGTGTAGTAGTAAGAAAGATCTTCCGCAGAATAATCAAAATGATGATTTTTCTAGATTCTCACGTGCGCGAGAGAGATTTTTTTTTCTCTTGATGAACATCCCAAGATTTTCTTTTGACGATGATTATTCCATCACTGATCATAAGAAAATCATTTGTCGCTCATCTAGAGAAAAAAGTCTAGTTCTTTCACACACGAAAGATCTTTAAAATGAAACCCAAAAAATCTTTTTTTTTTCTCGAGAACTTTGGAAGCGACTTTCTTCCCTGGGCCTTGTAAAGTCAAGGGGCATGATTTGATCCTAGTGCATTAGTTAAAATTTGGGTAAACATTCTTTTTTATAAGCACTATGGACACCACTTCATGCTACGAGAACTCGCTTTGTCGCAGCCCCAGGGCTTAAGCGTTGACCGATAAGCTGTCTTCGTGAACTAGGTAGTTCTCCGATAGTGAAAATATCACAATTGCACAAGACACCGCTGCTTCTGTGACTTTTTCACTATCACAATGTGGGATTTAGGTGGGACTTCAGGATAGTACAATTGATTTGTTGCTTAGCACTAGCATTTAAAATAAATCTGTAAATATCTTTTCCAAATCTATTTGATAATTAATTTAGTTGCAATTGTTAAGTTAGAGTAATGCTGTCAATGAACTTTGATTGATGTAGAATACTAGGGATTCTTTTATGTCAAATTGTCCATAGAGTCTCGATCAATCAATAATGTAATGATATCGGACAAAATTCGTTGATCTGTTGAACTAACGGTTTTCGGATTATGGTTGTATTGACCATTGTTGCGAATCGAGGAACTACGGATCTTTTGACGTAAATGATCATTTCTTTTTTAAATCGCGATTTCTATCCTATTTGTACATTAGTTCACAAATTTTTATTGTTTTTTTTTATAGAAGTAGTACTGCAACAGTTAAAAGAACGTTTAGTTTTGAACATTATTGATCCTTGCACTGTAACTTGGATTTGGTCCGCACTTTTCTCTCGCACTTTTGACAACAAAATTTTCTAAAAACTAGGCAACCAGCAGTTGTTTATTTACATTTCTAGTCGCAGTTTCCACCAAACTGGACATTCGCACTTTAAAATTGCGATTGACAGGTGAGCAACATCGGCTCGCTTAGATCATTTTTTGAGAAAATTAAAATTTCCCAAGCCAGTTTGACAAGTCGCAATAGTGCGATCGATAGCAATAATTTAGTGCGAAGTCCATATTAGTGAGAATTGCGCAATAATTTTAGAGGATTTTAGATTAAAATTTAGATTTTCAATCCAAAGTAGTTAGCAAATGAATATTTGGACTTATATGAATAATTGAACATTTTGGACTTATGAATAACACACAACTGTGCATTTATTCTAGAGTCAGATCCATACAGCGTCAGTGTTTATTTGGTCGAAGTGTACTAATTCATTGGCAGATCTGATTCTAGTTGTAATGTACGACAAGACTACTGACGGACGTGACAGGACGAGGGCCCAGTTTAGAGGTTTCAACATCAACGATGTGCGGCTGGACCACCCTCCCAAAAAAAAAAAAAAAAAAAAAAAAGAACTTTGGAAGCGACTTTCTTTTGCGTGTTTTGCAAATAAAAAACGCTTTTTTTCTCAGCTTGCTGTTTTGCATATGGGACAGTTATGCGAACAGGGGCAGTATAACAATCATTCAAAAAATAATTAAATTCTTTTTTTTAATTTGCTAAAATTCCATGAACAAAAAAAAACTAAATCTGAAAAAGCTAAAGATTTTCTATTTTTTGTAATACAGTCGACTCTCTGGCTGTCGATCTTCTCGATATCAATAATTCTCCATCCATCGATGAATTCTTCAGTCCCTTCAATCTGCATACTTCAATTATCTTCATTCCTCGATATTTTCCCTTGCTTGAAGGATCTCTTCCTCGACGGTCCCTTGGAATCTGTTTGCTTTAAAAATCTCTTCCGGTTGTCAATAATTTCACTTTGTCATGGCTTGCATAGACATTTTTATTGGCGAAACGAAGCTTTGAAGGGTGTTTGACATTAGGTTGTCTTTGTTTGATGGACGTTGCCATGATTCTCTTCCATAGCTGGGTATCAAGAAAAAAATATTTTCAATCGAATCTTCATTTTGCATCGTTCTGTAAACTGATGATTCTCTTCCAGAGAGTCGACTGTAATAAAATATAATAAAACATTATAAACAATACAGCTCAGACTCGATTATCCGAATACCTTGTCAAAATTTCACTTCGGATAATCGAAGCACGAAAAAACACTCCTTAACTACGTTTAACTGAAATAGAATTTTTAATCCAAGATGGCGGCCAAAATGTCGGCGATCAACTATTGAAAACATACATTTCGCAATTTAATAGGCAACCAATTATTCAAATTTGACTAAAATAGGGTAGTAGAACTCGATTTTTATTCTTGATATAAGAAAATAAAAAAAAAAAACGAAAAAAAAACTATTTTTTTGTTCCATACAAATCTTCGTATAATTGAACTTAGGATAATCGAATCTGGACTGTAATCAAAAAAATTAAGAAATAAAATAGTTCTTTTTTAAATTCAGAAATTTAAATTCAAAAAGTTTTAAAAATAAAAAAATCTGTACAATCAAACAAACTTAAAAGTTATAAAAAAATAGATCTTAAAAACATGAAAAAAAAAATATTTTGTAAATAAAAAATCCTTTTTTAAATTTCGAATTCTAGAATTTTAAAGTATCTTTTATTTTATTTTTGTTTTCGGTTTTATTTTTTTTATTTTAAAATTAAATTTTTATTATTTTTTATTAACTTTTTAAAATATTTTTTGAAATTTTTTGTTTTTGAGTTTTTAGATTTTTAAATGATGATATCTCAGAATATAGGATATTTTAATTTTTGAAATCATGCTATGAACACATATCTAGATTTTATAATCGAATCTCAATCTGCAATCGACTAATTGTGGCTTAGCGTTTGTCAAATTAAGTCTGGACGATTTGAACGATATTTAAATGCTGACACATAGCGCCTATCATGATTTTCTTTCCGAAGCCACCGTCAGTGAACGCACACGAAGCTGCAACGAACAAAATCGAGTCGACATTCAGCAGCCGCCACGAAGGCTCATGCCCTCTCTAACTCGTCCCATTTGCCATTCATTTGAATGCAGCCGTGGCGAAGGTACTCAAAATTTCGATAAAATATCAATCAAGCACGCGAATGTATGTCTGCTGAGCGTCAAATGACTGTGATAGTGATTTTGCGTTGCGGTCATTCGTTTTTGTGAGAACGGACAAAAGCGGAATACCAAAGTCAGGATGAACGATTAACTGAAAATGTGGAATAGTCATACGCTCTGGTTTCTGGAGAATATGGAAAAGGGGAAACAAATCACGTAAACTGTCAAAATGATATTTGACAAGATTGAAGAACATTTTTTCCGCAATGGAATAACACTTTGATACAAAATAAAACAGTTAGGAATGGTAAGTATATTAAACTTTTTTTATAAAAGAGCAGAATAAAATTCTATGAAATTTGTCCAAAATAGAAACATCTACCATGACATTAAATCGCGTGTTTTTGGGTACACATTATAAAAGGCATTCGATGCCAACTGCAAACGATAGCTAAATGTCGAGCGCGTGAGAGAATTTAATCCGGATAAACAGCACACTTTTACGACGCTTTGCTCTAAACAAGCCTCTCGTATTGATCTAGCGTAATTAAACGACGCCTGTTACTTAATTGCGAATTCTTCTTTTTACCTTCTTTCCCATTGCAGGTGACGGCGAACAGAAAGAACAAATCCAGGACGTTGAAGACCAGGACGTGTCGTAATCTGTTACGCGACTCGTTTTATGTGTGAATTTATTTTATTAATTAAAGAAAAATAAGATTAAGCATTATTAAATAAGCTATACATAAGAAAACAACAAAGAAAAAAAAGGAAAAGAAAAAAACTACATTACACAGCAAAAAAAAAAACAACCATCAGGAAGACAACAAACAACACACACAAACAAACACGGAAACTTACACACACAGTCAGAAATTGGAAGCGAAAAACAAAGGAGAAACCGCAACAGCAGCAGCAAACGACTTAACTCACTCGAAAGAAGGATGAACCAATGAACTTGCGTGGGGAATTAAGGGAAAGAAAGACGTTTTCGAATATCAGCGCGCTACATCTGGCCCAGGACACAGGAATGAGACACACTTACACACACGTACAGACAGACACACACGCATACATGAACACATGAATACTTACTACTACTACATCAAAAAACAGCGTATTAGAGCATATTGATTACTACAACTACTACTAGTAAAAAAGCTAACAAAAAAAAAAGATTCAGCTGAGTGGTGTAAAAAGAGAAAAAAAAATCATCATCCATTAAATGTGTATTGTTTTTGTCAATATATATTAATAAAAAATAAAGAAGTAATAAAAAGAAGGTACGAAGAAAATCTAAAAAAGAGGAAATTAAATTAACGCGGTATAAAGAAAAAGCAACAAACAAAAGCAGAGAGCGAAACAACACTTTCAAAAGGCACACCCACACACAAACACACATTGAGTGTATCAATTTGAACCCTTTTATTGCAAATCCTAACCACCTTAACTTGCTTTTGTGACGAGAGGGCGAGCGCGCGCGCGCGCGCAACTCGCGGTCCTCTCCCGGTGCGGCGCGGTGTAATCTCTTCAAATCTCTTCCATCCATTCCAAGCCACGTGTCCAAGTCTGGATTTTGAAGGGTTTGTTGTTTTGTGTTTTTCTTCTGTCCGTTGTAAGGATATCAGTATTCTGCGAGAGAGAGAGAGAGAACGAGAGCGAGTGTGGTGTGTGCGCAACATTTTCCCCCCGAGTATTCTACCAATAATTGCTGCTACTAGCGAAACAAGTGTGTCCGTTCGATCTCGGCGAAAACGCCCCCGGAAGTTTCCGCGAGTTGCGCGCCATCGCCACGCAAAAAAAAACGACAGTTTTTCTTATTTATTCGCACTTGAGTGTGAGGATTATCCTCCCGGTTTTCCGCTCATTCCACCGATTGGTTAAGGTTTTTTCCCGATCAGAGGAGGCGTGTTGCGCTTTGTCCACCCCCTTTTGTGGTACACCCTAACATTCTCACCCGAACGCCTACTTCGATCACGATTTGTTGCGGCCTTCTTTCCGAGCGCCGACAGTGAAGCCGAGAGAACAATAGAAAACTCGCAAAAGCAGGGAAAAGCAGACTGTCCGAAGGGAGAATTTTCGCACTTTCTCAGTCGTCCTGAACCCGAAAAAAATGCGGTAAAAAGGAGCACAAACAAAAATAGTAAACTCCGAACAGCTTGGAGAAACGAACATCAAACTGGACGACTGCGTCTGTGTGCAGACTTCTCGACGCGATCTTTCGCGAACAAAAATAAGGAACAAGTGCGAACGAATTTTCTACACACCCAACACATTGAATGAAATCAACGGTTTTTTGAGAACGAGGAATAGTACAGAATCTACTAAACAAAACTCTACATGAATAGTCTAGTAAATAATGAAAAACAAAGTCATTGCATTTATCACCTCACACACAACACACACACATCAAAGGAAAGAAGAAAAAATACATTCAAAACACAGACAAAAAAAACACTCTCACTCTCGTTGCAAATGTGTGTGTAAAACAAGAAGCAAAACAACAACAAAACAAAATAGGCAGCCTGAATTACACCAACTAACGACGAAGCAAACAAAAATATTATCCAACAGAAAAGAAAAACAAACTCTTAAAAATGGAAAAAAGCAACAACGTCTAAGCAAGCTATGTTTTAATCAGCAAAAACAAAAATCGTAAATAAAGTAAAAACGTTTCTAGTAGTAGCCATTGGAAAAAAACGCAGCTTTTTACTTGCAGCAGCAGCGCACTCTAATCCTGTATTTATGTGTGTTTTTCTCATAGCCTACTCTCTTAGTGTACCACACATTCACACCCCCCAAACAATTGTCCTCCCCCCTTCTTGTGGGTGGGAAAAAAAACTCTTTAGTTCGTTCTTTAAAACTATTGGTTTCCACCTGACCTACTTCGATCGCGATTGATACCAGAAAACCGAGGAAGTCGCAAAATGATGACGTATCAATTTCCGAGAATTAAGTGTAAGGCGCGGTAAGGTAACAACAGAATTAAATAATTACTGAAGAAAAAAAAAAACACAGAAGAAAAAAACCTATTGATTATTATGAGTAGAGGTATAAATTAAAAACGGTAAATAAATTGAATAAAAAGAGAACCATGCAAAACTACTTAAACAAACACTAATTATCAACGCAAGCAAACAACAACCGAACCCTAGAAGAAATCAAAACAGCAACAAGACAAACGAAAAAAATAAGGCACTTCCAACGCAAGCAAACGCGGCAAATCTCGACATTTTCTTAGTTCGTCTCGTTTTTCGTTCATTTTTTTCGACGCTCCAAATTTGTCGGTTTCACAACGCCATCCTTTGTTTCCTCGTTCACAATTTTTAAACCAGAAAAAAATGTGGTCGTTTTCGCCGGATGAAATTCTGTTTTGGCCCCCCTCAATAACCAAAAAAGTACGAACCCAAAAAAACAAACGATTTAAAAAGAATGGTTTTATTTCGATTTTAAAAACAAGTATTTTACGTTTTACGTGTAAAGCAGCAGAAAACAAACACTTATTGGACAAAAAAAGCTAATTAAAAATGCTATAATCGGAAGGAGAGAAAGAAAGTTGAGAGAAAAAAAGAAAGAATAATTCACACACAGAAACACGTTACATCAACAGAAAAATAAAAGGAAAACAGCATTCTCATTCTACGCGTAGGTTAAAATTTGCAGATCACACAAGTGACTACTAATTACACACAGTAACCTACAAAAAAAAAACAAACAATAGTACATATAACAAGCAAACAAACATTAAAACGTGAGAAGAATCCATCAAAACAACAGCAGACACAGACAAACAGGAAAATAAAAAAAGAAGAAAAATAAAGCTCTAAGAAAAAAAAAACAACACAAGTAGAGGGATGTTTTCATTACAGATTGTCGAGGGAGACAGATTGGCCGATGCAAAATAAATCGGCACTGGCAACGTATGTTTTGCGCTTGCAACACTGCCAGTTTTGCTGGGGGTAAAGGGCGGTTGGTGTCCAGCACGTTTGGTGTCCAGAAACATTGGCCAATCTGTTTGCCTTGACAATCTGTAGTTTTCATTGGTTCCGAACGGTCCCCTCACGTGTGGTTCTCATCGTCGAGTCGAAGTAGGTCATGGTTTTGTTCACATTTTCTGTCTAGACTTCCTCTTTTTTTTGTCTTGTTTTTGTCAACTACAATCGGAAAGTGTCACCTGTCAATTAGCGGGGGTGATTTAGACTAACACAATGGACCGTCATTTGACGTGAATCGGTGGGTAACCGGAGACAGGTGGGGCACGTTTACAGCGTGTGTAGTGTTTTCGCGTAATGACCTGTCGTCGAACAACAAGCATTAAATTAGATGAACCCTGTGAAGGCGTGGTGCTCGGTAAGTTTATGAAAAACATTGGTTGCCCCTTTGCTGAAGGCTGCAACATTAGGGTGGAATCGAAAATTGATTTCGTCAGCAACACATTTTTTGGGTCCCAAACAACCCCCCAAAATTTGGTAGCGATTGGTTGAGCCCACGATTGGCGCAAAGCGAATGAATTTTGTATAGAAATTACTATGGGGAAACTTGCATTTTCACATTTATGAACCTACAAAATTCATGTTTTATTATTTTGTAAAACTAACACCGTAGAAGTATAGCCCTGGATGTCCTTAACATCGTTCTCGAAGACAGTATGGTGCTAAATGGCTTCTAACAAACGTTACAGAGCGTTCAAGAGAGACATGTCCAAGTAGGGGAAGGTGGGGCAAGACGACCATATGGGGCAAGAGGAACAATCGCTCGAAAGGCCGTAATTTTTGCAATTTTGATTATTTCCAGTATGAGGAATTGTTGCTAGCAATGCAATTAACTACTACTACTACCACATATCCGCCAAAAAGACGTACACGCCACGGGGCGTAAGATTTAATTAAGTTTTTCTCTAAACCTTTGTTTTCTTATAATATTTGGAAAGTACAAAATAAGGCTTAGGGTTCGTTTTAAGGCTCATTTTATCAAAATGCTATTTTTCCTAGATCAGTAGTGTCCCTACCAATGACTTGCACCTTTTATAAAGTATGATTTAACTTTTAGTTATTTTTGTTGAGAGTGTTTAAAAAATCTTGTTCAGGTGGGGCAAGTGTACCATATGGATTTTTAGTATGGAAAAAATTACGAATTGCTGCAACAACATATTTTATTGGGGAAAAAATACATAAAAATACTTAAACACTGATAAACAATTGTTAAAAAAATTGTCCATGCAAAATATAGTGATATTTTTAAAATTTCCTTTTTTTCATCTGAGTAATATTTTTTTTTGTAAAAAACGATCATTTTTTTAGTAAAATATTATCTTTTAATCTAAAAATGAAAGAAACTTTTCAAATACATTCTAATCTGATGTATCTAAGTGATAACAGTTCACTTGTTAGCAAATTGACATGTTGTTACATGAATTGTTCCCCTTGCCCCAACGGGTTGTTCGTCTTGCCCCACTAGTTGAGAAGAACGTACGGAAAATCAAAATTTTCAAAATCAATTTTTTACATTAAAAAACAGGATTTTCTTTTAACTTTTTCTATCAAAGTCTTAGTCAAGACCTGGAATAAGATGATTATGAAAAATCCGACAGAATTTTTAACGTTTTTGATGGGTTATAACGAGCATTTCCTTAGCTTGTTACACTTGCCCCACTTTCCCCTACTCGGAAAAAATCATACTTTTTGCCAACTTTCGAAAATTATAACTTATTTGAAGAATTTGGTTGCAACTTAAGGGGTTACATACATGTAAATCAGCAAAAATTTCAGAGGTTGGTTTGAGCACACACTTAAACTTTTTTAAAATCTGTTTTAAGGGCATTAAAATAAATATTTTCAACTATTATCAAAATAAATTTGAAGACATTTGGTTGTATAATTGCCGAGATAAAGATATTTGAAGTTAGCAGTTTCAAAAAACGGGTGCCACGATATCTCAACACTGCTTTGACCAAATCGGCTCAAAATTTTGGTGAAGCCTCGTTAAACCGGTCCTGTGTGCATGACGAAGCCCGATTTTCAAAAAAAAATATTTGAAAAAAAGATAAAAATATTTCTGTGTTTTTCATATAAAAAATCGTCAGTTTTTGATTTTTGTATTTTTTAAAAATGCAAAATTTCTAAATCGGGCTTCGTTATGCACACGAAATATGTCTTACAAGTCTTCACCTCAAATTTCAGCCAATTTGGTCCATCCCATCTCGAGATATCATGGCACCCGTAAATCAACTCGGCGTTTAGAGAAAAATGCTCACAAAGTTTGACAGTTGGCTTTGCGCATGGCAAAATTTTGAGCGTTGATCATCTCTTACTCAGTTTAATCATGGAATATCTTCATGAAACTTTCAGGAGTGATTGAAAATCATATTTTAAATGGATTGAATAAATTTTCTGAAACATGAAATTTTGTGATTTTCTACATGTATCATGGTGTCGATTTCTGGAAAAGTCAGGGAAAACCTGGAATTGTCAGGGAATTTTATTTGACCTGGAAAAGTCAGGGAAAGTCAGGGAATTTTAAGCCGAGTCAGGGAATTTCGATGATCTTAAAAATATTACTACAAAATTTCATTTCTTTTTGAAAATTCGCCCTTGATGATGTATTTGAATGTCTTCCAGGCCAAACTTAGCAACATTGATAATATTTAATTTTTATATAGGTCAGTCCGGAAGGAACGCAAAACTCCATATAAAATGCTTAAGAAAAGGGTCATGAAGAAAAGGAACAGCAACGAAAAGTTGCATTTGGCATTTCTTCGCGCGTTGCTTGTCAAAGTCAAATAATCTGGATTTGCTTTGGATTTGCGTTCAACTGAAAATTACAAATTACTAGCGCACTCAGGGTGGGACAATATGAGGCAGTTGTCCCACCATCATCATGTTCTAAAATTGGTCGTTTGCTCAACATATAGGGACCATAGAGAAAATCATACATTTTGTCAGAAAAATTGAATGATTAAAAAATTCAAATTCAATTCTGATATTTTGGATTTGCTGGTACTAATTTTTTTTTTTAATTCTTATTCTAAAATTCTAAAAAAATTGTAAGGTTAGAAAATTTTCCAAAATTTCACTTTAGTATTCGTTATTTGAATTTTTATGTTTCTCAAAATTAAACTGAACTATGATTTCAAAATGATCCAAAGTAATTTAATTTTGTGTAATCTAAAATGTAAGCAAAATAGTGATGGTGACATGGAATTAAAAATTAAAGAATTAAATTCAAGAATTGAAGAAATAAAACAAAAATTTATGGATTTAACAGGGTTGTTATGGACGGCGCGCGGTAGCAATTTTGATTAAAAAAATTATTGAGAGAGATAAAATTACTTTCAACTTATACACAAAAACAAAAATATTATCAAGAATCAGGATAATTTGTTTTTTTCGTTGAGTGCAAAAACTTCGATTTCTTATTAATTTAATTTTCTTCCGAAAATTTTTGTTTGTATTTTCTTAGTAAGAAACGTCGAAAGATGAAGATGAAGATTATGTAGAGATATTTTTTTTAAATGTGTTGTTGAGGATTTCCTAAATAAACACTCACTCAACTCAACTCATTTTTAAACATACTGACTCTGAATATTTAATTTTTTTAAGTTTTGAGTAATGTTTTTTACCCTTTATTTAGTGTTCTTTTATACTGGATACTTTCAATTTTAATCTTGTGAATCTTAATCATATTTTAAACTTTTCCTGAAGATACAAACATTAGGATGTAACAAAAATTATTATTGGGGCATGTTCCAGTGGGCGTACTGTGCTTATATCCCAAATATGAGCTTGATTGGACGTAACAGAAGCTGGCCAATGCCTTTGGATTTTAGATGGGATTCAACCAGTAGAAATATTTTTTTTAAATTTAAATATTCTTGAAGAAAATTATAAAAAAATCAAAGCATTAAAAATTACAGCTTCAGCATTTAAAATTGAATTATTCTGAAATTAGGAAATAAAATTAGGAAAAAAAAGTATTTTAAAACAAAAAAAAATCATATAAATATCAAAATATCAACATTCAAAAATAAAAAAAATTAAAAAACAATCAAGTAAACAAAAAAAATCTTAAATTGCTAAAAGTCTTAAATTCTTAAATTCTTAAATTCTTAAATTCTTAAATTCTTAAATTCTTAAATTCTTAAATTCTTAAATTCTTAAATTCTTCAATTCTTCAATTCTTCAATTCTTAAATTCTTAAATTTTTAAATTCTAAAATACTTAAATTTCTAAATTCCCAGGTTTTTGAATGCTGCCATTTTTGTTACCATCTTAGATTACAGAAAACCTGGTAAATTTTTTTGAGTTATTTTGTTCGGCTAAAGAAATTTTGAGAAGAAGATATAGGAAAACTTGCTTCGATTCTTCTGAGTGACGCTCTGGTTAGATCATCGAGTATGAACTGTATCTTAAATTTAAATTCTCAAGATCGAGGATTTATTTCAATTTTAAATATTTTTTTCTTTATTTTAGATTTGATTCAGTTTTTAGATCTAAATTTCTAAATGTTAAAATTTTTGTTTTTTTTTTTTGCCGAAATTTTTGTTTTGACTTTTCTCTCTAGTTTACCTAATCCTAGCAAAAATACATTTTCAGCGTTTCAGATTCTACGTTCTGAGATTAACAAAAATGAATTTATTATGAAACTCTTTTGTATGTTTGTCGCAAAATTATTTTTTCTTAAAATGACGCGGATTTTGCGTGAATTGGGTTTTGGGATGGAACTAATTTTTTTCGATTTCTCCGTAGATAGTCAAGGTAGTTTTTTTTTAATTTTATAGCAAATTTTTTTTTGTGATATTATTTAAGAAGATTTTTTCTTCAAATATCCAGAAAACCGTTTACTTTAAATACAAACATTGTTGAAAAGACCTAGATTTTTTTTAAAACCGTAAACATGTACTTGAAAAAATCACATTTAATTGTATATTTTCTTAGTTTTTCAGTTTTTTAAATCTTTCTCAAGGTTCTGCAAAATTACATAGTTTTCAAGTTTTTGACTCCAAAACCTTTAGTTTTTTTTTATAAAAACACAATCAAAAATGGCATCGGCTTAATTCGTTTGAAAATTCGACAAAAGGCAACAATTTTAAAATTAAACATGACTTCTTACTTTAATTCAAATTTTCAATTGATTTTTTTTTCGAAAACTTTTAACTTAAAATTTTCTTTAGGAAATGAAGTGAAATTAACTAATTGCAATTTAAAATTTGCAGCAATTTTAATTATTAATTATTTCTAGAGCTTTTTTTTTTGAAACGGTCCTATAAGCTATTGTGTTTCATATGTTTATAGGACCTATTCAAAAAAAACTCTAGATTTTTTGGTAAAGGGCAACATTAAAAATGACCAGATAAAAAAAAACATAGAACATTTTTATGGTTGCTCATTTTGGATGTTCGATAAGAAAAAAAAAGATTGACAAAATAAAAAAGAAGTTTTTAAGTTTTTGCAGAATCCATCGTTAAAAAAATAAAATAAAACGGTCATTGAGGTTTTTCAATATCTTAAATTTCCAATATTCAAAAATGAAAATGCATGAAACCATAAAAACGCTCCAAACAATATGTTAGTAAAAAATAGAAAATAAAGAAAAAATGGTGGTCTAAAGAGGTCAGGGAAAAGTCAGGGAATTTTATTTTGGGATTTGGATCGACACCATGAATGTATGTAACCCCTTTACTAGACAATGGCTTTTCAACATTTCTTCAACATTTATTTTCACTTTCACAAAAAGTTATTCTATTCCTTGTACAAGCATTTGAAAAAAATATTTCCAAAATGTATTCTAATCAAACGAGTACATTGGGCCACGCCCATTTTCCTATTTTCAGCTTAGTTCTTTTTTCATCCAGCGCTCTGCTTAGTGCTGCCAAAATTGATGAAATTTTAAGCGAACACTCACGAAAAGTAGCATTTATAGAGAAATTTTCCTGGCGTCTCTGGCTCACTGCTGCTGGTGGTGTTGGTGGCCACCCTTTGTTCTTTAGGTATTTGCCTTCGCTTCTCGCTTGGTTTTCTTTAGCCTTCGATTGAAATGGGTAGTCAAAATTGAAATGGATGTGTGTGCCAACTAAATGAAGAGAAATGGTCTCGCAAAATAGAAATTATGATCAAAAGTGCATTAAATTCGATCTTTTTGGCCAGTAAGTGGCATACATTTGCGTGCTTACTCGAGGCGGTGCTGTTGCCGGTAAGTTATAAGCCTAAATTGTATTTTTTGTATGTAGAGCATTTTTAATGGTTTTGGTAAAGATTCTAAGATGAGCAGTTCTCTACGGAATCGATCTTTTTTCTTTAATTTTAATTTTTGTATTTTTTAATCCGGCTGAAACTTTTTTGGTGCCTTCGGTAAGCCCAAAGAAGCCATTTTGCATCATAAGTTTGTCCATATAATTTTCCATACAAATTTGGCAGCTATCCATACAAAAATGATATGTAAAAATTCAAAAATCTGTATCTTTTGAAGGAATTTTTTGATCGACTTGGTGTCTTCGGCAAAGTTGTAGGTATAGATATGGACTACACTAAAAAAAATATATATACAAGCTAAAAAAATTTTGGTGATTTTCAACCCTCTACTGCCCAATTTTTTTTTTCGAAAATATTTTTTTTCCTTGTTTAGGAGGTCATTTTGAGCAACTTTTGTTCTACGAAAAACTTTACTTCTCTTGTTTTATGTTTTTCTTGTTTCATTTTTAGTGTTTTAATTTGCATTTATCTTGTTTTGTTTATGTTTGTTTTTGGTAGTATTTGGCCTACTCTACCACCTTATATAATTACATTTCGCCTATCTAATTTTTTCATGTTTTTAAGTCACTTTTTCAATTTTTTGCATGTTTTTCACATTTTCTGCTATAGAGTCGCACCATCATCATTTAAATTGCAAAAAAAAAAATGCGTAGAGGCATAGTCTGGGTCACTACAAAAATTACTGCATACTTCTTTTTACTGAAAATATAGGAAATGTTAGTGAAAAACACAGCCAAAGTTGACCCCTAAAAAATTATATTTTTAAAAACATTGGCAAAGTCACATAAAACAAGTTAGACTTCCAATCCTGAAATTTTCTAAAATTTTATGAGTTCTTCTTTCCAATGCTTTTTAAAGATCAAAAATCGGTTGGAAAATTGTTTTTTTTTTTTTGTCGATTTTTTAGATCGAAGCCCGTCTAAAGGCAGGGTTAGGTTGTAGAGGGTTAATTTTTTGTTTCTAAAACTTGATTTGCAAAAAAACACTATTTTTAATTTTTTTAATTTTTTGATATGTTTTAGAGGACATCAAATGCCAACTTTTCAGAAATTTCCAGAACGGGCAAACAATCTTTGACCGAGTTATAATTTTTTGAATCAATACAATTTTTTTCAAAAAATCGAAATATTGGTCGCAAAAATTTTTCAATTTATTTTTTTATGTAAAATTGAATTTGCAATCAAAAAGTACTTAAGTAAAATTTTGGTAAAAGGCACCGTTTTCAAGCCAATGGCCATTTTTATGTAACTTTTTTCAAAATAGTCGCAGTTATTGATTTTTTAAAAATAGTGCCCATGTTTGCCCACTGTTGAAAAAAATATTTTTGAGAAGCTGAGAAAATTCTCTATATTCTGCTTTTTCGGACTTTGTTGATAAGACCCTTAGTTGCTGAGATATTGCCATGCAAAGGTTTAAAAACAAGAAAATTGATGTTTTCTAAGTCTCACCCAAACAATCCACCATTTTCTAATGTCGATATCTCAGCAACTAATGGTCCGATTTACCTACAATGTGAAAATATGAAACATTCGTGAAATTTTACGATCTTTTCGAAAAAAATATTTTCAAAATTTTTAAATCAAGACTAACATATCTGTGGTGCATTGGCACCAAGATCAACAAACACACCTATACCATATAATCTTGGTAAGCCAACGTAGCGGGGGGAGATAAACCATTGTAGCGGTGGATAGGCAGACGTGTACGGAAAGCGAGAGAAGGCAGACGCGCGGCGGAGAACCGTCGTGGATTAAAGTTGGAATAAAGAGTTTAGCTATCACAAATTGGCGACTGTGGATGGGTTGCGGAATACATCACGCGATTGGTAAGATTTTGTTCTTTATCGTTGAATGTTTTTTCTTCCAGCGTCAAATTATGCGGGGCGGAGCCCCTCCGTATGCTTTGACCTGTTACACACACACACACAGTGATGCCAAACGGGTCCGGCACCGGAAGGAGTGGTCGAAGAGAGTGAAAACTCACACGCCGTGGCTTCGAGCCAGGAAAATTGGTCAAAGGCCTTGGGCCGGCGACGAGACTTCGAGTCAGAAACGAAAAGACTGGACTCGGAATCGAGTAGAGGCTTCGAGCCAGGTTACAACAAAGGCCCTGAGCCAGATGTTGGAAAGGCCTAGAGCCAGGGAAAGTTGGTTAAATCCACAAAAAAAAAAGAAGAAGAAAGAAATTGAGCTGAGTTGTCAAAACAACAGGCCACCCAGGCTGACAGACATTTCTCTGTGACAGCATTCGGAAAAGTCTGCGATTAAAAGTTCTATCGACAACTTGGCAACCCAGCCAACTGTCAAGCTGAAAACAGACAACGAAACGAGAACCAGATGTAAACATTGTGTAATCGAAACAATTTTGTGTTGTTACAGATAATACGTGATTTCGAGTTACCAGATGGCTTACTGAAACAAGGGTTTCGGGTAAAATCAGACTGACCGGTAAGAAAAACAACATTTGAGTTGTGTAAACTGTAAATACATGAGTAAATGACATTGTAGGACGAAAGCAGAAAAAGCGAAGTCAACTGAGTGCGCTGTCAACTAGTGGAGCGATATCGATTAGCCCAGGTAATTTTTACAGTCTGACGAATGCATGAGAAAAAGCTGAGAAAGTTGTGATTTCAGCAAGCACCATGGACAAGTTTGACATCCCGCCGTTTAAGTTCAAACAAATGCCGCCAAATGAAGTGCGCGAGGAGTGGACTCGCTACAAACGAAACTTCGAGTACATGGCTCTGGCGAACGCAGTGACGAATAAGACCAGGCTGAAGCATATCTTCCTCGCCCGAGCTGGAGTCGACGTCCAAGACGTGTTCAGCAGCATTCCAGACGCTGACGTCGAAGAGCGCCTGGGCGTCGACCCGTTCAGAATCGCTATCAACAAGCTGGACGAGTACTTCGCACCTAAGCAACACGAAGCCTACCAGAGATTCTTGTTCTGGTCACAGAAAATGAAGGACGGAGAATCACTGGACAAGTTTATGCTGCGCGCTATGGACTTGGCTTCGAAGTGTAACTTCGGGAATACCCAACAGGAAGCACGAGACATAAGCGTAATCGACAAAGTTATCCAAATGGCCCCTGACGACCTGCGCGAAAAGCTTCTGCAGAAGGAGCACCTGAGCGTTGATTCGGTGACCAAGACCGTTAACGCTTATCAGTCCGTCAAATTCCAAGCGGGACAGATGGCAGGTCACTCGAACCAGCCCAAACCATTTCAAGAGGTGAACGTGGTGAACAATGACGCGGCCGGCGCGGTCGGCGAATGCTCGCGGTGCGGCTATCCAGGTCATTTTCACTACGATGAAAGATGTCCGGCGCGGGACCGGACCTGCAAGGTCTGCGGAAATGTTGGCCATTTCGGAATCAAATGCCGTTCGAGAAAAGCTCGAAAGCGCAAGTTCAATGGACCAACTGGACAACGGAAGCGAGTAAAAATCGAGCGGGTGCGAGCGGTGGACACCGAGGAAGAAGGTAAAAGCACTGATTTTATTTTCACGATCGGTGATGGTGATGAGCTCATCTGGGTGACACTTGGAGGCATCGTTGTACAAATGCTGATCGACTCGGGCTGCGAGAAAAACATTGTTGACAGCGGAACGTGGGACAAGTTGAAAAACCAAGGAGTTTCAGTATCGGACATGCGCACGGACTCCCGAGTAAACTTCCGGGCATACGGACACACGGATCCCCTCAAGGTCAGCCGGGTATTCGAGGCATCCATCGCGGTGGGGGACAACGGTGAACGTGCCAAGACGATGGCAACTTTCTACGTGGTGGAGGGCGGTCAACAACCTTTATTGGGCCGCGCCACAGCGAAAGTGTTGGGTGTGCTGGTGTTGGGATTACCTAGCACTCGTCCCCCGGAGCTGTACCAGATGAGCTGCGAGCAAAAGCGGCCGTTTCCAAAAATAAAAGGCGTCAAGGTAGTCATACCAATTGACCCGACGGTATCACCCGTCGCGCAACATGTCCGACGCCCACCCCTGGCGTTGCTTGATAAAATTGAATGTAAGATTGATTCTTTGCTGGCCTCGGACATTATTGAACCTGTTGAAGAGTACAGTCCGTGGGTGTCGCCGCTGGTTGCCGTGCTGAAGGACAACGGAGAGATTCGACTCTGCGTAGACATGCGAAGAGCTAATCTCGCAATCAAGCGCGAGTCGCATCTGATGCCCACATTCGAAGATTTTCTTCCAAGGCTGAAGGAAGCACGCGTGTTCAGCCGTTTGGACATCAAAGATGCCTTCCATCAGCTGGAGCTGGACGAGTCATGCCGTCAAATTACGACGTTCATCTCTCACAAGGGGATGTTCCGATACAAACGGTTGATGTTCGGACTTTCGAATGCATCTGAGGTTTTCCAAAAGATCGTGGAACAGATGTTGGCAGGATGTCCGAATGCCTTGAACTACATTGACGACATTTTGGTCTACGGCAAGAATGAGGAGGAACACGACGCGGCGTTGGCGAAGGTGATGGACAAACTGAAGGCGAAAAATGTGCTGCTCAACCACAAGAAGTGCGTTTTCAGGGTATCCGAGGTTGTGTTCTTGGGTCACCACATTTCAGGAACGGGTATTCGGCCAGCAGAGGAGAAATTAAGCGCGTTGAAATCGTTTCGAGCCCCGCAGACCGTCGAAGAGCTCCGGAGTTTTCTGGGCCTCGTTACGTACGTTGGCCGTTTCCTTCCGGATCTGGCCACAGCTACGGTTGCTTTAAGAAAGCTCACGCACGCCGGGGAGAAGTTCCGCTGGGAGCAGGAACACGAAAATGCCTTCCAGAAGGTGAAGCGGTTGATTTGTGATCTGAAGACGCTGCGATACTTTGACAACAAGCTACGAACCCGTGTGATCGCTGACGCATCTCCCGTGGGACTGGGAGCAGTACTTGTTCAATTCACGGACTACAGAAATGACTCGGAGGTGCGGGTGATCGGTTACGCTAGTAAAAGCCTCAGTCCAACCGAAAAGAGGTACTGCCAAACGGAGAAAGAAGCCCTCGCATTAGTGTGGGCAGTTGAGCGTTTTTCGGTGTACTTGCTTGGACGTCATTTCGAACTAGAAACGGATCACAAGCCGCTGGAGATTATTTTCTCTCCCAGTTCGAGTCCGTGCCCTAGAATCGAGCGTTGGGTCCTGAGACTGCAAGCATACCGGTTTGCAGTTAAGTATCGGAAGGGCAGCAGTAACATCGCAGATCCGTTCTCGAGGCTGTGCACGCTGGATGAAGGCGTGGACTTCGACAGCGACAGTAAGTTTCTGGTGTTGGCAATCGCTGAGTCAGCAGCTATCGATACGAACGAACTGGAGAAAGCCTCACAGGGAGATGGAGAGCTGGCAGCAGTCCGCGAGTGCGTCCGTAGCGGCGTATGGAACCAACCTGATGCTAAGCCGTACGAGAGATTCCAGGGGGAGCTCGGCGTGCTGGGAGAATCACTGCTGGTTCGAGGGTCAAAGCTAGTTGTTCCGCGGGCGTTGCGACCGAGGATGCTCGACCTCGGACATGAAGGTCATCCGGGAGAGACAGTCATGAAGCGTCGGCTAAGAGATAGGGTGTGGTGGCCTAACATGGACGGTGACATCGTTAAACACGTAACAGGTTGCGAGGGATGCAGACTGATCGGCCTGCCGAGTAAGCCCGAACCGATGTGCCGCAGGGAGCTTCCGACGAAACCATGGGTGGACGTCGCAATCGACTTCCTGGGTCCGTTGCCGTCTGGAGAATACCTGCTAGTGATCGTGGATTATTACAGCCGGTATAAGGAGATCGAGGTAATGAAGCACATAACCGCTGAGGAAACTACGAAACGGCTGCACAGGATATTCACTCGTCTGGGTTTTCCGGTCACTATCACTCTGGACAATGGCAGACAATTTGTGAGCACACATTTCGATCATTACTGCAAGCAACATGGAATATCACTGAACTACTCAACTCCTTACTGGCCACAAGAGAACGGCCTCGTCGAGCGCCAGAATCGATCCCTGATCAAGCGACTGCAGATCAGCCACGCGTTGGGACGCGACTGGAAAGAGGATTTGGCGGGCTATTTGTTGATGTACTACACGACTCCACACTCAACAACGGGGAAGACGCCGACTGAGCTGTGCTACGGCAGAACCATCAGATCGAAAATTCCCAGCTTGATCGACGTGGAGTCGACTCCTAATGACGAGGACTTCCGGGAAAGGGACCGTTTGCTGAAACAAAAAGGGAAAGAATTGGAGGACAAGAAACGCCACGCCAGACCATCTGATCTACAACCGGGAGACACAGTCCTAATGAAAAATGTACTTCCGGGCAACAAGCTGACAACGGCCTACAGTCCAAAGGAACATGTCGTTTTGAGCAAGGAGGGCGGTCGCGTCACCGTGCAAGACAAGGAGTCACGGAAGGTATACAAACGGAACGTCACACATTTGAAGCGAGTGCCAGTCGAGGCACCGAGCGAATCTTCGGTGGCGGGAAGTGTGGAAGCGCCCCAGGAAGATCCAGTGCCCCCAGTCGAACTCAGACCATCACCGGTAGCGGAGGAAGCTCAAGCAGATAATCATTTCAGGAACCGACGCGAAGTGAAACGACCAACTAGATTCAGGGACTACATTGTTTCTCACCTAGTTGACGATTAGAGTCTAGAAAGAAAAGGAGATGTGGTGCATTGGCACCAAGATCAACAAACACACCTATACCATATAATCTTGGTAAGCCAACGTAGCGGGGGGAGATAAACCATTGTAGCGGTGGATAGGCAGACGTGTACGGAAAGCGAGAGAAGGCAGACGCGCGGCGGAGAACCGTCGTGGATTAAAGTTGGAATAAAGAGTTTAGCTATCACAATATCAAAAGGGCGTAATATTGAATTTTTGATCTTTTTGGAATGTCTTATTTCTATTTTCAAAAATGTTTGTTTTGGTAAGTGACTATATTCATAAAAGTGGTCTAACTTCATGGAAACTATGTTAGAAAGGTCCCTTAAATCATTTATTATCTCCCTTCAACGTTTTATTAGACAAAATGGCTTGTTTTCTAAGGTGGCCCATTCTGCCCCGCACCCTGGAAACGTAGTCGATTTTTTTTAAGTGGCTCAAAAATAGTTTTAAGCTAAAGTTTTTCATCAACCAAGTATACAACATTGAAGGGAACATCCCAAAGCATACCCCTACTTCAATGAATTCATAAATTTGTAAGTTTTTCTATGATTTTTGGCGCATTTTACTTAGGCGGGCCATTCTGCCCCCATGCCCCTATTCACGCTAAACACAAACCAATACATTTTTGTTTGGCGCAACAGAAGTGATGCGCACTTGGGTTTGGTGCAACGCGTATAAAAAAACAGTAGAAAAAAGTAAAAAAATGTATTAGAAAAGTGCTTAACAGAAATTTTGATGTTGTGCCCTTTTGTCATACAGTTGTTCCGTATGAAAGGTAAAGGAAGAAAATAAAAGTGCTTCGATTTGGCTCGAAATTTTACGCAACGTATCAAAAAATGGCCCGTTAAAAATATTTCAGACATAGGCTCTTATGTCCTACAACCGTCAAAACGGCATTTTAGGTTTTTATATGACTTTTTCAAAGGTTTGGCTAGATTTTTCAGTTCGGTTAAAATTGAGCGAAGTTATGATTTTTTGAAAAAATGGTTTATGTGAAAATCGACGAAATCGGGCTTTTTTCCACCCTAACACGGCGTAGGTCACTGTAATGGCTAAACAAAAAAAAACGGGTCAAAATATTTTGGACATAAAAAAAAATGAGCCGAATCGAAGCACTTTTTTTCTTTAACTTTCATATGGAACTGCTGTATAGCTCTTTCGAATAAATAAAAAAAATCTCAAGATGTATTTTCAATAATGTTTGCGGGGATGTTCAAGCTTGGTCATGACTTATACAGGTAAGAAAGTCTCGTTATCTACAGAGAATAAATTTTCGTTGCCTATAACTGGAAAACGTTGCACAATGTCGAAATTAACTTTTAGATTGCAAATTTGATTTTACACTTGATTTTACATCATTGAAAAAAAAAAAACAAAATAGGAGAACAGCATCTAATTCCAGCGTACCTCTAATGTTGCCATAACACCAGTTTGTCGTGCAAATACTGCTCATAAAAAGCTTTTTAAACTGAAATCAAGTTTTATTTATTTGATTAACTTAACTCAATAGTAATTCGGGTTCGAATGAAATCAAGTGATAAATAGTTCAATAGGAAGTGAGCAAGCAAGTTTCTATAAACAGTTTTACAAAATAAGTTGTTTAAATAGTGCAAATCAGTGCTTAACCTGCCAAACATACGAGAATTTCCCCTGATCGACTGTTTTGGACGTTTTTAAAAAATCTATTTTTTTCAAGATTTTAGAAAATTTTAATGGTATTTTTGGTATGGACAGTTGCCAAAATTGTATGGATACTTGTATGAACGAGCTAATGATGCAACTGATTCTTTGGTCATAGAAAAGTACACACACAGTTCCATTCAAATAGAAAAACCAAAAAATTTGCTGGTTCTTGAGAAAACTGATCAATTCTGTTTTGAAATTACTTACTTTTCCTGTCATTCTATAGTGACGAAATTGCCTAATTTTCAGCACCAAATATAGAAGTGCACGTATTTGATTGCTGAGAAGTTCAACCGTGGACATTAGAGGGTTAATTCAAATGTCGCTTACCGTTCCGCTCGATAAAAAAAATAATCTGTTCGCTTCCGAACGGTAAGCATTTCGGTAATTTGAGCCGTTTGATAAATGTTGTACAAAATACCCACCGACGCACATTTTGCGCCCAGTTGTTATCGAAAAAAGCTCACTCATAAATTAGCATATGTTTTACGCGCACCGTACAAATAGGCCAGGTTGCACGCGTCGTCGTCTTTCAAGAAGCCATGTTCCGCGCGTTGGTCCTCACAACATTTGCCGTAGTTCACTGCGATTCTTCCTTTTACGAGTCCTACTTCAACGAACCAGTTGCACCGAATTCCCAAACCAGAAACGCCCTCCGCTTGGCCGCCTACAAATGGCCCAACGGAATCGTTCCGTACACGTTCGATCCGGGCTGTGACCAACGCTACCGTACGGCCGTCCTGAACGCCATCAGCGTGCTCGAGCAGGCCGCCAGCTGCGTTCATTTTATCCCCAAAACCGACGACCAAAGGGAGCACATTCGATTCGTGCGCTCGACTTCCGGCTGCGGGTCCTCGATAGGATATCGCTCCGGGCAGCGCGAACCGTTGGACGTTCTGCTGGACGATTTCTGCCTGGGCTTAGCCGGAGCCGTTCAGCACGAACTGTTGCACGTGCTAGGACTGTTTCACGAGCACACGCGTCCCGACCGTGACGAGTACGTCGAAGTGCTGTGGGATAACATCGAGCCGGAGTTTCGACGGAACTTTGCACGGGGTACGGAGGACTACATGGAGACGTTTGGGCTGCCGTACGATTACGGCAGTGTGATGCACTATCCGACGTTTGCGTTTGCGCGACCGGGAACGAGCGTGACGATGGTTTCGCGGCAAAATCGGAGTGCTGAGTTGGGCCAAACGGACGGCGCCAGTGAGTTGGATTTGGAGAAGGTGCGGCGGATGTATGATTGTCCGCGGGGGAAGTGATATCTTGGTTAAGGGCAAAGAGCAAACACGGTTATTTTACAATACTTTTAGAAGGAATGTTGTAGTAACAATAAATTATATATTGAGTAATGCTACTTTTGATTAAACATGAAAATATATGAATAACATGAGAAAAAAATAATCGATTCACTTTTTAAAAAGACCATAAACTAATACGCATCGCAAGTGAAAATTCTAGTACGGTTCAACGCGTCAACCGGAAAAATGGCATTCCTACAGTCTTGATTTCATCTTTTCCAGCAGCAGCTGGAGACAGTGTTTTTGAGACTTGAGCTGTGTTACCTCGGCCAGGTGTTCCGTGTAGGACAGGATGTTTTGCTGAAACAAAAAAGATTAATACAGTTATTTTGTGTGGTATGATTGCATTTTCCGAAAGTTATTCGTTTTGATATGGCGTGGCGGCTGTTCAAGTGAATTCAAACTTGAAAACTGTTATTCGAAGTGATTTGTTAAGTTAATTAAAATATATAAAATATCAAATTATTGAACAATACAAAATATTTGAAAAAATTATTCTGAGCTATTGCTTATAGTTGCTCTATCCAGATTATTAATCGAAGATGGCGTTACGAATGCTGCACGCCCGAAATGTCAAAACCGCGCAGTGGCACCAACATTAGAAAAAAAAATGTATGGCTGGCATGCAATGGCGAACTTGTGCCTTCATCACTGAGGAAAGGCTATCAAATCACTCTAAAATTGAACTTTCTAAATATCCCTCGTAGATATACCTTCACGTATACATATCAACTCAGAATCATTTTCTGAGCAAATGTCTAACCATAAAATGCCGGGTCTTTCTGTTTACGTGCGAGAGTCGCGCAAGATGCGAAACGCCCGGTTGCCATATTGTTTCAAATGAGAGTCTGCAGGTTTTCTGGAAAAGTCTGTACAAGATATATTTTTTTATTCATGATTTTATTTTTATCGGTGCAAAAACAAACAAGCTTTAGAAAATTTAGCTTTCATTTTTTATATTTTGCATTTTTTTTTTCAATTTTTAACTGTATTTATTTTGTAACTTTTTGCTGATTTTTTTTTAAAGTAATTTGTTTTTTTTTTCTAAAATTGTAAAAAAATAATTCAAAAATTCTTAAATTTTAAGATTCAAAAATATAAAAATGTTAAAATTCTAAAATGCTAAAATTCCAAAACTAAAAAAGTCCAAAATTCGGCAATTAAAAAATTCTAAAATTCAATAGTTCAATATTTCGAAAATTCTGAAATTCCAGAATTCTAAAGTTCTAAAATTCTAAAATTTTAAACTTAAAAATTCTAAAATTCTTGATTTCTAAAATTTTAAAATTCTTAAATTCTTAAATTTTAAAATTCTAAAATTTTTAAATTCTAAAATTCTCAAATTCTCAAATTCTTAAATTCTAAAATTCTAAAAATCCAAAATTCTAAAATTCTAAAATTCTGAAATTCTTAATTTCTAAAATTCTAAAACTTCTACAGTCAACAATTTCAAAAACATCGCAAATAATAAAAATAAAATTTTAAAAATAGTAAAAGCACTAAAAATTAAAAAAACTACTTTAAAAGTTAAAAGCAGTTAAACTATCAAACATTTCAAAGATTTTTGCAAGTTTCAAAAAATAAAATGGATTTTTTTAAAGATTTTTGAAAGTTTTAAAAACATTAAAAAATTCTAAAACATAAACAAAATCATTATAAAAATTTCAAAAAATTAATTAAAAAAAGATTAAACTAAGTTATATTCTATTTTGAAATATAGTTTTGAAACGATTTTTTAAATTTGCATTTTTTTTAAATTAAAATCATTTTTTTTTATTTAAAGTTATTAAATTTTTGGGTTTTTTGAATTTTTGAACTATCGAGTTTTTAGGTTTTCAGATTCTTAAATTCCTAAATTTTATAATTTTGGATTTTTCGAATATTAGAATTGTACAATTTTAGAATTGTAGAATTTAAGAATTTTGAAACCTTCAAATTTCAAGATTTTAGAATTTTTGGAATTTTGATATTTTAGAATTTAAATATTCTAGAATGTTTGAGTTTTTGGACCATTGAATTACTTGGGATGGATTAAGGTACTTTTTTTGTAATGTTGGTACCATTGCATGATTTTGACATTTCGGGCGTGCACCTGCTTGACCTGCCAAACATATGAGAATTTCCCCTACTCAATGTATCATTCTAACACTACTCAATGTAACATTCTAACAATTGATAACATTATGAAAAGACCATTTTTACTCATTTCAATCCATTTCTCAGTAAGTAAAGATTGGATCAATAATGTTAAAAAATTAGAAAAAATAACACCTGCTCCAAAACGGTACAATTTATCAAAACTTTAAAAAAGATCTTTAAGATGAAACGAAAATGAGTAAATGAAATTACAAACCACAATTTAAATATTTGAAAGGGGGAGGGGGGAAGCATTTTGCACCAGTTTCAGTTGTTAGTTTTAAAAATATGTATCTATTGACAAAATTGATTTTTATCGCTAAAAAACAACTTTTTGAATTTTATAAATTATTAAATAATAAAAAAAAAGTGATTCGATTCTCCGGATTGAAGTTTTTTCGAAAACTTTGGATAATCGAGTATGATTTGTAATATTTTTTTAAAATAAAGTTTTCAAATAAATATTTGATGTCTAGATTTTTTGAATTTTGGAATTTCTGTTCTTTTTAATTTTTAAGGTGGTCACTCAAGTTGGGAAATCGGAAAAGTCGGCAATTTGTAAAAAAATATAGGCATATTTACTTTTTTTACTCTTTAAGCAAAATGCAATATATTTTGTATAGTTTAACATATGGTTATAGCTTAACGTTTTATATAATCGCCTTGAGTTGGATTTTTCAGTGAAATAAAAATTAAAACAATACCAACAACAATTATGAATATTCTTCAAATTTTAAAATATTCAGCTATTTCCCACGAAAGTAGCATGAAAAAAAACAAAAGTGATCGAATCGGGCTCAATTTTTTTTTTCGGGTTCCCTGGCCATAATAATTAGACCCTTTTTTGCCATTAGGGCAATCTATACCGTGTTAGGGTGGTCCAAAAAATTGATTTTTTTTTTCAAAATATCATAATTTCTCAGTCCTCACCATTTCAACCGATTTTAGTTGTTTTGTGGCGATTGAATGAATGAATGGCGATTAGTTGGCATTTAAAAAAATAATTGAAGGTTTCAAAAATCTAGCCTGACATTTGAAATTTTGAAGGTGTCTGGACCAAAGAGCCTATTTCTGGAAATTTGTTTATCGTATTCATCGGACAATTTTACGTAACATACTCAAAAATGGGCGGAATTCATTAACAGGATTCCATGAAATCATTTTTTGAAAAATAAAATCCGGGTTTTCGGCGCACCGCACACAGAAACGAAAAAATGACGAAATCGGCAAAAAAAAACTTTAAAATTTCAGCGATTTTTTTTTGCGATCATTGTTTTCAACAATATTTTGAAATTTTGTTGTTTACGCAACACCAAAGACAATTTCCACCATGCCAAAGTTCTAATTGACGGCAAAATGTGGTAGTGCAGGTCAAAAGAGCGCCGCGCTAGTATTTTGCAACGTTCTCTCTTTGCTGAGCATATTCATTTGTGACTCGGATCGACGGACGGAGTATTTATGTATAAAGCGATTAACCAAGACGCTGGCAGCTAGCAAGTTCTGCTCGTTCACGAATGGTTCCAGTCTTTGAACCGAACATCAGCCCCTTGGTTTGATATTTTTTTTATGAATTTATTGAGAAGTTTTGTCCAATGACTTGAAAAAAAAGTTTTGACTTTGCGATAATAAATGAGTGCTTATTATTTGAAGTTTGAGAAAAGTGAGGAATTCAAAATCGTAAATTGAGTAGCCATACAGAATTTTTTAATTTATAGATTTTAAAATTATGTATCATTTTAACTTTGAAATTTTTTAAATCTTTAAATTTATCGTTTTTGGATTTTTCAAATTATTTTATTTGAGTGTTTAAAATCTTGAAGTTCTGAATTTCAAGTTTTTGAAATTTTGGTGCTACATAAACTGAGCAGTTCTCTACGAAATTGTTTTTTGAAATTATTTTTTCTGATTTTTTTATCTAATATAATCTAATCGAACACAAGCGCAGCCAGTCCGAAGAAAGCATCCTGGAAGAACTTGGGGTTAGATTACGCCCCAAGTTCTTTCTTGTCAATATTAATTATTGCAGTACACTTGAGTAACCCCGAAGATGTATTGCATAAATTAAAGCGGCCAGGCCTACTGCGTTGCATTAACCGCAGAGACAGATTCTGTGAACGGAGCACATTTCACAGAATCTACAGGGGAGGAAGGATGCGTGGACATACCGTACCAAACGCTCCTGTTTACAGTTTCATATGTATTTTGTATAATGTGTTATATAATCAATTAAATATAATAATACAATATAATGAATATTTAATAAAATCCCTTCACCTATATATAATAACCACGCACCCAAGCACACAAACAGCGACACAAAAGAAATGATAATAAGCATGCAAAAAAAAAAACAGCGCGTCCCCGTGGTCAGCGCTCTAATGATGCCATTATTTAATTATCTAATTTTTTATTTATTTTTTTTTAATTTTATGTTTTTGGTATTTTTTGTATTTTTTTTTGTATTTTTTTTATCCATCTAAAACTTCTGAAACTTTTTTGGTGCCTTCAGTATGCCAAAAGAAGCCATTTTGCATCATTAGTTTGTCCATATAATTTTCCATACTAATTTTTCTGAAATTTCCAGAACGGGCAAAAAATCTTTGATGATAATGATTTTTTGAATCCATACTTTTTTCGCAATTCGCAATTTTCAGTGTAAGAACGGGCCTTGACCGATCTTATGCACTAGGTTCCCGACGAACACGCACTGCCCTTACACCTACATCTCACCCTTGCTCTGAGTCAGTACGAGCAGCACGCTAGAACACGCTTTGAGTGTTCGTGCCAGGCATGCACACCTTCTTTTCCGGTTACGCATTTTAACTCGGCCGGGAGTGGTACATTACGTAGGGTTTGATGTAAGTATAAGGGCCTAACCATTTATAGTGTGCCTATCAACTTTCATTAAAGCAAAAACTGTTTTATTTTTAGTTTGAATTCAAAAACTTATTGTTATTTACTGTGTATTGTTTTCTCCTGAAATCTTCCCTATTGTTGAGTCTGTTTATCTGTTGCTATTTCTTTTGTCGCGGTGTTTTGTTACAATTTTTGGTCCTAAGCATGTTATAAAAGTTTATCAAAAATACAATAGTAATATTTGTGCTAATCCTTTAACCATTCCATAAATTGAGTAAGAGCTCAAACCTCACTTGTTTGAAAAAAGGGTGAAGATTGAAAACAATAGACAGTAAAAGAGAATTTATTTTATAAAAATCAAGTATCAATAGTAAGAGAATGATGAGCGTATTTTGAAAAATAAAAACGAGAAGCTAGATGTATTAGATGTAAAATTAGACAATAGTTAATAGATAGAGATACAACACAAGCTTAGATTATAGTAATGATAATTTATAGGACAAATAAAGAATTATTCAAATAAATAAATTCGCAATAAAATCAAAAAAGATTAGGCGAATATAAATAGACTTGATAAGGAAAAGTATATTTTTAAGGAAAAAAAAAACAAAACAAAGTTTATTACAGCAGTATCAATTGATAGAAAAGAGTTGAAAAGCTTTGAGAGATATGAGAATCAAAAGTTAGTAAAATTAAAATCAAATGTTGGATATTAAATAGAAGAATCAGTGAAGAATTGGGAATCAGAAGAGCAAAATAAAAATAGGAGATAAGTGGTAGCTGAGAATGAAGAGAAGAGAAACCCCGTTGTGCGATGTTTCAGGTACATCCACAGCAGTTGACTCAACATACTGCGAATCAAAACAATACCGTCTACAATCACAAATTACTTCCCTTTCCCACATTGTCGCGCCCCTTTCTTTTAGCCGTCTCGACTCTGACCCGCGGTGGTCAAAGGTTTACGATCCGTTTCCACAGGCCACCAGCTAGGTCATCGTGAAAACCAAGCCAACGTGGAGGTAAGAAAATAGGACACTCGCAAGGAACCAGAGCTATACTGTTCTGATCAAGATAATTCGGATGATCTAACAGAACTACGGATGTAGTTAGTTACGATCCTTCCAGGATGTTCCTTACGTGGACGTCAACCGAAGAGCACCCAAAAAGGTCAGTGCCATTGCATGCTCTTAGGTATCAATCCTTGGCCTGCCTTTTTTTTTTGAATCCATACTTTTTTTTCAAAAAATCAAAATATTGGTAGCACTTCCAAGAATTACATTGCGCCTACCAAAATACAGCAATACGCAGAGCATAATTCAAACCCAGCATCCGGATTCAGCAACCAAAAACCGGGTCACCTATTTGCGACGCCAAAAGATGCATTTTACGTGTTTTACGCGCACAATTTGAACTTTGACCACTCCGCCAACTCGCTAAAAATGGCCCAGAACGTCTCGCACTGATAAGCCAAGCCATTCACGAAAAATTCTCGAAGCATCTAAACACACGCTTCCTTATCAGCTCTCCAAAACAAAAATAAACACGCCAAATTAGCACTCACCAACTGTTTTGGGTCCAACGCGCTGCGATTCTTCACGGCCAAGTTCCACAAGTTGTAGGTGAGCGTGTACATCCGCTCGACGGTGAGATCGGCGCCGGTTACGATTTTTAGGAAGAGCTCCAGCGCAAGCTGCGACTGCGCCCGGATGGCGTTCGACTCGAGCAGTTGCTTTAGGATTTGAAGAACCTGGTCGCACACTTCGCAGCTAAGGCCGTTGACTTCGGCGAGGAACTTTGGGTCCGAGCCGTACAGTTCGTCGTTGGAGATGACGTTGACGATGTGGTACGGGTAGATTTCCTGGGAGGCGACCGAGAGATAGTCCAGGATGTGGAGGTAGAGGGAAGCGAGGGTTTGGGGGGAGTGCGGGTCGAACGGGTACTTTTTGATGACTTCGAGGAGGAGTCGCAGGAGGTAGAGGACGCCCTGGGTTGGGTTGTCCGGGACGATGACGAGGGTGGAGAGGAAGTTGACGAGGAAGGATTTGAGGAAGGGTTCGGTAGATGTGGGTTTGCCGTCTTGCTCGTAGGTTTTTGGGAGTTCCGGGATGAGATTGAGGGCGGCTTCGAAGCAGGAGTCGGCTTGCTGGAGGCAAACGTTTAGGAGTGCGACTTGGCCGGACTGGAGGTAGAGCTCCATCCGGGTGGTGACGTCGATGATGGAGGGGATGGTGATGAAGCAGTACGCGGCGCAGGCCTTGACGAAGGCGGCCGTTTTGTTGGTGTGCTGGCCTTTGACGATGCGCCTGGTGCTGGTGGAGAGGCGGTTGACGCTTTGGATTAGGGTGGAGTAGACGGCGTCCAGGTTGGAGAAGGCGGCCCGTGCCTCAACGTAGAAGGACAGTTGCTGTTCGAAGTCTCGGCCAAAGTCAACCTTGCGGATGAAGTGGCTGATGATGTTGCTGATTTGACGACGTTCATCTTCACTTGTAAGGGCGCTGAAAGAAATAACTTTCGTTTGATTGAGTCCTTCTACTTTATTCAGAAGAAGACCCACTTGACGGAATCGTTCAGCACCTTGCTGATGTACATGAGCGCGTTCGTGACGACCGGATCGCTGATGCACCAATCGCCAGAGGTGGCCCGATAGCTCGTGAGGATGCTCTTGCAAACGGTTAGTTTGACCGAGTCCTTCTGGAAGAGGTCCAGCATCGGCAGAAAGTTGTCCAAAGCCAGCACGCCGTGAATGTCCTGCGTGTTGGACACGATCTTATCGACGATGACCTGCAGCTCGTGGTAGTGCCGCTCGTAGGACCGGTTCGGCGTCATGTGGTACAGGATGTCTCCCATCAGGGCGTTGACTTCGCGGAGCTAGTTCAAGATGAGATTACTTTGAGTATGTATTATTTCGATCGTAATTTCTCGATCAAAATATAGCGGTCGTAATTTTTCAATGATAAGTCGTAATTGGACGATAGTAGATTAAGATCTTTCGATCGTAATTTCTCGTTCTACCATCTACCATCTGCGACTGAAGATCGAGAAAATATCAATATAGATTCAAAGCTAAAAATTAAAAAAAACCAATGACTCAAAATTTTAAAATTCTTAAAAATTAAAAAAAATGAATAAAATTTAACATGAAACATTTAAAAAAATAAAATTTCAAAATATCAAAATTAAAATTTTAATATTTTTAAAACAGATAAAAACCAAAAATTTCAAGAATACAAAAAACTAAAATTTAACATATCTAAATCTAATCTAATCTAATCTAATCTAACACATAAAATTTAACATATCTAAATGTTTAAAACAAAATAAAATTTTAATAGTTTCGACTGCTTGAAATAAAGTTTTAATAAAAAAATAACTGTTTTTATTTTGAAAGTAATTATTCGTTTTCGTTTTTCGTTTTCGTTTTACGGAGCAAGGTGGGGGACGCGGCCTCAAGTCAGTCCAAGTCCGGTTTCTTGTGGAAAAAAGGGTAGTGGCCGAACTAGTATTGCATACAAAATGAACACCACCGGAAGATATAGGGGATCGGGAGGGGGAAGGTGAAAGAAAATTAGTGTAGGTGTGAGTAGTAAGAACTTGGAGGACTTGAGCAGTTACGTTAATCTTACTTTAAAACTGAACAAAGGAAATCTGAAATTATGATTTAATCAAAAACTATTTTGAAATTTATACAAAGGGAACCTATGATATATTTAAAATTTTAAGGAAATCAAATAAATTTACTGGAAAATTAAAGATGAAAACTAACTTGTCAAGGGCATTTTTTCTGGGCTTCGTCCTGTCGCGTCCGTCAGTAGTCTTGTCGTACATCGCAACTAACTTTAATTTAACAAATCATTTATGTCCAATTATTCACTTCAGAAAACTAACTAACTTGAATCAACCTCAACTAAACTGTCTGAAAGTAACTTGAATCTCAAATCCCCGAAATTTTAATTACAAAGCCTAACATTTTTTTAACTAGTTTTAAAACCTGTCTTGCTGCTTCCAAAAACAATATACAATAATGAAATGTTCATATTTTACAAGTTGAACACTCGTGGTTAATACGACTATTTCGTGCCTTCCATTTCATTAGGGCACACAAGCTTTGCAAACAAGAGTGTATCCCTATCATACCTTATGTAAACTATCATTTAAGTGAAAGAGACGCAATCCTGTTCACACCTGTATGTTCTATTGAAATGTTAGGCTCTATTTAGAGCCTAACATTTCAAAAGGGCACATAACCCTTGTAAACAATAGTGTACCCCTTTCACTAAAATGACAGTCCACACAAGGCGTGAAAGGGACACACTCCTGTTTAAAAAAGTTATGTGCCCCAATGAAATGGCAAGCACGATTTGATTGTCAAAACTCCAGTAGATCCTCGATTCGCAACAATGGTCGATACAACCATAATCCGAAAACCGTTAGTTCAACAGATTAACGAATTTTGTCCGATATCATATATTATTGATTGATCGAGACTCTATGGATTTTTTGACAATTCAGAATGGTTAGTATACCACATATCAAATGAAATCAGAGATTCTGATAGCATTACTAAACTGGCTTACACATAACTGGACTCTGGAATAATAATTATTAGTATTAAACAATCTAGAAAAAGTTACAAAAAAACTAACTATTCTTCCCCATTATCAAACAGATTTAAACCTGTTCCTAACAGACTTTACGAACAAGAATATTGATATTGAAATAAAAATAATCAATATCTTGCAATTTTACATATTATAAAAGTTGTGATTTCTATCAACACAAGTATATAAATATAAAATAAATGTGTGATATATATCAACATCGGAAACCATCTTTGCAAGTAGCCCTGAAACGACGGCAACGTGTGGCTCCATCTCCAGGGAACTGTTTTTATTTTGAAAGTAATTATTAATAAAAAAAAACTAAATAAAAAGTTTTAAAATTTAAATATTCAAAACTTTATAAGTTCAAAAACTAAAAGCATCAAAAATACAAAGCTCAAAACTTTGATCATTTAAAAAAAATTAATTCCAAAATTCTAAAATTTTAAAAATTCTAAAATTGCGAAATTTTAAGACTCTATCATTCAAAAGTTTAAAGTTTCAAAATTCAAAACTTCTCGAATAATAAAATTCCAAAATTCTAAAAAAAACTTAATGTCTTTAAATTCTAAAATTCTAAACTTCTTAAGTTCTAAAATTCTAAAATTTGAAATTCTAAAACATAAAATTTTAAAATTCTAAATTTCTAAAACTTCTAAAACTAAATCATCCACCAATTTCAAAAATTTCAGAAACATCACAAATTTGAAAAAAATCTAAATTGTAAAAGCACTTAAACCTTTCAAAGATTTTTGTAAGTTTCAAAAAATGGAAATTTCCAAAACGTAAAAAAAATGAAATTGATTTTTAAAGATTTTTGAAAATTTTAAAAACATTAAAAAATTCTAAAACATGTACAAAATAATTTTGAAAATTTCAAAAAATTCTAAAAAAAGCTTAAGGTTTTAACAAAGTGATATTCTATTTTTAAATATAATTTTTGAACGATTTTTTAAAAATCTTTCTCAAATTTTTAAATTCTATTTTTTTTAAATTTATAAATTTCGGAATTTTCTAAATTTCATTTTTTTTAATTTAAAATTATTGAATTTTTGGGTTTTTAGAATTTTTGAATCATCGAGTTTTTAGGTTTTCAGATTCTTAAATTCCTAAATTTTATAATTTTAGAACATTAGAATGGTACAATTGCAGAATTTAAGAATTCAAAAATTTTAGAATTTTAATATTCCAATTTTTAAACTTTAGCATTTCAGAATTTCAGAAAATTTGGAATTTTGAAATTTAAGAATTTTAATATTCTAGAATTTTTGAATTTTTGAACCATTGAATTTCAGAATTTTAGAATTAAAAAAAAATGTATTTTAAAATTTTAGGACTTATTTTTTTTTTGATGTTTTAAAGCTTTTAATTTTTGATTTGTTATAGTTTTGAATATCTAAATTATTAAAGTTTTTATTTTGAGTTTTGAAATTTGATTTTTTTTTATTTTCAATTTTTTATTTTATTAGTATTTAATTTAAATTAAAGCTTTTGAAATTGTCGAAATGCAAAAAAATAAAATTTTTTTGAAAATATTACCTAGTATAAAAAAGTTTTTTTAAATCATGATTTTTTCATATTTTTATCTGTTTTAATGCATATTAAAAAGGTTATAATTTCCTAAAATTTTATATTTTTCAGATTATTTTGAAAATTCAGGCACTTTGGAATTTTAGAACTTTGGAATTCTGAAATTTTTAATTTTTTGATATTCAAGGCCTCAATAAATTCCAAAATTTAAAATTATAAAATTTCAATAAAATAAATATAAAATGTGAATAAATCAAACCAAAAAAATCAAACCATCCACATTAACGACCCCCGGGTCTTTTGTGGTCTCTATTACAAGTTTCTGCTCGAACCTAGGAGTCCGAAGGCTTGAATGGGGAAAACACCCAAACCTCTTTTTACTCCAAGGAACCTTCCACCCCAGTGTTTGAACTGACGACCTTTGGATTGCGAGTCCAACCGCCGCCAGCGATTCCACCGGAGTAGGCTTGGTTTGGTGTGTTGTTTGTACTTATGGCATGGAGACTACTCCTACACCTGGAATGACTTAACGGCCTAACAACCAAGGCCGGGACCGACATTTTACTTCCTCATCCGATGGAAGGTTGCAGCAGATGGGAATCGAACCCAGAATCATCCGCTTACAAAGCGGACAGCGTAACCATTCGGCCACGCACTGCCACTAAAATGTGAATAATAATTATTATTTTTTTTTAATATTTATTTTTAAAATGTGAATAAAATAAATATTAAAAAAAAATCAAATTTTAAAAATGTATTACAGACAAAGATTTCAAAAATTTCAAGATTAAAAAGTAAAATATAAAAAAAACAAAATTTAAACATTTTGAGTAATTTGAATTAAAATGTAAATAAAATAAAAATTTGAAAAAAAATTAAAATTAAAATCCAAAACCCTTCCGTTATTAAGTTTTTTTTAAATATTCAAAACTTTAAAAATTCAAAAATTAAAAACTTCAAAATTCCAAAAATTTCAAAATTTTAAATTCTAAAGTCCTAAAATTCTTAAATTCAAGAATTCACAAAAACACACTAAAATCCTTAAAGTTTAAAAATCTTAAATTCTACAATTCTAAAATTTTACAATAGGAATTTAAGAAAACAAAAATTTAGAAACTCAATAATAAAAAAAAAAATTCAAAATTTCCAAAATTTCAAATTTTTTTTAAATTTAGGAATTAATTTTTTAAGAAAGATAAAAAAAATAATCGTGAAAAAAATATTTTTTTTCAATATTACATAAAAATAGTTGAAAATAGAAAATAACTTATTTAATCTTTAAGCTTTTGAGATTTTTTTTTTAAATTTTCAAAATTATTTTTTATAGGTTTAGACATTTTATGTTTGTAAAATTTTCAATAATCTTTAAAAAGAATCAATTTTTAAAAAATTGGAAATTTTTATTTTTTGAAACTTACAAAATTCTTTGAAATTTTGGATATTACAAAAGGTTTGAACTTTAATTTTAGTTTTTGTAATTTTAAAGGCTCTTACAATTTTTATAATTTTGATTTTGATTTTTTTTTTAATTGCTAAGAGATGGTTCGATAACAAAATTTCTATCATAATTTCTCGATGTTAAGTCGTAATTTGTCGATGGTAGATCGAAATCTTACTAACGAGAAATCTCGATAATCATCACATATAACAAATCTACCATTGGAACCTACCCCAAAGTGCTGACTGGTGTACTGGGCCCACATCTCGGCGCACTGGATGTACTCCTCGACGTTGCCCATCGAGCTGATGACGCGCCAGGCGGCGTTCAGCACGGCGCCTCGCTGCTCCGACGGCGGAGCCGTGTGCGTGAGGATACTTCCCAGCATTCGCAGCAGCTGTCCACGCGAGAATCCTTCCACCGAAATGGTGGACAGAACCTCCACAAAGTGAACTGCTCGCAGCGCGATAAAGTCCGACCGGAAGGATTGCATAATGGACTGCATGAGCAGCGCAGGGTGCTTCTTCTCGCGACACCGCTTCAGGATGTCGTCCAGCTGGGCGTCCGTGCTCAGAATTGTGACGCCCTGCATGATCCAGTCTAAACCGGGGAGGAATAGTGACACGTACCCGTTCGGGGTGATCCGATGTTTGGCGATTTCGGCGCGAATTCCTCCGTTTAAGATTGTGTGGTAAATGTCCAGAATGTCGTTCAGGTTCTCCTTGATGTACTCGCGATCAGTCGTGATGGCCATTCCCACCCGACATAGGTAGCATCGAGCGTAAACGGCTACAAGAGGGTCACCAATTCCGCGAATCATGCGCGTCAAGCGCATCAAGATCGTTGAAAACTCGTTGGCCGTCAAAAAACGATAACTCTTCAGGATGGCCATTTCTACGTACAGTCTTGGCAGCAGCTCGCGAATCGACGCAATTTTGTAGAACCAATTCTGGCACGTTTCCCGAGCCGACTCCGGAACCATGTCCGGCGTAAAGTTGTCCGGTAGAGGCCCAGGGTGCTTGCTACCCGGTCGAACGTACTCTCCCTTCACGAGCAACCGCTCGTAAACGAGCTTTCCAAAGTTTTCCAAGATGTCCGTAATCAGCACAAACTTTGAAGGATAAAACTGAATAACCGAGGTGTCCGCCAGCAGCTTCGAGCACTGAATCGCTATTTTTAGCGCCTTCACTCGTTGATCCGTGTTCCAGGCCTGTCCAAGCTCATGATTCAACTGTTCAATCTTCACCACGTACTCCTGCTGCGAAAGGTCCAACATCTGCCGCACGGTGCCTTCCTCAAACTCGTCCAACTGCTCCAGTCTGTACTTCACCTTCTCCGACATCGTCGTCTGCGACTTAATCGTCTCTCCCCCATTCAAGAAGCTCGTCACAATCGACAACTTTTCGTTCGTCGTGTACTTGTTCAATATCGCCCCTCGGCGAGCCCCCCACGGCTCAATCAACTCCATATCCAGCAGGCAGCTCACCTCCCGTGATTTCTTCTGCGACGCAGCCGCCCCCAATTTCGCAACCGGCGACCCCCCATCAAATTCCGCTGCCATCTGCGACAACGGAACCGAACCCTGCCGGGCGGCGAACGCACTCAGCGGGTCCGACCCATCCAGCGCCAAGCTGAGCGGATCCAGCGATATCGTCGACGATGCCCCACTCGTACTTTCGCTAAGGCTGGCCAGCGCCTTCGCGCGGGTTCCCTTGCTCTCCAGCACCTATTTCGTAACGTTACACATTAAAACCCCAAAAATTACGCCAAACTCAAGAAACGCTCACCGTTATCGAAGACTGCTTCAGCGGGTGGTCAAACACCTTAAACTGGTCCAGATAGCGCCGGCACTCGTCCTGGTTCCGGCGGACACATCTCCTTTGGGGTTGAAAATTAAATTTAGTTTGAGGAATCCTTACAATAACGATTCGGCAGACTGCTTACCATTCTGCGGACATCCTTTCGCGTTCGCGGCTCGATTTGTTCTAGATGGTTTTCTCCGAGCGATGGGTCGATTAATTAAGCGATTAAACGCTAATCTAGAAATATTTTTGGCAATTTTTTTGCCACTAAACTTTTTTTTGTTCCGGGCGGTCTCTGATAGTGGCGAGGAAGAAGACTGTCATTCAAAATAAAAACAAACTCAGGCAAAGGAAGTACTAGATTACTGCAGATTTTGGTGCGGAAAGCAAAAGTCTGCAGAAAAGCACATTTTAAGCAAAGCGACGCAAATGGGCCAAATTCAGCTAGTTCCAAACAAAATTAATGCCAAATGAAATTCTAGAGTTTTTTTTAACAGGTCCTACAAGCTATTGTCTTTCATATGTTTATAGGACCTTTTCAATAACAACTCTGAAAGTGTAGAAGAATCAGTAAAACAGTTTTGGTCTGCAGTGATTCTCAACTTTCTTCTAGGCTGGTACTCCTTGCCATGTGAATCAAGTATGGTCCGGTACCCCCGTTGAAAATCGCTGTCCCAGATCATGAGGTAAGTTAAACAAAATGTTGCAACAAACAAAAATTCTAAATTGTTTTTTATCCTGAAAATCCTGAAAAATCCTGGAAATTAAACAAATTTAAAATTCTTAAAACTAAAAAACTCAAGAATTAAAAACCAAAATTCAAGAACTCAAAAATTAAACATTGAAAAATCTGAAATTTTAAAAGTTTGAAACTTCAAAATAAAAAGGGAATTATTTTAGAACACTCAAAAATTATAAGAATGTCTGCATGGCGAAGTTTTATAATTGTTTCAAATTGCGAGCAGTTTTAAATTTTTAGAACTGGCGGAAATGAAACTAGAATACGATGCTCGCAACGCGCTGATCTAAATGTTGTTTCAAAAAATGCTTTTAATTGTGTGCGTATGATTATCAACACAGCATCATAGGGTGTGTGTCAGAAAACGTGGTCTTCTCTATATAACTGATTTTTTTTTTGAAACTGAGTTCTATTCCAGTTCCAAATCGTCTCACGTTTGAAACAAACTCGTCGAGCAGTTTCATTTCGGTTTCAAAATACTGCTAGAAAAATAAAACAGTAACTCCGCGTTGCGGGTGGTCTATTTCAGTTCTATTTGAAAAATGAAACAGCTAGAACAAAGTAGAGCCGCGTTGCAAGTAGTCTAATCAAAGTACAAAAATTCAGAATAATTAATTTTTATTTATCCCGGGTTCAGGAGGTCATTTTGAGCATCTTTTGTTCTACGAAAAACTTTACTTTTCTTTTTTGTGTTTTTCCTGTCTATTTTTTTTTTGTATTTTTATTTCCTTTTATCATGTCTAGTTTATGTTTGTTTTTGATAAAATTTGGTGTATCCTTTCACCTCCTCTCATTATCTTTTGTCTTTTAGTTTTTTAATGTTTTACCTCGGTTTTTACAGCAACTTTTAATTTATTTTGCTGGTTTTTCACAATTCGGCTATGGAACGATACCTTTGTCATTTAAATTGCAGGAAAATGCGTAGAGGCATAGTCTGGAACAAAAAAAATGCATGCTCATTTTTACAGAACATATAAGTAATGTTGGTGAAAACTACACCCAACGTTGACCCCTAGAAAAACCGACACTTTTCAAAACATTGGCATATAGTGCGACTATAGCCACATAAAACTAGGGACCCTAAATAGGGAGACTGGTCGAAGTGAATTTGACTTACCCAAACAGACACGAGTTTGACGTATTCAAACGAGCCTTTAGGCCCAGCAAAACTTGGCAGTGTTGGCAAGCTCAAAACATACGTTTCCAGATCGATTTAGCAATGTTCGACCAGTCTTCCTATTTAGGGTCTCTACATAAAACAAATCAAACCTCCAACCCAAACTTTTTCTAAAATTGCAAGAAGCCTTCCTTCCAATGTTTTTTAAAGATCAAAAATTGGTTGAAAAATGTTTTTTGGCTAATTTTTAGATCGAACCCAGTCAACTCAATCGGAATTCTGGACAAATCGCCCCCGAGTATCGCAAAGAAAATCAATCTGTTGATGCTTTTTTGTGAATTTCCTTGTCAGCACCACTTAAAATTCGACGCCAACATTTCAAAAAACATCATGTACAAACCATGCGTTTTGAGAAAAACGCATTTGAATGTTGAGCATCCATTTTCAATTCCCATTTTAATATAAAAGCAAAATAAGATGTTCTAATAATAACAAACGATGAAAAACGTTGCTTTCATTGATACTTGATCATCCAAATTCAATAAAACATTATTTCCGTCGTTTTATTTTATAAAAACAAACATAACTTCTTTTGAAATCACCAACGTCTATATCACCCTGCTGTCATTGAGGGGGACGCTTTGTTATGATTCGTTTTTCTTCGCCGAATGTACATGGCGCTTTGTTCATGATGCTTTTTTTCGTGACGAGGTTTATGTAGTTTTTTGTTTGACAGGTTGACAGGGCTATATAAACAGGGACTGCTGATGGCAGAGATTTTGTTTATGGTACATTATTGAAAATCATGATTAAACAGACTTTACTGAAGTAACTTTTGCTCATTTTTGGTGGAGAGGTAGCTTATTAAGAGTACTTTTAGAATATGCAATAACCCAGAAAGTGTCAAAATGTACATGATGCCTTTTGAAATGCTACCGTCGAATTATTTATTTCGCTTTGATGTTCATCTACAAACAGTGACAGGTCATTTTTCGACGTGTCCCAGTCACGAAATATTCTAGCAGAACTGGTTCTGCCAGAATCTTGCTAGAACGGTGGAACATTTCTGCTAGAATGCTGTAAGAATATCCAGCTCTGTGAGAACTCTGCTAGAATCCTGCTAGAACGTCGTGACTGGGGTGTTGTTATACTTGTCGTTATAGTTTAGTAGTGAAAAAGATGTTCCGCCGAATAAGCAAGATGATGATTTTTTCCGATCTTTCGTGTGCGTGAGAGGAGAGCTATGCTCCCTCCGCATTTTTTCTCTTGATGAACGTCCAAAGATTTTCTTTTGATGAAGATTTTTCCATCGTTGTCTTTAGGTAAACTTCTGACTAGAAAGCCTTATTGGCGTGAGCAGGATCCCAGTCAATTCAATTCAAATTTTAAAACGGAATTCAATTCGAAATGTATTCGAATTTCGTTTCATACGAAACAATCTACGTTTCAAAATTTAAATTAAACTGACTGGGATTGACCGTCTGTTTACCTTTCATTCTTGGCCCATTTGTATTGCGCTGCTTGAACTTCCATTACAGATTTCTGCATTTGAGCCGACAACGCTGCTGTCAAACCGTCTGGCTCTCAAACCTTTCAGTTGAGTTTCATTGTTCGTCAGAAAATGGTGTGCGGGTCGTCGTTGCGGTCGTAAGAGTTTTTCGTCGGAATATCTCCAGGATTTTCTACGACGTGCCTGCTCCCGTGCCCGTTTTGGGGGTGGTGTTCCGTGGTGTCTCGTGCTGGGCAGTGACGGTGAATGTGAAAAGGCAAGAATCATAATTTCAACAGAAGGAAAATTCCAGAGCCAGTGTGTTTGTTGAGTGTTCAAAGTGGTGAAGGGGAGCAGTAGATTTGGAATTTTTGGATAAACTTCGTCCAAGTCTCTGTGTGGAGAGCAACAGCCTGCCAGTGTTCAGTATTCCCGTGGAGCGAAACAGGAAGCAGCCTTTTGCCGTTCGGTCCCCGTGTGCCAGAGCGGGACGGCACACCACCCAGAGTTGCTGCGCTGCATGAGTGTGTTGGATTTCCTTCATCATCAACCGTCATCGTCATCATCGCAGTAGTCTGTTTGCCATATGAGTAGGTAAGTGTGTTTGTTTGTGTGTGCGCGCTCTGTTGGACGAGAGATTCAACGGAACGTTCTTGAGCGCGTAGAGTCATCGTCGTCACGGCTTGCTTTGTCCACTCAACGGTGGTGCGGCGGCAAGACCCTGACAGTCAGTCAGTATTTCGTGTGCCCCAAGCAACGGGCGCATCTTGGGGAGTGAGTTGGGTGGATTGCTTGGATCTATACGTCAGCCTCAGAACAATGGGCGCCGATGTATTTATCTCAGCGCGAGTGGCCGTTGATGGGTTCTAACACTAGATCAGGGTCGCATCTCGTCAAGTCAGTCACTCCCTCAAAGTTAAGTGCGAACACGGGGCAATCAACTTCAACGGGATTCCTAGAAATTGGTCTGACCTTCGGGCTTTCAGTTATCATTTCGAATGGGATAGAACTACACTTTGAATGTGAGTTTCAACCCATGTTACGAGATTTGAACGAAATGTTTGTGTACAAATCAATTCTTTTAATTTTGAGAATACGTCTTCTGCATAATATTATTGAAGGTATCCCATTTAAAAAGGACAAAAATTGAACATAGAACAATGATCAATATCTAAAGTTTTTGGATGTAAAATTACAAAAAAGGCCCGTTCTTACACTGAAAATTGCGAAATTGCGAAAAACAAAAATATTAGATTGTCTTACTCTCTTCTTAAATGTCAGTGCAATTGGCTCCACCTACACACAAATGGCTTATATCTGGAGCAACATTTGAAAAGGGGGCATAAGCATTTTGACAGCCAGAACGAATTTGCAAATTCCAAGCCAACAAAAAATTTTTTTTTAAACAAAATTCGAAATGTAAATCAGTAGCTGGACTTCCCAGCTTACCTTTTTGATTTGAAACTATGTATTGAATTACAGTACTTCTCGAGTGAGTTTTCAGAAAGCCGTTAGAGCCACCCTGTCCTCCGATACTAACATTCGTATTTCTCCAAATTGTAACAAAATTTAATTTGTTTTTAGTTTGGGGCACCAGAAAAACGTGTAGATGAACAATCTTAAGCATTTTTGATTTTGGTTTTTCGTAAGCAATTCAAACACCGAGGGTCTTACGGCTTTTTGAAAACTAATCCGGGATTTTTACAAAAGATGATTCCTCGCTAACTTCTTTAAAAGGACATAGAAAACGTATGGCTCATTGGTAGGAACAGAATTACTAAACATTTTAGTAACTTTCATAATTTACTTGGTATATCAGGGGGGTTGCCTATTTTAGCCTCTATACTATTAGATACAGGGTGGCTACTCAAGTCGGGAAATTGGAAAAGTCAAGAATTCGCCAAAATCCGGCAAAAATCGGGAATAGTCGGGAATTTTTTATTTTTGTCAAAAAGTCGGGAAAAGGCGCAAATCCCAAGCATACCTATTTGAAAAAGTCAAAGTAGTTATGTCACAGACATAACCGGAATGGCGTAGACTACATAAAGTTTTGATATGTGAACCATTTCTTAATTTTGATGAATTAGCTAGACACTTGAAATACATTAACGGAATAAGATCGTGAATGCGATCGGTAAATTCAGTCGGACCGTGTACGTACCGGTTGTTGAAACAGAATTTATATACGATTCGAATTGACTTTTACTAGAAAGAGATGGCAAATCTAATGCGAACAAAACCGCAGCTACCATGTAAACATACTTTGAATGTGTTGATAAATCTTTGACTAGACAACATCGAATGCACAGTGGTCCAGATCGCAAAATTAAGTGGAAAATGGATTTTCCGAAAAATGGTTAAGTTTTGGAGCTTTGGTGTCTTCAGAAGAGTTGTTGCATATGGAAAGGCGCAACTTTTGGTTTGGTTGAAAATTAGGGTGGTTCACGATTAGGGTGATTTTGGAAATCTAACTTTACAGAAATATTTTTGGGAATTTTTTCGTCTTCTAGAAAGTTGACGGGCTTGCCAATCCAAGCAACTTTGTCGAAGACACCAAAATTATCTCGTAATCTACGCCTTCTACGACCAAATTTATAGAAAGCATCTGAGCAAACCTTCAAAAACAGTTTTTAACGTGGCAATTCAGGGTTAAGTTTTAGAGAAAGTGGTATTCGGGGCACTTTTAGAGCTCTAAAAACAAACATTTTATTATCTAACAAGTCAATTTGGACTTAAGGGTCAAAAGTTACAGCGATTTTAAGGTAAAAAAGATGCAAATTTAAAACTTAAATATCTCGAAATGGCGCAAGCCAAATTTTAAGCACTAGGTTGCATTTGAAAGAGGAGATCCAGCACTACAAACGCTGAAAAAATCTCAGGGGTGTTTTTCTTTAAACTCGAGATATCTTCATTTGAAAAAGTCTAATTTTCAAGGGTAAACCATATGGGACCACCCTAACGAATTTCGAAAATTGTCCAAATATATGTTTTTCCATGTAATTTTGCCCGCTGAATCTGAATCTGCCCTCAGAATTGACCCAAAGTGTCGAAAAATCGATTTTTGGTCATATTTTGGGTTTAAATGTAAAATTATCATTTAAATCAAAAATATGACCAAAAATCGATTTTTCGACACTTTAGCTCAATTCTTAGGGTAGATTCAGACTCAGCAGGCAAAATTACATGGAAAAACATATATTTGGAAAATTTTTGAATTTCGTTAGGGTGGTCCCATATGGTTTCCCTTGAAAATAAGACTTTTTCAAATGAAGATATCTCGAGTTTAAAGAAAAACACCCCTGAGATTTTTTCAGCGTTTGTAGTGCTGGATCTCCTCTTTCAAATGCAACCTAGTGCTTAAAATTTGGCTTGCGCCATTTCGAGATATTTAAGTTTTAAATTTGCATCTTTTTACCTTAAAATCGCTGTAACTTTGACCCTTAAGTCCAAATTGACTTGTTAGATAATAAAATGTTTGTTTTTAGAGCTAGCTCTAAAACTTAACCCTGAATTGCCACGTTAAAAACTGATTTTGAAGGTTTGCTCAGATGCTTTTATAAATTTGGTCGTAGAAGGCGTAGATTACGATCGACAAAGTTGCTTGATTGGCAAGCCCGTCAACTTTCTAGAAGACGAAAAAATCCCCAAAAATATTTCTGTAAAGTTAGATTTCCAAAATCACCCTAATCGTGAACCACCCTAATTTTCAACCAAACCAAAAGTTGCGCCTTTCCATATGCAACAACTCTTCTGAAGACACCAAAGCTCCAAAACATAACCATTTTTCGGAAAATCCATTTTCCACTTAATTTTGCGATCTGGACCACTGTGGAATGGAGGAAGGAAAGAGAAGAACGAAAAACGATTTTTTCGCGAACCGAGTGAATGTTTGGTAGCAGAATGAGGGGGAGGGCAGCCTCAGAAAGCTGTGCAACCCGTACCCCCGAAGTAAATCGTGTCAATTTAATTAGAGGGAAGGAAGATATAAGCGTTTGACGGATGACGCAGTATTCCAGGGCCTTCGGTCCGGGTTTTTAGGAGTTGAAGGCGAGAGCAGCCTCAGAAAGCTGTGCAAACCGTCGCCCCCGAAAACCAAAATTTGTTCCTGAAATTTAAACTGTAATTATTCATTGCGCTGCCTCGCCCCGGATGGGACGAGGGATGGGAACTGAGGGAACTCCGAAGAGTTGGAAAGTTTAACAACTAGAATTTGGAAGTTTCACAACCACGGCTTGACCCACGAGAGGCAACTTTTCGGCTAGAAGGAGCAAGCGCGCGCCCCATCTTGTTGCTGCCTCGTCCCGGGTGGGACGATCCAAACGGTCCGGCCATCGAGAGGCAACTGGCTGACGGTGACGACGAGAAGGCGATGCGCACTTGTTTTGCAGTTCTGGTCCCTCTCTCTCCTGCTGCTGTTGCTCTGGTCTCTCTCCTGCTGCTGCTGCTCTGGGCTGAGCTTTCCAGCTGCTGCTGCCGGTCCGACGTCTGAGACGTGAATGATAGAATGGGCTGAGCGCGCGTTCTTATATATGATTCCGGTCTGCTACTTCCCCTCCTTTTTCGCGACCGACACTCGGTCGTGTTGCTCGGATGATTTTCCCCTCAAAATAGGTACTTGACATTCCCGTCCGTGAGTGGGAAGCGCTCATTTTGCTTGCAAAATCTCTGCTTTTTGAAAACATTTTAAAACATTCAATTGTTTCAATAGTAAAACTATTTTGCCAACAATGAAAGTTTTATAGCAAATTGCTGAATAATTTTCGAATCGAATGGAACCAAAATCGTGCCGATTCGATTTGAGGGAAGGAAGATATAAGCGATTGACGGATGACGCAATATTCCAGGGCCTTCGGCCCGGGTTTTTTGGAATGACACCCCAGTACCTTCGACAAAGACGTAAGTCTACGTCAAAAATTTTTCTGACTCTTGAATAATTTTGTAATATTTTGTACAATAATTGCAGGCCAAGGATTGATACCTAAGAGCATGCAATGGCACTGACCTTGTTGCGTGCTCTTCGGTTGACGTCCACGTAAGGAACATCCTGGAAGGAGCGTAACTAACTACATCCGTAGTTCTGTTAGATCATCCGAATTATCTTGATCAGAACAGTATAGCTCTGGTTCCTTGCGAGTGTCCTATTTTCTTACCTCCACGTTGGCTTGGTTTTCATGATGACCTAGCTGGTGGCCTGTGGAAACGGATCGTAAACCTTTGACCACCGCGGGTCAGAGTCGAGACGGCTAAAAGAAAGGGGCGCAACAATGTGGGAAAGGGAAGTAATTTGTGATTGTAGACGGTATTGTTTTGATTCGCAGTATGTTGAGTCAACTGCTGTGGATGTACCTGAAACATCGCACAACGGGGTTTCTCCTCTCTTCATTCACAGCTACCACCTATCTCCTATTTTTATTTTGCTCTTCTGATTCCCAATTCTTCACTGATTCTTCTATTTAATATCCAACATTTGATTTTAATTTTACTAACTTTTGATTCTCTTATCTCTCAAAGCTTTTCCACTCTTTTCTATCAATTGATACTGTTGTAACAAACTTTGTTTTGTTTTTTTTTTTTTTCTTTAAAAATATACTTTTCCTTAATGTACTAGTAATATCAAGTCTATTTATCATTCGCCTAATCTTTTTTGATTTTATTGCGAATTTATTTATTTGAATAATTCTTTATCTGTCCTATAAATTATCATTACTATAATCTAAGCTTGTTTTGTATCTCTATTTATTCACTATTGTCTAATTTTACATCTAATACATCTAGCTTCTCATTTTTATTCTTCAAAATACGCTCATCATTCTCTTACTATTGATTCTTGATTTTTATAAAATAAATTCTCTTTTACTGTCAATTGATTACAATCTCCACCCTTTTTTCAAACAAGTGAGGTTTGAGCCCTTACTCAATTTATGGAATGGTTAAAGGATTAACACAAATATTACTATTGTAATTTTGGTAAACTTTTATAACATGCTTAGGACCAAAAATTGTAACAAAACACCGCGACAAAAGAAATAGCAACAGATAAACAGACTCAACAATAGGGAAGATTTCAGGAGAATACAAAACACAGTAAATAACAACTAGTTTTTGAATTCAAACTAAAAATAAAACAGTTTTTGCTATAATGAAAGTTGATAGGCACACTATAAATGGTTAGGCGCTTATACTTACATCAAACCCTACGTAATGTACCACCCCCGGCCGAGTTAAAATGCGTAACCGGAAAAGAAGGTGTGCATGCCTGGCACGAACACTCAAAGCGTGTTCTAGTGTGCTGCTCGTACTAACTCAGAGCAAGGGTGAGATGTAGGTGTAAGGGCAGTGCGTGTTCGTCGGGAACCTGGTGCATAAGATCGGTCAAGGCCCGTTCTTACACTGAAAATTGCGAATTGCGAGTTTTTTGTTTAAAATCATTCTTTGAATAAGAAATGGCTATTGTATGATTTTCTGCAAAAAAAAAGTCGGGAATTTGGTAATGGGATTTTAGTGGTCACCCTGATATTAATATCGATCTGGATCATTAGGAGAGAAATTATTACACTCCTTTCATTCAGAACAGAACAGAAAACATTCGTTTCAAAGTTTCTTAAGAGATAAAACATAAGTGTCTTCTGATAAACATTCAAACCAAATTGTTTTACAAACAGGGGATATTCATTGAGGTCAAATTTTGAGCAGTATTTACATCGAAAACTTCAAAACATATTGTTGTATAAGATAAAAGCAATGAATAACACATCATCAAATGCTCATTCTAGAGATCGAGCAAAAGCCTCTGCTGTGCTTATCTATCTTCTTCTCTACTTCTACTTCGTGTGCGGTTGATTGTGTTGGCCCAACACCGAGCGGAGAGAGGTCATCAGTGCACTTGGCCAGGTGGAACCAATGTGTGAAGAAACCACGAGCGAGTCAATAGCCTTGAGAAACCACCGCTGCCTATTACACACACACATAGATGCAGAGACCAAGCTGGGGGGGCAGAATAAAACATGCTACCGACTGATCGACCTGCTAACGATGTTTTGTCCGGACTATTTGACGAATATGTCCAAGAGTATTCATGAGTTCATAGAGTATCTGGAGCAGCGAATGATGCCGCCACGGAAAATGAGGTTACAGACGTATGCAAACAACGGAACTCGGACAAACGAGCCAGTGCAGCATCAATCTGCAATGCTAATGGTTCTCTTTTGTAGGTTTCATCAGTTGTATTTATATGGTGGAAGTTGGTATAGAAATCCGGACGTCGCTTATACCAGCTACGGAATCGTTCTGAGACATTTTGCTACTGAAGGCTAGATATAGCTCAAGCACGCAACTGTAAAAACCGCTGAACGCTCCGACAGCTTCGTCCACCTATATCCATAACCAGCCATCATAAGAAGGTAGTCGACAGCTACGTAATCGCGCTAGAAGCACGCAGAATCTATCGAATGACTGATGATGATGATGCGATAACGCCACGGTCCCTCCTAAAGACTTCCCCCCGTTTTTACGGTTTTGGGATCGGAGCCCCAGATCAAACTGCTCCACATATATCTACACAGCAAACTGGTTCTTGCCCATGTTGAATAATTCAGCAATCCTTCAGCCATCGACCTCTCTCTGAGCCAACTAATCGGCAGTCCCACGTTCCGCGGCGCGGTTCACTTCATTACAACAATTTCTGCACAAACCCGGCGTACACTTTCTCAACACGTGCCCGATCCGAGGCGAGGTATTACATCAATTACCTGGCAGCGTTTGGCAGAGATCGATCAAACGGCCCTTCTCGTGTGCGAAGAAGGGGAGGGGTAGTCTAATCAACAACAGCTAGTACAAAATAGCAACACCACGCCACCGAGGATCCATCGTTGCGTTTGCGTTTGTTGTTGGGGGTGGTTCGGACGAGTAGTTGAAGGAAGGTATGACGGTGTTACCTACTTTTGCTTTCGACGAAGACAACGAAGACGCGCGCGCGCGCCGGCGGTAATTCAATTATGGCCAACGGCCGTAATGATGATTTCGATAGTGCAAGTTTTACCCGGATTTGCATCAGTTTGCTGATTGGTAAAGCGTTTTGTAGGCACTCGGTTTTTGGGAACCTAATAGCTCGACGAAATCGAAAGATTCTGTTGCAACCCGGTTAAAAATGTCCAAGTTCGATTGAGGACTCATCGCAAATTTCGCGCAAACTCACTCCTCGTGATGTCATCCGCGGACGTTGTCGTCGCGGAGATACCGTTTCGGAGCCTTAGCCTAATGGCTTCGTTCGTGTCTGTCTAGGACTGACAGAGGTAGAGCGTGCTGGCGGGCGTTTGTTTTGATATTATATGACGTGTGTGTTATACGTAATCCCCGACACTTGAGACAATACAGGTGTGATGAATAGTGGGGCGGAATAACCGGTTTTGTTGAGGGGGGATGCGAGTCATTTTGTTTTGTGTTCAGGTTATGTTTTAAAACAATCTTAATTTTATGAAAATATTTTATCTGATTCACCTCATGTAAGTTACAATTCCTGCAAGAATAATTTCTGGGGACTTCAATTGGTCAAAATAACTAAAACTCCAGCTTTTTACAATACTTTCTTATTGTAACTGTATGAAAATCAGACAGCATAAATATTCAAAAAAATCGTAGCAAACTTTACTACTGTCCAGACTCGATTACCCGAAGACCTCGGAAAAATTTCACTTGGGATAATATTTATCTTTTTTGAACATTGTTGATACGACCCTTAGTTGCTGAGATATTGCCATGCAAAGGTTTAAAAACAGGGAAATTGATGTTTTCTAAGTGCATCTCCAGCGCGGGTAGCAAACATCGAAGCAAATCAAATTTGAACCCGACGTCAATCCCGCCGCGGTACCTGTCGCGGTAGCAAATTTGCTCTCAGTTCTTCGGGATTTCACTTTGCTACCCGCTATTCTGCTGGTTTGCTACCGTGGAAAATGGAATGATGCACGGGAAATCGAATCAAAATCGAAAAAAAAAAATTTTTTTAAATTGTTTTTTTTTTATGTAAAAAAATAAAAAAAATCTAAATTTAAAAAATTAAACATTTTTTTGTATTTCTGTCATAAAAAAAAAACAAAAATAATTTCAAATTTTTAAAAATAATAAAAAGGAAAATTTAAAAAAATTATACAAGGCCGTATTTATGCAAATATTTTTCAAAGTTTATGCCCCCCCCCCCTTCCCTTCAAAATTGGCCTGAATAATCAGGGGGCAAAAAAAATATTCTTTTTTTTTTCGAAAAACTTCAACATGTTCATGAAATTTTAAGTTTAATCAACTGAAAAGCAGTTAAAATGCATTTTCCCGCGTTTATAAGCATGTTCAGCTTGTTTTAACTCCTTTGAAAACATTTTAAATTTTCATGAAATACCAATGTACCAAGAAAAGTTTTTTTTTGCAAAAATTATTTGCAACGGCCAAAATAAAAAAAAAATAAAAAAAATTATAAGATTTTTTAAAAACAATAAAAAAAAATAATAAAAAAATTAAAAATAATTAAAAAAAATTAGAAAAACTAAAAAAAAAATTAAATTAATTGAGAAATTCTCTACAAAACCGGTCTTTTTTCTTAAATTTTATTTGTTTTGTATTTTTTTATCCGACTGAAACTTTGTTGGTGCCTTTGGTATGCCCAAAGAAGCCATTTTGCATCATTAGTTTGTCCATATAATTTTCCGTACAAATTTGGCAGCTGTCCATACAAAAATGATGCATGAAAATTCAAAAATCTGTATATTTTGAAGGAATTTTTTGATCGATTTGGTGTCTTCGGCAAAGTTGTAGATATGGATATGGACTACACTGAAAAAATGATACCCGGTAAAAAAAATGGCTATTTTTATTTGATTTTTGTCACAAAAACTGAATTAGCAAAAAAACATTATTTTTATTTTTTTTAATTTTTTGATATGTTTTAGAGGACATCAAATGCCAACTTTTCAGAAATTTCCAGGTTGTGCAAAAAATCTTTGAGCGAGTTATGAATTTTTGAATCAATACTGTTTTTTTTTCAAAAAATCGGAAAATTGGTCGCTAATTTTTTTAAATTTTTAAACCAAGTCTAACATTTTAAAAGGGCGTATTATTGAATTTTTGGCCCTTTTGAAATGTTAGTCGTGGTTTAAAAAATTGAAAATATTTTTTTCGAAAAGATCGGAAAATTTCACTAATGTTTCATATTTTATTTGAAAATCGGACCATTAGTTGCTGAGATATCGACATTAGAAAACATCAATTTTTCTGTTTTTAAACCTTTGCATGGCAATATCTCAGCAACTAAGGGTCGTATCAACAAAGTTCAAAAGTGCAAAATATAGAGAATTTTCTCAGCTTTTCAAAAAGTGGGCAAACATGTGCACTAATTTTAAAAAATTAAAAAGTCGACTATTTTCAAAAAAGTCACCTAGAAAAGTATTTAACATGAAAACGGTGCACTTTATCAAAATTTCACTAGAGTACTTTTTGATTGCAAATTTGATTTTACATCGAAAAATTAAGTTGAAAAATTTTTGCGACCAATTTTTCGATTTAAAAAAAAAATCAATATTGATTCAAAAAATCATAACTCACTCAAATATTTTTTGCACAACCTGGAAATTTCTGAAAAGTTGGCATTTGATGTCCTCTAAAACATATCAAAAAATAGAATAAATTAAAAATAGTGTTTTTTTTGCAAATCAAGTTTTAGTGACAAAAAGTTAATTAAAAATCATCAAATGTTTTTTTACCGTGTATCATTTTTTTCCAGTGCAGGCCATATCCATACCTACAACTTTGCCGAAGACACCAAATCGATCAAAAAATTCCTTCAAAATATACAGATTTTTGAATTTTCATACATCATTTTTGTATGGCCAGCTGCCAAATTTGTATGGAAAATTATATGGACAAACTTATGATGCAAAATGGCTTCTTTGGGCATACCGAAGGCACCAAAAAAGGTTCAGTCGGATTAAAAAATACAAAAATTAAAATTTAAGAAAAAAGACCGATTGTGTAGAGAAATGCTCATTGTTGTATTTTTTTAAGAAGCAAAATTAAAAAAATCGGGCTTCGTCATGCACACGGGATATGTATTGAGAGTCTTTTATCTCAAATTTCAGCAAATTTGATCTAGGGGAAATATACCCTTTCTAATCAAACACCTATTTTCGTTATATAAAGAGTTTGATGCTCGATTAAAGCTCCAAAAATATTTTTTAGGCTATAACTTGCCAGCAACAGCACCGCTTCGAGTAAGCACGCAAATGTATGCCACTTACTGGCCAAAAAGATCAAATTTAATGCACTTTTGATCATAATTTCTATTTTGCGAGACCATTTCTCATCATTTTGGTGGCACACACATCCACACGCAAGATCCTAGGTTAACTGCTTAACGAATGTCGTCATATCTTATATCTTTTCACTTGCGCTAGCGTTTTCAAAGCGCTTGAGATATAAAATTGCTTCCAACTACCGGCAACATGTTCTTTTGCCCATTAGTTAGTCACTCACTTGAAAAATAATCCCGAAAAATGTAAATAGGGGAAAGTGGGGCAAGTGTAACAAGCTAAGGAAATGCTCGTTATAACCCATTTAAAAGTTAAAAAATCTGTCGGATTTTATTATAATCATCTTATTCTAGGTCTTGACTAAGACTTTGTTTAAACAAGTTTTTAAAAAATCCTGTTTTTTAATATGAAAAATTGATTTTAAAATTTTTGATTTTGCGTACGTTCTACTCAACTATTGGGGCAAGACGAGCAACCCGTTGGGGCAAGAAGAACAATGCATGAAAAAATATGGTAATTTGCTAACAATTGAACTGTTATCACTTAGATACATCAGATTAGAATGTATTTGAATGGTTTCTTCCATTTTTAGATTAAATAATAATATTTTACTAAAAATTTTATCGTTTTTACGAAAAAAAATACTACTTCGATGATAAATAGTAAATTTTCATAATATCACTATACTTTGTATGTACAATTTTTTAACGATTGTTTATCAGTTTTTAAGTACTTTCATGTATTTATTTCCCAATAAAATATGTTGTTGCAGCAATTCGTATTTTTTCCATACTAAAAATCCATATGGTACACTTGCCCCACCTGAACAAGATTTTTAAAAGCTCTCAACAAAAATAACCAAAAGTTAAATCATACTTTGTAATAGGTGCATGTCATTTGTAGGGACACTACTGATCTAGGAAAAATAGCATTTTGATAAAATGAGCCTTAAAACGAACCCTAAGCCTTATTTTGTACTTTCCAAATATTATAAGAAAACAAAGGTTTCGAAAAAAAATTCATTAAATCTTATGCCCCGTGGCGTTTACGTCATTTTGGCGGTTATGTGGTAGTAGAATCAGCTAATTGCATTGCTAGCAACAATTCCTCATACTGGAAATAATCAAAATTGTAAAAATTACGGCCGTAGGAGCGATTGTTCCTCTTGCCCCATATGGTCGTCTTGCCCCACCTTCCCCTAATTAGCAAGCACCATCAAAAAACAAACGCGCCAAGTCGTTTGACGTTTCAATTTTGAATACCCATTCCAATCGAAGGCTGAAGAAAACCGAGCGAGAAGTGAAGGCAAATAAAGAACAAAGGGTGGCCACCAACACTACCAACATGCTGGTGCAGCGCCTGTTGGAGTGAGCAAGTGCTGCCAGGAAACTTTCGCTATTAATGCTACTTTTGTGAGTGTTCGCTTAAAATTTCATCAATTTTGGCAACACTAAGCAGACCCAAAAGAGCGCTGGAAGAAAAAAAGAACTAAGCTGAACATAGAAAAATGGGCGTGGCCCAATGCACTCGACTGATTAGAATGCATTTTTGAAATATTTTTTTTAAATGCTTGTAAAAGGAATAGCAAAACTTTTCATAAAAATGAAAATGAACAGAAATGTTCACAAAAAGTTGCTCTACTCGTTGGTGTACTTGGTTTTAGTGAATTTCAAGGAACAATCCAGATTATCCAGCATCATTCAAACACGACCGCTTATTAGGCTTAACCCTCTAACGCCCAGAGCTGTTTGCTTATCGTAAAAATAGTAAATGGCTTAATTTTGGTACAATAATGCAGGAAATACTTTACTTTGATGCACAAACATCGAATTGGGGCAAAAAAGTAGAATTTGAAGTGGTGCACCAGAGCACCATCAGGAAGATGAGCAACTTTTTTTTAAACCACAACATCTCGTTTTCTACAAATCTATTGGTTCATTTGTTTGAAAACGCTTCGAAATGTGTTAAAAACTACTTATTCTTTGCTGTAAGACCATATTTCTGAAGTATTAACTACAAATTCATAAATCTCTGCATTTTCAGGTTTCTTTGATTGGCTCATTCAAAACTCACAAACAACCATTTTCATAAAAAATGTAGAAAATAATAAAACTATCGATCTAATAACAATGTTTCGTCTTGTTTATGAATAGTCAAAACGTTTAAAAACTTTTGTTTTGATAAAAATAAGCTTTTTCTGTAATTTAGAAAAAAGTGCTCCTGAATATTTTAGTTGCTCATATGCCTAGGTGGTGCTCTGGTGCACCAAATGAAAAAGGTTGAAAAACACTTAAAACCGGTCCAAACTCACAATGTTATTCACAGGGGTTCTTGTCCAAGGTTCAAATGATAGCAAAACATTTTCTGTTTCATAAAATTTTGTGTTTGGTAATTTTTACGGGCTTTCGAAAACAGGTCTTATTTATTTCCCTAAAATTTGCCCATTTTTGTTTACATTTCACACTGTAACTTTGCTTATGCTTAACCAAATTTGATGAAATTTGGGGAGATGTTAGTATACATTCTACATGAACATCTGCAACTTAAAGCAACATTAAAAGTTGTGTCAGTTCCGAGATATTTGAGTTCAAAGTTTTGGTGCTCTGGAGTAACCATGGGCGGGAGAGGGTTAAAATGGGCATATTTCCCCTATCCCATCTATCGGTAATTCGGGAAAACGCTCACAGAGTTTGACAGTTCGCTTCAAGCATAGCAATTTTGATATTAAATCGTCTCTTTTCTCAGTGTAGTAATGAACTATCTTGTATGTAACTCCTTAATATAAACCCGTCACCGGGCTATCCGAGCTACGATGCTATGGGAAGGGCTTTCTGGTAAACACACAAAAACACTAACGCACAGTTATTTCACCACTTAATATACTTTCACCACGTTTGCCTCGATTACCAAAACCGTCAGCGTGCCTTCTGATCAACGATGATATCGGAAGGACTTCTTTGAATACACACAATTTCGGTCATTGACCGTGCGACACCACGTCACTTCTTAAAAGAGCAGGCACGCAATGCGATTTTTTTTATTTTACATGAAAATTTTGTTGTAAGAGGATGATTCATGTGTTTGTGTAACTTATTAAAATAATGCATTTTTGCCTAAAACGCGCTCAAACTAAAGAACGCATCAACATCTCTAAACACGTGACCTAGCCGGTTATTTACTTAGTTCGAGGCCCCTTCCTCCAGAGTCTCCGTTCAGGAAACGGCTGACCAATGTATAGAGGTGTTGTATCGCTTTCAGAACCCATTCAAGAGACTCTTTTAAATTGACAAAACACATGTGCAGCGTGCAAAGTGTGGGGTATTAGGTACATACAAACCAGATATCCACCCAATAGTGAACCCAGAACGGCACGTGCGTCAACAACGCCCCATTTGTTGATATAACTTATTTACTGTTTGGCTTGAAAAAACAACCAAGGCGCTGTACTACTTTCCAAAAATCAAACTCTAAATTGCAATCAAATGAAACCTTGAATCAAGTTCATCACCGGCCCAATTGAATGCCAACTCAAAGTCAAAGTTCAAACCAGTTAGCCGAAACTCAATTAATTAATATCCAATAAAGGCGGAACCCGCCCGACGAACCTTCAAACGACGACAACACCGACTGCACTCTCTACTAAGATGTGATGAGCTCGGCCAGTTCGCCCGCGATGATCTGGGTCAATTTAATTCAGATCGACGATCAGACGGTCGTCCGTCAGCAACGCGGGCTCTTCGTCTAACACTATTACAGAGCGCAGTATGGAAATCATGGTGATGAGACTGACCGGTTCGCGGCTTTATAGTGCGTTGATGGTATTGGTAGTAGGTAGTTTGAGCTAAATATAAAAACCTTGTTTGTTTGTTGTGGTTGTTGCCGTTGTAAATCAGCGCATTGTTGTCGATCTAGCGCGTGTGTGCTAATTCAATTGTGACCAAAATGCCAATCAGTTGGTGTTTGATGTTGAGGCTGGCTCTAGCAGCGAGTTTCAGGCGTAAAGGTCAACGAAGCTGGTGGTATGCTTAACCAGTTGAGTGTAACAGGTTTTCAGTTTAAAAAAAAGTTAAGTTTTATCGTCAGATTAAGATACTGTTCCGTCCAAATTTATGTATGATGATTAAAAGTTTGTACTTTGGGTAGTAAGAAGAGTTGATACTTTAAAATGGTATTCCATTGAAGCTGTTTTAAAGCTAAACTGAACTGAAGAAGGGACAGGAAACGCTCTCATGCATATCCGCAACGAGACGGATGGCCGGCGACGACAAAGCAGACAGACAGTCAGACGGAAAGACAACCATCAAGAATCCGTTGCGGTGTCAGTCGTTCGTTCCCCTGGACTGCACACACGACGCACCTGACCGTGAACGTTGACGTTGGTTGAAATGGTTTCCTTTTTTTGTTGGTATCTTTTGAAAATGCAAATTTTCGACAGAACGAAACTCGTTCAAAGAGAAAGAATGTTTAAATTAGAGAGAACCACACTCTGCCGCAGCAAACAAATCGGAAGTCCCAGCTGTAATTATTTGCATCTACCTTGTCGTCGTACAACAATCTCGTTCTGAACTGAACGTGTTGTTGTCAAACAAGATCTCCAGCAACGACAACAACAGCCAGAATCAGGTGTTTGGCACCGCCACCGACTCAAGGACTCTTCAATCAGCAGGTCGTGAATGAGTTGTTGCGAAAACAGGTTTCCTCCACTCTGGTTCATGCACGACAACAGGGAGAGATACCAAAATACAATTGACTACCGACAACATCGGTAGGCCGATGTGTGATAGTGGCTATCGCCAAGACGTAAACAGATTGTTTTGTACGGCCTCTTCGAGAAGACTGTCAACGAAGCGAAAGATATTTACAGTTTTGACGAGTGGTTGAGCTTGAAAACTTTCAACTGAAGGCAGGCATTTAGATTGTGGTAGAAACTCCCAATCTCATTTTTCAAAAGAAAACACATTTAGATAATATTTGGAGGCATTTCTACCTGTTCAGCTGGATCCTTTTAGAAGTTTCACCTTATCAGTTCTAGGAATAAATAAACAATAAGCAAACATGTTTGTTTTACCGTCAAAAGTCTAGATAATGTTCACGCATTTATCGCTATGAATCACGCTTCAGTTTACGGTGCAAAGATAACCGGATAAAAAACACCTTCAAATGATAATTTGACTATTTTATACAGTCGACTCTTCATTTCGCGATATTGAAGGGACTACCGAAGCAGGGGTAAAAACAAATGCGTGTCAAGGATTAAGCTTAGTATGCAGATCGGAGGGAACGCGGTCAAGAAATGTTGCGTGTTTTTTTTTTTTATTCATAACTTATTTTTATTAGGTCCTTTTAGGTGCTGTGACCAGGTTGGAACCGAGGATCGTTAAATAACAAATATATATAACAAAAAAAAACAACTCCTTAAACTCCATACTTGGAGAAAATGTTGCGTGTTCTTATATCTGTAAGCCCATGTATCCAATTGAAATGTGGTCAAAGACAAACTTGTGGGAAATTGGACGAGCTTTCCGGTAAAAATATTTACGAGACTGAAAAATCAAGTCTGTCATATAGAAATTGCCAAAAACCATCAAAAAACCTATTTGTTCAACATTTTTATTGTTAAAACCGCTGTAACTTCACAAGGATTGGACTTAGGACAATGCTCAATATGGAGACTATTATGTAAAATTGTCTGGAAAATCGACTCTCGTGTTCGGTTTTTGAAAATTTTGACGTTTAGAGCCCTTTTCAAAAAAACAGTTTCAGTAAATGATTTTTTGTATTTTTTTGAGGTGAGTTGCTCCATCCTGCATTTTTCGTGAGTCTTTTTGTAACATCTTAGGCTATCTTCACAAAAATTTTGAACAAAAAAATCTCGGGTTCACCTTTAAATTTGACTTTTAAACTTAAAAATAAAAAAATCTCATAAAAGTGGAGTGTTTTTTTCTTTCAGTGTATTTTTTTCGGAAAGCCAGTCAAATTTCCTACAAGTTTTTCTTTGACAACTTTTTGATACGATTCAACGGCTTCGAGATACAGGAATATTTAAATTACAAAATACAAAAATATTTAAAACACAAACGCCCTTCTCAAATGCAGGGTTGTTACGGACGGCGCGTTTCGCGCGGATAGCGCGGATCTGGCGCGGATTTGCTGGCTAACTTTGCTCAGGCGCGGATTTCGCGCGGATGGCAATTTTGATAAATATATTAAAGAGATATAGAATAAATTTCAAGTTATTAAGAAAATATTATCAGGAATTACGATAATTTGTAAGAATTACATATTTTTATTAATTGAATTTTCTTCAGAAAATGTATGTTTGTATTTTCTTAGTACGAACCGTCGAAAAATGAAGATGAAGATTATGTTGAAATTATTTTTTATATGTTTCTTGTCATTTCTTAACATCTCCGGCACTGAATATTTAATTTGTTTTGAGTTTTGAGTAATGATTTTTAACCTTATTTATTTTTAATTGTATACTGGATTTAGTAAATTTTTAATGTTGTAAATCAAATATTGCAAACTTTTCCCGAAGATATAGACATTGGAATGTGTAACAAAAACGATTATTGGTGCTTGTTCTGGTGGGCGCCAAATACACGCAGAAAAATAAGGCATATTTGAATCAACAAAACATTTTGTTGATTTGAAAATTAAGATTTTTGTTGAATCAACGCTAAACGTCAAAGCAACTTTTTCAAAACAACAAAAGATTTTTGTGGTTTGTTTCAACGAAAAATCTGCGTTGATTATATTCAACAATTTTTTTGTTGAAACAAACCTCGTACAGGCTGATTCTACCAAACATTTTTCTGCGTGTATGAGCTTGATTGGACGTAAGAGAAGCTGGCATCAACTTTCGAATTTTAGATGGAATTTAATCGGTAGAAATATTTTTTTTCTAAATTTAAACATTCTTGGCGAAAATAAAATGATCAAAACATTTCAAAATCAATGCTTCAGAAATTCAAAGAATTGAAACTTTTTTTTATTTTAATAGTTTTTAAACAAAAAATATCAAAATACACAATAGTTTTTTTTTCGAAATTTTTAAAATTGTAATTTAAAAAATCTGAAATTTCTAAATTAAAAATTTAAGAAATCTAAAATTCAAAATAACAAAAAAACTTTGGGTAGTCAAAAAATTAAGGATTGAATAAAAACAAAATTTAAAAAGTAAAAATTTCAAAACTAAAAAATATCAAATTCAAAAAAATACAGAAAACTTAAAAAATATTTCTCAAATCTCAAATAATTTTAGTATTCTTAAATTCTTAAATTCTTAAATTCATAAATTCTTAAAATCTTAAATTCTTAAATTCTTAAATTCTTAAATTCTTAAATTCTTAAATTCTTAAATTCTTAAATTCTTAAATTCTTAAATTCTTAAATTCTTAAATTCTTAAATTCTTAAATTCTTAAATTCTTAAATTCTTAAATTCTTAAATTCTTAAATTCTTAAATTCTTAAATTCTTAAATTCTTAAATTCTTAAATTCTTAAATTCTTAAATTCTTAAATTCTTAAATTCTTAAATTCTTGAATTTTTGAATTCTTAAATTCTTAAATTCTTAAATTCTTAAATTCTTAAATTCTTAAATTCTTAAATTCTTAAATTCTTAAATTCTTAAATTCTTAAATTCTTAATTTCTTAAATTCTTAAATTCTTAAATTCTTAAATTCTTAAATTCTTAAATTCTTAAATTCTTAAATTCTTAAATTCTTAAATTCTTAAATTCTTAAATTCTTAAATTCTTAAATTCTTAAATTCTTAAATTCTTAAATTCTTAAATTCTTAAATTCTTAAATTCTTAAATTCTTAAATTCTTAAATTCTTAAATTCTTAAATTCTTAAATTCTTAATTTCTTAAATTCTTAAATTCTTAAATTCTTAAATTCTTAAATTCTTAAATTCTTAAATTCTTAAATTCTTAAATTCTTAAATTCTTAAATTCTTAAATTCTTAAATTCTTAAATTCTTAAATTCTTAAATTCTTAAATTCTTAAATTCTTAAATTCTTAAATTCTTAAATTCTTAAATTCTTAAATTCTTAAATTCTTAAATTCTTAAATTCTTAAATTCTTAAATCCTTAAATTCTTAAATTCTTAAATTCTTAAATTCTTTCAATTCAATTCAATTCGGTTTTATTTGTGAATAATCAAATTACAATTTGTACATATTATGAACCTAACAGAGTTTTTGTGTTCATTTCAGCTGTGTGTTACGTCTTAATTCGGTTTAGAGCAATTATTACTGTTAATTAAATGCACAAACAAGAGTAAGAAAAAGTTTTCAAAAAACTTACGCAATTGCTAATGATAGGGGATAGGAATAGAAAAAGCTTACAACTAGATCACAGCAAAATTTAATCAATTATAGATGTGCTTGATCATCAGCTCCCCAAGGGCCAGGAATTGCTCCGCTTTGTTACGGCAGGTCCGGAACCGCGTCATCATCTCCCCCGCGAGAGCAAAGAACTCCGGCAGGGTAAAGAGATCTTCCCCGGTGACTTCTTGCTGGGCCGCATTGCCGCTACCGGCAGCGACCACGCTGGCGAACGATCGACCCCATCCAGGAGGGAACGCTGGGTTGTCCGCTGGAACTGTACGATGACCAGCAGCCGGCACGGTTACGCTCGTACTTCGCTGAGGAGGGTGGGACGCTGCTGCTTGCTTTTCCTCTTTACCTGCTCCTCGATGTAGGTTTTCCGTGCGCTGCATCCACGGTAGTTGCTGGTATGGTTACCTCCACAGTTGGCGCACTTGATGCGCGCCTTGGTTTGCTCTGCCTTGTCCCCCAAGTCCGCCTTGCACGGCAGTGCGCACGCCTCCGAGAGGTGTGTTTCACCGCACTTCACGTAGCGGGGCGGGAGGTTGCAGTTCCGCGAGCCGTGGCCAAATTTCTGGCAACGGTGGCATTGCGCTGCGTCCGTCGGGTTCTTTGAGTAAAACCGCCAGTTTACCCAAAAACCGTCCAACGCCTTAGTTTTCCGCAGGTCTTGAATTTTGACGGTGCCGCGGTCGAAGTACAACAGGTACAGTGTGTGTGTACCTGTGACCGTTGTCTTCCGCGAGAGGACTTTTATGTCACGCGGCGTAATTCCAGCACCCGAGAGGTCCTTCTTTAGGTCGGAGATCGGGCGGTCTTGGTACCCTGCAAGACGACCTTCACGGCAGTCTTCTGCACGGGATCGAATGTGTAGAACTTGAAGTTTTTATTCTTCAATTTCTCCACAACCAGGTCGAAGTTCTTGCTGTCAAATGTGTAGACTTGCACTGACGACTTACCGATTTTCAGACAATATCCGAGGCCTTCCAGCAACTCGTCAATATCGTCCGTCAACGTGTCCAAAACATAGATTGGAGGTGGTCTACGTTCCTTTGGAGAATTATTCGTTTTTGACGTCAACACTTTCTTCCGTGCACGTTCATCGTATTCGTCGTCGTCGGTAGTGCTGCTACCGTCGGTGTTGTTGTTGTTTTCTTCGTCGTCGCTCAGCATCTGGAACTCGTTCCTGATGGGAATGTTGGCGGATGTCGACGTGTTGGTCGTGGCACCGGAAGTACCGGAACGGGTTCGCACTGGTGATCTTGGGACATATCCGGGATGTAGTAACTTTTTGTCGATGCCTTCTGCGCTCACGCTCCCTGCGCGATGGCGGTCGACACGGCGTTGGCTTGTTTACCTTTTTGCACACGGCCGGTAGACGAACTTCGCGGGTTTTCGAGGCCGCACTCGAACTGCCACGGCCACGGCCGGCCTTCGGCATGCTGCAGGAGCAAACTCGCGGGTAATCACGGTAGACTACGGCGGAAAATTTCGAAAAAACTATAGAGCACTGAGCACTTGACTGCTGCTTGCTCTCGTGCGTACACGGAGGTGATTCTTAAATTCTTAAATTCTTAAATTCTTAAATTCTTAAATTCTTAAATTCTTAAATTCTTAAATTCTTAAATTCTTAAATTCTTAAATTCTTAAATTCTTAAATTCTTAAATTCTTAAATTCTTAAATTCTTAAATTCTTAAATTCTTAAATTCTTAAATTCTTAAATTCTTAAATTCTTAAATTCTTAAATTCTTAAATTCTTAAATTCTTAAATTCTTAAATTCTTAAATTCTTAAATTCTTAAATTCTTAATTTCTTAAATTCTTAAATTCTTAAATTCTTAAATTCTTAAATTCTTAAATTCTTAAATTCTTAAATTCTTAAATTCTTAAATTCTTAAATTCTTAAATTCTTAAATTCTTAAATTCTTAAATTCTTAAATTCTTAAATTCTTAAATTCTTAAATTCTTAAATTCTTAAATTCTTAAATTCTTAAATTCTTAAATTCTTAAATTCTTAAATTCTTAAATTCTTAAATTCTTAAATTCTTAAATTCTTAAATTCTTAAATTCTTAAATTCTTAAATTCTTAAATTCTTAAATTCTTAAATTCTTAAATTCTTAAATTCTTAAATTCTTAAATTCTTAAATTCTTAAATTCTTAAATTCTTAAATTCTTAAATTCTTAAATTCTTAAATTCTTAAATTCTTAAATTCTTAAATTCTTGAATTCTTAAATTCTTAAATTCTTAAATTCTTAAATTCTTAAATTCTTAAATTCTTAAATTCTTAAATTCTTAAATTCTTAAATTCTTAAATTCTTAAATTCTTAAATTCTTAAATTCTTAAATTCTTAAATTCTTAAATTCTTAAATTCTTAAATTCTTAAATTCTTAAATTCTTAAATTCTTAAATTCTTAAATTCTTAAATTCTTAAATTCTTAAATTCTTAAATTCTTAAATTCTTAAATTCTTAAATTCTTAAATTCTTAAATTCTTAAATTCCTAAATTCTTAAATTCTTTAATTCTTAAGAATCTTTTTTTTCATGACCCTTTCTTGGACCGTCTCTTGAGGTATTTTTTTAAAACGGGTTTATTGCTTTCATTCTGTTAAGCATAAAACGAAAATTTTTTTTTAATCAAATACTTTCTGATTTAGTTTTTCTTAATTAAAAATAAAATGTCGGTCGCGATATTTTTATATCGCGCGGATTTCGCGCGGTTTTGGTGCGGATTTTTAACAACCCTGCAAATGTTATTATCGAGTGTAACTGGCTCCATGTACACAAAAATGGCTTATATATGCCTAGGATAACATGTCTACAAAGTTTCATTGAAATCGTAGGTCGGGTATAACCGATTCCCTATTTGACATGTAATGGCTCTGTTTATTCAAAAACTTTTAACAACAATTATTATTGATAAACAAAATTAAAAAGGAATATTTAGAAATTCTTAAATTCAAAACTAGAAAAACTTAATTAACAAAATTATAAAATTATGAAATTATGAAATTATTGATCTATGAAATTATGAAATAAAAAATAAGGAAATTAGAATATAAAGAAATTAAGAAATAAAAAATAGGAAATTAGGAAGTAAGAATATTAGGAAATTAGGATATTAAGAAATTAAGAACCTAGGAAATTAGGAAACTAGGAAATTACGAAGTTAGGAAGTTGGGCAAATAGGAAATTATGAAGCTAGGAAATTAGTAAACTAGGAAATTAGGAAGTTAGTAATTTAGAAAATTAGGAAATTGGGAAACTAGGAAATTAGGAAGTTAGGAAACTAGGAAATTAGGAAGTTAGGAAATTAGGAAGTTAGGAAGTTAGAAAATCAGGAAATTATTTAAATTTTAAATTCTAAAATTTTTATATTTTTAAATTCCTAAATTTTATAGTTTTTTTTTTATTTTTGAATTTATTAATTTGTGAATTCCTGAATTCCACATTTTTAATTCTGGAATTTCGAGTTTTTTAATTTTTGAAACATTAGAGTTTTAGATTGCTAGAATTTCGGGTTTTTCCTAAATATGTATTTTCGGATTTCTATAGAGTGCATAATTGACAAAGGGAGCGCGTGGTCGTAAAAAATATTCGGATGAAAAGTGATTTTTTTGTTGTGTGTGCATTTTGTTTCGCATTATTGTCGTGTATTGTGTGCTGCGAGGAAAAAATTACCCTCTGAAAATGCAGCGTCATCAGTGCATAATTGACAAAGGGACCGCGTGGTCGTAAAAAATATTCGGAGTGAAAAGTGATTTCTTTTGTGATTTTCAAAGCCCTTCCTGTATCATCGTTGACCGGAAGGCACGGCGTCGGGTGGATTGTGTTTAAATTTTTCGAAAAAGGTTTTATTTTTTTTGCGGTGAAAAAGCCATTTTATATAATGAACGAAAGACGCACTGACAATTTGGATCGTTGAGATATTAGTGAGCAAAATAACTGTGTGTGAGTGATTTTGTGTGTTAACCAGAAAGACCTTCCCATAGCATCGTTGCTCGGAAGGCTCGCCGACGGGTCTGTTATGAAAGTCCTCCCCCATAGCGTCGTAGCTCGGAAGGCATCGAAAAGCCAATACCTTATCCTACTAACCCAAAAAAAATTAATCACGTGATGCTTGAAGGAGATGCTGTGGATTCACCGGTCTCAAGCGGTATCAACAAGTATATAGCGAAAAACTATGTGTTTGATGAGTCTGCAACTTCAACTGTCGGACTAACATTCCTCCCTTTTGTTGAACTGCAGGCTTCTTGGGAGGGCGCCGGTATTGACTAATAAAGTAGGGATCTTCAGAGGTTAAACAGTGAACGGATGGTTGGCTCCCACTGATCATTTTTGATTCATTGTTTAACTTCAGCTGATCTGTCAATAACGGAGTAGCAGCTCATTGGCAGTCAACCATGCTCAAGCTCATGCTCATGCTCAATATGTATTTTCGGATTTCTATATTTCAGATTTTTGAAACTTTTGAAATTTTGACTTGGAATTTCTGAATTTTTTCAGGTTTCGAATTTTTATTTGTTGAGCTATTGAATTTATAAATTCTTTTAATGTAAGTCTAAATTATTATTCAATTCTGCATAATTTTTATTTTGAATTTCCAAATAACAAATATGAAGCACTGGGGAAATTTCTTTCATAATTTTTTAAAATCACTGAAATGTTTGTTTTTCCATATTTTCGAATTTTGAATCATTTCAAGAATCAACAAGAATATCAGATTATTATTGATTTTTTCAGTAAGAAATTAGCTATTTGTATGATTATTGTCAAGTTTATTCTAACTCTGGTTTATTTCATTTCGGTACCGCCATGGTGGATTCATCGGACAGCGCAGTGGACTCACAATCCAAAAGTTGCTGCACAGCAAATAAAGTAGTAATCCAGCTGCGTATAAAAGGCCTTGGTGTAAAATAATGTTTGCATAATTTTAGGCGCCAGTCCGTTCTGTTGGTGCTGGGTTTGAATCCCGTCGGTTGCAGTTTTTTTTGTGTTTGCAAAAATCGTACATGCAGTGTGTAATATTAAGTGTCTTTTTTGACGAAAGTAATGTGCATGCTTTTGCATGCGATTTTACCATCGAATAAAAATGCTGTGTGGTTGGTACTAGCAATAGTTGGCGACATGTGGGCCGACAGCAATAAATACAACTTCCTTTTTTTACTCCATTTCGAGCATTTTGAGACTCGCCGGGATATTTTCAATATTGTTCTATCGAATACAAATCATACAAATCAAACGTTTGTAACTTTCAATCGCATTCAAAAAGTGAAATTGTTTTTTTTGTTTTTTTTTTTTTTTTCATAGAAACATATTCCAAAAACCACTTTTCGTTTCTGTCATGGCTTTCTACCTAAGGTACTCGCGATCGAGTGTGTAGTGGTGCGGTTGTCAAAATCGCTATCTCAGACTCTGTCACTCCGATGGAAGCTGACATTGTTTATGTTTTGGTTTTTGTGGCACGGAGTGATTCACTCACACTAATGTAAACCAAGATCGCGAGTACCTATGATATACAGCGTTGCGTTTCTGCTACTTTTTAGCTGCGTATCGCTTAAGAAAAAAAAAACATTTCGTGACCCTTTCCTTGACCGTTTCTTGGGCGTTTTTTGTATGGATTTTTGTGTTCCTTCCGATCTGCGTATCAGCTTTTAAGAAGCGATTTTTTCGTGTCATACTTATCTTTGGGTAGGTTTTTTTAAACTGAAAAAATAACAATTTTTTTTTTATTACTTATCCAACCCCTAGGGAAATTAAAATCGTTGTAAAAATTCTTGTTTGGGATAAAAAATTTTGGTGCAGTGCTTGTACTGCTTGTATTTGATTTGTTTTCAAATTAAAAATGTATCAAATAACATTGATTTAGCTAAACGCATTACTGCGGGTAAAAATATTGAATTGAAATAAAAACTAGTCTTCATATACGTCAAATGTTTCTACAAATAAATCTAGACATTTCTTTTTTATAGCACATAACAGCACGTATGAGCAGGCAAAACATGTGTCTTTGAATTAGGTCTTCTACGAGGTTTGGATCGATATCTAAGCTAATTATGGCGAGGCACGAGATTCCCCAATGAGTTCTTGCGTGTCTATGTTTAGTCGTAAACTGGATGTATGAAAAACGCAAAGTTGGGTTGAAAAATGTAGAATATTCCATATTTTTCAATTAAAAAAAAAAAGTTTTTTTTTTAAATATACTCATAATTACTTATGAGGAGAAAAAAAAACTATCGGAAGCTATTTGCATTTAATTGCCCTGTGAATTACTTTATGGCGATGTGTTGCAACCGGCTTCAATACAACAGTTGTAGATATGCCATTCACATTGTTATTCATCTCAGGGATGTTCTATACGCGGAGGTATTCTACCGGTCATAATAATTGCGGTATGACGTTTGCTGAAGCAATGATGCTATTAAAATTTGAATCTGAGAAATATCCCTATTCATCAATCTTTTTTTATTTTCTTTTCGTGATTTCTTTGCTTATTTGATGATATTTTTTGCGATTCAAACAGAAGATACATTATTGAATCAAAAGCCAGTAACAAAATTACCAGAGGCGACTCGTGCCCGAATGAAGTACCTGTTCAATGTTAAAACATTTTTTACAAGCTTTTTTTCTTTCCAATGGCTTTTATTTTTACGTTTTATTATTTTTATACTATTATAATTTTCTGTTTATGCAAAAAAATAATAAATATTATGATTAAGACTTTTTTATCTCGTTAAAATTTATTTTTAAGACTTAATCATTAGCGTGGGGAATGAGGAAAAATAGAGCAATCGCTCTGCCATCCTTATCGAAATTCAAGGGAAGTTATTGAATATTATACTGAATTTTAAAAGTATTCATCAGGATGTTCAGAAAAAAAACATATCCTTAACAAAAGAAAACTGTTTGTTGGGCTTTTTAAGCTAACTTGGTTACTATTTAAAAATTAAATTGACATTTTACTTTATACTTTTTAGAACCAGGTCGTATCGCTTTTGATCCTTTGTCAAATTTTTAGAGAATCGAATTTACTCACTTTTATGTCCTCATGGTTTTGGAATTCAATTTCCGAATAAAAAGAAGGGCTTTTGATGTTAAAAACAAAACTATATTGACATGAATCCGAGATAATTAAAATATTTGTTTTTAGCATCAGTGAAAAAATGTTTTCAGAACAAATTCATGCTACAATATATGATAATAATATATACAACTAGAGTGAACCGGGACTACAGTCTCAATAAACACAGTCGTGTTTGGAGCATTTAATGATATCAAATCTTAAACTTTTTAGGACTGCATCCGCTTTAAATAGAACCATCCGAAAAATAAAATAACGATCATGGTTGAATCTACTCAGTAGCACAGCACCTTTGATATTATGCAAAACAAGGTGCTTAAATCCCTTCCCTGATCTACTGTCATAATTCTTCTAATGTGTCCCGATTCTGGAAAAAGCACAGTACTTTTTTCTTTCAATTGTTTCAATTCAATTTATCAATCACACGATCTTAACTTAACATTACATCACTTTCCAGTAGAGCAAGAATCCACTTGTAACCAAGAAGATCGAAGAGGTTCAACGCGCGCAGTTGAACATTCCAGTTCTAAAACAAGCCATCACCAGTCTGCGCAAAACAGCTTGATGCCTAAAAGTGCGCCAAATATAGAGCAATATCTGTCGTGCTCTCGCGCTCTCTCATTTATTCATGCTCTCAACGTGCTGTCAACGCGCTGGCTTGTTTACCTTTTGCATGCAGCTCCCTGGAGAGCTGAGCGAGCTAAGTCGGCTGGGGGCTGGGGGTGGCATTTCGCTCTCTCCCAAAAATGCTGTCAGTTCACGCTCTCAGATTGAACCTGATTTACCAACACATCGATACTGCCGCTGCGTATGAATAGGAAGCTCTTTACATGTGTTGATTTTTTCTGTATGGAGATTTTTTCCCCAACGTTCAAAGGGTCGGTGTTGAACGCGACGAGCATTTGCGCGTGGCCCGCTAGGCTGGCTCGCTTTGGTATTGGTGGGTTGTAAAGAGAGGTAACGAGTAAAGGGTGGCGGGCCAAAGCTTTTTCGGTGCATGCAGCGCTGCTGAACATAGGGCGTTGATTTTATTAACGTATATTTAAACAAAAATTGTAATTGTATGTTTCTGGTTTAAAAAGCACCACGGCACATAAATAAAAAAATATCCACTTGAAATCGGCTACCTGTTCAATGAACAGGTTGAACAGGTGGACGAGTCGCCTCTGAAAATTACATTTTCTCCTGTGCACATACACACGTAATCAGATGTAATCGTGCCCACAAGTCAATTTTCCGCGCACTTTCATCGTTTGCCAGCTACATTTTTGATGGCCTTTTGCTTTTTACCTTACCTTTTTACAACATTCATTGTCTGATGAGCTACACTGTTAATATTGTTGTTGCCTTTAAATTTTCCAAATCAAACCAAAGTTCACTCCTGATGTTTCGAAATGAAGCATTTTTTTTTCAGCGTGCAAGCCATGCTCGCGCGTGTGTAACTTTTTCGCGAAATGGTCTTTTTTGGTTTCCCCCCGTCGGCGTGTTTTACAACTCGGTCGGAAAATTTCGCCGGTTTTATTTTTGTTGATGTTGTTCGGAGTGCACTTGTGTGAGTATCTGTGTGTTTACGGTGTTTCGCTTTTCACCTACCTACCTGGCATTTCCCAACTACAACCCAACAATATACCTTAACCCAAGTCTCTCCGTCACACTTGACTCCGTGAGTCGTGAAATTTGTACATTTAAATTACCTACAACACACACAATCGGCAAAACTCGTCAGTAAAAGCGGCGCAAAATTTTGAGGCCCCACGTGCTTTGTGTATTTAACACAGAAAAAAAATAATTTAAAATTGTAGAATGAATTAACAAAGTATTTTTAAGCATTAATTTTACAAGAAATTAAAAAAAAATATATTTCTAAGATTGTCAAAAATTTTTTTTACTGTGCCCACTGTCGAAATGCTTTTGTTGTATTTGTCGATTTGGCCTAAATTCTGCTTTCTTCTGCGAAAATATGCCCGTTTGTTGTGGATTTAGGCATTTTCTTTTCGTTCCTCACTTTATTTATTGCTTCCTTCTGGTTTTGACTTTTGCTGTTCGGCCTTGACACACGGTTAGAAAGTGTTTATCGCACACAGTCGGTGTTTTGCCGGCTTGTTGTTATTGTTGTTTGCGAATTTCCCAAACCAAAGTGATTTATCGGATTAGAGGCCTTCTTCACAAAGAAAACAATACATACTTGATGCAGTCGTTCGTGGCGCGGTGAACCAGGAAGTTTGCGTATTGGCTTTTTTGGGCGATGAATCAATAACGCAAATGTACATAGTTGAAATTTAATTCAATAAATGTTTAATTGTTGTACTCGCCATATAGTCTGAATACTCACGACACTTACAACAACTACACACACAAAACACACCACATCAAAACTGATCCGGGTTGTTTGGTATGTCCACGCATCCTTCCTCCCCTTTAGATTCTGTAAAATGTGATTCGTTCATAGAATCTTCTCTGCGGTAAACACAACGCTTTCATGGGACTGGCTGCGTTTGTGTTAGATTAGAGAGATTAGAGAATTCAATAAATGTTTAATTGTTGTACTCATCATAATCATAATACAATTTGCTTGATTTTATCAAGATGCAGAGTTCAAAAAAAAGTTTCAAAATTTAGGCATCTTCTAAATAGTAAAAAAGTTGTATTTTATTAGAGATTAAAAAGTTAAGGCGGGCTACTGATTCACCCACATTAAACCTGATACGGAAAAGATTTTTTAATCATGTCATTCTATTATTTGCAGTATTTCTTTCAAGATTCCTTCAACAAAATATTTAAAAATCCTGATAATTATTTAGGGGTCATCCACAAACCGGACACCTAAAAACGCAAACTGGAAGGAAACGCTATAAAATCACTCGGAAAATAAACGTATATATATATCGACTCAGAAAATGTTTATTCGCTCATTTTCAGAGTGAAATTGGTTCATATTTTTTTTAAAAGAACCTATAAGCTATTGTCATTCATATCCCAAGTAACATTTTTTCCAGGAGTTTTACAAGAGCTCTTCAAGATAGCTACAGCACAGCAGTTTGGACCGCGGTAGGATAAAACTCTCTTCAAGTACTCTTCCAAACTCCTGAAGAAGTTTTGAAGAGAATTTGATCCTACCGCGGTCCAAACTGCTATGCTGTAGCTATCTTTAAGAGCTCTTGTAGAACTCCTGGAAAAAAATGTTACTTGGGATAGGACCTTATATATAAAAAAAACTCTGGATATGTTTTAAAGTTGTTTTGAAATTATTTTTCGATTTCTTTCAAAATGCAGTACTGGCCAACATTTCAGGACATTCGACGTTTTCTTTCACCTCACTCAAAATTCAAAAAAAAATTCTTGGGGGTTCCTTGGCCAAAATAATTAAATCCTTTTTTTTGCCATTAGGGTGACCTACGCCGTGTTAGGGTGGTCCGTAAAATGGCAATTTTCGTCACTTTGCGCAAAGAACACATTTTTTTCAAAAAATAATATCTCCGCGCCATTCAATCCGATTTAAGCTGTCTTAGACGCAAAAGAAAGGTGATTAGTTTGGCTATTTGGGTAAAATAGTAAGAAGTTTCAAAAGGTCGTATGTAAACTTAAAATGCTGTTTTGAAGGTCTCGGTACCAAAGAGCCTATGTCTGAAAATATTTTTACCTGATTCCTCGGAAAATTTTACATAACATATCAATAAATGGTGAAGTTATGTTTTCAATTTTCTTAGATACTATTTAAAAAAATAAAAACGGGGGTTTTCAACGCACAACGCGGAAAAATGGGAAAAAGAGGAAAACGGAAAAAAAAATATTTTTTTTCACTAAAAATGTGAAAACTTTAAAATATCAGCGATACCCTATCAATTAGGCTTAGTGATTTTTCACGCTCGAAAATTGCAAATTTCACGGGGACCTCAATTTCAAAACACCAAATTTCACGCAAATTTCGCGGAACGTGAAAAATGTTCAAATAACTCTGAAAATCTTATGTTTAAATCACAGAAACTGCTTTTTATACTTCATTATAGGGGAAATATACCCATTTTAATCACACTAAGCCGTTCGACCAATTCTCATCACTTTTGCCGTTTTCCGCTATTAAATCAACATTTTCAGATGTATCAACAATGGAGAGTTGCTTGCTCACTTTTGTTTAAGCTATTTATTGCTTTCGAACAATCAAAAACACTTCATGAAAGCTGTAATTCATGATCAAAGTGCTGATAGGCCGATAATAGAAATAGGCTGAGAAAGGGTATAGTTCCCCTATATTATTTAAATTAACTAAAAACAATTACAATAATTTTGAACCCGACACAAAAAAAAACATCTCCTAATTTTCCAAAAAGATTCCACCTGGTTCATGGGTGGGCTCTATATAATATATATTTTGAAACAAAGTGTAGGGCATGCGTATTCTCATTTATTGAACTGTTTTTTTTAACATTCGACTAATATACCTAAAAAGTTTTCGCTGAATTGCTTCATTTTATTGAATTTTAAATCAAAGCAAAATTTAACAATCTTGTCCAGCCAAAATGGGTTGAATAATTTGTATTTAAAAAACAAAATAAAAGGTTTTCATCACTCTATTCCAAATTTAAATTTAAAAAAATTAAGCAAAATTTATACATCTGTAACGAAATCGAAATTTTTATTCAAAATGAAAACAAAAAAAAAGTAGTATTGTTTAACTTTCACGGGAATCATCCCCTAAATAATCAAATATCGTTAAAATAAAACAGGTCTCAGATAAATCTTATTTTTTTAAGTTGATTTCAAAGATAAAAAAAATACCCTTCATTTTAATTTGAATAAAACAAAGCCTGATTCTTTTATTTTCTTATGAAACTATGCCTTTAAAATAAAACAGCAGTTAAATTTTTATTACAGCAAATGAAAATATTACTTAACTTAGTTAGGTTCTAAAAAAAACTGAAAAATTTGAGGTATTCTTCAAATGGTTCATATCAAGCTTTTCAATTGTAAACTAAAAAAATTACTTAAGTAGTCTGTATGGATGAAATATTTATTATGTCGTTATTTTGAAAAAAAAAATATTTGCGAAAATTGATAAATTTCACGAATTCACGCCGTCCACAAAATCGTCAAAAATCACTAACCCTACACCCAAAGTTAAAGAACGAGAGGATAGTCCTCACGAAAAAAAAACGTGTGGAAAGCGCTATTTTGCGTGAGTATAGTCCTCTCGCGTGTTCATTCGTTCATTGGAACAGTTCATCCTATTGAGTGGCTTATATGGACAAATGACCGCCACTTAGTCACCGAACCATGGTGGCCTATACGGCAAAGGCACGGTTCAATATGCCGAAGGTCTTGGGCTCGAGTCTCGGTACCGGTACTTTTTTTTGATAGATGAACTTTTTTTGAAGATGAACCCATGAGTAAAGTACTCTCGGTATTTTCGGGATTTATCCTCTCAGTCCGCACACAGTACCATTTTACTACCGAATCGTGCTCTTTATCCTCTCGTATGCCGATGTCCAGTTCTGGGTGTATGTTTGTAATTAAACAAGGGTATTCACTCGCTTAATTCGACAGCATTTCATAAGATTAATTTTACTCTTATTTGAGTTTGATAAATCATTTTGAGAAAAATCGTTACAGTTTCACAGAAACATAAAATTTCACGGGATTTCACGCTGTCCGCGAAATCGTGAAATTTCACTAACCCTACCTACCATGTATAGGTCATCGCTGAGATTTTGAAGTTATCGCAGTTTTATTGAAAAAAGTCGATTTTTCCCCGTTTTCGTCATTTCCCCAGTTTTGCGCGTGACGCGTCGAAAAACCCAGTTTTTATTTTCAAAAAATCGTATCTCAGAGTATTGAAAACATAACTTCACCATTTTTTGATATGTTAAGTAAATTTTTTCGATTAATCTGATAAAAATATTTTCAAACATAGGCTCTTTGGTACCTTCAAATCAGCATTTTAAGTTTGCATACAACCTTTTCAAATGTTAAGCTAGATTTTTGGAACTTCTTACTTTTTTTTTCACAAATAGCCAAACTAATCACCTTTTTTGCGCCTAAGACAGCTAAATTCGGATTGAATGGCGCGGAGATATGATTTTTTGAAAAAAAAGTGTTCTTTGCGAAATGTGACGAAAATGGCCATTTTTCGGACCACCCTAACACGGCGTAGGTCACCCTAATGGCCAAACAAAAAAATACGGGTCTAATTATTTCGGCCAAGGAACCCCCAGAAAAAATTGAGCTCGATCGGAGAACTTTTTTTTCGAATCATACTGTTTTCGTGGGGAATTGCTGATATAACATAAATAATAAATTTTCTGTTGAAGCAAATTACCAAACCTTACCCCGTTCCCAAAATAAGAGTTCATTGTTTTGGGGCTATCCATAAGCCACGTGGACATTTAAGCAGGAGGGTTTTAAATGAGTGATAGAAAAAACTATCATTTAATGATTCGAAGGATATAGTGACCGTCACTATATTTCTTGAGAAAAAGAGAATGTCACTCAGGATTTTGTTATAACGAGATAGAGACCGGCGGTTCTCGGTTCTGAGAATCTCGCGCTGGAAAGAATGGCAGTGAAAATTTGGAGATGAGATCTCGGGTTCTGATAATTGTAGTCGCTGCTGAAAGTATGATTTTTTTACAACCTGGGGAGTTGGGTTGGACGATTGAAAAATTATCCACAAAGGAAGAGAAGAGGAGGGGGTCTCAGATTATAAAAAAAGTCTCCACGTGATTTATGGCTGGCCCCTTTGGCGTTGACCTAGTGTAATCACAAAATCTTTCAGGGGTACATTGACACCATTGCCAACGAACAAAGTTCATTATTTTTCTCCTAAAAAACGTACCTCGCGAAGAAAGAATCGCGCATTTTCTCGCGAAATCCCGCTTGGATCAAAACAACCCGACCCGTTGTGTTCTTTGGTTAAAGGTCGAGCCGCGCACGCGCCACCCAACTTAAATATCGTTCCCTGTGGGAGGTAAACAACAACATTCGCGAATTTCTCGATTTCTGGTTTCGGATCGCGGCGCGGCGTGGCAGTTTATATTTATAAGTGCGACATCATCGTCGTCAGCCGGCCCGACGCCAATTGCGAATCAGGGAAGAAAAACCTATATAAGACGGTGGAAAATTAGCGGAAAAATCGTATTTTCACGAGAGCAGTTCTAGTGCCAAGATCGGTTTGAAACAAGGAAAATCGTGTGCTCGAGCGCGCGTTCGGTCTCTAATTAAATGCTTATTAGCATCCCCCGAGCTGAAACTGATCTGATAGTCTCTCGACGATTTCCAGTGAAAAAATAAACTGAAAAATTCCCAAGTGTTCGCGATTCGCGGGAAACAACAGCTTGAAAACAAGCTCGGTTGAGTACAAAAGTGTAACTTCCTCTCGCATGGAATACAAACAATAGCGAAAAAAAAAGCAGAGCAAAAATGTGTGACATCTTATCGGCCATATCGTATGGTCTGTACCCGCAGCATCACCAGCACATTCAGACGCAGCATCATCATAATTATCATCCGGAACTGCTGCGACCGTTTAAAAAGTTGAAAAAGTACGTTTCAATGCAGCACAAGGTTGGTGAAGAGCTTAACTGGATAGAGTAAATTTGCACGAAGCACAATGTCTGTGTAACAAGAAATGTGGTTCCAGTCTTTAAAATTATAATTTGTTTCTTAGTTGCAACAATACAAACATACGTGGTGATTATTGCATTCGATCGTGATTTCTTGATCGCAATATTACGATCGTAATTTGTCGATAGTAGATTGAGATCATTCGATCGTAATTTCTCGATCTACTATTGACAAATTACGACTGACGATCGAGAAAATCTCGATATGTTTTTTTTTTTAAATTAATACATTCAAAAATTTAAAAAATAAAAAAAAATAAAAATTTTTCAAAATTTCAAAAATTTTTAAAAATTCAAAAATAAAAAAAAGCAAAAAAATTTAAAAAAAACTAAAAAAAACAAAAAAAAATAAAAATTTCAAAAAATTCAATTTTTTTATAAAATTCAAAAAATAAAAAAAAATAAAAATAATAAAAAAAAATAAAAATTCTCTAAAAACTAAAAAAAAAATCAATAAAATCATTTTTTTAATTTTTTTGAAATATTTAATTTTTTTTTATTTTTGAATTTTATAAAAGTTTTGAATTTTTTGAAATTTTTAATTTTTTTTTGTTTTTTTAGTTTTTTTTTAATTTTTATGTTTTTTTTTTTAATTTTTGAATTTTTTAAATTTTTTGAAATTTCTAAAAATTTTGAATTTTTTTAATCTTTTTTAATTTTTGATATTTTTAAATTTTTTGAAATTTTCGAAATTTTTGAAATTTTTAAAAATTTTAAACTTCTGGAAATTTTTAAAATTTTCAAAACATTTAAAACTTCTTAATTTAGGTATTTAAAAACGTGGGTTTTGTAGAAAACCTGGATGTATGGGTATCAAAAGATCGGAAATTTATGCCCTTTCTGATGCCACATAGGTTGACTTATGAATTGTGGACCGGTTCAGATGACGGCAGATTTTCCGACGACGTAATTCCCGGTTGGTACGAAATTCCAACGAAAAATCTATTCTATCGATACAAATACCCCCAAAACGGTGTTATACCCACTCCAAAATGTTCATTTAGCAATTCTATGGTAATATTTTGACATTTATTTGAATTAAAAGTTTGCAAAATTAAGTTTAGATAAGTTTTATATAGAATTTCCAGAGTTAGATAAACTTTTATACTAAGTAGTTAGTAAACTTTATATTCAATCCAAATTATTTTTTTAATCAGTCAAGGATGCCTATTTGGAGTTAGGAGACTGGATTTATGGTGATTTGTCAACAAATAACATTATTTATGTTAATTTTTCGAATGGTGTACACACTTTTTTTGCACCTTTTTTTATTTTCGTAATAGTATTTATAGAAATCATTTTTTCATGAGCTTATTGTAGCAAAATGTTTGGCATGAGTTTCTGAACAAAACGTAGTACTAGGTTCCTGTCAAACTTTATTTTTTTTACATGTTTCACCACGAAATGTGCATTGTGCCCAAGGGGTGTTAATACTTTTTTTACATACTGTAAGAACAATCTCAAGCATTTTTCAAATTGGTGTTTTGTAAGAAGATCGAATACCGAAGGGCTTTGTTTACCACTGGTTTGTTCATCCTTTTGAAAACTAATCCGAGATATTTGTAATGACCAAGGTAACTTGGCTAGTTACCTAAAGAAGGTTTTAGACTATGACAAACAAACAAACAAACTCGCACTTTTTCACAGTTTGCCTGCTTTTTTTTGTTTTCGTGCATTTGTTAGCGGAAACCAGAGGCGACGCGTGGCCAAAATGTTTACCTGTTCAAACAATCTTTTCAGTAATTTTCAAGTTTTTTTAGCTCAATTATATTTAAAAAATATCTTTTATACATGATAAAGAGAAATTAGATGATGTTAGCAATATTGTTGTGAGAATTATTGATCACATGATTTTTATTGAAATAGTAACTTTTTCAAATTACAGCAATGATCATCCTTTAAGAAGTGTAAAATTGAAATGTTTTTTACATTGTAGTTTTCTATAATTAGCTTGTTTTGTAAATGAATAAAAAACTAAATCAAAACTCAAAAATGAGGCGTAATCCAACCACAAGTTTTTCCCTGGAGTTTTCTTTAGAATGACTTCTCTTATGTTCCATTGGATTAGATTAGAGCAAAAATTGTTAATTATTTTCAAATCTCACTAAGCAAACCTTCCGGATGTTGACCATTCTAATCCTGAAATCACGTGCTCTAGTTTCCTGACCAAAACAATTAGGCCATAAAAAATTTATTTTACGTTTCTCTTCAAAATTTCCCTAAAAAACTAGAAGAGAAAAAATTAATATCGATGATAATAAAAATTTTCATTTAACAAAAACTCGTGCAATCGATTGGACGTTTAACCTTATTTTTTGCATTGATTTTCAAAATCTGCTTTTTAAGCATATAACAAATTTTGAATTGATAGCCACAAATATAAAATAATTGCCATAATTAAGTATAAAAAGTCTGAGATTTTTTGTTTTTTTTACTGCGTCTCATATCTCAATATAAATCCATAAAATAAAATAAAAAACATCACTTTATAAGCTTTGTTTTTATTTTTGTTTTTTTTACAAATAACTTTTGAAGTAAATTATCGTATGCTTGGTAGGTTAAAGATTTCGTTCTATTTTCTTCCAAATTATTTTGCAAATCTGTCGATATGAACATGCTTGCTCACTTTTGACAGAGCTATTTATTACTTTATTTCAGTTAAAAACGCTTTTTTGAAGCAACATTTTTAAAAAGTTTTACTAAAATATTTGAGCAAGCACGCCAAATCGTCTTGGAATCATGGAACAGCCAAGCGCATTCGTGTCCATAGAGCTCTCAATGAAAATCTAACGCGCACTGAAAATCCTCCCAAGCAGCCACCAACCTGTTCGGATTTCTCCATGCACGAGTTCCCATACAACGCATCCAAAAATACACAGAAAGCCGCCCCAATATGTACACGCTGGACGGTATGAATGTGGTAGTTCAGGGTGTGCATGAAAGCTTTTGCACAGTCGACATAAAAGCGCGCGAGCCGAGACGCGAGCAGGGAGAGAGCAAAGTTCAAAGAGAGAGAGAAAAACTCCAGATTTTGCTCTCTCCCTGCTCGCGTCTCGGCTCGCGCGCTTTTATGTCGACTGTGCAAAAGCTTTCATGCACACCCTGAACTACCACATTCATACCGTCCAGCGTGTACATATAGGGGCGGCTTTCTGTGTATTTTTGGATGCGTTGTATGGGAACTCGTGCATGGAGAAATCCGAACAGGTTGGTGGCTGCTTGGGAGGATTTTCAGTGCGCGTTAGATTTTCATTGAGAGCTCTATGGATTCGAATGCGCTTGACTGTTTCATGATTCTAAGAAGAGTTGGCATGTTCGTTCAATTATTTTGATGAACATATTTTAATTCTTTCTTCATAAAGAAATCAAAATGATCCACCTGTCCTATGAACAGGTTGAACAGGTGGACGCGACGCCTCTGGCGGAAACGTCAGCCTGCAAAAATTATGCTTTGAGAGTTTGCCGCAAACAAGCGCGAGTTTGTTCGTTTGTTTGCCATAGTCTAATACCTCCTAAACACTTTTTCTTATCAACCAATCTAATCAGTCTTTCGAAATATTCTGAAGAATGCTTTGTTGCATGGAGAGGTTCTGCCATTGCACAAATTAATCCATTGGTGATGGTCTGATCCACCGGAGACTCCGGGAGAGAATCCGTTTGGATTTGACCATTTCTAAATCACTCGAAAAAATAAGTTTTTAATTCGACCTCCTAACTAAGAATCCAAATCTGAGCAAATGTCTGTGCGCGTGTGGGGATGTTGATCAAAACTATACACCCGATTTTCTTGACGTTGGCTGAACGAATTTTGTCCGGATGTGGTCTACTCGGTCCAGTTTCGGGCTCTACAGCATGGTATTGAAAATTGTAAAGTTTTATTTAGTTGTTCAAAAGTTATGATCAAAAAACTTTTTGGATTTGCAACATAACCTCAAACTGGCAATTTTTTTTTTGAAACCAGAAATTTTGTATATTTTAAGCGAAGTTTCTATATAAAGGAGAAAAAGGCACCAACCGTCTAAAGAGGGATTAATGAACGTGTTTGAATTTAGACCACTTTTTAAATGATAAGTTTCATGGGGTTGAAAGCGGGTTGAACCTATTATGCGACATAAATACCGAGCTTCTCAAATAAGAAAAAAATGTAACGCTCAAAATGTTGTGCGACGTATCACACTTCTTAATTTAGGATGGAGAGTATTTTTAAGATGTAGTTTTGCCTCGTTGACCGGTTCCCAGGTTCTCCGGTGGCCACATCCGAAGATCATATTTGGCAAATTTCTAAAAACCACTCTTGCGTCATATCAAACTTCATGTTTTTAAAAGAGGAGTGTATAACTCATGTCCCCATCCAAAATCAAGAAGTTTGATACGTCGCACGACTAGTTTTTGCTGTTTCCCACCGCTGTTCCGGATGTGGCCACCGGAGATCAGTGGAACCGGTTCCGATGGGTATTTAATATTAGTCTATGATTGTTTTGCATGACTATTTATGATCGAAGAAAGCGTATCAGTTCACAATTGGATTAATCAGATACTTGTTCCAGAAATCCGGATCTTCCGGTGGCCTGTACTCCGACCACCGGTCTGTGCAGTGCGATTTTTCACCGGATTATTATTCCTGGCGCAAAAACGAAGCTTTTAGTGTATAGCAGTCGATGGTTTGCGCGAAATCATGTTGCGGTAATTTTTAGGCCCTTTTTCCCACTGTGCAGCGCGGCCAGGCCTACTACATAAAGTTTACAGCTGAGACGATTTGTGAATTTGAATGGGAGTTAAAATGTTAAAATGATTATTTTGCAATTTTATGTTTTGAAACGGTGTTTTCCGAAATTACCGAATTACCAAATTTTATATTTTTAAATTGAAAATATTCATTGAAACTTTAAAACTATTTGACACATTAACCGTTATCAGTTTTTCAGCCGGTTTGACTAGACGACGACGACGCCGACACCATCTGTGAGTGTGCTCCTGCTCCAGAACATTAGAATGGGGCGGCAATTTTGACGCCGCACAGAACGTCGTCGTCGTCGTCGTCGCCGTTGTTGTTATCAAGAATTGAATTTCCTCCCCCGCTCGCTCGCCTTTCCCCCTCTGGGACTCCCTTGTTTCGCACAGATAAACTGCGACTTTCATTCAACCAACCAGCTAGTAGCAGCGTGTCATCGTGCAATCAGTTTAGAGTTTGCATTTGAAGTGGAAAGAGTTCTCCCCTTAATGGGCTCCGTTTAATTGAACAAAGCGTTTCTTGGCTGCTTATTACCACCGCAAGGTTTGTAACGCGAAGAACGAGCTCCGCTTGTCGAAATCACACAAATTATGTAAAGAAAAAAAAAATGCTGTGTACCGTTGGTTCGTTCGCTCAACCCAAAGTGCGTACCGAATTATGACACCAACACGCGGTGACTCACGCTTCTCAACGGTTTCTCTCTACCCGGTCGAGCTGTTTCTTTTTTTGTTGTCTGCGTCGCTCACACTCTCTCTAATTTTTTGATTGGATTTCCTTGAACTTGTGGTTAATTGTTGTCGTTTTTTTTTTTAATTTGCAGAAATATGACGATTCCGTCACGGCCAGCACCGCCACCGCCGCAGGCATCGTCCAACAGGGCCGCCAACCGGTACAGTCCGGCCACCAACTGGGATGACACGCCGTTTGGCAGCTCGGCGGTGGCTCCCCAGGCAAAGAAGGCACCTCCGCCAAGGCCACCCCCGCCCAAGGTCGTCCCCGCGCTGAAAAAGCCCGGCCAGGCCCAGTCCATCAACATCCTGTCGAATCTGTTCGGCCAGAAGCGCGGAGGCTCGGCCAACAAACCGCCCGTGTCCCAGAAGCCGGTCCTGATGAAGCTTCCGCCGCCACCCAAGTTGCCACCACCAAACGGCTACGGCTCACTTGCGACCACGACCACGTCGACGGCCAACTCCGAGCTGATCAGCTTCGACTCGCCGCCCAGTTCGCCCACGTTCACGCAAAAATCCTGCAGCGACTGCATCAGCGTGGACAGCTTCAGCTCCGACTCCAACTACTCGTCCCCGAACAACGGCAACATGTCCCAGGCCGAAAGTGGCTTCGAGGATGACTTTGTCGTCACGGAGCACGGCCGTCGCTCGAAAGTCACAACCCCATCGTCGACCACCATCTCAACCTCGTCATCCTCCCGAGACCTGTGGGACCTTTCCGACCCGTTCGGAATGCCTGGAACCACCAACAGCAACGCGCACTACGCACCGGTCGGCTCCGCCACGATACGAGTCCCCACGGTGAACAGCAAGCTGTACGAAACCGAGTTTGTCGATCCGCTGTGCAACGGCAAAACGGTCGCACCCAAAGTACAAACCATCGCCAAGCCCACCATCATCAAGACCGTGGCCACCAGCAGCCAAAAGTCCACCCCGGTCCACCACCATCTGGAGCTGAAGCCCAAACCGGTGCTAACGCCGCCCGTTTGGTCGATCAAACCAGCGGCACCACCACCCACCAACCCACCACCTTCGACCTTCGACGACGAGGAATCGTCCTCGCTGGACTCGCTGCCGTCGCTGCCGATGCCAAACATTCCGCCCCCGCCGCCACCGGTCGTCGTCGAGGAAGATGTGGCTGTGGTTGGATCGGTGCCAGAACCGGTGGTGGTGGAGGAGCACCAGGAAGCGTACGGTGTGGCGATGTACGACTTTAACGGCGAGACGGACGAGGATCTCAGCTTTAGGGTGAGTATTTACGAAATGGAAAGTTTATTTTGTGGCGCCATATTTTGCCATGAAGGGGAGCATTGTACGATAGTTTACTTTTGTTCGAGGCGTGTGCCAGAGCGGATCTTAGAGACCAGCTGTCAGCGAACGTTGTAAAATAAAAATAAAACGATTTAGAAATAATATTAAAACAAAAAATAAGCACATTAAAAAATCGAGTACGAAATTCAAGTCATCAAAATCTACAGACAAACTGTTATAATTTATATATACACTGTAATTTTTTATAATTTAAATTCGAGGCATTTTGGAGGCATTTTTTTCCTTTTCTCAATTGGCTAAAACTATGTGTATTTTATTCAAATCCAATAACAGGTGACCGGCTGCGAAATTATGGAAAGTTTAGTTTCAATCGCTAAGCTGAAATAGCTTGTCTTAGTCCCGAGTAGTAAGTGGTGTTAGTCATCAGCCTGAAAAAAAAGAAATATAGAGATTCAGCCCTCTGCTAAGTTGATTCGATTTTTATCAATGGAATACATCAAAATAGTTATAATTCATTTGAATGTGCTGTAAATTTTTGGAAGAAGTTATGTTTTGTGATGGCGATTGGCCAAATTTCTGGACTGTATTTGTAATTTTTTCCACAGCTAAGTTCGGAGCTTAGAAAGGGGAAAAAATAAAAAAAATGATTTGAATATAAAAAACGTTACTTAATCCACCTTTAGGTGGTTGGTGCCTTCCTCGCATATTTTTATCAGAATATCTGAGTTCCGGCCTCAAGAAAAGTTCATTAAAAACACTAAAGTACTTATAACTTTTGATAGGGTTGTCAGATCTTCAATCTTTTGGGCTTGTTGGAAGGGTCTTTTGATTACCTTTCCAACGATGGATCGCATGAAAGATCCGGACAATTTTTTCATCAAAATATTTGAGATCCTTCTCAAAAAAGTGTATGAATAACACTTAAGGGGGTTGTCAGATCTCCAATCTTTTGAACGCGTTGGAAAGGTCTTTCAAATACCTTTCTAACAATATATAGCATATTGGGTTTTCTTACAAAAACTAACTTAATCCACCTATGTGGTTGTTGCCTTCCTCACTTTTTACCAACATTTGGTGATATGATGGGTTTGGACACAAATTCTATCTTTTTCTATATATATACAAAATTTCAACGGTTTTGTTCGAACGCGAATCAATTCAACACGGAACGTCCGATCGAGGTGCTCTTTGTTGCGTTGGGTTCGTATGGTAAGTTCGTGAGTCCAAGGAAGGTTGCGCCAAAAAGTTACATCTTTGGCCACTCTGGCACTGATTCCGGAAAATTTGCAGATTGTATGGGAGAGATTAAAATCAAGTTTTGATCACAGGAGGCTGAATAAGCAAAAAAATCAAAAACGTCAACAAACGAAAAAAGGCAGAACGAAGTTTGTCAGATATGCCTTGTTTCTCAATAAAGAAATACACAAATGTCACTTAAGCGGTCATAACTTGAGACTGAGCGTTGTCAGATCTTCAACTCATTGGAAAGGTCTTTTGATGACCTATCCAACGATGGGTTGGATAATGGATCCGGATATAGTTTACATACATTTAAGTGAGATCCGACATAAAAAAAGTACATAAATATCACTTAAGTGGTCATAACTTGAGACAGGGTTGCCAGATCTTCAATGTTTTGGACTCATTGGAAAGGTTTTTCGATTACCTATCCACTGATGGGTTGGATAATGGATCCGGATATAGTTTACATACATTTAAGTGAGATCCGGCTTCAAAAAAAGAACATAAATATCACTTAAATGGTCATAACTTGAGACAGGGGCCAGATCTTCAATGTTATGGACTCAGTGGAAAGGTCTTTTGATAACCTATCCAACGATGGGTCGGGTGATGGGTCTGGACATAGTTTACATGCATTTATGTGAGATCCGATTCGAAACTCTGACACTTTTTTATACGTAACTTTTGAACTACTCATCGGATCTTCAAACAATTCAATAGTGCAGTATGGGGCACCAAACCGGATCGAATGCAACTTATTTGACTCAAATCGGATTAGCCAGTGCCGAGAAAACTTGGCAAGAATTTTGAGCACCAAGGGGAATACGCACACACATACACACACACACACACACAGACATTTGTTCAGTTTTCGATTCTGAGTCGATAGGTATACATGAATATAGGTCTACGAGCTGTTTTTCAAAAGTTCATTTTTCGAGCAGGATTATAGCCTTACCTCAGTGAGGAAGGCAAAACCACCCTTTTTTACAATATTTCAAACTCTAGCCAAGTCGTTTTTTTAGCATAACTTTGGGAGTACTTTTCTAAACTTCATAATATTAACTAGGGTCTTGTGGGACCTCAAGACGAATCGAATGTGACTAAAACGGTCCAAATCGGTTCAGCCAGTCCGGAGATAATCGTGTGCATATTTTTCGGTGCACGGACTCACATCCAGACACACGCGCAGACATTTGTTCAGAATTTGATTCTGAGTCGATAGGTATACGTGAAGGTGGGTCTACGAGGTCAAATAAAGAAGTTCATTTTTCGAGTGATTTTATAGCCTTTCCTTATTGAGGTTAGGAAGGCAAAAACAAAAGTCCTAAACTTAAAAAAAATAAAACTCAATAATACAAAAATCTTACTTAAGGATGTATTAGACTACGGCAAACAAAAAAAAAAAACTCGCACATTTTGACAGTTTGTCAGTTTGGCTGCGTTGTTTGTTCGCCAACAATTGTTTGCAGAAACGTCAGCTTGCATACATTTTGTCTTGTTTGCGAGTTTGGTACACTGCCAAACGCGAAAAAGTGCGAGTTTGTTTGTTTTTTTTATCGTAGTCTAATACCTAATACCTTTACTTAATCCGTAAATACTTTAATTAAAAATTGTGTAGATTGTGAAATTATTAAATTATTAAATTATTAAATTATTAAATTATTATATTGAATTATTAAATTATTAAATTATTAAATTATTAAATTATTAAATTATTAAATTATTAAATTATTAAATTATTAAATTATTAAATTGTTAAATTATTAAATTATTAAATTATTAAATTATTAAATTATTAAATTATTAAATTATTAAATTATTAAATTATTAAATTATTAAATTATTAAATTATTAAATTATTAAATCCCGATTAAATTTTCAAAAGGTCCTATCTGCATAGGAAACCCATGAGGGATAGGTTGTTTTGAAAATTTAATCTAGAAATTATTAAATTATTTCATTATTAAATTATTAAATTATTAAATTATTAAATTATTAAATTATTAAATCATTAAATTATTTCATTATTAAATTATTAAATTATTAAATTATTAAATTATTAAATTATTAAATTATTAAATTATTAAATTATTAAATTATTAAATTATTAAATTATTAAATTATTAAATTATTAAATTATCAAATTATTAAATTATTAAATTATTAAATTATTAAATTATTAAATTATTAAATTATTAAATCATTAAATTATTAAATTATTAAATTATTAAATTATTAAATTATTAAATTATTAAATTATTAAATTATTAAATTATTAAATTATTAAATTATTAAATCATTAAATTATTTCATTATTAAATTATTAAATTATTAAATTATTAAATTATTAAATTATTAAATTATTAAATTATTAAATTATTAAATTATTAAATTATTAAATTATTAAATTATTAAATTATTAAATTATTAAATTATTAAATTATTAAATTATTTAATTATTAAATTATCAAATTATTAAATTATTAAATTATTAAATTATTAAATTATTAAATTATTAAATTATTAAATAATTAAATTATTAAATTATTAAATTATTAAATTATTAAATTATTAAATTATTAAATTATTAAATTATTAAATTATTAAATAATTAAATTATTAAATAATTAAATTATTAAATTATTGAATTATTAAATTATTAAATTATTAAATTATACAATTATTAAATTATTGAATTATTAAATTATTAAATTATTAAATTATTAAATTATCAAATTATTAAATTATTAAATTATTATATTGAATTATTAAATTATTAAATTATTAAATTATTAAATTATTAAATTATTAAATTATTAAATTATTAAATTATTAAATTATTAAATTATTAAATTATTAAATTATTAAATTATTAAATTATTAAATTATTAAATTATTAAATTATTAAATTATTAAATTATACAATTATTAAATTATTGAATTATTAAATTATTAAATTATTAAATTATTAAATTATCAAATTATTAAATTATTAAATTATTATGTTATTAAATTATTAAATTGTTAAATTATTAAATTATTACATTATTACATTATTAAATTATTAAATTATTGAATTATTAAATTAATACATTTTTAAATTTTTAAATTTTTAAATTATTAAATTATTTAATTTTTAAATTATTTAATTATTCAATTATTAAATTATTAAATTATTAAATTATTAAATTATTAAATTATTAAATCATTAAATTATTAAATTATTAAATTATTAAATTATTAAATTATTAAATTATTAAATTATTAAAGTATTAAATCATTAAATTATTAATTTTTTAAATTTTTAGATTATTAAATAATTAAATTATTAAATTATCAAATAATTAAATTATTAAATTATTAAATTAATAAATTATTCAATTATTTAACTATTTAATAATTTAATTATTAAATTATTAAATAATTCAATTATTAATCATTTTCGTTCAGCCCAGTTAACGAGCAACATTCGGTAACTGGGTTGCGTTCTCAGCCCAGTTACCTAACCTGTACTTTAATTGGAAAATGGATTTGGCTTGGTTTAAAATTAGGGTGGTTCACGATTAGGGTTTTTAGAACAACCTATTTTTTCAGAAATATTTTTGGTATTTTTTATATCTTCTAGAAAGTTTTTGGGTTTATCGAAGCAACTCTGTCGACGTAACCATCTTTTATATGTATCTACGCCTTCTACGACCAAACTTAAGTTTTAGAAGAGATAGAAAACATTTTCGTTTTTTTTTATCTAGAAAGTCAAATGTAACTGCCAATTTCAGGTTTAAAAAATACAACTTAAATATCTCTAGAAGGCGAAGTGTATGGGACCACCCTAACGAAATTCAAAAATTTAGCCCGCCGATTCTGAGTCTGTACTCAGAATTGTGTTAAAGTTTCAAAATATTGATGTTTGGTCATATTTTGGGTTTATATGATAAATTGTGTGTTTGCCGTAGTCTAATATCTCCTTAAATATAATAATTTAATAATTTAAAAGCATATATTTGAGATTTTTCGATCTATATACAAATATTTTTACTAAGCTTGGTCATTATTTTAAAACAGGGTAAAACTATCGTTACATCCTAGTAGAACACGCTCTTCGTAAAGACTGGCCACGGTTAAAAATAATAAAAAAAAAAGTTGTTTTCCACATTTTCTTTTTATTCAAGGGATATTCTCATAATGGATTATTGTGGTGTTCTTTCTTTTTTCTTTTGAAAGCGAGCGATGCAGAATGATACAGAAATGCATTTGAATGATCCTTCTGATGGCTGCAAAAGATGGTGGATCTGGCAACCATTTTAAAAAATATGAGTACTAAAATGTTTATTATACATTCTTTTGTAACCGTTTCTCACATATTTTGATGATCACCATCTGACTTATCGTTAGATGGGTAATCGAAAAGAAAATCCAATGAGCCAGTTTTTTTTTAGGTTTTGGCAGTCTTGTTTAAAAAAAATGTAGGGGGCACCTACCACTTTAAGCTGGATTAAGTAACGTTGTTATTTATTTTTAATTATGGAAAACTGTGTCTAGTCACACATCTGAGAGACATCGGAATAAAAAAAATACTTTCCGCTTTCCTTCCAGACCAACGACAAGATCTACCTGCTGAAGCGGCTCAACGAAGAGTGGCTGCTCGGGCGGGACCGGCGAGGCTGCGAGGGCATGTTCCCGGCCAACTACATCGAGGTGAGGATAGCCCTGCCGGGAGACAACCAGCAACATCACCAGCCCAAAAGTAGCACCAGCAAATCCGTCAGTCCCGTCGCGAGTAGCTTCAACCCGCCAAAGGTGCGCGCCCTGTACACGTTCAACGCCGAAACGGCCGAGGATCTGACGATTGTGGTGAGTTTTTTTTTTGGTGACGCTAAATTGAAGCAGTAGTAACACCCTAATGATGGTTGTCTTCCCAACAGGAGAACGACTTCATCACAGTCCTTCATCAAATCAACGCGGAGTGGCTGTTTGGCGAAAGCCACGGCCAGCGGGGTCAGTTCCCGGCCAACTTTATCGAGTATGTTCCATCGAATCTACCTCTGGTGCCGCCGCCGTCTGGACACTAGGATCAAGCTTTTTTTGTGGGCAATTGTAAAATAGCCAGAGAGAGAGTAGTAGAAGTTAGGGCCAGATAGTCCTCCGCAAGCAAGCCATTTGAATGAATGAAGTGCAGAGTGTTATCCCCTTAAAATAGTGAGCATTTTGAGTTGTTTTCCCTCTTTTCTTATGAAAATTTTGTGTATATATTTCGTTACCTACAGATGATAAAGAGAAAAGAATACACATCCATGTGCAAAGTAATCCCCCTGTCCCCTCCATTTATGTCATAAATAAAACAACAATTAGTTTAGGAATGTGTCATGTCCGAGCTTGACTCGTTCGAAGACGCTTTTTTTTAAATGAGAATCCGCGCGGAAGCATTTGGGTGAGTCAGCGAGAGGAAGAGAGAGTCCATACGTGAAGCTTATACAGATTTAGGATAAGACCAAGCAACACACAACACTTTGTGATTGAAGTAAAAAGCGAAAGATAATTTATACGGTTGAATAGTGATAACGAAATGAGGAACTGCGTGCGGTGTCGCACCAGAATGTGATCAAAACTGTCCTATTTACTCGTTTTTTTTTATGATGGAATAGAAAGCTTAAACGATCTGAATCGGAGAAAAAACACTTGTTGATAAAAGATAAACTAGGAGAAACAAATAAAGAAAAGTCTTGTATTCGGCTGAAACTAATTCGTATTGGAAATATTTGGTAAGCTTAGCTCTAATTTATTTGAAACACTAAGATAGACCACACTGACTAATCGTAAGTACACACTTTTTGTAAGATTTTCTATGGAGCCTTACATAATAAAGAAATAAAAATATGTGCAACAGAAAAAAAAGAAGAAACTTATTCCCAGAGTTATGCAAAAACTTAATTTCCAACTAACTTTAATAACCAACTCATTATTTATACCCCTTCACATTCACAGGGCAAAATTGAAATTTTGCATTTATTTTCCAGGTCCGTTAGTTAGGCAATGCTCTATTTGCTCGCGAATCGGCTTTACTTTATTTTTTATTTGTTTGAAACTTTGTCTATCTGTCAAAAAAGCCTTTTTAAGCAGGCTAATAATACAAATAAGTGCATCTCCAGCGCGGGTAGCAAACATCGAAGCAAATCAAATTTGCACCCGACGTCAACCCCACCGCGGTACCTGTCACGGTAGCAAATTTACTCTCAGTTCTTCGGGATTACACTTTGCTACCCGCTATTCTGCTGGTTTGCTACTGCGGCAAATGGAATGATGCACAGAAAACTGAATCATGCACGGAAAAAAATTAAATTGTTTTTTTTATGTATAAAAAAAATGACAAAATAAAAAAAAAAAACAATAAAAAAATGAAATTAAAACAAAAATAAAAATTTAACAAAAATTAAAAAAAAAATTAACAAGATCAAAAAAAATTAAAAAATTGAAAAAAATTCAAAAAATTAAAAACAAATATGTAAAATTTAAAAAAAAAATAAAAAATAGAAAAAAAAATAAAAAAAGAATTAAAAAACCTAAAAATTAAAAAAAAATCAAAAAAATCTAAATTTAAAGAAAATTATAAACAATTTAAAAAAAAAAAACAAAAAAAATAAAAAAATTGAAAAAAATATTTTTTGCAATTCCGTCGTGAAACTACTTACTTTTCCTGTCATTCTTGAACGACGAAATAGCCTACTTTTCTGTACCAAAAATAACAGAATCAAATAGTAACCCTTTTCAAAACAAATGCTGAAAAGTTCCACTTTTTTAGCACTGAAATGGATGCTGAAAAGTTGAACTTTTCAGCACTTGTTTCGAAAAGTAACACTTTTCAATATTTTTTTTTGATTTAAACGATTTGTTGACAAAATACATGATGAAAATTTGACTTAAAATTTCAGTCAATGGGTGTTTTTTGGAGTTGCAAAAAATGTTGTATGGAACTCGTTGCAAAACTTGATTTTTTCAGCACTTTCCGTATTTATCCGACTCGGTGAACCTCGTTGGATAAATGTACGACTCGTGCTGAAAAAATCCTCTTTTTGCAACTTGTTGCATAAACTACTATAAAGCAAATCTGGAGTTTTTTTTAAAAGGTCCAATGAACCAAATTTTCAGTTTTTGCTTTTTGGGTGTTTTTTTATACCCCTGACTCAAGGCGGTTTCAAAAACACCCAAAAAGCAAAATCTGAAAATTTGGTTTATTGGACCTTTTAAAAAAAACTCCAGAAATAAAAAAAAATAAAAATAAATTGAAATAAAAAAAAAATATTTAAAAATATTTAAAAACAATTAAAAAAAATTAAAAAACAATATTTAAAATTTAAAATTCAAAAAAATTAAAAAAAATCAAAATTAAAAAAAGGAAAAAAAATAAAAAAAATCAATAAAAATAAAAATTGGAAAAATTAAAAAAAAATTAACGTTTTTATTAAAATATCTGAGATCCGGCCTTTTTTGTATTTTAGAATTTTAGAATTTTTAAATTTTTGAATATTTGAAAAAAATAAGCTATTTAAACTGATTTTGAATTTTTGTATTTTAGAATTTTTAAATTTTAAAATTTTCGAATTTTTGACTTTTTTATTTTCTAAAATTTCATTTTTTTTAATTTTTGAATTTTTAAATTTTTGTATTTTAGTATTTTAGTATTTTAGTATTTGTGTATTTTTGAATTTTGGATTTTTTGAATTTTTGAATCATCACAAGTGCAGACATATAAAAATCTCTGTATTGTTGAATTTTTGTATTTTTGTATTTTTGCAGTTGTGTATTTATGAATTTTTAAATTTTGGAATTTTAAAATTTTTTAATTTTAGAATATTAGAAATTAAAAAAAAATGAAATTTACATTTTTTTAAATTTTTGGAATTCCTGAAATTTTTTAATTTTTTGATACTTTTGAAATTTTGGTTGTATTATGATCGAATGGTCTCAATCTACTATGGACAAATTACGACTCGATCGTGAGTCGAGAAATTACGATCGAAATATTACGATTGAATGCAATAATCATCACGACTATCAAACCAAACGTTTGGTAGTAAGCACATCCGTGGAACTCTGAACAAATTTCTGCTCAAAAAGTGTGACGAGAAATCACTTCATTAGTGTTCTACGATAAATTTGTCCTGGATGATTTCTCAGCACACTACGATCTCATAAAAGAAAATGTATACCAGTTAGACTGACATTTGTGGCAACGAATCAAAACAAACAAGCTCATCTTGATTTGCACCTTTTTATCAACTAAAAATTGAGTGAAAATGTGTTTCCGTTAAACTGGCCATCACACGCAATGTTAAGCGTTTTGCGTCTTCCATAAACAACCATCCTAACAAGAGTACAGATTGAAAGTTAAAAAAAACTTGGCCTGGTGACATCAACTAAGACAACAGAAGTGATCAATTGGAGGCACATTTAAAATTGCTTCATTGAACTACTTGTTTTCAAATAACTACCGTACCTTTCAAGCGTAATGTTTATTTCAGTTCAACTTATGTCTTCTTTGTACAAGATTCATAAAAATAATGCTCGTAACAAATCCAACTATCCCCAACCACCGGAAAATAATCCATTCAGATGGCACTTCTCTGGTTCTCGATCAAGTGATGTTCACACTAAACATTTTTCATCAGATTTTTTTTTATGGAAATCCGTTTCTTTTCGGACGCAATGGAATATGAACGAAAATGGTTCCTGAAGATGGACGGAAATTTGTAAACATTAGAAAATTGTTTTTTTTTTTGCATGGCCAGCTACGATGTTGTTTTCTTTTATGTGTATAACAGTTTATGCCAGTTTCTATCAGTCAAGGGGTTCTAAAGTTGTGTTTCGAGTTATTTGCCCAGGCTGGAGAAAAAATCGTGCTGTTGATCAACCCCTCGGTTAAATCTATTATAAAATCTGTTATAAAAGTTGGAGCTCTCCACCGTTAGAGGCAGCACTGTATAAATCCCTCTTTTTGAATCTCAAGTTCTACCGATGTCCCACTTTAACTTTTGGGGGGGGAGCGGGCGATTATCGTGGGTTGCCAGTGCCAGTTCAGACCCTTCATCCAAGACGCAATCCCTAAATCCAAGACGCAATCCCTAAAAAAAAAAAAAAATTTGTGTTGCACACGCACACCACTGAACTTCTTTTTTGCCCACACGCATACACCCTCTTACGAAGCGTTACGATACCACGAACTGTCATTTTTTTTAATTTTGTCGGAACCCTCTTAGGTCGGAACGTAGGCTTCATCGTAATCTGTTCGGTTCGTACCTTTTTTTTTGCCATTTGCCAAGGATTGGACAATCCGTTGCTGTGTCCACCTGTTGCGGTGGCGCAATTGGTGGAGCGGGAAGAAACGTCCAGGAAGCGGCGGGATCACCCGCGGAGCATGATCGGAGGAATCATTCCGGAGGAAGAGGACCACACGTGGCAAACAAACCTAAGTGTCGCCCCAGATGGCGAGAACCGGCCAGTGTGACCACGATCGGATGTTTTCACGAGCAGGAGTTGGAAACTAAAAGAATATCCTCGGGGACCTTCTGGCGATGGAAGGTTCCGGCAGTTAGTGCACCAGGTTGGTTGAATGTATTATGTTTGAAATGTAAATTCTGTACGGGATTCCTTTTTAGTTGTCCACCTAGCACGGGAAAAACGGCATCGGCATCTGACAAACAACACGGTCCAAAACAAAACCATCGATATTATCAACGAGGAGGGCGGCCTCCATCGGGTCACTGGAAAAGGGGTGACGTCATCTTCCGGCAGTGCACGGCGCTGCCTTTTTCTCGCAAAAAGTCATGCCGAGGAAGCCTCGTCGTAGTGGTCGTCCTGTAGCAGAGTTGAACGTCAAGATTGCGACAAGTGCTCGGAGTTTGCTGCCCAAAACGACTTCACTGAAGAAATTCAGTTTTTCGGGACGTTCCTGGATCCAGCTATCAGAAGCGGATGTAGCATCGACCGGGGCGAACCATTTGCAGTACCTGATGTAGCTGCTCACCATCAGAGCGAAATCTGGCGCCGCAAGCTCATGAAGAAAGTCATGAAAAACGTCGTAGCCGACACAAACCAACAGCAACAGCAGCCGGCAAGTCAACAGCCGCGCATTCCGGCCCCACAAGAGCTCCAGTTCCACATCCAGAGATGAACAGTTTGTCCAGTTCGTCTGCCCCAACATCCAGCGCATTATGTCGCTGCTGAGCCAAACGGTCGCCGGAGCGAAACAATTCTATGCGCCGCCACCGCAGCAGTCTGTGGCCAACTCATTGTTCCCCGGCAGTCCAACTCGCTGCAGCAGATTCAACATCTTGCAACTTCAGGGACGCCACGCCGCCGGGGCCGGCCAAGGTCGCTTCGGCAAGAGTTTCGTCAGCGTTGATTAGCTAAAGTGCTGCACATTTGTTCCTATTTTTTCTATTTTCGAGAGAGAATTGACTTCTCGCACCCTTTTTGTTCCGCTTCATCTGCAGGAAAGTAGCTTTTCTTTAACTATTCAAAGTTCATTTTTTTTTAATTTAATTTGAATTTCACCTCAAAACAATAATTTTCGATCCATTCTTAACTCTGTTTCGTTCCCTCGCTATTTTTTACGACTTAAAGTTGCCATCATTACTAAATATTAAAAAATGCAAAAGTTCTTAGTTACAAAAAAAACTAAAATACAAAATCACAAATTACAAAATTTTAAAATAACACAATTACAAAAAAAACAAAATTATTCAAAATTGCCTAAATGCAATTTTACCTAAATTTCACTATATTCATCAAAATTTTGCTTATTTTACCAAAAATGATTTGATGTTCACAAATATTAACTATATTAATCAAAATTGAATAAAATTGAACTCAAAAAAATGTCATCCAATAATAATAAACTTACCTCGTTTTTATTTAATTTACCATAATTAATTTAATTGTGTAACTAAATTCAGCTAGTATTAATTTTTTTCTAATTTTATACTGAATTTTAACGAAAAATTACTAATTTTTAACTTGTAGTTACTAAGTTTTACAAACTTAAACTAATTTGTACTTATCTGTTAAAATTTTACAATTTTAGACTAGTTTTATTCTATTTAAACTGAATTAAACTTATTTTAAGTAAATTGAACCAAATTTTAATCAATTTTCCTAAATTTTACTTCATTTAACTAAATAAAACAAATTTTGCCATGATTAAGTAATTTAAATCAAAATTTGCTTATTTTTAAGTTCTATTCTCTTATTTTGACTTACTTTGAACTACCGTCATTAGGGGTAACATTGAGTCTGTGGGGTGAGATTGGGTCATACAAAAATGCTGAAATTTGTATGACCCAATCTCTCATCAGGGGTGACATTGGGTCTGGGGGTGAGATTGGGTCATACAAATTTCAGCATTTTGTATGACCCAATTTCACTCCCCAGACCCAATGTCACCCCTGATGACGGTAACTAATTTGAAATTTAGAAACTAATTAATACCTAATTTAAGCTTATTTAAACTAATGTTTACTTTATTTTGACTTATTGAAACTAAATTTGATTAAAGTTAACTAAATTTAACTTAATTCAACGTAATTTAACTTAATTCAACTTAATTATACTAAATTTTACTAAATTAAACTTGATACTCAATTAACGTAAATCATGTTCAATCAATTTAAATTAAGATAAATTAATTTAAATTCAGTTAAATTTTGTTAAATTTTGTTGAATTTATGTATTTTTTTAAATAGAATTATATTTAGTTAAATTAAGTTGAAATACGTTGAACAAGGTTAAATAAAGTTGAATTATGTTAAATTTAGCTAAAAATAAAGAAACATAGATAGACTTAGTTAATTGAACATTATTTAATTTCAAATAACTTTATTTAACTTGGGTTATTTAAATTAAGCTTTATTTATCTTAATTTAGCTTTATTAAACTTAAATTACCTTAATTTAGCTTAATTTATCTTTATTTAAATTAAGTTATTTCAATATTTAGCTAGAAAAGAAACTAAGATAAACGTAGTTAATTGAACATAATATAAATTCAAATAACCAAATTTAACTTAGATTTTTAAAATATAGCTTTATTTGACCTAATTTATTTTTATTTAACCTAAATTTCCCTTATTTAGCTTAATTTAGCTTTATTAAAATTAATTTAACTCAATTCTACTAAATTTAACAAAATTTAACTTAATTAATCTATTCTGAACTAAATTTTGCTTAATTTATCTTTATTCAACTTAATTTAAATAAACTTACCTAAATTAAATTTAATTTAGTTTAACTTAATTTTACTTGATTTAACTTAATTTAACTTGATTTAACTTATTTATTTTAATGTAACTTAATTTAATTTAATTCAACTTAGTTTAATTTAATTCAACTTAGTTTAACATAATTTAACTATATTTAACTTAATTTATCTCAATTGAACTGTATTTAACTAAATTTAACTTAACTGAATTTATTTTTATCGAATTTTATTTTACCTGATTCATCTTTATTGAACTTAATTTACCTTAATTTTACTTAGATTATTTGAATTTATCTTTTATATCTTAATTAAAATTAATAGTACCTAATTAACGTAATTCAACTTAATTTTACTAAATTTAACAAAATTTAGCTCTATTTCTCAAAAAATAACTAAATTCATCTAAATTCAATCAAACTTAATTTAATTTAACGTAATTCAACTTATTTTAACTTAATTTAACATAATTTTACTAAATTTAACTCAATATAACGTTAATTATATTCAATCAATTTGAATTAAGATAAATTTTGTTAAATTAAGTGAAATTTTAACTAAGTTTGATTAAATTTAGTTAACATTTAACAACATTTAACACAACATTTAACATAATTTTACAAAATTTAACCTAATTAAACATTAATTATGTTCAATCAATTTAAATTAAAATAAATTATCTTAATTTTAGTGAAATTAAGTTAAATTTAGTTAAGTTTGATTGAATTTAGTTGAATTCAGTAAAAAAAATTAAATATAATTATATTTAGTTAAATGAAGTAAAATTAAGTTGAATTACGTAGAATGAAGTTAAATAAAAATGAACTATGTAAAATTTAGCCAAAAAAAAACTTAGTTAATTGAACACAATTTAACTTCAAATAACTTAATTTAACTCAAGTTATTTAAATGAAGCTTTTTTTAACCTAACAAAAATTTTCCTTATTTAGCTAAATTTAGCTTTATTCGTCTTTATTTAAATTAATTTAACTAAATTTACTAAATTGAACAAAATGGAACTTAATAAATCTATTGTGAACTTAACTTTGCTTAATTCATCTTTAGTTTACTTAATTTAACTTAATTTAACTCAATTTATGTTTTTTTAACGTAATTTAAATAAATTTATCTTAATTTAATTTAACTTCATTTAATTTTATTTTATTTGATTTAGCTTGATTTAACTTAATTTAACTAAATTTTACTTAATTTAACTTAATTTAACTCAATTTAACTTAATTTAACTTAATTTATCTCATTTAACTAAATTCAACATAACTTTTTTTTTTCACGAATTTTTTTTTACCTGGTATATCTTTATTGAACCTAAATTACCTTAATTGAACTTAGTTTATATGAATTGATCTTTATTTATATTAATTTAAATTAATTTAACTTAATTAACGTAATTCAATTTAATTTTACTTAATTTTATTCTATTTAACAATTCAACTGAATTCAACTCAATTCAGTCAAACTTAACTGAGTTTCACTAAATTTAACTTAATTCAATTTAATTTATCTTAATTTAAATTGATTGAACATAATTTACGTTAAATTGAGTTAAATTTAGTAAAATTATGTTAAATTAAGTATAATTTAGTTGAATAACATTAAATTTAGTTATGTTTGATTAAATTTAGTTGAATATAGTTTTTCTTATTAAATAAAATTTAATTTTTGTTAAATTTAGTAAAATAAAGTTGAATTACTTTAAATTTAGCTTCAAAAAACATAGATACACTTAGTGAATTGAACAAAATTCAACTTCGAATAACTTAATTTCACTAAGATTATTTAAATTAACTAGCATTTAACATTATTTAACCTTATTTAACTTTAATTACCTAATTAATCTAAATTTATCTTTTCAACTTAATTTACCTTAATTTTACTTAATTTATATCAATTTAACTTTATTTAATTTATGTTATCTCAATTTAAATAAATTTAACTTTATTATCGTGATCTACTTTATTTTTTACTAAATTGAACTCTAATTAACAAAAAAATAACTAAATTCAATCAAACCTAACTAAATAAAACTTATTTTGACCTAATTTTATTTAAATGTATTTTAATTGAATTTAATTTTACCAAAAAACACTAAATTAAGTTAAATTCTATTAAACTTTATTAAATTTAACGTATTTCATTTAAATTTAACATAATTTATCTTAAGTTAACTTAATTTATATTATTTTTTCTTTATTAAACTTAATTTACTATAATGTAGCTTAATTTAACATAATTGAACTTTATTTAATTTAACTTAATTGATCTTAATTAATCCTAATTTATCTTTATTTAAATTTATATGACTCAATTTATCATAATTGAATTTAATTTAACTGAATTTATCTATATTTAACCGTATTTAACTTAATTAACAAACATTAAACTATTTGTTACTAAATTTGTATTAATTTAGCTGATTTTTACTAAATATTTCATAATTAAATCAAATTGACAAAATTTAACATAATTTTACTTAATTTTACTAAATTTTACTCCAATAATAATAAGTTTAGCCTAATTTAACTTTATTCAACTTTATTTAACTAAATTTAGCTAAATTCAACTGAAATTTACTCAATTTAACTTAATTTCACTAAATTCAACTGGATTTCACTACATTTAACTTAATTTACCTTAATTTTAATTAATATAATTGAATTAAATTGAATGTAACATAATTTTACAGATTTTATTAAATTTAACTAAATTCATCTACATGTCGCTAAATTTAACCATTTTCAGTTAAATTTAACTAAATTAAGTAGAATTCAGCTTTTTATTTTTCTAAATTTAAGTAAATTTTACCTAGCTAACTAACTTTAACTAAATTGAAACTAGCTGGAATTAATTTTGTTAAATTTTCACTTATTTTTACTTAATTAAACTAAATTTGCTTGTTTTAGCCTATTTTTTTTATTAATTTATTTAAATTTAACTCAATTAAACAAATTAATACTAAATTAAACTTAATTTAACGTTATTTAACTTAGTTTACTTAAATATTACTAAATTTAGCAATATTTAACATAATTTAACTTTATTATACTTTATTTAACTTGATATATCTTTATTTAACTTTACTTAACTTTATTTAACATTATTTAACTTTATTTAAGTTTATTAAAGTATATTAAACTTTATTTCACTTTATTAACCTTTATTTAACTTTATTTAACTTTATTTAACTTTATTTAACTTTATTTAACTTTATTTAACTTTAATAAACACAATTTTACCTGAATTTAACTTAGTTTATCTAAATATATCTTAATTTAACTTAACTTAACTAAATTCACTATATTAAACAATACTTAGCAAACCCAATTTAACTATAGTTTAATTTAGTTTGAAAATTAACTTAATTTATCTAAATTAAACTTAGTTTAACTAAATTTAACTAAATTTAAGAACAACTGATTCTAACTAAATTTAAAGTCAAATGATTCTAACTAAATTCAACTGAATCAAACTAAATTTAACTGAAATAAACTAAATTTAAATAAATTAAACTAATTTTACAAGGTTTAACTTGATTTAACTAAATTTTGCTGAATTTAACATGTTGTAACTAAATTTAACTTAATTTTGTTTTATTTCACTAAATTTTACCGACTTTAACTTAATTGAACTAAATTTAACAACATTTAACTAAATTCAGCCAAACTTTACTAAATTTAACTAAATTCAACTAAATTTGACTAAATTTAACTAAATTTAAATACATTTAACTAAATTTTACTATTTTTAATTATATTTAACTAAATTTTACCAAATTTAACTTTATCGAACTATATTTAGACAAATTTAACATTTTTTTTCTATATCTGTCATAGTTTAACTGAATTCAACTTAAATTAGTTTACTATAGCTGAACTTATTTAAAATTAACTAAATTTAACCAAAATTAACAAAACTTTACTAAAATCAACTAAATTGAACTAAATTTTACTAAATTTAACTTATTTAAACTTTATTTTACTGAAATTAAGTGAATTCATCTGAATTTATTTAACTTAATTTAACTTTATTTAGCTTTATTTGACTTAATTTAACTTAATTTAACATTATTTAACTTTATTTAACTTAACTTAATTTAACTTAATTTAACTTATTTTAACTTATTTTAACTTAATTTAACTTGATTTAACTTAACTTAATTTAACTTGATTTAACTTAATTTAATTTAACTTAATTTAACTTGAGTTAACTTAATTAATCTGGACTTACATTTGACTGAATTCAAATAAAATTAAGTTAATTAATATATTTTTTTATGAAATAAGTTTAATTATATTCAAATTAATTCAGTTAACTACATTTAACTTAATTTGTTTAAATTTTATTAAATTTAACTAAGTTTTATCAAATTTAACTAGATTTATCGAAATCTATTTCAATTTTACTTAATTTATTTAAATTGAACTGAAAAATACAATAAATTCCTTTCAATTCAACTAAATTTATCTAAATTTATCAAAATTAATCTTAATGTAACTAAATTTAACTATATTCAAATAAGTTCGACTAAATTTAATCAAATTTGACTTGATTTTACTTAATTCACATCAATTTAACTTAACTAAGCTAAATTTGACTGTAATATACTACATTAAACTGTTTTTAACTAAATTAAACTAAACTACCTAATTTCAACTAAATTTTAATAATTTCTACTAATTTTAAGTTATTAAAACTATTTTATCAATAGTTTTATCAATTTCAGTTATTTAAACCAATAGGACCAGTTTAAATTTATTTAAACTTATTAATTCAACTTTTATTTATATAAGCTAGTTTTAAATAGGTTTAGTGGCTTTTATTGTGATTTTAAGAATTCTTTGAATAAACATTTTAATCTGTTTTGTTTTTGTCACCCTATTTGTATTGATCACCTAACCGCTTTAAACTGAATCCGGAAATACTAAAGAAGAAGAAGCACCCCAAAATGCGCCCGTTCCGCCATCGCTTTTGCCCGTTATCGTGGTCAAAACGGGCCCAAAAGCGTGCCACAGACGGGCGTAACACAGCGGCCAAAATGCGTAACGCCCGCCTAAATGTTGCATTCTGGCACGCAATGGGCCACAACGAGGGGAAAAAGCGTGCTGAAAATCGGGCCCGCTTTCAGGCAAAACGTCCCCGCTTTTTGGCCGTTTTCCGCCCATTTTTCTATGTGGGCGCATTTTGGGGGTGCTTCTTCTTCTTTAGTATTTCCGGATTCAGTTTAAAGCGGTTAGGGTGATCAATACAAATAGGGTGACAAAAAAACAAAACAGATTAAAATGTTTATTCAAAGAATTCTTAAAATCACAATAAAAGCCACTAAACCTATTTAAAACTAGCTTATATAAATAAAAGTTGAATTAATAAGTTTAAATAAATTTAAACTGGTCCTATTGGTTTAAATAACTGAAATTGATAAAACTATTGATAAAATAGTTTTAATAACTTAAAATTAGTAGAAATTATTAAAATTTAGTTGAAATTAGGTAGTTTAGTTTAATTTAGTTAAAAACAGTTTAATGTAGTATATTACAGTCAAATTTAGCTTAGTTAAGTTAAATTGATGTGAATTAAGTAAAATCAAGTCAAATTTGATTAAATTTAGTCGAACTTATTTGAATATAGTTAAATTTAGTTACATTAAGATTAATTTTGATAAATTTAGATAAATTTAGTTGAATTGAAAGGAATTTATTGTATTTTTCAGTTCAATTTAAATAAATTAAGTAAAATTGAAATAGATTTCGATAAATCTAGTTAAATTTGATAAAACTTAGTTAAATTTAATAAAATTTAAACAAATTAAGTTAAATGTAGTTAACTGAATTAATTTGAATATAATTAAACTTATTTCATAAAAAAATATATTAATTAACTTAATTTTATTTGAATTCAGTCAAATGTAAGTCCAGATTAATTAAGTTAACTCAAGTTAAATTAAGTTAAATTAAATTAAGTTAAATCAAGTTAAGTTAAATCAAAGTTAAATTAAGTTAAAATAAGTTAAAATAAGTTAAATTAAGTTAAGTTAAGTTAAATAAAGTTAAATAATGTTAAATTAAGTTAAATTAAGTCAAATAAAGCTAAATAAAGTTAAATTAAGTTAAATAAATTCAGATGAATTCACTTAATTTCAGTAAAATAAAGTTTAAATAAGTTAAATTTAGTAAAATTTAGTTCAATTTAGTTGATTTTAGTAAAGTTTTGTTAATTTTGGTTAAATTTAGTTAATTTTAAATAAGTTCAGCTATAGTAAACTAATTTAAGTTGAATTCAGTTAAACTATGACAGATATAGAAAAAAAATGTTAAATTTGTCTAAATATAGTTCGATAAAGTTAAATTTGGTAAAATTTAGTTAAATATAATTAAAAATAGTAAAATTTAGTTAAATGTATTTAAATTTAGTTAAATTTAGTCAAATTTAGTTGAATTTAGTTAAATTTAGTAAAGTTTGGCTGAATTTAGTTAAATGTTGTTAAATTTAGTTCAATTAAGTTAAAGTCGGTAAAATTTAGTGAAATAAAACAAAATTAAGTTAAATTTAGTTACAACATGTTAAATTCAGCAAAATTTAGTTAAATCAAGTTAAACCTTGTAAAATTAGTTTAATTTATTTAAATTTAGTTTATTTCAGTTAAATTTAGTTTGATTCAGTTGAATTTAGTTAGAATCATTTGACTTTAAATTTAGTTAGAATCAGTTGTTCTTAAATTTAGTTAAATTTAGTTAAACTAAGTTTAATTTAGATAAATTAAGTTAATTTTCAAACTAAATTAAACTATAGTTAAATTGGGTTTGCTAAGTATTGTTTAATATAGTGAATTTAGTTAAGTTAAGTTAAATTAAGATATATTTAGATAAACTAAGTTAAATTCAGGTAAAATTGTGTTTATTAAAGTTAAATAAAGTTAAATAAAGTTAAATAAAGTTAAATAAAGTTAAATAAAGTTAAATAAAGGTTAATAAAGTGAAATAAAGTTTAATATACTTTAATAAACTTAAATAAAGTTAAATAATGTTAAATAAAGTTAAGTAAAGTTAAATAAAGATATATCAAGTTAAATAAAGTATAATAAAGTTAAATTATGTTAAATATTGCTAAATTTAGTAATATTTAAGTAAACTAAGTTAAATAACGTTAAATTAAGTTTAATTTAGTATTAATTTGTTTAATTGAGTTAAATTTAAATAAATTAATAAAAAAAATAGGCTAAAACAAGCAAATTTAGTTTAATTAAGTAAAAATAAGTGAAAATTTAACAAAATTAATTCCAGCTAGTTTCAATTTAGTTAAAGTTAGTTAGCTAGGTAAAATTTACTTAAATTTAGAAAAAATAAAAAAGCTGAATTCTACTTAATTTAGTTAAATTTAACTGAAAATGGTTAAATTTAGCGACATGTAGATGAATTTAGTTAAATTTAATAAAATCTGTAAAATTATGTTACATTCAATTTAATTCAATTATATTAATTAAAATTAAGGTAAATTAAGTTAAATGTAGTGAAATCCAGTTGAATTTAGTGAAATTAAGTTAAATTGAGTAAATTTCAGTTGAATTTAGCTAAATTTAGTTAAATAAAGTTGAATAAAGTTAAATTAGGCTAAACTTATTATTATTGGTAAAATTTAGTAAAATTAAGTAAAATTATGTTAAATTTTGTCAATTTGATTTAATTATGAAATATTTAGTAAAAATCAGCTAAATTAATACAAATTTAGTAACAAATAGTTTAATGTTTGTTAATTAAGTTAAATACGGTTAAATATAGATAAATTCAGTTAAATTAAATTCAATTATGATAAATTGAGTCATATAAATTTAAATAAAGATAAATTAGGATTAATTAAGATCAATTAAGTTAAATTAAATAAAGTTCAATTATGTTAAATTAAGCTACATTATAGTAAATTAAGTTTAATAAAGAAAAAATAATATAAATTAAGTTAACTTAAGATAAATTATGTTAAATTTAAATGAAATACGTTAAATTTAATAAAGTTTAATAGAATTTAACTTAATTTAGTGTTTTTTTGGTAAAATTAAATTCAATTAAAATACATTTAAATAAAATTAGGTCAAAATAAGTTTTATTTAGTTAGGTTTGATTGAATTTAGTTATTTTTGTTAATTAGAGTTCAATTTAGTAAAAATAAAGTAGATCACGATAATAAAGTTAAATTTATTTAAATTGAGATAACATAAATTAAATAAAGTTAAATTGATATAAATTAAGTAAAATTAAGGTAAATTAAGTTGAAAAGATAAATTTAGATTAATTAGGTAATTAAAGTTAAATAAGGTTAAATAATGTTAAATGCTAGTTAATTTAAATAATCTTAGTGAAATTAAGTTATTCGAAGTTGAATTTTGTTCAATTCACTAAGTGTATCTATGTTTTTTGAAGCTAAATTTAAAGTAATTCAACTTTATTTTACTAAATTTAACAAAAATTAAATTTTATTTAATAAGAAAAACTATATTCAACTAAATTTAATCAAACATAACTAAATTTAATGTTATTCAACTAAATTATACTTAATTTAACATAATTTTACTAAATTTAACTCAATTTAACGTAAATTATGTTCAATCAATTTAAATTAAGATAAATTAAATTGAATTAAGTTAAATTTAGTGAAACTCAGTTAAGTTTGACTGAATTGAGTTGAATTCAGTTGAATTGTTAAATAGAATAAAATTAAGTAAAATTAAATTGAATTACGTTAATTAAGTTAAATTAATTTAAATTAATATAAATAAAGATCAATTCATATAAACTAAGTTCAATTAAGGTAATTTAGGTTCAATAAAGATATACCAGGTAAAAAAATTCGTGAAAAAAAGTTATGTTGAATTTAGTTAAATGAGATAAATTAAGTTAAATTAAGTTAAATTGAGTTAAATTAAGTTAAATTAAGTAAAATTTAGTTAAATTAAGTTAAATCAAGCTAAATCAAATAAAATAAAATTAAATGAAGTTAAATTAAATTAAGATAAATTTATTTAAATTACGTTAAAAAAACATAAATTGAGTTAAATTAAGTTAAATTAAGTAAACTAAAGATGAATTAAGCAAAGTTAAGTTCACAATAGATTTATTAAGTTCCATTTTGTTCAATTTAGTAAATTTAGTTAAATTAATTTAAATAAAGACGAATAAAGCTAAATTTAGCTAAATAAGGAAAATTTTTGTTAGGTTAAAAAAAGCTTCATTTAAATAACTTGAGTTAAATTAAGTTATTTGAAGTTAAATTGTGTTCAATTAACTAAGTTTTTTTTTGGCTAAATTTTACATAGTTCATTTTTATTTAACTTCATTCTACGTAATTCAACTTAATTTTACTTCATTTAACTAAATATAATTATATTTAATTTTTTTTACTGAATTCAACTAAATTCAATCAAACTTAACTAAATTTAACTTAATTTCACTAAAATTAAGATAATTTATTTTAATTTAAATTGATTGAACATAATTAATGTTTAATTAGGTTAAATTTTGTAAAATTATGTTAAATGTTGTGTTAAATGTTGTTAAATGTTAACTAAATTTAATCAAACTTAGTTAAAATTTCACTTAATTTAACAAAATTTATCTTAATTCAAATTGATTGAATATAATTAACGTTATATTGAGTTAAATTTAGTAAAATTATGTTAAATTAAGTTAAAATAAGTTGAATTACGTTAAATTAAATTAAGTTTGATTGAATTTAGATGAATTTAGTTATTTTTTGAGAAATAGAGCTAAATTTTGTTAAATTTAGTAAAATTAAGTTGAATTACGTTAATTAGGTACTATTAATTTTAATTAAGATATAAAAGATAAATTCAAATAATCTAAGTAAAATTAAGGTAAATTAAGTTCAATAAAGATGAATCAGGTAAAATAAAATTCGATAAAAATAAATTCAGTTAAGTTAAATTTAGTTAAATACAGTTCAATTGAGATAAATTAAGTTAAATATAGTTAAATTATGTTAAACTAAGTTGAATTAAATTAAACTAAGTTGAATTAAATTAAATTAAGTTACATTAAAATAAATAAGTTAAATCAAGTTAAATTAAGTTAAATCAAGTAAAATTAAGTTAAACTAAATTAAATTTAATTTAGGTAAGTTTATTTAAATTAAGTTGAATAAAGATAAATTAAGCAAAATTTAGTTCAGAATAGATTAATTAAGTTAAATTTTGTTAAATTTAGTAGAATTGAGTTAAATTAATTTTAATAAAGCTAAATTAAGCTAAATAAGGAAATTTAGGTTAAATAAAAATAAATTAGGTCAAATAAAGCTATATTTTAAAAATCTAAGTTAAATTTGGTTATTTGAATTTATATTATGTTCAATTAACTACGTTTATCTTAGTTTCTTTTCTAGCTAAATATTGAAATAACTTAATTTAAATAAAGATAAATTAAGCTAAATTAAGGTAATTTAAGTTTAATAAAGCTAAATTAAGATAAATAAAGCTTAATTTAAATAACCCAAGTTAAATAAAGTTATTTGAAATTAAATAATGTTCAATTAACTAAGTCTATCTATGTTTCTTTATTTTTAGCTAAATTTAACATAATTCAACTTTATTTAACCTTGTTCAACGTATTTCAACTTAATTTAACTAAATATAATTCTATTTAAAAAAATACATAAATTCAACAAAATTTAACAAAATTTAACTGAATTTAAATTAATTTATCTTAATTTAAATTGATTGAACATGATTTACGTTAATTGAGTATCAAGTTTAATTTAGTAAAATTTAGTATAATTAAGTTGAATTAAGTTAAATTACGTTGAATTAAGTTAAATTTAGTTAACTTTAATCAAATTTAGTTTCAATAAGTCAAAATAAAGTAAACATTAGTTTAAATAAGCTTAAATTAGGTATTAATTAGTTTCTAAATTTCAAATTAGTTACCGTCATCAGGGGGTGACATTGGGTCTGGGGAGTGAAATTGGGTCATACAAAAATGCTGAAATTTGTATGACCCAATCTCACCCCCAGACACAATGTCACCCCCCTGATGAGAGATTGGGTCATACAAATTTCAGCATTTTTGTATGACCCAATCTCACCCCACAGACTCAATGTTACCCCTAATGACGGTAGTTCAAAGTAAGTCAAAATAAGAGAATAGAACTTAAAAATAAGCAAATTTTGATTTAAATTACTTAATCATGGCAAAATTTGTTTTATTTAGTTAAATGAAGTAAAATTTAGGAAAATTGATTAAAATTTGGTTCAATTTACTTAAAATAAGTTTAATTCAGTTTAAATAGAATAAAACTAGTCTAAAATTGTAAAATTTTAACAGATAAGTACAAATTAGTTTAAGTTTGTAAAACTTAGTAACTACAAGTTAAAAATTAGTAATTTTTCGTTAAAATTCAGTATAAAATTAGAAAAAAATTAATACTAGCTGAATTTAGTTACACAATTAAATTAATTATGGTAAATTAAATAAAAACGAGGTAAGTTTATTATTATTGGATGACATTTTTTTGAGTTCAATTTTATTCAATTTTGATTAATATAGTTAATATTTGTGAACATCAAATCATTTTTGGTAAAATAAGCAAAATTTTGATGAATATAGTGAAATTTAGGTAAAATTGCATTTAGGCAATTTTGAATAATTTTGTTTTTTTTGTAATTGTGTTATTTTAAAATTTTGTAATTTGTGATTTTGTATTTTAGTTTTTTTTGTAACTAAGAACTTTTGCATTTTTTAATATTTAGTAATGATGGCAACTTTAAGTCGTAAAAAATAGCGAGGGAACGAAACAGAGTTAAGAATGGATCGAAAAATTATTGTTTTGAGGTGAAATTCAAATTAAATTAAAAAAAAATGAACTTTGAATAGTTAAAGAAAAGCTACTTTCCTGCAGATGAAGCGGAACAAAAAGGGTGCGAGAAGTCAATTCTCTCTCGAAAATAGAAAAAATAGGAACAAATGTGCAGCACTTTAGCTAATCAACGCTGACGAAACTCTTGCCGAAGCGACCTTGGCCGGCCCCGGCGGCGTGGCGTCCCTGAAGTTGCAAGATGTTGAATCTGCTGCAGCGAGTTGGACTGCCGGGGAACAATGAGTTGGCCACAGACTGCTGCGGTGGCGGCGCATAGAATTGTTTCGCTCCGGCGACCGTTTGGCTCAGCAGCGACATAATGCGCTGGATGTTGGGGCAGACGAACTGGACAAACTGTTCATCTCTGGATGTGGAACTGGAGCTCTTGTGGGGCCGGAATGCGCGGCTGTTGACTTGCCGGCTGCTGTTGCTGTTGGTTTGTGTCGGCTACGACGTTTTCATGACTTTCTTCATGAGCTTGCGGCGCCAGATTTCGCTCTGATGGTGAGCAGCTACATCAGGTACTGCAAATGGTTCGCCCCGGTCGATGCTACATCCGCTTCTGATAGCTGGATCCAGGAACGTCCCGAAAAACTGAATTTCTTCAGTGAAGTCGTTTTGGGCAGCAAACTCCGAGCACTTGTCGCAATCTTGACGTTCAACTCTGCTACAGGACGACCACTACGACGAGGCTTCCTCGGCATGACTTTTGCGAGAAAAAGGCAGCGCCGTGCACTGCCGGAAGATGACGTCACCCCTTTTCCAGTGACCCGATGGAGGCCGCCCTCCTCGTTGATAATATCGATGGTTTTGTTTTGGACCGTGTTGTTTGTCAGATGCCGATGCCGTTTTTCCCGTGCTAGGTGGACAACTAAAAAGGAATCCCGTACAGAATTTACATTTCAAACATAATACATTCAACCAACCTGGTGCACTAACTGCCGGAACCTTCCATCGCCAGAAGGTCCCCGAGGATATTCTTTTAGTTTCCAACTCCTGCTCGTGAAAACATCCGATCGTGGTCACACTGGCCGGTTCTCGCCATCTGGGGCGACACTTAGGTTTGTTTGCCACGTGTGGTCCTCTTCCTCCGGAATGATTCCTCCGATCATGCTCCGCGGGTGATCCCGCCGCTTCCTGGACGTTTCTTCCCGCTCCACCAATTGCGCCACCGCAACAGGTGGACACAGCAACGGATTGTCCAATCCTTGGCAAATGGCAAAAAAAAAGGTACGAACCGAACAGATTACGATGAAGCCTACGTTCCGACCTAAGAGGGTTCCGACAAAATTAAAAAAAATGACAGTTCGTGGTATCGTAACGCTTCGTAAGAGGGTGTATGCGTGTGGGCAAAAAAGAAGTTCAGTGGTGTGCGTGTGCAACACAAATTTTTTTTTTTTTTTAGGGATTGCGTCTTGGATTTAGGGATTGCGTCTTGGATGAAGGGTCTGAACTGGCACTGGCAACCCACGATAATCGCCCGCTCCCCCCCCAAAAGTTAAAGTGGGTAAGTGTAAGCCAAGGCTTTATATAGATAGAAAGCCATGAATATACCCAGATCGGAAGCCCGTAAACCCACGATGTTTTGTAAGGCAACGATGTTTTTCGAAAATTTCGATGAACGGTATCCCTGACTGAAAAGGCCGTCAGACGTCTGTCGTTTGTCGTCCGTGCAATTGTACGACGTCGCTCGACAATGTCGTGCGACTTTCGCGCGAATGTCATACGTTTTTGCACCAAAATGTCGTATTTGTCGTGCGATCGATGATCGAAATTGTACGACATTGTCGTACGACATTCGACCGACGTCGCACGGTTTTGTTATTTAGAATGTCGTGCTATTGTCGTGTGCTGTCATTTCGGATTTTTAGGTTATGTTGCAGTTGAAAAAAACGGTTGTTTTGTTTTTATTGTTTTTTTTTTATTTCAAATGTCAAAATTTCACAAAAATATTTACTTGTTCACTTATTTCACTTGCGGATCGCCGATTCTTCTCCAACTTTGCTTCCTTCGGGATTTGCCTTGACCGCAGCTTCCGGCATGGATGTTGGAGGCGGCCGTGGCAGCATCTTGGCCGTGTTGGACTTTTGCTCCTCGACGCGCTGACCAAAACCCGGATGCGACACCTTGGCGACGATCTTGAACCTCCGATGGATTGATGTTTACCGGAGTACGAGAGGCTGCTTCCTTGGGTTCTACGGAAGCCACGCGGGACCACACGGGGACGCATGGTTTCCGGCAGGATCAGATCAGAATATGTTTGTTGCCTGAAAAATATAACATCAATCAACAATTAGCAAGAATTTTCTAATTTAAATTCAGAATTCAATAATAATAATAATAAAATTTCAAAACAATACAATTTCAAATATGTAATATTCAAATATTTTGTAACTATAAAAGAAAAACTAAATTTATTTATTCTCGCTTACTTTTACAAAATGTCCTATGTACATAGAAAACCCATGGCGCATTGGTTTTTTAAAAGAATTCTAATTGAAGACATCTTAAAAATTTAAATTTAAAAACGTATAAAACTCAAATTACTGCAAATAATAAAAAATTCCGACAATATTATTATTATTTAAAAATTTTACCAAATTTGAGAATTCTAAAAATATTTAATGATCAAACGTTTACAAATTTCAGCATCATCATCTCATCATCAAATTCTAAAATTCTAAAATTCTTAAATTCTAAAATTCTAAAAGTCTAATTTTCTGAATATTAAAATTGGAGAGTACCTCAATACCAAAATCATTTACTTCAATTCGTGATATTTTTAACTCCTATTTTTCATTAGACCAAAAAAAATTTCAAAAGTTAATAGATTTTAAATTTTTCCAATTTTTAGATTTTTTTAAAAGAATTTTTAAAAGTTTAAAATATTTAAAGGAAATAAAAACTTTAACATTTTTAAAATTTAAAAAATATATTTTGTAAAATTTTGTATTTTTTTTTTTTGATTTTTTTTAATTTTTAGAATTTTTTAAATTTGTTTTATTTAAAATTATCAAAAATTTAGTGCAAAAAAAAGAGAATTTTTTAATTTTTAGAATTTTAAGAAACTTACTAATTTTTAAAATGCGTAGAATTTATAACAAATAGAATTTTTGATAATTTTTATTTAAAAATATAAATTATTTGAATTTTAGCATTTTTAGAATTTACAATTTTGGAATTTTAGAATATAAAATTTTTAGAATTTTAGAATTCAAAATTTCAACTCGTGCGACTAACGTTTTGGGAATTTATGAACTTTATAATGTTAGATTTTTAGTATTTATGAATTGAAAAATTTTGTATTTAAGAATTAGGGAATTTTAATATTTAAATTATTGTCAATTTTAAAATTTTCATATTTTAGAGTTTATTTTTTTTTAATATTTGAAGACTTTGAGAATTTTAAAGTAATGATTGTATAATTTAAGAATATTAACAATTTGCACAATATCAAGAAATTAAATGAATTTAGAATTTTCAATTTCTTGCATTCTTAAGTTCTGGAATGCTAGAATTTTAAATTAAGAATGAAAAACTTTATAATTTAATTTTACAATTATTAAATCAAATCAGCGTTGAAGTTTTTTTTAAGCATTATTGGATTAAAAAGTTAAGAATTTGTGATGTTCATCTAATTTTTAATTTCGATCGTCCAATCGCACTCCCAGCACACCTCCTCCATCGTTTCTAAAACATGACTCACCAGTTCCATTAGATATGGAGGCAACCTCCCGCGGAAAGTAAAACACCAAACACTAACGGCTTCCTCGATCACAAACTGGTTCCTTCCCGTCCCGTCTTCCGGAATGGCTCGCCGAGTAATCCATATTTCCCGTCCTCCTCTTCCTCCTATACCGCCACGAAGACCGCAATCTGGAATACAAGACAATTTGATTCGGTTGTCGCCCACTCCGGCCGGAACTTTCCGGCAGAAAAAGTAATTCAATCTAGAACACAACTTACCTTTAAACTGGCCAAAATCCTCCCAAAGCCTAAAACCAACAACAATTTGTTCGACTCGGTTGCAATCAAGTCCGAACAAGTTCAACTGAAGAGAACTGTCAAACTGTTTGCGTCGACGATAATCGACGTCGAATTGAAGGTAAATCGATGGAAAAAACAACGTCGGGCATGTCGAGTGTTTGTCGTACGTTTGTCGTCCTTTCGACCAATCGATATCGAAACGGTAAAATCAAAACCGTGCGACAACTCGTACGACGTGCGACATTTTTCAAACAGAGATACTGTGCACTAGAGTGAAAGAGAAAGCATGCTAAGTATTTTCATCGAAGTTTCGCTCAGCATGCTATCTCGTTCTTTCGTGATTGCGAAAATTTGGAAGAACTGTCAAAGTGCCAAACAGCCATCTTGATTTTGGACAAGTTTGTTAAAGTCGGGAAAATTTTGAAAAAAAAAAAAACAGTTTTACGGTGAGTTAATCCTTTTATTCCTGCATAAATTTGTATGATTTAAAATTCTTCTGTTTTAAGGCATGCAACCTGCTGCTAAACAAAAATGACTGCGTGCCTGCATCGCCGACCGGAACCTGCCTGCAAGTGCCAACCCTCGGAAGGACAATCTCTGCCGGAAATGGCCAACTCAATCCGTAGTGCCAGCTGAGCTCAGGGAAAATGGCCACGGTGGTTCCAAAGGAACTGAAATGGTAAGTAGCTCAGAACGCTCGAGTGTTAAGGATTACAAAAGATGGTTTCTTTCAGAAAGCCTATCGCGGCATCGCGAACAAACGCAAACTCCAAGATTGGCCATTCGCAACAGTGAGACCAGCATCGGGCTACTCCATTCATGAAGTCGTTCAATGACCCACCACAACCGCCACCGCCCTCGCAACAGAATGGCCACATCGGCGTCGGAGGTCGTGAACTGGACGCCAAGTTTCGTCGCGAGTAAGCGTCGGGGACAATTCGTCGTCCGCCTAAGAACTTCCACATTAATATGCCGCAGAGGTTCCAGAAGCGTAAGGCAGAGCGAAAACCTTCCGGAACAGTCTGAAGGGAAGTCAACCGAAAGCCGGTGGTAAAAAACGAAACTATTGGCACTACGCCCCCCGGGGCATGGCCTTCCTCTAACGTGGGATTTCTGCTCCAGCGCCTCTGACGAGACAGGAGAAACCGGGACCGACGTTTTACTTCACCATCCGATAGAAGCTCAGTGGATAAGGCGGGAATCGAACCCGCGTCTCATAGCATCATCGGGATCGGCAGCCGAAGCCGCTACCCCTGCGCCACGAGACCCAAAGCCGGTGGTAGAGGAACCAATATTGCGAGATTTTTGGTTAAACAATTATTCTTTACATTTCTCAACCCGAACTAACTTTTCCTACTTCCGGGTCAAATAATTTTGCATCACCCCAAAAAGTGGGTTTTATGATGGAGATGGATCGACAAGGACGTCGACTTGAGATGACATATGGCACATCGGCGGAATCGACCTCGCTTGACGTCAACAAGCTGAGGAACCATACTTCCGTTACGCTCAAATCGGCACCGGCCGCCATCAGGGGCAAAGCATCGTTTACGATTCAAGCCGTGAGAACATGGCCAAGGTCGGGGTCGGTGACCTGAGCCGGTCAAATCGAGACCAGAGTCAACAACAAGACGATTCCGGGAGGTCATCAACGGAATCTGGCGATGCAGGTTGTAAGCCGATTGCGGCCGGAAGGTTTTTTTTTGTGAGAAAAATTCCAAATTAATTTAAAAAAAAACTTATCATAACTCCATACTTTTACTCTCTCCCTATAGATATGCAGCGTCTCTATCAGTGGCATCGGCACCACTCGGGCCTCCTCCGACGATAGCGTGGTCAACACTACGAGGAACGTTCTGACACCGAGATCAAGAAGGAAGCTTGAAAGAATCCTCAGCGACCGGAAGCCCATAAGCTGACACTTAACAAAACAAGCAGCAGCAGGAAGCTTCGTTCGTCAACCCGCCAAAGATTGTCGTTCAGCGGCCCACCATCGACCTGTACGCCGAGGTCAAGGAACGTCTCATGTTGCGTCGCGAGAAGGACCTGTGAAGGAGAGATGGAACGCAAGCAGGCCGCGGCCGGGAATCTGCAGGAGCTGGAGCAGAAGCTGAAGAACAAGAGGATGAAGACGGAGGACAGGGGTCTTCACTGGTCAAAGACGTTCAGCGAATCGAGCGAGGGAAAGAGCCGTAGCGGTCAAGGTGGCGATTAGAATGACTACAGATCAACGGTACGAAAGGCACGATTGGTACGGTGGAGAATGTGATGGACCTCTTCGGCTGCTGTCGAAGCATTGGGAGGACGACATCCAGAAATTCTCACCCAGCCGTATTCCGGAATTGCCACGCGTGACGGCTATGTCCTGACAAGTGCCCTCGGAACGACAAGTGCCCTCGGAACGACAAGTGCCCTCGGAAAAGATTCGAAGGACGGGCACGGCCCTGCAAGTGCACACCTAACGACCCTAACGACGGTTGTAATGCTGCACGAACGAATCAGACAAGTTTGTCAACTTTATAACCCGTGTCCATCCCGTCCTTTAGTGCATTTACTCAATGGACCGGTCTCTCGCCGATTCTCGTTAATTCTCCCCCAGGAAGTGCGCCAGGTTAACCCCACGACTGCAGCTGCCACAGGTGACCTGGGCCTCCTGGGAAAATCGAACGCCGCCGCTCAATTCCGCCACCGCCACCAAGAAACCCTTCGAATGGTCAATCCAGTGAAGGTGAATTTAGCACTGACCAACAAAATCAAATGTCAATCGCTGAATCGGCTGATACACTTGGGGACAAAGTCAGAAAACAAGGACCAGATCCTGCTTCCCGGTTTATACCATGATCAACGTTAGCCAGAACTGTCGTTAGGAGGACTACAGGGCGGTCAGTTTACCTCCTTGGACGGATTTTAATTCCCGGGAGTTTATCATTCAGTTCCAGAATCAAACAACGGCCTCGCAGCTAGAACACCTTGGAGGTCAACCAATGCCCTGTAAGGACAGGTAAAACAGTTATCCTTGATTTTTTTCCCAGCTAACCTTTCCCATTTCCAGCTCAAAAAACCTGCTTGATCTCAGCCTGCTTCACTACGAGGGGAGCAATGGGGCCACGACCGAGAACCGAGGGGTGCGCAGCGCTGCCCACCGGACAGAAAGGAACTGGCCCCGCGAGCAGCAAAAAGCAAATCACGTTCCGTCCCATCCCGGCGAAGCGTAGGAACCGGTGAGCAGTCTACAACCTCAGCTCCGATGGAAGGTCATGTGCCCTCGGAACGAAAGATCAACCGGAACCGATTCACGTTCCCGGTCAATTTTTTTGGTAATTTTGTTGTATCATTTTCGTGCAGTATCAGAGCAATAATTTGTTTTTTCCCTTTTAAAATAGGTTCTTGCAATCCGGAACAGTCACGCAGCACGGAACAGTCTCGCGGAACGGTCGCCATAGCTCTGGATTAGATTCGCCGGACGGCGGCCAATCTGTAAATGCTCTCGAAACAATGCTGCATGGAACAGGTTGTTGGACAGTCGCCAAATTGCAAGTTCCCTCGGAATTACACTGGACGGAACAGGCTCGCCGGACGGTCACCGCCCTGCAAGTGCGCTCGGCATGATGAACTAAAACTTGCACGGACGCGCCAAGTCAAGATCTAACGAATCCGGTCCACAATCCTGGCCTATTGTTTGACTAATTTCGGTAATTGATTTCTAAAATTAGCTTGATTCAATGTACTAATTGTTTATTTTCCTTTCAAAAAGGTTCACGCTATCCGGAATCGCCAAGTGAAACGGCAATAGACCTCGAGGTTCTGTCGGAAAGAGGCAGCACGGAACAGAACTGCCGGGCGGTTGCCAACCTACAAGTGCTTTCGGAACAACGCTGGACGGACATTGTTCCTTGGAATTCGTTCAGAAAGACGCAACACAGAACAGACACGACGCCCTGAAAGTTTTCCTCGGAACGTCGCTCATGGACAGCCTCGGCGGACGGTCACCGCCCTGCAGGTGCCCTCGGAATCACGGATGAAATGCTGCACGAACGCGTCCAGGTCTAAATCAACCGGAGCCGGACCTCACGTGCCTGGAGCGTTCCCTTGAAGACTGTCCAACCGGTGAATTGATATGCATTAGATTAAATTAACTTATTGCTTACAGTTTTATGAAAATAAACAAATCGAAACGCGAAAATTGCAGTTTTAATATCAACAAATCAAATGACAGATGAAAGAAAAACAGGAAGAAGAGCACAAAAAAGTGGTCGATGCGCGTCCGATTTTTCACCCCTACGTCGTTCTTACATCGCCCCCGCACGTAGGCCTCTTGCGATGTTCGAACAACCTTGACAGGTTGACGTTTCGGGTGCAAAATACCTTGATTCGGGTCTGATGCGTGTCTCAAAATCAGACCCGCATCGGCCCCTGTAGGACTGATCGTCAGAGCGACGATCAGACCCGATCGGCCCCGTATTTCTCACTGGGAAAGCTCTATTGAGTGTAATATTTTCATAAAATCCACAACCGCTTTTTTCCAGTGCACCCAATTCTAAGCAAATGCTGACAGTTTGCCCATCCATGGAAATTGCTTCGAAACTCGCGTGCGCACGGCGGTATTTGTTTACACATTTTCATTCATTCTCTTTTTGCCTTTGGAGTCCGCGCTCGTTCAAGTTTGTGTGGCCGGACCACCGCACCGATAGTAGCCCGAACCCCGCCGGAAATGCGTTACGGTCAGCTGGTGATGGGCCCCGCCGGCAGCGGGAAGGTAAGTCTTACTTTTCTTAATTTATTGTCAGGCGATTCAATTGAAACCGTTGATTTTAGTCCACATACTGCGCCACAATGCAGCGGCACGGTCACGACGACAAGCGGCTGATCAAGGTGGTCAACCTGGACCCGGCGGCGGAGCGCTTTGACTACCAGCCGTTTGTGGACATTCGCGATTTGATTCAGCTGGACGATGCGATGGAGGATGAGGAGTTGCACTACGGACCGAACGGGGGACTGGTGTTTTGCGTCGAGTATCTGCTGGAGAATCCGGACTGGCTGAAGAACCAGCTTTGTGGGGTTGGGGACGATGATGATGGGGAGGAGGGGGAGGTGGAGGCGGGGGTTGAGGAACCGGACGATGACTATATTCTGTTTGATATGCCTGGGCAGATCGAGCTTTATTCACATTTGAACGCGGGTCGGCAGTTGGCGAAACTGCTGGAGTCGTGGGACTTTCGGCTGTGTTCGGTATTTCTGGTTGATTCGCAGTTTATGATCGATGGGGCCAAGTTTTTGTCGGGGACGATGGCCGCGCTGAGTGTGATGGCGAACATGGAGTTGCCGCATGTGAATATTTTGAGCAAAATGGATTTGCTGAGTAAAACGAGCCGCGGGCAGTTGGACAAATATTTGGAGCCGGATCCACAGGCGCTGCTTGGGGAGGTCAGCAACGAGTCGTCGTGGGGTCGCAAGTACCGCAAGCTGTCCGAGACGATCGGGCTGTTGATTGAGGACTTTAGCTTGGTGAGATTTACGCCGTTGAACATCAACGACGAGGAGAACATTGCAGATTTGCTGTTGATGATCGATAACGTAATTCAGTTTGGGGAAGATGCCGATGTTCGTACGCGGGACTTTGATCCACCGGAACCTGAGGAGGACGACGACCCGGACAAGTATTACGGAGAGTGAATAAAGTGTTGAAATTAAACTAAAGAATGTTCGTTTCACTCGAAGTTTTACTGCTAATTGAATATAGTATTTTTTTGTTAAATCATAGGTACTCGATTGATTCTCGGAGATTTGAAGTATTTACAACTTAATCGCACACACCCACGACGGCCGTCGAGTCGGCAAACTTTGCGTAACATTTATTAATCTATTCCCCCTTAACCAGCTGCGAAGACCGTGCGTTCACGCGGAAGATCCCGGAAACGAAGGTCAACCAATAAATATCGTCGTTTAAATATGATGTACGCCTTAGGCCGCGCTCGGTCCTCCAGCCGGTGGCGGATCCGAACTCGACGACGACGGCGTTCCCGTTCCTGGGCTGGAGTTGTCGTCCTGCGCCGGTGTACCGCCCCCCGCAGCGTTATCGTCCGGTTTGCTCTCGAGCGAAAAGGGCGGGATGCGACAGTCGAACATGTGGCCGTCCTCGCGCTCCATGCGGAACGTGCCCCACATGTGGCCACTCGGCGCCTGCAGGCTCACGTGCGAGCTATACTGGAAGGCCGGCAGGCGGGGGCTGAGCACGGGTTCCTGGCCGACGACACCCCGGCCACGGACCGTTTCCAGCGTGCCCGAGAGGGAGAAGATTCGCCAGTGTCGTTCGCGCAGCTGGACGCTCAGTTCGCCGAGGTTCTCCAGCCGGATGCAGTAGCGCCACTTGAAAAAGGAAGTTGAGTCGTGAGTTGAAGTTCAAGGATGATGAAAGCAAACTTACCCAGTAAACGGAAGCGGCCGGCGTCTCGCGACACCCCATGTAGAACGGAATCACCGTGACGCGGATGCCCTCCGTGGTCTCCTTGTGCACATCGGACAGCTCCAGCCAGGGATGGTTCTTCTTCTGCCAAGCCCTGAGCGTGTCCTGTGCAACAAACGGCGGATCCTTGTCCGGTTGGTGGGCCAAAAACTTGTCAAACAGTTCGTGCTGCAACGGGTGCTGTTCGCCCGAGCTGTACGGCAGAATGTCTTCATGTGCGACATAGTCAAGCCCCGGAATGGCGTACAAACTGCGACTGGACTCCTGATTGCCCAGGAACGTAACCGCTTCCGTTTGCGCCCGGATGTACGGACAGTCGCGCTGGTCGATCAACACCTGATAGAACGTGTGCGTCTTCTTCTGAACCTCTTTGCCGGCGTTCGGTGGCGTCTCTCCGGACGGCGGAGCCGGTGCGGCCGTGATCGCTTCCGCCTGTTGGCCGTTCTTGCTCTGCGCCGGCAAATCCCGATCGTACACCCGCGCCAACCACGGAAACAGAATGACCCCGCGGTAGCCGAACACACGGTGCAGAAACAGCTGGCCGGTTTCGTACGTTCCCTGCGCCTTCGGAAGCTCCAACTTGCCGACCTCCGCCAGGCTACGGGAGGGTGGGAAAACAAAAAAGCAAAATCGCACTTAATTATATAACCAACTGCGCGGAATTTGTGTTTATTTTGACTGGCACGGGAGTCATCGTGGGCAGGGGAGCGGGCCGCCTCCCCGGGGGGAACCGCACCGAGCGCTTACCGTGTGTTCTGATGATCCGAGACGGAGAAGTAGCGCACCGAAAGTTGGAAGCAAACCGGTCGGGCAAACTGCCGGATCATTCGCTGTGTCACGTAGAAACCCATTGCGCGGGTGTTGTGGAGTCGGTTGTTCTACGGGTTGAGTCGCTGAACTAAGGGAGTTTCGCGGGATCACTTAAATTAGCTAAATCACTAAATTTCTTTCAATGTTTACAGAGTTTGCGACTTTCGGGGTGTTGAACGACGACGCAAGCAAAACTCCGCACCGAAAAAAACTTTGTGAAAACAAACTGTCAAAATTATCCCAGGGGGGTGACATGCACTTTCTAAGCAAATTTCCCGTAACGTAACTCGTGAACATGCTACCAATTTCGTTTGCACTGGGCCGCGCACTCGCGTCAAATTCAAAACCCAAACACAAACAACCGTTTTTCGTTCGTTCGCTTTGCGCAACACACAAAAAAAGTTTCCCGATTTCCTGCAGGTCCTCGCCCGCACCGGCGAAGGATTAAACGAGTGGGTTAAAATTACGAAACGCAAGGCCGTGTCCCCGTGTGGTGGTGGGTCAACGCTGCTGCAGAACCGCAACCGCCGCAGCACCGTCATGTTCCAACCGTCGAAGCGGCTTTCGGATGAAGCCGACCAGCAGCTGGACCAGCCGGCGGACACGTCCAGTGGGAAGGACTCGTCGGAGGAACGGTCGCCGCGATATGTGAGGGCCACGAGGAGGTGAGTTTTGCGGAATGTTGATTGTTTTGCAGTTTGTAATCGATTTCTTTAGTTTTCAGCCGAAGAGGGTGTCGGAACTTCCCCCGCTGGAGTCGGAATCGGACTCGGACGATGACAACAAGTATGAACTGCTAGTAGTTTGATTTATGACCCCACTTAGTGAATTCTCTTTGATTTTAGTTTAAATTGCGCGATTCTGAACGATTCCTTCCTGTTGACTCCCTCCAAGGGCATCGAAGACATGGGAAGTGTCCCGAAAGCCCCGAAAGCGACCCCATCGGAGAAGGAAAACGTTAGCGAAAGGACGGCACGAATACGGCTTGAGGACAAACTTGTTAAAGAGGCTGATGCCGTACAGGAAGTTGCGCCACCAAAGTCAGCGCTGAAGCGAGTCCCCCTGCTGGAACGCTCCCAGTTCGAGAAACAGTTTAGCATATTTGGCCAACTGGACGCAAAGAACCCGAAAGCGCGAGACTCCGGCATCAGCAGCACCGCGTCGTCCGTATTATCCGCACAAATCGTTGAAGATCAGGACTCCCCAAAGGAAGTGGCCGCCACCACAGAGCACAAAGCCCACTCATCTCCGAAGGAGTGCCAAGAAATCTCCGACAAGAACAAGCACCTGTTTGTGACGCCCCGGGACAAATTCGGCCCCAGCCAGGCGCGAGCAGCCTCCTCCAGATTGCTCACCTCGACGGTCACCCGCAAGTCGCGCAACACACTGGAAAACGAGTTCAAATCGCAAAAGATCCTCTTCGCGACGCCACTTGCCACGGGCCTGTCCCGACCGCTGGTAACGGCCAACGACAGTCTGTCACTCTCCCTGGTTGACACACCGATCAAGTCAAAGGATCGTCCCCTCTCGCCGATCGTCGAACAGTCGCGACCCACGAAACGCTCCACCGATCAACTGTTCCCGGTGACTCCGGCGCCGGAGAAGCGATCTTCGCCCGAACCGGTCGTTCCACCTGCTCCACCGATCGAATCCGTAGTCGACGGTCCACCGGCGTCGACGAAGCAGCCCACCACGATTGCCATCAACGGCAAGGACTACCAGGTGCTGCGGAAGCTCGGCTCCGGCGGTTCCAGTTCGGTGTTTCTCGCCAAGCAGGTCGGAACCGGCGTCGAGTGCGCCCTCAAGCTGGTGAACCTCGAAGGCGATGCCAGCCTGGTCGAGGGATATCTCAACGAGACGAAACTGCTGGCGAAGCTGCAGGGCAACGAGAACGTTGTGGCACTCTACGACTAGTGAGTTTTGATCAACCTTCCCCGAATCCTTCTAACAATCCTAACTCAATTCCAGCTGCCACATCCCCGAAGCGGGCCAGCTCTTCCTCGTGATGGAAAAGGGCGACTGCGATCTGCACAAGATTCTCCAAAACTACCGCAAGGACATCCCGCTCTACACGCTCATGCAGGTCTGGTACCAGATGGTCCAGTGCGTCCACTACATCCACGAGCACGGCGTCATCCACCTGGACCTGAAACCGGCCAACTTCCTCATGGTCAAGGGCCGTCTCAAGCTGATCGACTTCGGCATCGCCAGCAACATTGCGTTCGACTCGACCAGCATCATGAAGTTCTCCCAGGCCGGCACCTTCAACTACATCAGTCCGGAAGCCCTGATCGACACCTCGAGCGAAAACAGCCCCGCCGGATCCCAGCCCCGCATCAAAATGTCCAAAAAGTCCGACATCTGGTCGCTCGGATGCATCCTGTACCTGCTGCTCTACAAACGGACCCCGTTCGCCCACATCAAGAACATCTACACCAAGGTGAACGTCATCACGAACCCAAACACGACGATCGACTACCCGGCCCTGCCCAGCTACTATCCGCCCATGATGCTGGAGATGCTGAAGCGATGTCTGCAGTACGACCCCAAGACGCGGGCTTCCACGGCGGATCTGCTGCAGTTTCCGTTCGATATGGTCATTCCGATTGGGGCCGGGATGGCGGCGGCGACAACGGTGACGACCAAGTGAGGCGTCGCGACCGTTCTTATATATTTTGGCTAAGCGTCCTCCCCCTTTTTTGTAATATTTATTGTCGGTTTGTCGGATAGCATTTGTAGGCAGTTGTGTTTTTTAAGGCAGAACAGATTTTTATATCTACTTGATACGAAATATATACAGTATATGGTGACCAATGAAAAGTATTTACTTATTTGTTTTCTGATCTTGAGTTCGATCCCAGACGGTCCCGGTGGCATTTTTCGACACGAGATCTGACCACGCCTTCCGTCGGATGGGGAAGTAAATAACATAGAGGGTTAGATCGTTAGCTCAGTCCAGGTGTAGGAGTCGTCTCCCTGGGTCCTGCCTCGGTGGAGTCGCTGGTAGGCAGTTGGACTAACAATCCAAAGGTCGTCAGTTCGAATCCCGGGGTGGATGGAAGCATAGGTGTAAAAGAGGTTTGCAATTGCCTCAACAATCAAGCCTTCGGACACCTAGTTTCGAGTAGGAAAGGTCCAGAGCAATTCCAGCCCAAAACAGTCATTTTTTAGGTACTTTTTTCTCGACCCTTTCCGATTTCAATGAAACTTTGTAGACATCTGGAGTTTTTTTTGAAAAGGACCAATAAACCAAATTTCCAGTTTTTGCTTTTTGGGTGTTTTTAGGACCGCCTTGAGTCAGGGGTATTGAAAAACAACCATAAAACAAAAACTGAAAATTTGGTTTATTGGTCCTTTTCAAAAAAACTCCAGACATGTTATCCTAGGCATATATAAGCCATTTTTGTGTATATGGAGCCAGTAACACTCGATAATGACATTTGAGAAGGGCGTACGTGTTTTCAATATTTTTGTATTTCGTAATTTCGATGCCAACATTTCAAAAAGCATCATGTACAAACCATGCGTTTTGAGAAAAACGCATTTGTATGTTGAGCATCCATTTTCAATTACCATTTTTATATAAAAGCAAAATAAGATGTTCTAATGATAACAAACGATGAAAAACGTTGCTTTTGTTGATACTTGATCATCCATATACAATAAAACATTATTTCCGTAATTTTATTTGAGAAAAACAAACATAACTTCTTTTGAAATCACCAACGTCGATATCACCCTGCTGTCACTGAGGGGGGCGCTTTGTTATGATTCGTTTTTCTTCGCCGAATGTACATGGCGCTTTTTTCATGTTGGTTTTTTTCGGCACGAGGTTTATGTAGCCTTTTGTTTGACAGGTTGACAGGGCTATATAAACAGGAACTGCTGATGGCAGAGATTTTGTTTATGTTACTTTATTTAAAATCATGATTAAACAGACTTTACTGAAGTAACTTTTGCTCATTTTTGGTGGAGAGGTAGCTTATTAGAAGTACTTTCAGAATATAAAATAACCCAGAAAGTGTCAAAATGTACATGATGCCTTTTGAAATGTGACCGTCGATTTAAATATTGCTGTATCTCGAAGCCGTTGCATCGTATCAAAAAGTGGTCAAAGACAAACTTGTAGGAAATTTTACGGGCTTTCCGAAAAAAATACACTGAAAGGAAAAAAACACTCCACTTTTATGAGATTTTTTGATTTTTAAGTTTAAAAATTAAATTTGAAGGTGAGCCCACGATTTTTTTTTTCGCTTAATTTTTTTGTGAAAATAGCCTAAGATGTTTCAAAAAGACTCACGAAAAATGCAGGATGGAGCAATTCACCTAAAAAAATACAAAAATCATTTACTGAAACTGTTTTTTTTTTTTAAAGTGCTCTAAACGTCAAAATTTTCAAAAGCCGAATACGGGAATCGATTTTCAAGACAATTTTACAAAAAGTCTCAATATTGACCATTGTCCTAAGTCCAATCCTTGTAAAGTTACAGCGGTTTTAAAAATAAAAATGTTGAAAAAATAGGTTTTTTGATGGTTTTTGGCAATTTCTATATGACGGACTTGATTTTTCAGTTTCGGAAATATTTTTATCGAAAAGCTCGTCCAATTTCCCATAAGTTTGTCTTTGACCACATTTCAATTGGATGTAAATTTTCCTACAAATTTGTCTTTGACCACTTTTTGATACGATGCAACGGCTTCGAGATACAGCAATATTTAAATTACGAAATACAAAAAATATTGAAAACACGTACGCCCTTCTCAAATGTCATTATCGAGTGTTACTGGCTCCATATACACAAAAATGGCTTATATATGCCTAGGATAACATGTCTACAAAGTTTCATTGAAATCGGAGAGGGTCGGGTACAAACGATTCCCTATTTGACATGGAATTGCTCTCTAATAAACCAAATTTTTAGTTTTTGCTTTTTGTATTATTTTGTATTAAAAAAACACCCAAATAGCAAAAACTGACAATTTGGTTCATTGGACATTTTCAAAAAAAAAAACTCCAAATATTAAACATATTATTTGTAGATTTTTTTTTAAATTTCAGAATTTTAAAATTTTATTTCTTTTTTATTTTAGAGTTTTATTTTATCTATTATTAAATTAAAAAAATTAAAAGATTTAAATTTTTGGGAGGGTGGTCCAGCCGCACATCGTTGATGTTGAAACCTCTAAACTGGGCCCTCGTCCTGTCACGTCCGTCAGTAGTCTTGTCGTACATTACAACTAGAATCAGATCTGCCAATGAATTAGTACACTTCGACCAAATAAACACTGACGCTGTATGGATCTGACTCTAGAATAAATGCACAGTTGTGTGTTATTCATAAGTCCAAAATGTTCAATTATTCATGTAAGTCCAAATATTCATTTGTTAACTACTTTGGATTGAAAATCTAAATTTTTATCTAAAATCCTCTAAACTTAATATTCAAAACTAAACGTTCCTTTAACTGTTGCAGTACTACTTCTATCAAAAAACCATAAAAATTTGTGAACTGATATACAAATAGGATAGAAATCGCGATTTGAAAAAGAAATGACCATTTACGTCAAAAGATCCGTAGTTCCTCGATTCGCAACAATGGTCGATACAACCATAATCCGAAAACCGTTAGTTCAACAGATCAACGAATTTTGTCCGATATCATAACATTATTGATTGATCGAGACTCTATGGACAATTTGACATAAAAGAATGCCCAGTATTCTACATCAATCAAAGTTTATTGACAGCATTACTCTTACTTAACAATTGCAAATAACTTTAACATCAAATTGATTTGGAAAGGATACAGGTTTATTTTAAATGCTAATGCTAAGCAACAAATCAATTGTACTATCCTGAAGACCCAACCTAAATCCCACATTGTGATAGTGAAAAAGTCACAGAAGCAGCGGTGTCTTGTGCAATTGTGATATTTTCACTATCGGAGAACTACCTAGTTCACGAAGACAGCTTATCGGTCAACGCTTAAGCCCTGGGGCTGCGACAAAGCGAGTTCTCGTAGCATGAAGTGGTGTCCATAGTGCTTATAAAAAAGAATATATACCCAAATTTTAACTAATGCACTAGGATCAAATCACGCCCCTTGACTTTACAAGGCCCAGGGTAAAAGATTTAAATTTCAAATTAAAATAATTTCCATATTTTTAATTTTTTTAAGCTTAAAGAATATTTTTTCTTCAATTTGTTACTTAAAACAACGGTTGATTTGCAAATTAAGTCTTGAAATTAATTTTTATATTATTCATTTTATATTAATTTAAAAATTTTAAAGCATTGAATTTTTTATGCTTGAATTTTTTAAACTTTAAAATTCTTAGGGTCTGAAATATTTATACTTTAAATTTCAGTTTTAAATTTTTTGAGTTCAAATTTTCAAAGTTTGAAATTTTAAAAGCCAAGTTAATTTGCTGAGTTCAATTTTTCAAAAGTTTCAAATTTTGAAAGCCTTGTTTTTTTTTAATTTCAAATTCTTAAGTTTTTCACTTGGTTTTTCATGTCTTAATTTTAAAACTTGCAATTTTCAAAGTTTAAATTTTGAAAGTTTTAAATGTGTTATGTTTTAAATTTTTAATGTTGAAAAATGTAAGATGTTGCTTTTAAAATTTGCATGCTTTTATATTAAAAATGCATATTTAATATTAAATTATTCAAATCTTTAACCTTATTTTTTTTCTTTTAATTTTGTTTTTCTTTTTAACATTTTGAAATTGTTAACACATAAAATTTTCAAAGTTTTAAATTTATAAATTGTTAAATTTTTGAAGATTTAAATTTTTATGGTTTAAAATTTCAAAGCTTTGGAATTTTGTTTATTTTTAATTTGCATATTTAAAAAAAAAACAGTTTTTTATTATTTTTATTATGTTTTTGCTGTTTAATATTTTGGTTTTGATTTTGAAATTGTTGAATTGCTAAAGCTTTAATTCTTTTTTGTTTACATTTTTTTTGTTTTTGATTTTAACATTTTTGAATTGATTAAGCTTAATTTTTTTTAATGTTTGAAATTTTTTAAGCTTCAAATAGAAAAAAAAGTGTATTTATGGATTTTTCAAAAGAATTTTTAAATTATTTTTAATTGCCTCGTTAATTGCTGATTTGTGGATTTAATTAATTTTTGTATTTCTAAAAATTTCTATCTCTAAAAAATCATTTTTATTTTAAAAAGCTTTTTATTTTTTTATGTTTTTTTTTGAAATATAATATGACTTTTAAACATTTCTTTCATACTTTATTTTTAGATCATTTAATTTTTTAATAAGAATCTCTTTATTTTTTTTTCTGTCAATTTATTTTAATTTAATTGATTATGACTTCTCCCATTGCAAAAAACAATTCTTTGCAAAAAACATTTATGGATTTTAAAATTGAAATTTTGTTATTTTTTTATTTTTGAATCTAAAATTTAAAAAAAAATTGTAATTGTTTCAATCTTAATATTTTTAGATTTTTAAATCTCTTACATTTCAAAATTTATGCTTCTGTTTTTTTTATTTTCAAATTTAAATTGTACTGGCTTTTCTCTCTGGGGTACTCGTGGGTTTACCTCATTCTGTTCAAGAACAAAATTTCAGCACTTTAAGATTCTGCTTTATGAGATTTGACCTTTTGATGCAACTCTTGATTTTCCATATTATTACATCGTAAACAAATAGGTATACAACATTATTTAACCGTTTCAACCGCATCCAAATTATCAATTCCAAATTCCATACGGGATTATCGGAAGGCCTTGGACACGTTTTACTTCAGATAACAGGAGTGGCCGCGATGAAAAATTTAGAAAATCTAGAGTTTTTTTATTAGGTCATATAAATAAAGATATACATATATGAAACACAATAGCTGCTAGAAATATTATTCAAAATCAAATTTTACTCGACTATTAAAATCGACTTGACTCGGCTAAAATTTAGTTGGAATTTGGGGAAAAAGCATTCAAATAACAGGGATTTGAATGAGCGAATAATTTTAATATTTCGGTGCCCGTGTGCTTTTGTCGTGGCTTTTGTACTAAGTGCATCTCCAGCGCGGGTAGCAAACATCGAAGCAAATCAAATTTGCACCCGACGTCAACTCCACCGCGGTACCTGTCGCGATAGCAAATTTGCTCTCAGTTCTTCGGGATTTCACTTTGCTACCCGCTATTCTGCTGGTTTGCTACTGCGGCAAATGGAATGATGCACGGAAAACTGAATCATGCACGGAAAAAATTGTTTTTTTATGTAAAAAAATGACAAAATTAAAAAAAATTAAAAAAAATATAGAAAATTAAAAAAATTTAAAAAAATTAAAAAACAATAAAAATTTTTAAAAATTTTAAAATTTGATTTGAAAAATAATAAAAAAAAATAAAAATTTTGAAAAATTAAAAAAACAAAAAAAATTAAAAATAATAAAACATAAAAAATGTATAAAAAATTAAACAAAATTAAAAAAAAATAAAAAATGTTTTAAAAAAATAAAAAAGGTGTCAAAATTTAAAAAAAAATACGATAAAAAACGGAAAACTGAATCATGCAAAAAAAAATTTTTATGTTAAAAAAAAGACCAAATTAAAAACATAAAAATTAAAAAAAATTAAAAATTAAAAAAAAATTAAAAACAATAAAAAAATTGAAAAAAATTCAAAAGATTTGAAAAAAAAAAAAATTTAAAATTAATAAAACTTTAAAAAATACTAAAAAAATTATCAAAAAATTAAACAAAATTTAAAAAAAATCAAAAAGTATTTAAAAAAATAAAAAAAAAATATGAAAATAAAAAAATAAAAAAAAAATAAAAAAAAATTAAGAATTTAAAAAATGACAAAATTAAAAAAATAAAAAAATAAAGAAAATTAAAAAAAATAAAAAAATGACTAAAATAAAAATTTAAGGAAAATTAAAAAAAATCAAGTTAAAAATTAAAAAAAAAAAGACAAAATTAAAAAACGATGAGAAAAAAAATAAAGAAAATTACAAAATATTACGAGGATGACGGAGTTTTTTCAAGGTGGCAAATTTGATCTCGGTATAAGGCTTTCTAGGCCCAGTGAAAAAAATATAATTTTACTCAAAAATGACGAACTCCTCGTCACAGTGTCCTGATGCAAACAATGATCGAGCTGTAGCTGTCACAGCCCTGCGAAGTATGTTGGCTGACATATCGGGCAGTCAGTCAAGAAAACCAGCTAGAAGTCGCCTGACAAAAAAATTTTGCTAGAAAGAGATAGGAAACCTGATGCAAACAAACGTCCAGCTGTCATGTAAACATACTTTGAATGTGTTGGTAAATTTCTGACTAGAAAGCCTTATTCATGAGCCGGGTGCAAATTTGATGCACCCCAGCGCTGGAGATGCCCTAAGCTTGCTGGGATTCCTACACTGAAAGCCCGACCATGGTAGTTTTAAGAAAATTTGCTAAAAATGCTGCTTATTAAATTAACTGTGGCTTTTTGGTGAAAGTAAACGCAAATATGGTAAAATGTACCATGCTTCCACAAAATTGCATGGTAGCTAATACGAAATCACTATCATTCTCTCCATAATCGAGGGTTAAAATTACCATACCGCTCTCGACATTGTAAAACTGACTGCGTTAATCAGTCAATCCAAGCACGGAATGTTTTTAGCAAAAATACGTCGGTGCGTGTTCTCAATTTAACCCTACAATATGGTAGCAACTACTATGGTTGGGTTTACAGTGTATTTAGAAAGTACAAGGGAGCACATGGGTATCGATTTATTGTTAGAACATTTTTAAAAATATTCACTGCAATGTTCGAAAATTTCAGTCACAATAAGCGTAATATGTTTTAATATTCAATCTTGACCACAAAATAACATCTAAAAATGGGCCGTCATTCCTGGTCGTCACCCACTCACCCATCCTTTTCATCTCTTTTCCACCGGGGCTTGCCTGCAACCCGAGTGAAAGTGTCAAACACCCGTCCGTGCGCTGCTGATGTGAAAAGAAAAAGTTTTTCACTTTCGAACTCTGCTGGCTGTGCTGGGGATTGATTGTGCTGGCGCTGGCAAAATAAAGGTGTTTAACTTTTGCGTGGAACCAGGACACCTAGCTGCTCGTGCCCGTGGAACAACCGCACGCCTCCAGCCATGGATTCCCTCGGGTCGGAGATCGGCCAGAAGATGCGGGTGAGTGTGTTTGGACTGCGAGCGGGTTTTTGTTGATGGTGGACTACATTTTTGCTTCTCTCTTTTCAGAGTGCCGTCAAGGCGAAGCTGATCGAGCTGGGAACGGGTTCCGCGAGCGGGTACATCGACGACGAGCTTCCGGACTATGTGATGATTATGGTGGCGAACAAGCGCTCGCGCCAGCAGATGATTGACGATTTGACGCTGTTTTTGGCCGGCCAGACGGAGGTGTTTGTAAACTGGCTGCACCAGGTGCTGCAGAAGCTGGAGGAGGTCACACTTCCGGCGGGATCACAAGCGGCTACGGCGGCGGCGACAACAGCGGCTGGTGGCGCGAAGGAGGCGAGTAAGGCGGTGAAGGAGTCGGGCGGGAAGCGGAAGGGTGCTGAGCAGAAGAAGGACAAGAAAAAGGATAAGAAGACGAAGCGGAAGGAGAAGAGTCCGGAGGGTGGGACGGTGGTGGCGGGAGGGGAGCACACGCCACCACATCCGGCGGGTCAGCTTGGTGGGGTTGGGTCAATTCAGGAGGTGTTTGCCAACCAGTACATTCAGCAGGCGAAGAAGACGTTGGAAATTACGGAGTCTGCCCCGAAGAAGGATCCGGTTCAGTTGACGCCGCCACTGAGGGAGAGTTCACCACCAACGCAGCGGAGGAATGATTTCGACATTCCGACCATTTCGGAAATCGCCGGTCAGAGCGCCCTCCAGAAGCACCAGAAGGAGCTGTCCGAGCTGGAGGAAATTCAGCAGAAGATCAAACAAGCCAAGAAACAGCTCAAAGAGATGGGTTCGGACGAGTCGGAAGACGAGGACTTTTTGAACATCAAAGCGAACGACGAAGATCTGGAGAACATCGAGGACGGCGGGGCGGGCGCCGCCGCAAGGCGGAAAGAGAGACGGAAGGCTCTGGAACTGGAGAAGGCCCGGAAGAAAGCGGAAGAAGTGACGATGGAAGAGGAACGGAGTACGACTCCGCCTGCACCAGCTCCGGCAAAAAAGAAGTCCATCCTGGAACGGTTGGGATCACGACCGGAGCCCAAACCTGCCGCACCAGAACCGGAACAAGCTGCGCCCCCGGTGACCAACAAATCCAACATCATCAGCTTGTCGGCGCATCGCCGCGAAGAACGCGAACTCTACATTCCGGTGTTTCGCCGGAAGGAGATGGAGGAGCAACAGCAGCAGCAGCACCAGCAACAACATCGGGCCAAGTCTCGTGAAACGAACCGATCTCGAGCGAATAGGAGTCGTAGCAGGGACCGGGATCGTCGACGGCGGGAGAGTAGCCGCGATAGATCGAGGAATCGACGCGAAAGGGAACGAGAGCGGGAAAAGGAGAGGGAACGCCGGGAGAGACGGGAGCGCGAGAAGGAACGTGGCCGTGGCAAGGTCAGCAATGGTGCAAATGAAGTGCGTGCCCGGATTGGGTCGCGCGTAATTGTGCTTCCGCCCAAGCCGGAATACGTGGAGGAGGACGAGCTGGAGGTGCCGATTCCGAGTGTGATCAAGATTCAACCGCGGCCGCAGGTCCCCAAGAACAAGCAACCGAGCAAGAATCTGCTGCTGAAGGCGATGGCCGAGGCGCAACGGTCGACGGCGTCGAACCTGAAGAAAACCATCAGCAATAACCGGGAAGAGAGCGGGGGGTCGTCTTCGTCGAGACCGAAGCGGATGTTGATTGAGATTCCGGGAAACAAACCGGACGGGACGCCGCCGACCGTGGACGTGCACTACGCTGAAGATGAGGACGAGGAAGACATCGTGACCGAAGTGCTGCTTCGGGATGACGACGTGGACGACGAGTTGCAGCAGATTCTGGACGCGAATGACGAGTACATCCCGGAACCGGTGACGATTTCAATCTCCGGCCGCTCCGACACCGACAGCGATGGCTACGTGTACGTTCCGGCCGTCAAGAAGGCGTCGTCGGACGAGCAAACCGTCCCGGAACCGATGGACGAGTACGACCCAAAGTTTGTCGTCACCCTGGACGGAGCGTACAAGAAATCTTCCCGCGCCTCCCCAAGCCACACTCCCCCGCCACCGGGCGCAGCTTCTTCCACGTCCAAACCATCGATCAGAGACCGAATCGGCAAGAAGGTGACCTCGTCCAGCGAAAAATCGCCTCCCCGCGAAGACGATCGCGACCACATCGAAACACTCAAACGCCGCAAAGAACGCTTCAGCGTGAAAGCATCTGCGGCCGCTGCAGCAGCAGCCGCCGCGGCAAAGCGTTCAACCTCCCGCTCACCGGAGAAGCGGTCCTCCAAGAAGCGCTCGCCCAACAAGAAGCGATCCTCCAACTCGAGCAGCAACAACAACGCTTCTTCCTCGTCCTCTTCGAAGCCTTCAACGACATCCGGAACTAGCACCCGCAACCGCTCCTCCCCGGCGGATCTCAACGAGCTGCTGCTCCAGCGCACCAAGGAGCTGCTCGTGGACGACAGCGTGTCCTCCTCGCCGATCTACATGTCCAAGTCGGACTACGAGAAGATCGAGCCGAACTCGTCGTCGCGCAAGCGCAAACGCGTCTCGCCAATCCAGTTCGAGCTTACGGATGACGAGGCGGACGACACGGACGGGGAGTACAACCACCACCGGGACCGGGAACATCGCGAGCGGAAGCCGCAGGAGCCACGCATTTCGATCGCGCTGGACGATGGCGAGCGACGGCGGGACCACTCCCAGCGGGAGAGTGAGCGGAGGACGGCGCCAGCAGGGGATGACGGGGAGCGGAGGAAGAGCGGTGGGAACAACGGTTCCGGGCCGTACAGTGAGGTCAAGGTGTCGCCGACGAAGAAGATCAAGAAGCTGGAGTCGAGCCGCAAGTTTGACGACGTGCCGCAGTGTGAGTAGATCGTAAAGGTCTTCATAGAAGATTCCACTAAACTAATCCGTAACCTTCCAGTGCTCAGCTCGGTGTCCGTCCCTGCAGAAGGACTGCTCGCGTCCAAGAGCAAGGGCCTCATCAAGGAACGCTGCAAGTACTTCCCGTCGTGCCGGCAGGGTGACTCCTGCGAGTTCCTCCATCCGAGCACACCCTGCAAGGCCTTTCCGGCGTGCAAATTCGGCGACAACTGCCTCTACCTGCATCCCTACTGCAAGTTTGACAAAACCTGCCACCGGCTGGACTGCAACTTTATGCACTCGAAGCCGCTGCTGGTGGGTTCGTCGGCGGGCCCGTCGGCACCACCGCTAGGTATGTATTGGTGGTTATTGCATTTTTTTTTTTTTTACATTTTCGTGTAATCATTTTTATTTTCATTATTTAAAAAAAAAAATGAAAAAGCCTAAAATATTTAAAAGTTTAAAAAATATTGTTAAAAAAACAAATCTTTCAAAACAAATTAAGCTTGACAAAATTTCATATAAAATTATTTTTATTCCGCGAAAAACTTAATTTGTGTATTTTAATTTGTACTTATCTTGTTTAGTCTAATTTTATTTTTGATGGTATTTGTCCTATTCCGTACCCTTTTGCCTTTCTACTGTTTTTTTTTACATATTTTCACAGTCACTTTTAAAATGTTCACATTTTGAATGATTCATTTAATTTAATTTTTCTAACGGTAAAAGTTCAGGAAACGTTAATAAAAAAAACCGAACCAAAGTTTATAAAATAAAAAATAAGTTCAAATTTGCAGCCCATTTTTTTTAAACAAATACTCAAAATGCGAAATATCAATGAATTTATGAAAAAAATTCCTCTCATGTTTTATGTCTTCCTTCGATTTGCGGTCCGATAATTAAAAACTTGCAATAAGCTCTGAACATATGAAACACAATGGCTTATAGGACCCTTTAAAAAATGTACTCAAATTGTAAAAAAAAAATTCAATTTATATTAAATTGTTTGAAATGAATGCCATCAGCACCATTTTTTTTTGCCCCCTGATTTTTGGGTAAGTTTTTTGAGGGGGGAGGGGACAAAACATGAAATAAAATTTGCCTAAATCCAAAGGATATTAAATACTTTTTTTTCAATTTATTATGTTTTAACAAGTAGTTTTTTTTCTTTTGAGTTATTTTTTGTATTTTTTTAATTTTTTAAAGCCATTGGCATTTAATATTTTTGATTTTTTTATTAAAAAAAAAATAATTAAAACGTGAATACAGAAAATAAAAATAAAATATCGAAAAAAAATTATCGGGTTTTGTTGTTAGTTTAAACTTATTCTTAAACATAAAAAAACATGAAAAAAATAAAAAATAGTTAATAATAAAACATTTTTTTTTTAAATATAAAATTCAACAGTTAAAAAAATATTTCAATTCTTTTTTAATAGTCAAAAAAAATACATTAAAAAATATCGAGATCTCCAAAAAAGTATCCACATGGTTTGTGGATGGGCCCTAAAGCTTAAGACATGAACAAACTAAAGGAGTCACTACACTGCCGCAAACAAACAAACAAACTCGCAATTTTCCGCATTTCGACGGTAACATTTCAAAAGGCATCATGTACATTTTGACACTTTCTGGGTTATTGTATATTCTAAAAGTACTTCTAATAAGCTACCTCTCCACCAAAAATGAGCAAAAGTTACTTCAGTAAAGTTTGTTTAATCATGATTTTAAATAAAGTAACATAAACAAAATCTCTGCCATCAGCAGTCCCTGTTTATATAGCCCTGTCAACCTGTCAAACAAAAGGCTACATAAACCTCGTGACGAAAAAAAAGCAACAAGAAAAAAGCGCCATGTACATTCGGCGAAGAAAAACGAATCACAACAAAGCGCCCCCCTCAGTGACAGCAGGGTGATATCGACGTTGGTGATTTCAAAAGAAGTTATGTTTGTTTTTCTCAGATAAAATTACGGAAATAATCTTTTATTGAATATGGAAGATCAAGTATCAACAAAAGCAACGTTTTTCATCGTTTGTTATCATTAGATCATCTTATTTTGCTTTTATATAAAAATGGTAATTGAAAATGGATGCTCAACATTCAAATGCGTTTTTCTCAAAACGCATGGTTTGTACATGATGCTTTTTGAAATGTTGGCATCGATTTGACAGTTTGCCAAACTCGCAAACTTGTATGCGGCAAAATGTATGCAGGCTGACGTTTGTACAAACAAATCCCGGCAAACAAACAAAGCTGGCAAACTGTCAAAAAGTGCGAGTTTGTTTGTTTGTTTGCCGTAGTGTAATAGCTCCTTAAAAATTCAAAAACATATAATTTGACTGTAAAAAAAAAGAAAATTCAAAAAAAAAGAACAAAAAAATATAACAAACATTATTTCAATAACTTCAAACTAACATTCAAATAAAAAAGATTATTTTGTCTAAATTCAAAAGTTTAGAAACATCAAAAAACATAAAACTAAAACTTTTTAACTCAAAAATCAGAAAATTTTACAATATAAAACAAAAATTAAAACATTAAAAAAATAGAACAAAAAGCATAAAAAAGTAAAAACAAAGAAAAAAATTCAAAAAGTCAATTAAAAAAGTAATTAGGCCGATGCAAATATTTTTTTAAATTTTATGTCGCGTTTTGGGGTTGGTGAAATCAGGGAAAAATTTTTTTTCAAAGAATTTGAAAGTTTCAATGGAAATAGAAGTTTGATCAACTAAAAAAATTCTAAAATGCCTTTTTTGCATTGAATTAGCAGAGCAGTTCTCCCAGATTTCGGTCATTCGATTTTTTTTGTATTTTTTAATCCGACTGAAACTTTTTTGGTGCATTCAGTATGCCCAAAGAAGCCATTTTGCATCATTAGTTTGTCCATATAATTTTCCATACAAATTTGGCAGCTGGTCATACAAAAATGATGTATGAAAATTCAAAAATCTGTAGCTTTTGAAGGAATTTTTTGATCGATTCGGTGTCTTCGGCAAAGTTTTAGGTATGGATACGGACTACACTGGAAAAAAATTATACACGTTAAAAAAAATTTGGTGATTTTTTATTTAACTTTTTGTCACTAGAACTTGATTTGCAAAAAAACACTATTTTTAACATTCAATATTACGCCCTTTGAAAATGTTAGTCTTGGTTTAAATTTTTTTTAAATATTTTTTTTTCGAAGAGATCGGAAAATTTTACGAATATATCATATTTCAACATTGTAAATCGGACCATTAGTTGCTGAGATATCGACATTAGAAAATTGTGTGTTGTTTGGGTGAGACTTAGAAAACATCAATTTTCCTGTTTTTTAACCTTTGCATGGCAATATCTCAGCAACTTAGGGTCGTATCAACAAAGTTCAAATAAGCAAAATATAGGGTAGAGTAGTCATCAATGAGACACGGGGAACAATGATAAAATGGCTCTCATAAGTCGTAGTTTCAACCAATCAGGCTCATATTTGGGGGAAAGGTGTGTCTACGGGATACACGTCTACCATATTAGTGGCTTTGGTTATGGACGCTCCCTTGAAAAGTTATTCATAAATGTTTGATTCTGGGGTGTAAAAGTAAATTATGGACAAAAAATACTTTTTCGCTCGTAGGCTGCCATTTACACCAAAACTAATATTTCTTCAAATTTCTTTCGACGTTCCAAAGGGATTGAGTTGGGCTACAATGTCCTTTCATTAGATTTGACCAAAATTTAGAATATACCCGGAATCCAGGGCTGTCTCATTGTTCCCCACTCATGTTAGCCCATGGGTAACAATGAGACACTTTGATTTTTCTTCATTTAACATTTCAAAATCCATGTAAATCTTTCAAAACATGAATTGAAAGTGATTTTTGGCATATTTATTGAGTTTTAACTTCATTTAACCAGACATACTAAGTTATTTGGTATAAATATATGGATTTTACAAAATTTAAATACTTTTTAGTATAACTTTTGTTAATTAAAGTTTCATGTTGGCAAAATTGCTCTAAAATGTTCAAGGCAAGTCACCTGAAATGGAACAATACAAAAACATGATGTTTTACGAGAAAAGTATTGATTTTCGTAGAGTGTCTCATTGTTCCCCAGCTGTCTCGTTGTTCCTGCCAAGTGCGTCTACAATGAGACAGTTGAATAACTCTGGCTGTAGACGTCAGATCGATCTCATATTTTGGTCAATGTTAGAACACATTAAAAGAAAGAAAATGCAACTAAAAGCTCATTAATAAATGCTGATGAAAAAATTAGAAAAATCGTTGAAAGTTGAAAACCAAAAGTGTCTCATTGATGACTACCCTACCCTAGAGAATTTTCTCAGCTTTTCAAAAATATTTTTTTCAAAAGTGGGCAAATATGTTCACTTATTTAAAAAAATGAAAAACTGCGACTATTTTCAAAAAAGTTACCTAAAATATATTTAACTTGAAAACGGTGCAATTTATCAAAATTTCACTAAAGTACTTTTTAATTGCAAATTTGATTTTACATCGAAAAATAAAGTCGAAAAATTTTTGCGACCAGTTTTGATTCAAAAATTCATAACTCGCTAAAAGATTTTTTGCACATCCTGGACATTTCTGAAAAGTTGGCATTTGATGTCCTCTAAAACATATCATCATCATACTGCCGTTCTACGCATAATTGTCCCATGTTCAAAAAAGTGCAAGTGAGAAAAACGCGATTGAAATTTTTCGACTATTTTTTGTGTTTCTACGCATAATTGTCCCGTTGGTCTATATTCACCCCATATGTCCCTGACCGCCCAAGTTTGCAGTTTATCACTCTTATTTGTTATTATTTTACTTTACAAAAGGTAAACAAGACACAATGCTTTGTAAAACTAATGATTCCGCGAGGGAAAATACTTGGTGGGACAATTATGCGTAGAAGTACAACGATGGGACAAACAGACTTGGTGTTGTTTTTGATGAGTTTCCTAACAAAGTACTAGATTTTATGTGTTTTTTGAAAAGCAAACGTCAAACTAAACCTAAAAATGAAAAAAAGTCAGAATCGACCAAAAATGACATGGGACAATTATGCGTAGAACGGCAGCATATCATATAAAAAAAAAATTAAAAATCGTGTTTTTTTGCAAATTAAGTTTTAGTGACAAAAAGTTAAATAAAAAATCACCAAATTTTTTTTACCGTGTATAATTTTTTTGCAGTGTAGTCCGTATCCATACCTACAACTTTGCCGAAGACACCGAATCGATCAAAAAATTCCTTCAAAAGATGCAGATTTTTGAATTTTCATACATCATTTTTGTATGGACAGCTGCCAAATTTGTATGGAAAATTATATGGACAAACTAATGATGCAAAATGGCTTCTTTGGGCATACCGAAGGCACCAAAAAGTTTAAGTCGGATTAAAAAATACAAAAATTAAAATTTAAGAAAAAAGACCGATTTCGTAGAGAATTGCTCAGCGTGTTTCGGCTAGTCTAAAAATATTTTGAACTTTTTAAAATTGCAATGTACAGCACTGCAAAAACTTTTTTTCTTGCAAAAATAAAATTTTCGTCAAAGCATAGAAATTTTGGAAACTTATGATTGCAAAACAAGTGGACAGGTTTCTTATGCATTTTAAAACACTTCTTTCATTCAAATGTTGAAACCGAGGCATGTGATTATTTTTTTTTACTTTTTTTATTTAAAAACATTTAAAATTGTCATGTTGTATATGAAAATCAATTAAATAGTTTTTTGAATTCATGAATATTTGATTTTTATAAACACATCGGCATTTTCTCGATCGTCATTCGTAATTTGTCGATGCTCGCGAAATCTCAATCGTGAATCGAGAAATTACGATCGAGTGCAATTATCACCATAATAGTTAACCGGAATAAAATATTTCAAACCTCCCTCAAACCATTCCAGCTTCCTCCGTGGTCCCAGTGCAGAACTACAAAACCATCACGGCGAAACCGCTGCCGGCGCTGTGCAAGTTCTACCCGGGCTGCACCAACGGCCTCTGCCCCTACTACCATCCGAAGATGTGCCGCTTCGGGCGCAACTGCATGAACAAGGTCGAGTGCAACTTTTATCACCACGATCTGCCCGGTGGCGGCAGCGGCAGCGGTGGTGGACTCGGCGCCGACTTCCACGAGGTTCACTCCAAGGACAAGTTCAAGTGGATCTCGCCGTTTTCGGCTTGAATTTGAGTTTTTTTTCTTCTTTCTCTTGGCTCTTCTCTTTGCTATTGTTTGTGCATTAGAATTACACACAAACGGACACACTCACACACTCTCGGAAGGATACTTTCAGTGCAAAGTATCGAATTATTACACACAAACAATAGTTTTGTTAATTGCTTCACTCTTTTTCATTAGCTGAAAACTTTCTCAACCATAAAATTCAACATAAATACCTAACTCTTTATCGACTAAGGCAATACGTGACGTGTTTTTAATTGTTTTTCTAGTTTTAGACAACAACCCCGTAGGTATTTATTCCCCAACATTTTTTTTTAAACTCTGCTCTGCGTCGTAGTTTGAACTCGCGGCAAATTGTAAATAGTCAGTCCCATACAAAAAAAAAGAAACATGAAATAGAGTGTGGATTGAAGATGAACTTTGACAAAAAAAAAACAATTAAATTAAATAAAAAAGAGAGGGAGTTTCGATTTGCAAATTAGAATTTTGAAATAAAACAAATTGTGCAAAAAAAGGAAGAAAGTAAGCGAAAGTAGTAGTTTTGTTCTGTTATAAACACACACAATTAAGAGAACCTTTTTTAGGGCAAGAGAAGGTTGGTGTTACACAGTTAGTTTCCGTGCTGATAGATTACAACCGTACCGATTACACAAACACATGCAAACATTGAGTGGAGAAAATTTACAGAATAATATATTCGATTAACCTTAAAGCTCATTTGTGTATTATTTTAAATATCCGAAAAACACGACATCTCAACACTGCTTTGATCAAAAAGGCTCAACACTCGTGGTGAAGACTCGTTAAACCAGTCCCGTGGGCATGACGAAGGCCGATTTTTAAAAAGTTTATTTTAGAAAAAGATAAACATATTTTTAAGTCTTTCATATACAAAATCGTCAGTTTTAGATTTTTGTATTTATAAGTACGGTATGCTGATCGGAAGGAACGCGGTCAAGAAATGTTGCGTGTTCTTTTCGTGACCCCCCCAAGAAAAGTTGACAGTTCGGTATGAGCGCGATTGACGGTGTGCGCGCTTAAGGTTCTTTCGAGGAAAAAATAAAAAAAAAATTAAAAATATTCAAAACTTAAAATTAAATAGATTAAAAATGTTTATTCAAAAACCTTTAGGCTGGTACAAATATTTTTAAAAGTTTTTGTCACCCCCCCCCCCCCTTCAAAATTGGCCCGAAAAATCAGGGGGCAAAAAAAATATTTTTACAATAAACTTCAAAATTTTAATGAAAATTCAAGTGCAACCAGCTGAAATCAAATTAAAATACATTCTCCTGCGTTTAAAATCATTTTTAGCATGTTTGAGTTTATTAAAAAATCTTAAGATTTTTTGAAAATTTTCGATGCAAAATCTTTTTTTTCGATACAATTCTTTGTCAGATCTTAGATTTTTTGAAAACTAATGATTGCAAAACAACTGAACTAGTGTAAAATGCATTTTAAAACACTTTTTTCATTTAAATGTGAAGACTATGGCTTGTTATTTAAATTTTTATATTTTTTTTTATTTTTTGCCCCCCCCCCCCTTGACCTCGGCCAGGGCCGAGGGACAAAAACTTTTTTAAATATTTGCATCGGCCTTAACAACAATTATAAACAAAATTAAGAAATCAATAAATAAAAGCAAATTTAGAAATTCTTAAATTCTAAAACAAGAAAAACTAAAATTTAAAAAAATATGTAATTATGAAATAAGTTAATTAAAAAACTATGTAATTATGAAATAAGGAAATTAAAAAATTAGGAAATTAGGAAACCAGGGAATAAGGAAATTTGGAAATTATGATATTAGCAAATTAGTAAAATAAAGAAAATGAGAAAATTATGAAATTATGAAACAAGGAAATTAAGAAATTAGGAAATTAATATGTAAGGAAATTAGGATGTTAGGAAGTTAGGAAATTGGGAAATGAGGAAATTAGGAAGTTAGGAAATTAGGAAATTAGGAAATAAGGAAATTTTTAAAATTAGGAAACTAGGAGATTAGGAAGTTAGGAAAAAACGGAATCGACGTAACACCTTATAATGTGGCCCTCTTAAACCTTGCGGTTTCGTCAACGGATCCACAGGCGTGTATCGTTCTTTTTGCGACAAGACTCCGCCTTCCGGGTCTGCTAAGTGTGAAGGTATGGGCACGGGGAGAGGGCACCGAATACCTATATTTACACTACGCATTTTTGCGTCCGCCTCGGGATTCGAACCGGCGACCTCTGGATTGTGAGTACAGTGCGCGGTCCGATTGATCCACACAGACAGAAGTTAGGAAGTTAGGAAATTAAATTAGGATATTAGAAAGTGAGGAAGTTAGAAAATTGAGAAATTAGGATATCAGGAAACTAAGAAATAAGGAAGTTAAGAAGTTAGGAAATTAGGGAATTAGGAAGTAAGGAAATTAGGAAACTAGGAAATAAGGTTTTTAAGAAGTTAGGAAGTTTAGAAATTTTGAAATTGATATGTTAGGAAATTAGGAAGTTAGGAACTTATGAAATAAGGAAAATAGGAAATTCAGAAATTAGAAAATCGTGAAATAAGGAAAATAATATGTTAGGAAATCAGGATGTTAGGGAGTTAGGAAATTAGGAAAGTTAGGAAGTTAGGAAATTAAGAAGTTCGGAAAATAGGAAATTAGGAAAATAGGAAACTAGGAAATTAGGAGTTTAGGAAGTTAGGAAGTTAAGAAATCAGGAAATTTGGAAGTATGGAAATCAAGATGAAAATTAGGAAATTAGGAAATAAGGAAATTAGGATAATCGGAAACTAGGAAATTAGGAAGTTAGGAAATTTGGGAATTATAAAATGAGGCTGGTCTATTTTTTTTCTTAAATTCTTTAATTCTTTTATTCTTTAATTCTAAAATTCTAAAATTCTAAAATTCTTAAATTCTTAATTTCTTAAATTCTAAAATTCTTAAATTCTTAATTTCTTAAATTCTTAAATTCTTAAATTCTTAAATTCTTAAATTCTTAAATTCTTAAATTCTTGAATTCTTAAATTCTTAAATTCTTAAATTCTTAAATTCTTAAATTCTTAAATTCTTAAATTCTTAAATTCTTAAATTCTTAAATTCTTAAATTCTTAAATTCTTAAATTCTTAAATTCTTAAATTCTTAAATTCTTAAATTCTTAAATTCTTAAATTCTTAAATTCTTAAATTCTTAAATTCTTAAATTCTTAAATTCTTAAATTCTTAAATTCTTAAATTCTTAAATTTTAAAATTCTGAATATCTTAAATTCTTAAATTATTAATTTTTTATTTTTTTTAATTCTTAAATTCTTATTTTTTTAAAATTTCTTTATTCTTAAATTTTCATTCTAGTTTTTTTAATTTTGGAAGAAATCGAGTTTTTGATTGCTATAATTTCGAGGTTTTCGTAAATTTGTATTTACGAATTTCTATATTTCCGAATTTTAAAACTTTTGGAATTTCGACTTGTACATTCGTTTTGAATTTTAACATTTTTGATCTGTTGAATTTAGAAAAAACTTTAATATTAAAATTATTATTCAATTCTGCATATTTTAATTTTGATTTTCCAAATTTCCGATTTTTGTTGAGATTTTCTTTATTATTTAAAAAAAAAGTTATTTGAAATTTCTGAAATGTTTGTTTTTTTTTTTTTGATATTTTTGAATTTGTTGTTTAGTTGGATTTCAAAATTTCAGATTATTATTTTATTTTCAGTAAGAACATAGATATTAGTATGATTATTGTCAAGTTTAATTTCACTCTGATTTACTTCATTTTGGTCTTCGAGTGTGGATAAATCAGACAGTGCAGTGGACTCACAATCCGGAGGTCGCTGGTTTGAATCCCGCGGCGGGCGCTCTAAAATTCTTTGTGTAAATATGGGTATTCGGCGCCGTCGCTCCGTGCCATACTTTCATACACTTAGGAGCCCAGGGCGGCGAAGTCCTTATAGATAAAAAGGAAGACACTAGTGGTTGGTAGTAGCAACGGTGGCCGACAGCTATAAAGTCAACTTCGTTTTTCGCAGCTGGTTGGTACTAGCAATAAATAGTTGGTGACACGATGGCCGACATCTATAAAGACAACTTTTTTTTGTATTCCATTTCGACCAAAAAAAAACTTTTAGTTTCAATATTCTGCTTTTTGAGATTCGTCGGGAATTTTAAATATTTTTATATCCAATACAAAATTTTTAAAACGTTTGTAATTATCAGTCGCATTCAAAAAGGAAAATTACAATTCTTTGATTTTTTCATCAAAACATATTACAAACAAGCACTGCGCGAAGAAACGTCAAACGCTATCTTTCCGTTTCTGTTACTTTTCAGCTGCGTACCGCTTGAGAAAAATCTTTTCGTGACCCTTTCCTTGACCGTTTCTTGGGCGTTTTTTTGTATGGAGTTTTGCGTTCCTTCCCATCTGCGTATCAGCCTATAAAAAAAACAAAATTTTAAAATCGAGCTTCGTCATGCACACGGGATATGTCTTGAGAGTCTTCACCTCAAATTTCAGCCATTTTGGTCCATTCCATCTCGAGATATCGTGGCACCCGTAAATGAACTCGGTGTTTAGAGAAAAAACGATCAAAAAGTTTGACAGTCTGCTTTGCCCATGGCAACATTTTGGTCTCAAATCGTCTCTTACTCAGTTTAATCATGAAATAGCTTCATGAAACTTTTATCCACATCTTTTTAGTGGATTCAATAAATTTTCTGTAATTTCTTACATGTATGTAACCCCTTCATATTACTCCAAACTAAAAATTAAAAAATCTAAGAGATTATGTAAGGTGATTGTAAAAAATATTTTCATGATCAGTTCGTCCTTACAAGTATCCATACACTTTAGTCTGCTTTCCATACCACTACTAAAATATTTAAAAAAAACTGTACCTTTAAAACGGATTTTCTGATCGATTTTGCGTCTTCAGCGAAGTTGTAGGGAAAAATCAAATTTGATCCCGTCTTATGAATGCCGCGTCCAAATTATTTTTAAAAGGTCCAATAAACAAAATTTTCATGTTTTGCTTATAGGGATTTTTGTAATACCCCTGAATGAAGGCGGTTAAAAAAAAAACACCAAAAAAGCAAAAAAAAATGTTCTTTTGACCTTTTTTTAAGAAATAAAGGAGGTATTAGACTATGGCAAACAGACAAATTCGCACTTTTTTGTGTTTGACAGTTTGCCAAACTCGCAAACTTGTTTTTGGCAAACTTGCAAGCAAAGCCAAATTTATGCAGGCTGACGTTTCTGCAAACAAATGCAGGCAAACAAACAAAGCAGACAAACTGTCAAAAAGTCCAATACCTACCTAACTCATTTATCATTTTTTTTTATTTTTTGTTTTGAATTTTATAACTTTTGTAAATTTTTAAAGGTGTTGCACAGTGGGCGAAATGGAACCCAAAATCGGACTCAATTGAACGCGGCTGGTTCCCTGGTATGAAAAATAGTACTTGTTTTGTAAAAAAAATCCGGGGAATCAATTGGTGATGGTTTCATCCACCACACGAAACGGCAAAGGGTCCATTTTGCCCCAATTTCTCATTTTTTTTACATTTTTACTTAAAAATCAGTCTGTATTTAGAGCGGAGGCTTCATGCGGCCGTCCAAAATGCACTTAACTTATGTGAAAATGTTCCAGAAATCCAGTAAAAATAACCACTTGCACCGCAAAAATCATCTAGGGTCCATTTAACCCCAATTCCGCTATAAAAGCATTTTTGGCCGTTTTCAAATGGTAGGTCAGATTTTAAAAAGCTGAAAATATTTTTATCGTAAAGATCAGACAATCTTACATTAGAATGACGATTTGCACTTGATAGTTTGACATATTTATGTTGATAAAAAAAAAATATGTTAAAGGCAGTTTATTCTGCGTTTGGGAAAATTGATCAAAAACTGATTCTTCAATCTTTTTATTTAGTTTAAATTCTAATTCAACATAAATGTATCAAACTATCAAGTGCAAATCTTCATTCTTATGTAAAATTGTCTGATCTTTACGATAAAAATATTTTCAGCTTTTTTAAAATCTGAACTAACATTTGAAAACGGACAATAATGCTTTTATAGCGGAATTGGGGTTAAATGGATCCTAGATAATTTTTGCGGTGCAAGTGGTTATTTTTAGTGGATTCCTGGGACATTTTCACATAAGTTAAGTGCATTTTGGATGGCCGCAGGAAGCCTCCGCTCTAAATACAGACTGATTTTTAAGAAACAATGTAAAAAAATGAGGAATTGGAGCAAAATGGACCCTTTGCCGTTTCGTGCGGTGGATGAAACCATCATCAATTGATTCCCCGGATTTTTTTTTACATAAGAAACACTATTTTTCATACCAGGGAACCAGCCGCGTTCAATTAAGTCCGATTTTGGGCTCCATTTCGCCCACTGTGTGTTGGTTTTCCCGAGTTCCGGGCTGTCGAGAGCAACTCGCCGATTGTTCGTGCTCTCTTCTGCTCGGGCTAGCTCGCGAGCCAGATTTGAATTTAATTGAATTTACACCTCTATACCATCGCGTCGTACGCATTCATAAGTCTGTGAAACAAAAGATCCTATAAGCTATTGTCTTTCATATGTTTATAGGACCTTTAAAAAAACTATAGAAATTTGTTAGCTTGGAACGAACCGCTAGCACGAGCCGTCCGCGAGCGATCGCGGCGAAAACGCAAGCGAGGAGAGGAAAGCACTACAAGTTCTCTCTCTCGCTCGCTCGCGAGCAAAGCTTCTCTTCTTCTCGCTCGCATTCCCACACTGATTTTCCAACTCATAACTTTTTTGTTTAATGTTTTGCGTTTTTTAGAGATTTTTTGGATGTTGTTGAAAGCTAACATGAACAATTTTTTTTGTGTAACTCAAAATTTTATGCAAATTCCTTGTTTTTTTATATTCAATAAATAATAATAAATAATAATTTCTTTGTTTCATATACTTTTTTACTGTTTTTGAATAGATTGGTAGAAGTATTTTTTTGCAATTCCGTCGTGAAACTACTTACTTTTCCTGTCATTCTTAAACGACGAAATAGCCTACTTTTCTGTACCAAAAATAACAGAATCGAATAGCAACACTTTTCAAAATAAATGCTGAAAAGTTCTACTTTTCAGCACTTGTTTCGAAAAGTAACACTTTTAAACATTTTTTTGATTTAAACGATTGATAAAATACATGAAAATTCGACTTAACATTTCACTCAATGGGTGTTTTTCGAAATTGCAAAAAATGTTGTATGGAACTCGTTGCAAAACTTGATTTTTTCAGCACTCGTCGTATTTATCCAACTCGGTGAGCCTCGTTGGATAAATGTACGACTCGTGCTGAAAAAATCCTCTTTTTGCAACTTGTTGCATAAACTACTATTGTAGACCTTCTTTTTAAAGGTCCTTTAAGCTGTTTTTTTTTTTTTAAATCAGGATTTAAAATTTGTGTTCTTCGGCTCTGGTAAAAAAATATTTCTAATTTTTCCAAATAAAGTTTAAGCGAAAAGTTTTGGGATATTTTATCCATCACTACAGTTGTAATATCAATAATTTGCAAAACATCAATGAATTTACGAAGAAAAATCTAAAGCTTTTTCGTCTCCTCAAAATTTGTAAAAATATTACTCAAATTGATTAGAAATACTTATTTTCGATCTGTCTTTTTTCAAATAGATAAAAGTATTTTTTTTATATTTGCTAGAGTTTTTAAGGTCCCATTAACATATGAAACACAATAGCTTATAGGACCTTTTTAAAAAGTCTAATTTTGTTTCAATTGTTATTTTTATTTTAATATTTGTTAAAAAAAAAATCCACAGTAATTTCCATATAAACTTTGAACCGCAGGGGACAGGCCAATTCTCAACCAAATGGGCTGATATTTGGCATGAGAGTCCCTATGGGTATCCTCTACAAGGGGAACCTTGCCGTGATCTGAGAACTTTTTGTTTTGGTTGAAACACCCTAATATACGTACATTGAACATTAGTCTACTGGTTTCTTATACCAACTCTTTTTAAATGCAATGGGTTGAATGTTGGTCTACGTTATAATTTTAATAGCACACAAAGTTGGACAGTTCTTACAAATTCTAATGATAAAGCACCATTGAAAACCTCTCATCTTTACTTACAATTTATTGTACAACTGTCTGGCTCTGCCTATACTTTCCCTCACCTTACCTAGAACCGTTGCTGCTGCCGCCTCCCTCACCTCACGCATTGTCCCACAGACTTGCCACGTTTGCGAGCACCGTCTGCTGGTCGGACGTCTTGTGCATCATAAAGTAGCCCTGAACCTGCGCCGGGCTCACGTTCTTGCCGTAGCTCAGCACATTCTCGGCAAACAGTTTCGAGTTCGAGGTCGCCTCCTCGCCGGTGTAGAACCGCATAAACATCTGCTCGAGCTGGTGCCGGCTGCAATAGCCGACGTACTCCTTCACGTCGACGCGACCCGGCCGGATGAGGGCCGGATCGAGCCGATCCAGGTAGTTGGTGGTCATGAACACAATTCGGGCTTCGGTGGAAGCGACGCCGTCGAGGCAGTTTAGCAGCCCGGAGAACGTAACACGGTTGAGGCCTTCGAAGGCGGCCTTTTGCTGTTTGGTGTCCTCGCGGGACAAGAACGCCGCGTCAATGTCCTCGAGCAGGATGATCGACTGCTGCGGGGCCACGTTCATCAGGTGGTTTAACCGGTCGTCGGTGAGTCCGCGCTCGGACAGGTTCAGCAGACAAATGCCACACTCGATCTCGCCGGCCAGGGCGGTGATGTAGCTGGACTTGCCACACCCGGGTGGACCGTACAGCAGGTAACCCCGGCGGTACGGGATTCCACGGTCCGCGTACCATCCGGGGTTCTGCATGAACTCCCGACAGTCTTTGAGGATGCGCTCGGACACGCCGTTATCGAGGACGACCGATTTGAGCGGTCGGCGGTTCCGGGGATGTCCGAACTGGCGCCACTCGGAACCCATCGCGCTGTACATTAGCGTTTTGCCTTCGGTGTTTTTGAGCGCCAATTGTCGCGCTGGAAAATGAAACCATCAGTAGTAAAAGAATTCTTCAACCAGACCAGAACTCAAGAACCAACCTTCCTCCAAGATCCGAAAGTACAAATTCTTGTCCCTCCCGAACGCCGTCAGCTGGACCGTCTCCCAGGGCACGCCCATGTGCAGATCGAGCGTGTGCTGCTCCCGGGCGCGGTCCACCTTGATCCAGGTTCCACCGTAGCGCATGATGTGCGTCCCAATCGACGGGATAAAGTCGTACTTGGTCTTGACGTGGCCCGTGTCCCGCTGCAGGAACGACGTCTCCACGCTCAGATGCTGCGTGTGCTTGGCGCCCTTTTGCGTAATCCACTGCAGCAGCCACTGGTACGATTTATCCCGGCACGGAACTTCCAGCGTGATCATGTAGTGCCGCCGAAACAGAATCAACGCGCCCTGCAATCCCTTACGTAAGAGCGCTGCGCCGGCACCGACCCCGAACAGGCCAAAGCCCGCCCCAAAGTACGGGTTGTCCGACAGCGTTCCGATATAGTCCGTGATGGTCATTGTGGGGTCGGTTCTGGCCGCGGCAGGATTTCACCAATTTTATTCAGGTTTTTTGATAAAACAAATTTCACCATCAACAACTCTTGCACGCACGACGCAAGAAAACACACAAAACACATGATTGCGATAGGCGGAGGAGAAACGTCAGATGCTGATGCTGATGATGACGAAGGGGGGGGAATCAAAACAGAAGCGATAAATAAGAGGATCGTGACGCGATGGGAGTGGGGTGTTGCAACCCATGGGTGGGAAGGGTCGGTGGGGTACAATAGACACAGACAAAAGTATCACTTTGTTTGGAATTCTTCGAAAATACGAAAATACAATCGTAAAAGTTCAAATCTCGAGTTTTTTTAAAACTTAATGTATTTTTTTTGCATTTCATGTGTTTTGGAAACCGTTTAGACATGTTTTTTTTAGAATATTACAGTTTTAGCATTTCAGAATGTTGAGATTTTAGAATTTCGGAATTTTAGAATTTTGGAACATTAGAATTTTAGAATTTTGGGATATTAGAATTTTAGAATTTTAAGTTTTTAGAACATTAGAATTTTAGAAATATAGAATTTAAGAATTTTAGAATGATAGAATCCTAGAATTTAAGATTTTAGAATTTAAGAATTTAAGAATTTAAGAATTTAAGAATTTAAGAATTTAAGAATTTAAGAATTTAAGAATTTAAGAATTCAAGAATTTAAGAATTTAAGAATTTAAGAATTTAAGAATTTAAGAATTTAGGAATTTAAGAATTTAAGAATTTAAGAATTTAAGAATTTAAGAATTTAAGAATTTAAGAATTTAAGAATTTAAGAATTTAAGAATTTAAGAATTTAAGAATTTAAGAATTTAAGAATTTAAGAATTTAAGAATTTAAGAATTTAAGAATTTAAGAATTTAAGAATTTAAGAATTTAAGAATTTAAGAATTTAAGAATTTAAGAATTTAAGAATTTAAGAATTTAAGAATTTAAGAATTTAAGAATTTAAGAATTTAAGAATTTAAGAATTTAAGAATTTAAGAATTTAAGAATTAAAGAATTAAAGAATTTAAGAATTTAGAATTTAAGAATTTAAGAATTTAAGAATTTAAGAATTTAAGAATTTAAGAATTTAAGAATTTAAGAATTTAAGAATTTAAGAATTTAAGAATTTAAGAATTTAAGAATTTAAGAATTTAAGAATTTAAGAATTTAAGACATTAAGAATTTAAGAATTTAAGAATTTAAGAATTTAAGAATTTAAGAATTTGAGAATTTAAGAATTTAAGAATTTAAGAATTTAAGAATTTAAGAATTTAAGAATTTAAGAATTTAAGAATTTAAGAATTTAAGAATTTAAGAATTTAAGAATTTAAGAATTTAAGAATTTAAGAATTTAAGAATTTAAGAATTTAAGAATTTAAGAATTTAAGAATTTAAGAATTTAAGAATTTAAGAATTTAAGAATTTAAGAATTTAAAATTTAAGAATTTAAGAATTTAAGAATTTAAGAATTTAAGAATTTAAGAATTTAAGAATTTAAGAATTTAAGAATTTAAGAATTTAAGAATTTAAGAATTTAAGAATTTAAGAATTTAAGAATTTAAGAATTTAAGAATTTAAGAATTTAAGAATTTAAGAATTTAAGAATTTAAGAATTTAAGTATTTAAGAATTTAAGAATTTAAGAATTTAAGAATTTAAGAATTTAAGAATTTAAGAATTTAAGAATTTAAGAATTTAAGAATTAAGAATTTAAGAAATTTAAGAATTTAGAATTTAAGAATTTAAGAATTTAAGAATTTAAGAATTTAAGAATTTAAGAATTTAAGAATTTAAGAATTTAAGAATTTAAGAATTTAAGAATTTAAGAATTTAAGAATTTAAGAATTTAAGAATTTAAGAATTTAAGAATTTAAGAATTTAAGAATTTAAGAATTTAAGAATTTAAGAATTTAAGAATTTAAGAATTTAAGAATTTAAGAATTTAAGAATTTAAGAATTTAAGAATTTAAGAATTTAAGAATTTAAGAATTTAAGAATTTAAGAATTTAAGAATTTAAGAATTTAAGAATTTAAGAATTTAAGAATTTGAGAATTTAAGAATTTAAGAATTTAAGAATTTAAGAATTTAAGAATTTAAGAATTTAAGAATTTAAGAATTTAAGAATTTAAGAATTTAAGAATTTAAGAATTTAAGAATTTAAGAATTTAAGAATTTAAGAATTTAAGAATTTAAGAATTTAAGAATTTAAGAATTTAAGAATTTAAGAATTTAAGAATTTAAGAATTTAAGAATTTAAGAATTTAAGAATTTAAGAATTTAAGAATTTAAGAATTTAAGAATTTAAGAATTTAAGAATTTAAGAATTTAAGAATTTAAGAATTTAAGAATTTAAGAATTTAAGAATTTAAGAATTTAAGAATTTAAGAATTTAAGAATTTAAGAATTTAAGAATTTAAGAATTTAAGAATTTAAGAATTTAAGAATTTAATAATTTAAGAATTTGAATTTAAGAATTTAAGAATTTAAGAATTTAAGAATTTAAGAATTTAAGAATTTAAGAATTTAAGAATTTAAGAATTTAAGAATTTAAGAATTTAAGAATTTAAGAATTTAAGAATTTAAGAATTTAAGAATTTAAGAATTTAAGAATTTAAGAATTTAAGAATTAAGAATTTAAGAATTTAAGAATTTAAGAATTTAAGAATTTGAGAATTTAAGAATTTAATTTAAGAATTTAAGAATTTAAGAATTTAAGAATTTAAGAATTTAAGAATTTAAGAATTTAAGAATTTAAGAATTTAAGAATTTAAGAATTTAAGAATTTAAGAATTTAAGAATTTAAGAATTTAAGAATTTAAGAATTTAAGAATTTAAGAATTTAAGAATTTAAGAATTTAAGAATTTAAGAATTTAAGAATTTAAGAATTAAGAATTTAAGAATTTAAGAATTTAAGAATTTAATTTAAGAATTTAAGAATTTAAGAATTTAAGAATTTAAGAATTAAGAATTTAAGAATTTAAGAATTTAAGAATTTAAGAATTTAAGAATTTAAGAATTTAAGAATTTAAGAATTTAAGAATTTAAGAATTTAAGAATTTAAGAATATAAGAATTTAAGAATTAAGAATTTAAGAATTTAAGAATTTAAGAATTTAAGAATTTAAGAATTTAAGAATTTAAGAATTTAAGAATTTAAGAATTTAAGAATTTAAGAATTTAAGAATTTAAGAATTTAAGAATTTAAGAATTTAAGAATTTAAGAATTTAAGAATTTAAGAATTTAAGAATTTAAGAATTTAAGAATTTAAGAATTTAAGAATTTAAGAATTTAAGAATTTAAGAATTTAAGAATTTAAGAATTTAAGAATTTAAGAATTTAAGAATTTAAGAATTTAAGAATTTAAGAATTTAAGAATTTAAGAATTTAAGAATTTAAGAATTTAAGAATTTAAGAATTTAAGAATTTGAGAATTTAAGAATTTAAGAATTTAAGAATTTTTAAGAATTTAAGAATTTAAGAATTTAAAATTTAAGAATTTAAGAATTTAAGAATTTAAGAATTTAAGAATTTAAGAATTTAAGAATTTAAGAATTTAAGAATTTAAGAATTTAAGAATTTAAGAATTTAAGAATTTAAGAATTTAAGAATTTAAGAATTTAAGAATTTAAGAATTTAAGAATTTAAGAATTTAAGAATTTAAGAATTTAAGAATTTAAGAATTTAAGAATTTAAGAATTTAAGAATTTAAGAATTTAAGAATTTAAGAATTTTAGAATTTAAGAATTTAAGAATTTAAGAATTTAAGAATTTAAGAATTTAGAATTTAAGAATTTAAGAATTTAAGAATTTAAGAATTTAAGAATTTAAGAATTTAAGAATTTAAGAATTTAAGAATTTAAGAATTTAAGAATTTAAGAATTAAGAATTTAAGAATTTAAGAATTTAAGAATTTAAGAATTTAAGAATTTAAGAATTTAAGAATTTAAGAATTTAAGAATTTAAGAATTTAAGAATTTAAGAATTTAAGAATTTAAGAATTTAAGAATTTAAGAATTTAAGAATTTAAGAATTTAAGAATTTAAGAATTTAAGAATTTAAGAATTTAAGAATTTAAGAATTTAAGAATTTAAGAATTTAAGAATTTAAGAATTTAAGAATTTAAGAATTTAAGAATTTAAGAATTTAAGAATTTAAGAATTTAAGAATTTAAGAATTTAAGAATTTAAGAATTTAAGAATTTAAGAATTTAAGAATTTAAGAATTTAAGAATTTAAGAATTTAAGAATTTAAGAATTTAAGAATTTAAGAATTTAAGAATTTAAGAATTTAAGAATTTAAGAATTTAAGAATTTAAGAATTTAAGAATTTAAGAATTTAAGAATTTAAGAATTTAAAGAATTTAAGAATTTAAGAATTTAAGAATTTAAGAATTTAAGAATTTAAGAATTTAAGAATTTAAGAATTTAAGAATTTTAGAATTTAAGAATTTAAGAATTTAAGAATTTAAGAATTTAAGAATTTAAGAATTTAATTTAAGAATTTAAGAATTTAAGAATTTAAGAATTTAAGAATTTAAGAATTTAAGAATTTAAGAATTTAAGAATTTAAGAATTTAAGAATTTAAGAATTTAAGAATTTAAGAATTTAAGAATTTAAGAATTTAAGAATTTAAGAATTTAAGAATTTAAAGAATTTAAGAATTTAAGAATTTAAGAATTTAAGAATTTAAGAATTTAAGAATTTAAGAATTTAAGAATTTAAGAATTTAAGAATTTAAGAATTTAAGAATTTAAGAATTTAAGAATTTAAGAATTTAAGAATTTAAGAATTTAAGAATTTAAGAATTTAAGAATTTAAGAATTTAAGAATTTAAGAATTGAAGAATTTAAGACTTTAAGAATTTAAGAATTTAAGAATTTAAGAATTTAAGAATTTAAGAATTTAAGAATTTAAGAATTTAAGAATTTAAGAATTTAAGAATTTAAGACATTAAGAATTTAAGAATTTAAGAATTTAAGAATTTAAGAATTTAAGAATTTAAGAATTTAAGAATTTAAGAATTTAAGAATTTAAGAATTTAAGAATTTAAGAATTTAAGAATTTAAGAATTTAAGAATTTAAGAATTTAAGAATTTAAGAATTTAAGAATTTAAGAATTTAAGAATTTAAGAATTTAAGAATTTAAGAATTTAAGAATTTAAGAATTAAAGAATTAAAGAATTAAAGAATTAAAGAATTAAAGAATTAAAGAATTAAAGAATTAAAGAATTTAAGAATTTAAGAATTTAAGAATTTAAGAATTTAAGAATTTAAGAATCTAAGAATCTAAGAATTTATGAATTTAAGAATTCAAGAATTTAAGAATTTAAGAATTTAAGAATTTAAGAATTTAAGAATTTAAGAATTTAAGAATTTAAGAATTTAAGAATTTAAGAATTTAAGAATTTAAGAATTTAAGAATTTAAGAATTTAAGAATTTAAGAATTTAAGAATTTAAGAATTTAAGAATTTAAGAATTTAAGAATTTAAGAATTTAAGAATTTAAGAATTTAAGAATTTAAGAATTTAAGAATTTAAGAATTTAAGAATTTAAGAATTTAAGAATTTAAGAATTAAGAATTTAAGAATTTAAGAATTTAAGAATTTAAGAATTTAAGAATTTAAGAATTTAAGAATTTAAGAATTTAAGAATTTAAGAATTTAAGAATTTAAGAATTTAAGAATTTAAGAATTTAAGAATTTAAGAATTTAAGAATTTAAGAATTTAAGAATTTAAGAATTTAAGAATTTAAGAATTTAAGAATTTAAGAATTTAAGAATTTAAGAATTTAAGAATTTAAGAATTTAAGAATTTGAGAATTTAAGAATTTAAGAATTTAAGAATTTAAGAATTTAAGAATTTAAGAATTTAAGAATTTAAGAATTTAAGAATTTAAGAATTTAAGAATTTAAGAATTTAAGAATTTAAGAATTTAAGAATTTAAGAATTTAAGAATTTAAGAATTTAAGAATTTAAGAATTTAAGAATTTGAGAATTTAAGAATTTAAGAATTTAAGAATTTAAGAATTTAAGAATTTAAGAATTTAAGAATTTAAGAATTTAAGAATTTAAGAATTTAGAATTTAAGAATTTAAGAATTTAAGAATTTAAGAATTTAAGAATTTAAGAATTTAAGAATTTAAGAATTTAAGAATTTAAGAATTTAAGAATTTAAGAATTTAAGAATTTAATAATTTAAGAATTTAAGAATTTAAGAATATAAGAATTTAAGAATTTAATTTAAGAATTTAATTTAAGAATTTAAGAATAAGAATTTAAGAATTTAAGAATTTAAGAATTTAAGAATTTAAGAATTTAAGAATTTAAGAATTTGAGAATTTAAGAATTTAAGAATTTAAGAATCAAGAATTTAAGAATTTAAGAATTTAAGAATTTAAGAATTTAAGAATTTAAGAATTTAAGAATTTAAGAATTTAAGAATTTAAGAATTTAAGAATTTAAGAATTTAAGAATTTAAGAATTTAAGAATTTAAGAATTTAAGAATTTAAGAATTTAAGAATTTAAGAATTTAAGAATTTAAGAATTTAAGAATTTAGAATTTAAGAATTTAAGAATTTAAGAATTTAAGAATTTAAGAATTTAAGAATTTAAGAATTTAAGAATTTAAGAATTTAAGAATTTAAGAATTTAAGAATTTAAGAATATAAGAATTTAAGAATTTAAGAATTTAAGAATTTAAGAATTTAAGAATTTAAGAATTTAAGAATTTAAGAATTTAAGAATTTAAGAATTTAAGAATTTAGAATTCTAAGAATTTAAGAATTTAAGAATTTAAGAATTTAAGAATTTAAGAATTTAAGAATTTAAGAATTTAAGAATTTAAGAATTTAAGAATTTAAGAATTTAAGAATTTAAGAATTTAAGAATTTAAGAATTTAAGAATTTAAGAATTTAAGAATTTAAGAATTTAAGAATTTAAGAATTTAAGAATTTAAGAATTTAGAATTTAAGAATTTAAGAATAAGAATTTAAGAATTTAAGAATTTAAGAATTTAAGAATTTAAGAATTTAAGAATTTAAGAATTTAAGAATTTAAGAATTTAAGAATTTAAGAATTTAAGAATTAAGAATTTAAGAATTTAAGAATTTAAGAATTTAAGAATTTAAGAATTTAAGAATTTAAGAATTTAAGAATTTAAGAATTTAAGAATTTAAGAATTTAAGAATTTAAGAATTTAAGAATTTAAGAATTTAGAATTTAAGAATTTAAGAATTTAAGAATTTAAGAATTTAAGAATTTAAGAATTTAAGAATTTAAGAATTTAAGAATTTGAGAATTTAAGAATTTAAGAATTTAAGAATTTAAGAATTTAAGAATTTAAGAATTTAAGAATTTAAGAATTTAAGAATTTAAAATTTAAGAATTTAAGAATTTAAGAATTTAAGAATTTAAGAATTTAAGAATTTAAGAATTTAAGAATTTAAGAATTTAAGAATTTAAGAATTTAAGAATTTAAGAATTTAAGAATAAGAATTTAAGAATTTAAGAATTTAAGAATTTAAGAATTTAAGAATTTAAGAATTTAGAATTTAAGAATTTAAGAATTTAAGAATTTAAGAATTTAAGAATTTTAGAATTTTAGAATTTAAGAATTTAAGAATTTAAGAATTTAAGAATTTAAGAATTTAAGAATTTAAGAATTTAAGAATTTAAGAATTTAAGAATTTAAGAATTTAAGAATTTAAGAATTTAAGAATTTAAGAATTTAAGAATTTAAGAATTTAAGAATTTAAGAATTTAGAATTTAAGAATTTAAGAATTTAAGAATTTAAGAATTTAAGAATTTAAGAATTTAAGAATTTAAGAATTTAAGAATTTAAGAATTTAAGAATTTAAGAATTTAAGAATTTAATTTAAGAATTTAAGAATTTAAGAATTTAAGAATTTAAGAATTTAAGAATTTAAGAATTTAAGAATTTAAGAATTTAAGAATTTAAGAATTAAGAATTTAAGAATTTAAGAATTTAAGAATTTAAGAATTTAAGAATTTAAGAATTTAGAATTTAAGAATTTAAGAATTTAATTTAAGAATTTAAGAATTTAAGAATTTAAGGATTTAAGAATTTAAGAATTTAAGAATTTAAGAATTTAAGAATTTAAGAATTTAAGAATTTAAGAATTTAAGAATTTAAGAATTTAAGAATTTAAGAATTTAAGAATTTAAGAATTTAAGAATTTAAGAATTTAAGAATTTAAGAATTTAAGAATTGAAGAATTTAAGAATTTAAGACTTAAGAATTTAAGAATTAAGAATTTAAGAATTTAAGAATTTAAAGAATTTAAGAATTTAAGAATTTAAGAATTGAAGAATTTAAGAATTTAAGAATTTAAGAATTTAAGAATTTAAGAATTTAAAATTTAAGAATTTAAGAATTTAAGAATAAGAATTTAAGAATTTAAGAATTTAAGAATTTGAATTTAAGAATTTAAGAATTTAAGAATTTAAGAATTTAAGAATTTAAGAATTTAAGAATTTAAGAATTTAAGAATTTAAGAATTTAAGAATTTAAGAATTTAAGAATTTAAGAATTTAAGAATTTAAGAATTTAAGAATTTAAGAATTTAAGAATTTAAGAATTTAAGAATTTAAGAATTTAAGAATTTAAGAATTTAAGAATTTAAGAATTTAAGAATTAGAATTTAAGAATTTAAGAATTTAAGAATTTAAGAATTTAAGAATTTAAGAATTTAAGAATTTAAGAATTTAAGAATTTAAGAATTTAAGAATTTAAGAATTTAAGAATTTAAGAATTTAAGAATTTAAGAATTAAAGAATTAAAGAATTAAAGAATTAAAGAATTAAAGAATTAAAGAATTTAAGAATTTAAGAATTTAAGAATTTAAGAATTTAAGAATTTAAGAATCTAAGAATCTAAGAATTTATGAATTTAAGAATTCAAGAATTTAAGAATTTAAGAATTTAAGAATTTAAGAATTTAAGAATTTAAGAATTTAAGAATTTAAGAATTTAAGAATTTAAGAATTTAAGAATTTAAGAATTTAAGAATTTAAGAATTTAAGAATTTAAGAATTTAAGAATTTAAGAATTTAAGAATTTAAGAATTTAAGAATTTAAGAATTTAAGAATTCAAGAATTTAAGAATTTAAGAATTTAAGAATTTAAGAATTTAAGAATTTAAGAATTTAAATTTAAGAATTTAAGAATTTAAGAATTTAAGAATTTAAGAATTTAAGAATTTGAATTAAGAATTTAAGAATTTAAGAATTTAAGAATTTAAGAATTTAAGAATTTAAGAATTTAAGAATTTAAGAATTTAAGAATTTAAGAATTTAAGAATTTAAGAATTTAAGAATTTAAGAATTTAAGAATTTAAGAATTTAAGAATTTAAGAATTTAAGAATTTAAGAATTTAAGAATTTAAGAATTTAAGAATTTAAGAATTTAAGAATTTAAGAATTTAAGAATTTAAGAATTTAAGAATTTAAGAATTTAAGAATTTAAGAATTTAAGAATTTAAGAATTTAAGAATTTAAGAATTTCAGAATTTTAGAATATAAGAATATAAAAATTTCAGAATTTTAAAATATTAGAATTTTAGATTTAAAGAATTTTAAAACTAAAGAATTTTAGAATTTGAGAATTTTAAAATCTTAGGTTTTGCAAATTTCAGGATTTTAGAATTTAAGAATTTTTGAGGTTTTGAATTCTACAGTTCTAGAAATTAAGATATTATGAATTTTGAAATTTTAGAATTGTAGAATATTAGAATTCTAGAATTTTGGAAATATAAAATATAAGAATTGTAGAATTCTAGAATTTTAGATTTCAGAATTTAAAAATTTGAAATTTCAGGGTTTTAGAATTTTTAGAAATTTAAGAATTTTTTGAATTTTTAGAAATTTCAGAACTTTTAAGATTTTTTGAATTTTGGAACATTAGAATTTTATAATTTTAAAATTTTAGAATTTTATAATTTTAAAATTTTAGAATTTTATAATTTAAAAAAATTAAAATTTTAGAATTTTAAAAATTTATAATTTTAGAATTCTAGAATTTCAGATTTAAGAACTTAATTTTTTTTAGAATTTTAAAATTTTAGAATTTTAAAATTTAGGAATTGAAAAATTTAAGAATAAAAAATTTAATAATTTAAGAATTTCAGAATTTTAAAAATTTTAGAATTTTAGAATTTTAGACATTTAAAATTTAAGAATTTTAGGATTTTATAATTTTAGAGTTTTAAGAAATTTTAGAAATCTCAGAGTTTTAGAATCTTTAGAATTTAAGAATTTTGGAACATGAGAATTTTAGAATTTTAAAATTTTAGGATATTAGAAATTCAGAATGTACAAATTTTAAAATTTTCTAATTTCAGAATTTTTGAGGCTTTGAATTTTTGAATTTCACAATTCTTGAGATTTTTAGAATTTTTAAATTTTAGAACTTTAGAGTTCTAGAATTAAAGAAATTTTGAATTTAAGCATTTCAGAATTTAGATTATTAAAATTTTAGAATTTTAAAATTTAAGAATTTTAGATTTTTAGAATTTTAGACATTTCAAATTTTTAGAATTTTTGGGATTTTAGAATTTTAGAGTTTTAAGAAATTTTGGAAATCTCAGATTTTTTAGAATTTTTAGAATTTAAGAATTTGGGAACATAAGAATTTTAAAATTTTAGAATTTTAAAATTTTAGGTTATAAGAATTTTAGAAGATTTTAGATTTTCTAATTTCAGAATTTTTGAATTTTTGAAGCTTTGAATTTTTGAATTATACAATTCTAGAACTTCAGAATTTTTAAATTTTAGAATTTAAGAGTTCTAGAATTTTAGAAATATAGAATTTAAGAATTTTAGAATTCTAGAATTTCAGATTTTAGAATTTTAAAATTTTAGGTTTTTAAAATTTTAGAATTTTGGACATTTAAAATTTTAGAATTTTAGGATTTTTGGATTTCAGAGTTTTAAGATATTGTTGAACTCTTAGATTTTTTTGAATTTGTAGAATTATATAATTTAAAAAATTAAAATTTAAAAATTTTAGAATTTTATAATTTAAAAAATTAAAATTTAAAAATTTTATAATTTTAAAATTTAAGAATTTTAGATTTTTAGAATTTTTAAATTTTAGACATTTCAAATTTTTAGAATTTTAGGATTTTAGAATTTTAGAGTTTTAAGAAATTTTGGAAATCGGATTGGATTTTTTAGAATTTTTAGAATTTAAGAATTTGGGAACATAAGAATTTTAAAATTTTTAAAATTCTAGGATATTAGAATTTCCGAATTTACAAATTTTAAAATTTTTTAATTTCAGAATTTTTGAATTTTTGAAGCTTTGAATTTTTGAATTATACAATTCTAGAACTTAAGATTTTTAGAATTTTAGAGTTCTAGAATTTTAGCAACATAGAATTTAAGAATTCTAGAATTTTAGCTTTTAAAAATTTAAAGTTTTAGGATTTTAAAATTTTAGAATTTTAGACATTTAAAATTTTAGAATTTTGAGATTTTAGAATTTTAAAGTTTTAAAATATTTTTGAAATCTCAGATTTTTTAGAATATAAGAATTTTGAAACATTAGAATTTTATAATTTTAGAATTATATAATTAAAAAAAATAAAATTTTAAAATTTTAGATTTTTAGAATTTTAAAAATTTAAGGATTTTAGAATTTTAGAGTTTTAAAAAATTTTTGAAATCTCAGATTTTTGAGAATTTTTAGAATTTAATTTGTTCCAAAAAACATAAGAATTTCAAAATTTTAGATTTTTAAAATTCTAAAATTTTAGGATATAAGAATTTTAGAATTTACAAATTTTAAAATTTTCTAATTTCAAACTTTTTGAATATTTGAAGCTTTGAATTTTTGAATTATAGAATTCTAGTACTTATGATTTTTAGAATTTTCAAATTTTAGAATTTTAGAGTTCTAGAATTTTAGAAATATAGAATTTAAGAATTTAAGAATTCTTGAATTTTAGATTTTAAAATTTCAGGATTTTAAAATTTTAGAATTTTACACATTTAAAATTTTAGAATTTTAGGATTTTAGAATATTAGAGTTTCAAGATATTTTTGAAATCTCAGATTTTTTAGAATTTTTAGAATTTAAGAATTTTGAAAAATTAGAATTTTATAATTTTAGAATTCTATAACTTAAAAAATTAAAATTTAAAAATTTTAGAATATTATAATTTTCGAATTTTAAAATTTAAGAATTTTAGATTTTTAGAATTTTTAAATTTTAGAATTTTAGAATTTCAGAATTTAAGACATTTTAGACATTTAAAATTTTAGAATTTTAGGATTTTAGAATTTTGGAACATTAGAATTTTAGAATTTTAAAATTTTAGGATTTTAGAATTTAATAATTTAAAAATTTAAAAATATTAGGATTTTAGAATTTGAGAATTTTATAATTATTTTTTTTAGGATTTTAGAATATTAGAATTATAGAATTTTAGAACATTAAAATTTTAGAATACGAGAATTCTAAAATTTTAGAGTTCTAAATTTCCAAAATTATAAAATATTAGATATTTTAGAATTAGAACTTTTTGCATACATGAAATAACAATTAAGTTAGCGTCGTTTTGTCTGTGCTCTAATGAGCTCAACACAGAAGTGATACGAGTGGTACTGAATCCCAACCCAAAGTCATTTTAAATCCTTTGCGGTCGTACAAAGGGTACTAGAAAAATAAGCTGTATCGTTGTGAACACATTTAAGTTTCATTGTATGATAAGAAGTCCATTTCGTCATTCAAGAATTACAGCCCAGTTACGAAATATTCTAGCGGAGCTGGTTCTGCCAGAATCCTGCTAGAAGGGTGGAACATTTCTGATAGAATGCTGTAAAAATATCCAGCTCTGTTAGAACTCTGCTAGAACGCCGTGACTAGGAGGAAAAGAAAAATGTAAATTGCACAACGGAATCGCCAATAATGTTGTTTTTTAGGTTAGCAAAAATGCATTTTTTAAAACACAAAACAAAAAATCTTTATATAAATTTTATATTGAGTAAATTGGTACTTGTCATCAACGTAACAACAAGTTTGAATACATTTCAAATCACGTGCTTTTTATTTTAAGATATTTTACCGCCATCATCATTGTTTAACAGTCACCACGTGCTTGAGATTCAATATTTACCTTTAGAGACTCTAGAAAATCTCGACGAGCTCCTCGTCCCGTTTCACTTCGTACTTTACCAGCTTGCCGTATCGGCGCAACAGCCGCTTCCAGTAGCACTCGACGTCCTCCATCCTGAGATGGTTCCAGATGTGTTCGTAGCCCCGATCTGCGATTTCCTGCGCCAGCTGATCGTGCTCGCGGAAAAACTGAATCAACTGTTCCAGCTCCCACTCGTTGATCCCCACCGGAACTGGAACGTAGTGAACCCACGGTTTCAACGAGTCGTAGAAAAACTCTTGCCACTCTTGGCCCACGTGAAACACGAGCGATTTGCACAGGAAGAGATGCTTGAAGCGGAAGCTGGCCGCCACTCCGCGGAAATTGAACAAATATTTGTACTGGCAGTGGTCTTCGAGTCGAACTTCCTGGGCAGGTTCTGCGTGCAGCGTATCTTTCGGGGATCTCCACGCTTGATTCTTTGTGTACTGAGCGTCCACCAGCTCGGGCCGCATTCGGGACAGCAGCACCAACGGATCGCGCTCGTCGGAAGTTCGCGAGCCACGAAAGAACGCCTGGTTGAGCTTTTTCTCCCAGGGCCACACTTTAGCGGCTTTCCGCACCGACACCCGGTGCTGGTCCCATCGTCCCAACCCGGTCGGATACAGCGAAATTGCCGGACCGCCCTCCCAGAAGCCCCACGTCGGATACATGATGTCCAGGTAGTCGTTCGTCTTGCTAAACGACAGCACTGGCAGCGGTTCCCGCGGGGCGTTCCAGTGCCGACTGATTTGCGGCCAGTCGCGACAGTTGATGATCAGCTCCATGTCGGGCAGCTTCGGCAGGTTGGGTCGGATAAAGTGCTCCACACCGGAGCAGCGGGCCGGAAACATGCAGTCCCGCTGGCGGAACAGTCTGTGGCCGATGATTTGGTACTTGGTGCCGTAGGAACGGGCCTGCTCGATTAGGTCCTGCGTGATGCCGGATCTGAACGGACGGAGGTCCGTCTTGAGAACGTCCAAATGGCAGGAGCAGTTGGACGATTCGCAGGGTTTGTAGGCCGCGAGCGCCTCCTCGATCAGTGTGATGTATTTGTTGTCCGCTGAAGATTTTGGATGGTTTAGTTTTTTTTTTCTCAACCAAAGAAAGAAGTAAATCTTACCGGCTTTGTACAGATTGTTGGTCGGTGCTTCCTGCTGTGTTTCCGTGCAGGTTTCTTTGGCCATGCACATTCCACCATCGTCGGTTTGTCCATTTTGAGCAAATATCACTAGTAATACTGATGTGAAGTAAATGCACTGCATAATTACTGGGAATGTTGCAAAAACTACACTTAAAACATTGGCGATAAAGAGAGATCTGAAAAATTCGATTTTGGTTTTACGAGTTTGTGTACAAACAAAAAAAAAAAACGTTTTTTGAACTGTCAAAAATATTCACCACTCAAACAAGAGAAGCATTTTCTGAAGTTTTTACCCAGTCAACTCAATCGAAATTCTGAAACGGAATTCATTTTGAATCGTTTACGTATTCCGTTTCAAACGCAACAACCGATTCCGTGGGTTAAATAATTCAACATTCACGCTAAACTTTGCAAGCGTGCATCGCCCCCCAAAACAAACAAACGTCAAACCGCGATGATGATGATCTATGATGATTGATGATCAAACGTCAAAATAAAACTCGCGAAACGACACGAAAAGGAAAGAAGCAACAACAGAAAAAGTGTTTTCGCTGGTGGTGGGGGACACAAAAGTGGCCAAACACTGCTCGGAACGGCGGTCCGCTGGAGGATTACATCTCGCACAGTGTTTAGTTATTATGGTGTTTTCGAGGAGGAAGATGAAGCAGCTGTTCGCGTTCGGTGTGGCCATCGTGCTGGGTAGGTTGGAGGAGGCGCGAGTTCCCAGTTTCCTCTCTTGGGGGAGCTGATAGTGGTTTCGTTGAATTTCGATGGGCCCGTGGGTCAAGTGGATTAGGGAACTTGGCTTTAGGCCAATGTAAATAAAGATGCCGTAAGAGGTGCTGCTGCTGCTGCTGATGAAGCAATGAAACAGCAGTCACGTTTGGGATTCGGTCCGTCCGTGTAATGTGCCAACAATCCGCTAACAGCTCAAAGAGTACATCGACGACGAGTACTCGGAATCAAGTGTTTGTTAGTTTAAAACTGTTTGCCAAAGGTGTTAATTTCTGCCCTTTCTCTCGTTTGCCTCTTGGGGTCCTCCCGCAGTAATCTGTTTGTACAAGTCGTGGGGTAATCCGACCGGTGCCAAGTTGACCTTGGGAATCGCCGCCGGAGAGAATGAGCTGGACGCGAACCCGGAGCGGTCCCGCTACGTGGTGGATCGTGAAGGCGACGGAGAAGGCACCGTTCGGCGCCGGATGGAGGTGGCCCTGCGAAGGCACCCTCCGGTCGGCGAGGAAGCAGGAGGTGCCGAAGTAGGGAGCAAGGATGGTCACATTGACGAGGTGCACCAGGCCAAACAGCAAATACTGGCGCTGGAGCGGAAGATTCAGGAGCTCGAGGGTCGAATACCCCGCAAGTATCCGGACGTGACGTTCCTGAACTACAAGAATCGGAAGCGAATACTGGTGAGTGGAATAACGTTTTATCGAACCTTTATTATTGAGTTTCTGTGCAAAGTGTGCAGTTTGAATTTGGCACATTCTTGCAAATATATTTAATGACATAGAAATAATAGGCCGAAACATTTTTTTTCTGGTTTTTGGCAAACAATTTGATTATAAAATACATAACAAGTCTTTTCAATATTTTTTCACTGACGCATTTTATTTTTATGGAAAATACTCATTTTGCAAACTCTAATTTCGGTTGATTTTTTTCCTTTAATTGTAATGAAAAATAAGGATCTCTGTGTTTTTTTTAAAAAAGCAGCCTGATAAATTAAATTGACCGATCTTTTTATATAATATAGTTAGAGTTTTCTACGCAAATGCACCCTTCTTTTATATTTGTGTTCCTAAACCAGTTCCAGCTTAAATCACGAATTTTCAAATATGTATAATGAAAAGAGGTGAACAAAAATATTCAAGAATAGTCTCTACCATTATTTATAAATGTTAATGAAACATTGAAGATTTAAATTGTTAAAAAAAATATGTCTAAACTTTAAATCAGCGATTCTCAACATGGGTACCGAGCCTACTTGATTTACATGGCAGGGGGTACCGGCTTAGAAGAAGGTTGAGAATCGCCGCTTTAAATCAAAACTACGACTAACATTTGAAAAGGAATTAAAATATGTTATTTCTCCTATTGCCGCACGATTCTTTGTCGACTGGAGCGTGCTATCATTCGCGAGCGAACACGACTCGCAAGCTGCCAGCGTCTTGGCAGCCTACTTCGTCCGTCGACCCGAGTCACAAAAGAGAATATGTTCAGAGAGGAGAGAATCCAACAAAACACGAGCGCGGCGCTCTTTTGGCCTGCATTATGGCCTATCTACAATCACTTAACTTAGAAAATTTCACTTAGCTTAGGAGTTTGAATCAATGGAAATGAATCTGATCTTCTACAATGAAAAGGGATAAAATTAGAAACTTGACGTATGGTTTGGAAAATTTCAAAATCTACGGTAAGTTGACGTTTCCATATCAAAGGTAAACAAACAACTGCATAGCAACGTATATCAGCCCAGCAAATTTTCTAAGTTGATTGTGGATGACGGCCGTAAGTTGTGTACATTTTCTAAGTTTTACTTTACTTAACTATTCTAAGCTAAGTGATTGTAGATAGGCCATTAGGGGAAATATGCCCATTTTATGCCTAATAAGCGGTCGTGTTTGAATGATACTGGATAATCTGGATTGTTCCTTGAAATTCACTCAAACCAAGTACACCAACGAGTAGAGCAACTTTTTGTGAACATTTCTGTTTATTTTCACTATTATTAAAAGTTATGCTATTCCTTTTACAAGCATTTAAAAAAAATATTTCAAAAATGCATTCTAATCAGTCGAGTGCATTGGGCCACGCCCATTTTTTTTTATTTTCAGCATAGTTCTTTTTTTCTTCCAGCGCTCTTTTGGGTCTGCTTAGTGCTGCCAAAATTGATGAAATTTTAAGCGAACACTCACAAAACGTAACATTTATAGCGAAAGTTTCCTGGCAGCACTTGCTCACTCTAACACACTTTTACCAAAAATCATAATTTTTTGAGTTCCAAATCCCACTTTTCATACGAATTTTTCAGTTCCACCCATATAACCATTTTTATGGTTGTAGTACCTGAACTCAAAAAATCGTATGAAAAGTGGGATTTGGAACTCAAAAAATCATGATTTTTGACAAGGGTGCAGGCGCTGCACCAGCATGTTGGTGGTGTTGGTGGCCACCCTTTGTTCTTTATTTGCCTTCGCTTCTCGCTCGGTTTTCTTCAACCTTCGATTGGAATGGGTAGTCAAAATTTAAACGTCAGAAGCCTTAGCGCGTTTGTTTTTTTGATGGTGCTTGCTATTTATTTACATTTTTCGGGATTATTTTTCTAGTGAGTGACTAACTAATGTGCAAAAGAACATGTTGCCGGTAGTTGGAAGCAATTTTATATCTTAAGCGCTTTGAAAACGTTAGCGCAAGTGAAAATTTATTGATGACGACTTTCGTTAAGCAGTTAAGCAGTGTGCCACCAAAATGATGAGAAATGGTCTCTCAAAATAGAAATTATGATCAACAGTGCATTAAATTTGATCTTTTTGGCCAGTAGATGGCATACATTTGCGTGCTTACTCGAGGCGGTTTCTGTTGCTGGCAAGTTATAGCCTAAGAAGTATTTTTCGAGCTTTAATCGAGCACAAAACTCTCCATATGACGAAGATAGGTGTTTGATTAGGAAGGGTATATTTCCCCAACTACATTTTGGCATAGTCAAAATATTGTTGAAAACATTCTTTTTGAGCAATATTTACTAAATGATCAAAGCAAAGCCGATTGCAGACTATTTTGAGTCAGCTTTGAGCGACAAAACGACAAACGTTCTCTTTAAGCCATTCGCTGTACTTGCCCGATTGGAGTGAGAAGGAGAGCTATAGACAGAGAGATCAGAGTAGTTTTAAATCGCATTAAATTTGTGCTCACGAGTGAAAGGGTCTGTTTTGAGCGATCAGTACCGTTGGTTGGGATTTTGAAATTCTGAAAATATTTTTTTTTTCAAAAAAGTATTAGTAAATTTTTAGAAAGGTTATTTGGCCGAAATAAAAACGCGGTAGCTGTAAATTCAAGCAAATTCATTATATCTAATATATCTAATAAATTATAAATATTTTTCTAAATTTTCTGATTTTTTTTGTTCAAATAATGGAGCACCCGCAGTCGAGCAGTTTTTGACAGTTCGCTCCATAAGAAATACATTGGCCGATGCACGAAGTGATTTGTTTACTTTTTTTGGTACACTCCGCAATAAAGGAGAAAAGCAACTCGCGACAAAATTTTGAGGCTAGGAATTTTGACAGGTATGATTTTCATAAAGTATTCGCCTCCTTTTCTCTCCCACAGAAAACCTGGGAACGAGGTAGCTGTCAAACTATGCCAAAATGTTAAAGTCACTCACAAAATGAACTTTGAGTGATTTGAGTTCATTTCTGACGTCACGATTTTCTCCTCTATAAAGGAGAAAAGCAACTTGCGACAACATTTTGAGGCTAGGAATTTTGACAGGTATGATTTTCATAAAGTATTCGCCTCCTTTTCTCTCCCACAAAAAAAAAAAAAAACTGAGGACAAAGTAGCTGTCGAACAAGGCCAAACTGTTAAAGTCACTCACAAAATGAACTTTGAGTGATTTGAGTTCATTTCTGACGTCACGATTTTTTCGAGGTTTTTAAGCGAAGATGGCGTTCGAATGGTGAACGCCCGAAATGTCAAAATCACGCAGTGGTACCAACATTACGGAACAAGTGTGCCATGGCATGACAGCCATATTTTTTTTCTAATGTTGGTGCTACTGCGCGATTTTGACATTTCGGGCGTTCACCATTCGTAAGCCATCTTCGCTTAAAAACCTGGATATAGGAAAAATCGTGTCGTCAGAAATGAACTCAAATCACTCAAAGTTCATTTTGTGAGTGACTTGAACAGTTTGGCCTAGTTTGACAGCTACTTTGTCCGTACTTTTTCTGTGGGAGAGAAAAGGTGGCGAATACTTTTTGAAAATCAGAACTGTCAAAATTCCTAGCCTCCAAATTTTGTCGCGAGTTGCTTTTCTCCTCTATTATCAAACCATACAAAATTGCTGCCGGATCTTTTTCCGGATCTCTCCCGGAAAAGATCCGGCAGCAATTTGTATTGATTTGGCGTTTGCTGAGGGTGCCAAAAAGTTTGGTTATGTTCTGCTTGCAAAAGACAATTGTAGAAAAAAGCAAAAACTGCTCGAATGGAAGTGCTCCATTGTGGGATGTTGTTTGCCTGCCACAATGATGAACCACCTGAATTTGGCTGATAATATTACAGAAATATTATTTTAAACTACAGTCCAGACTCCGTAATCCAAACCCAATTAACAAATGAAATTTTTCTTTTTTTTTGTCACCGCCATTTTGGTCGCCATCTTTGTTTTTTTTTAAATCACTTCAGAATAGTTTTGGGGTTATACTTAAGCTCAATAATCAAAAATAAGACAACAACGGAATCTCGGAAAGTAAAATTTTTTCTAAGGCATTTGAATTCACAAAATCATAATTTAGCTTGAGTTTTATTCGTTCTAGTTTTTTGAAATTATTATACAGCCATTCCATGTCAAACAGGAAGGATCCAAATCAAAAGTGCCTCGATTCGGCCTAAAATAGTTAGACACGTATTTTTGTTTAAAAAATAGGGTGCTCCTATCCTAAATAGGGTGGCCCAAAAAAATGCGTTTTTCGTCTATTGTGGCAAAAACCCCTTTTTATGAAAAAAAAAAAAACTAGCTAAATATTTGAAAAACAAAATTGACAAAAGTATTATTTTTGACGAAATATTTCGAGAATTTATGCTCCGGGAAATGGCTTATTCGGGACAGTGTCTATTCCGGGAAACAGAAATCCGGAAATTGTCATAGAATCGGTTTAAGAATATGGCTTTTTTAGAACTTTTCAGAAAGGAGGGAAATTTTATAATGTGTTCGTAACAACAAAAAAAAAGACGCGATTAAAAAAAATCACCTTTTTCCAAAGGATGATAATTATTGGACATTAATATAGAGAGTTTGTGGAATGGTTAAAAATTAAACTAAAAAAAATATCTAAAACATTTTAAGGTGTAAAATTGAATTCTCATTCAGAATTTACTAACCAAATTGTTTGATAAAGTGTAAATTTATTCAGTTGTAGTAATTTTCTTATTTTTCCGAAAAAAAAATATTTCTGACTTTTTTTTATGAATATTACAAAATGTACTATAAAACGTGTAGGGTTTTGGATTATTAGCAGACATTTATGAAATTGAAGGGTTGGCAGCCCTGCCATCGAGAGCAGAGGCTGGCGGTGTTAGAGAGCCTGGATCTTATTAGAGAACGGACATCTCAAACCAAAAGTACCAATCGAAGCACGAGAACTGTCAAACGGAGGTACCAATCGAGCAAAATCCTTTGTCTTATGCTCGTTTGGTACCTTCGTTTGACAGTTCTCGTGCTTCGATTGGTACTTTTGGTTTGAGATGTCCGTTCTCTAATAAGATCCAGGCTCTCTAGGCGGTGTGCGGTCCGCAGAATTTGAATTGTTTAGTCGGTAGTTTTTTATAGTAAATCGCTTGAAAGCAGTGAAAAGATTATACAAGTTGTAGATTTCATGTGGAAAGTGAAAATGTATTATATTTGGGAATTTGGACAGTTTTTTCGCGATCTTTGTTTTCTACGCCGCTTGGTCAAGGCTTTGACAGCTCATCACGGCGGCTTCGCTCTTGCAGTAGTATTAGTGTGACGTGGGCTAGCTCGTTCTAAGGGTGGTATGCATCGCGTTAGAAAAATCAAATAGTGCGAAAGAAATAAAAGCAGTTTGCCAAGGAATATTTTTGGAAGTGCCATCAAGCAGCGCTCAAGCCATTTCATCTGATACTGGAGAAGGTATTGCAGATGGAGAAAAAGTACTTGGAAGATCAGCAAAGCTTGGTGGGTGGTCTGCGACCGGTTGAGGTTGGTCGGAGATTAATGAAATTCTTAGACATACATGTTCTAAAGTTTAAAATCAAACTTGACATTCCACAATTTGAGTTCTTTTGTCCTGAATACAAGCAACTTTGCTGAAGCCATCAAATTGATAATCTTGTGTTACCTGAGTTTCGATATGCATTTGCTACTGCATTTTTAGCAAAAAACTCAAAATTCAGAATTGTTTAACCTAACTCTAGAAAAAGCATCCATGCGTCAAGGTCGCTTTATTTTCACTTTCAACTTGATATGTCTGGTGTAAAAAAAGAAAAGTATAGCAGTGATTTCCCCTTTTTGAAGGTTATAAAAACCATTCCTCAAATAATCTCTTAAACATGAGAGCTAAAATACGCCAACCGGAACGCCCCATTATTTTGGACACATCTTTGACTGCGGCGGTTCCGTCAAACGTGAAGCATTTTTTTGCGCCTTCCGTCCTTTTACTCACATGACGGAGTCGGGTGAAAATTAAAAAAAAGCTTAAAAGTATGTAGCTTTGGTTTTAAGTTTGCAAATTTCTAGATTTTTAGTAAGTTATTTCGATAGTTGTTTAGATATATTTTTCAGTCACCTCAACAATCGTTTCAGGTGCTGGCTAAGCACGAAATGAGTAGGAATCAAATTTCAGTTCAACGCAATACGTTAATTAAGCAAAAATCGATAACAGTTGGTCAAGTGCGAACCTGCACCTTAATTTGGAACGATGAGATGATAGTTTCTAAGGGTCACTCGACTTCACACAAAAAGCACCAAGAAAGTACTTCAACCGTCCAGTCGACCCCTTGAAGTCGTGTACTGACGCAACTACCGCCGGATACGATTTGCCGAAGGCTTCTCTTAATTACAAGTGTATGGCAAGTGGGCGAAGATTTCGCTCAAATTTGTAGCAATGATGATGATACCTTGGTGGAAGGTACTTGGCAAGTGGCTTGGAGGTGGCACCTCTCTTTACCGCTTATTCATCTCTTTGCTTAACGAACAATGACGCCTTTTGTGAGCTGCTCTATTGCCAGCCAAAAATTAGCATATTTTATGGATGGTGTTCGAAAATTAGGAGCCTTCACCAAGTAGCGGCCGTTTCGTGACCATCAATTACATTGTTTGACGTGTGAGTGACCCCAATTTGCAAAATGTAAAGTGAATGGTTTACAAATCATAGGTGTATTCAAAACATTAAACACATTAACGCTTGGTAACAGTTAATTCATGAGCATTTTGTTTGCATTCCGAACAAAAAAAAAATCTATCTGACAAATTTAAATATAATTTTCAAAAATCATCTAAACCAGCAAAAAAATCGGCTGCTTATGGCGCTGAATTGATACAACCATTACCGAACCAAAGTGAATCAATCATTTCCATTGTTCGACATTTTTCCCCTCTTTCTCCCCACATACACTATGATTACTATGAATGGCAATATTTACCCAAAGCTGTGACACCGTGGTTGATTAATCGTGTTTGCTAAAGAAGCATAGCGATGTTGGCAGCTCGTTCGTAGAGGGAATCAATTTCGATCTAGAGATTTTCGGGTAAAAAGACAAAACGCTTCAACTTGTACAATTTTATTCTTGAATGCTTTAAAATGTTTCATGAAATTGTTTCGTTTAAATTTTTGCAACTGAACCGTTAATGATAATTTCAAATATTTGCGTGCTCATCATGCCACCAGTTTTGGTTCTCTCAAACGAGGTGTGTTATACCCAGTGATCCAACATACTGGTCTGTTTGACCTTGGCCAGCTGAACAAGTGATGCTGCAATACATTTTCTTTGCGTTGGTAATGTGAACCATGAACCGTGGAAAGAGAGGAAAATGTTGAATTAACCCTCTACAACTCAACCCCGCCTTTAGACGGGCTTAGATTTAAAAATCGTGAAAAAATCTCATTTTCCAACCAATTTTTGATCTTTAAAAAGCATTGGAAAGAAGAATTCTTAAGATTGTAGAAAATTTATGGATTGGATGTTTTACTTGTTGAATGTGACTTTGCCAATGAGCAACTCTCTACGAAATCGGCCGATTTCGACCATTTTTATTTTTTATATTTTTTTATTTGACTTAAACTTTGTGGGGGCCTTCGCTATGACCAAATAAGCTATTTTGCGTCATTGGTTCATCCGTACAAGTCTCCATACAATTTTGGCTGCTGTCCATACAAAAATGGTATGTAAATATTCAAACAGCTGTAACTTTTGAGTTAATTTTCTGATCAATTTTTTGTCTTCGGCAAAGTTGTAGGTATTGTTAAGGACTTTTGAGAAAAAAATAGGTATACGGAAAAAAAATTGCAGATTTTTTTATCAACTTTTTTTTCACTAAAACTCAATTTCCCAAACTTATTTTTTGATTTTTGAGATTTTTTGATATGTTTTAGGGGACAAAAATCCGCAACTTTTGAGCCATAGAGAAACATGGTCAAAAAATCTGCCGCCGAGTTATAAATTTTTGAAAAAATAGTGATATTTGGAAAAAAAATTAAGTTTCATGCAAAAACAAGTTTGACATTACTTTTTAATGCAAAATTGAATTTGCAATCGAAAAGTACTTTACAGATTTTTTAATAAAGGGCTCCGTTTTCAAGATATAGCCACCGAAAGTTTGATTTTAGCGAAATATTTGCAGATTTTCAATTTTTAAAAATAGTGACCATGAGTTACCGTTTCTAAAAATATTTTTTTGTTAAGTTCAGAAAATTTGCTATAAAATTGTCTAAGAGACATTGAAGATTGGATCTCGGGTTGCTGAGATAGAGTCGGTTTAAGAAAAAGAAACACGAAAATTGAAGTTTTCTAAATCTCACCAAAATAACCCACCATTTTCTAATGACGATATCTCAGCAACTAATGGTCCGATTATCAATGTTAATACATGAAACATTCGTAAAATTTTACGATCTTTTCGAAAAAAAGTATTTTGAAAATTTTTAAATCAAGGCTAATATTTTAAAAGGGCCAAGCATTGAATATTACGCCCATTTAAAATGCTAGTCTTGATTTAAAAATTTTCATAATATTTTTTTCGAAAAGATCGGAAAATTTCACGAATGTTTCATATATTAACATTGAAAATCGGACCATTAGTTGTTGAGATATCGTCATTAGAAAATGGTGGGCTGTTTGGGTGAGACTTAGAAAACTTCAATTTTCGTGTTTCTTTTTCTTTAAGCCGCTGTTTCTCAGCAACCAAAGGTCCAATCTTCAATGTCTCTTAGACAATTTTATAGCAAATTTTCTGAACTTCTAAAAAAAAAATAGAAACGGTAACTCATGGTACCAATTTTTAAAATTGAAAAACTGCAAATATTTCGCTAAAATCAAACTTTCGGTGGCTATATCTTGAAAACGGAGCCCTTTATCAAAAAATCTGTGAAGTCCTTTTCGATTGCAAATTCAATTTTGCATTAAAAAATAATGTCAAACTTGTTTTTGCATAAAAATTCGATTTTTTTTTTCCAAAAATCACTTTTTTTCAAAAATTCATAACTCGGCGGCAGATTTTTTGACCATGTTTCTCTATGTATGGCTCAAAAGTTGCGGATTTTTGTCCCCTAAAACATATAAAAAAATCTCGAAAATCAAAAAAAATACGTATTTTGGGAAATTGAGTTTTAGTCTAATCTAATCTAATCAAATCAGACCCTAGCGCAGCCAATCTTTCAAAGGGATCCTGGAGAGTGCCTTAGGTTAGATGACGCCTAGCACTCTTCTTGTCATTTATTAACATTTGTAGTGCGCCATTGCATCGGAATGCATTGAAACATCACAAGCGTTAAAGCGGCCAGGCCTACTGCGTAAAGCCGTATCGCAGAGATGACTCGTAATTGGGTTGAGTTTGAGCACTGAGTGTTCGAACAACAACACAATTCTGAATCGACAGGGGAGGAAGAAGCGTGGGGACACTCCACCATACGCTCCGAGATTTTTTGGTTGTATTCGTTGGGAGCACCATGCTAAGAAGGTTTGGTACTCCGGGACCCTCTGGGATGGGACACCGCCTCGAGCGACTTTGATTTTTCGTTCATATTCACCATTTCAAATTTATGTGTTCTTAACTTTCTCGTTGGGAGCAGATGGGAATCGAACCCAGAACCATTCGCTTACAAAGCGAACACCGTAACCAGTCAGCCACGGCCGCTCCCTATTTTGGGAAATTGAGTTTTAGTGAAAAAAAAGTTGATAAAAAAATCTGCAATTTTTTTCCGTATACCTTTTTTTCTCAAAAGTCCTTAACAATACCTACAACTTTGCCGAAGACACCAAATTGATCAGAAAATTCACTCAAAAGTTTCAGCTGTTTGAATATTTCGTAGAACAAAAGTTGCTCAAAATGACCTCCTGAACACGGGAAAAATAAAAGTGTTCGAAAAAAATTTGGGCAGTAGAGGGTTATACAGCTTGGCGAGTTGTACGCATTGAAAGCAACACACGGTCTGTTAGTAGAGCAAAGATCAGAATTTGTTTTTTTTGTGAGTATAAGACATACGAGCTCGTTGGCCTTTTTGTTCTTTTAAAATATAAAATTTGTTTTTTGAATGGTTGTAATGCTAAAAGTTAAATAAAAAGAATGGTTGAATTTTTAAAGAGAGTATCTTTTATACCTGAATTATTTTCATCACTTTCTTTGCCATCTTTGCCAAAGACACCAAATCGATAAAAAAACGATCTCATGTTTTGGATAGCATTAATTTCGTAGTGAAAGCAAGACATTTTGAACATCTTTTTACTAAATCAAATTTTAACAAATTATAAGTCGGACGCACAATTCATTGTTTGAAAAAGTCACCTTACAAATGTAGTTAAGTTTTTTTGAGACAATTTCAGTGCATTTTTTCTAAAACTCTATTCTTTCAATGTTTTCGGTGTGTTGTCCTTAACAGTTTTCAAAACAAATGTTAATGTTTCGCTAAATTATATAGTTCACTGGTAGAATTTGCCATCTTACCCTCACTTTTTGAAACTGGCACAAAAAAAACATTTTTGTTTTCAAACTAACAACAAGAATGAATGAATAAAATGTAACGAATGAAAAAATATTTTATAGAATACAAATTTTTATCACCTCATAGGAGAAATTAATGATTAAATTTTCAGTGCTAAAAAAATCAACTTTTGCTCGTTTCGATAGAAATAATTTCAAAATTTTAGAAGCAAGAGTATCTTTTTGAAAAAGCTAAAATACAACTTTTAAAATATTGAGCTGATTAAAAAAAATCAAAATTACTTTTAATAAAAACAGCAGAAAAAATCACAAAACCATAATTTTTGAACATTGAAAATCGAACCAACAGTTTCCGAAATATCGTGAGTTAAAAATGATGGCACTAATTGGCACTCAGCAGTTCAATCAACAAAGTAAAAAAAGAAAACTGTAGGCAAACATTCTGAGCTCTAAATTATTTGTGCGGGAATCTGAAAATGCCTGTAACTTGAAAACGGTGCACAGTGGGCGAAATGGAACCCAAAATCGGACTTAATTGAACGCGGCTGATCCCCTGGTATGAAAAATAGTGTTTCTTATGTAAAAAAAAATCGGGGAATCGATTGGTGATGGTTTCATCCACCGCACGAAACGGTAAAGGGTCCATTTTGCCCCAATTCCCCATTTTTTCACATTTTTTCTTGAAAATCGGTCTGTATTAAGAGCGGAGACTTCATGCGGCCATCCAAAATGCACTTAACTTTTGTGAAAATGTCCCAGGAATCCAGTAAAAACAACCACTTGCACCGCAAAAATTATCTATGGTCCATTTAACCCCAACTCCGCTTAAAAGCATTTTTGGCCGTTTTCAAATGTTAGGTCAGATTTTAAAAATCTGAAAATATTTTTATCGAAAAGATCAGACAATTTTACATAAGAATGATGATTTGCACTTGATTGTTTTACACGTTTATGTTGATATAGAAATAAAACTAAATAAAAAGATTTAAGAATCAGTTTTGGGCCATTTTTTCCAAACGCAGAATAAACTGCCTTTTACAAAATTTTTATTTTTATCAACATAAATGAGTGCAAATCGTCATTCTTTTGTAAAATTGTCTGATCTTTACGATATATTTTCATATTTTCAGTTTTGTAAAATCTGAACTAACATTTGAAAATGGCCAAAAATGCTTTTATAGCGGAATTTGGGTTAAATGGACCCTAGATGATTTTTGCGGTGCAAGTGGGAATTTTTACTGGATTCCTGGGACATTTTCACAAAAGTTAAGTGCATTTTGAATGGCCGCATAAAGCCTCCGCTCTTAATACAGACCGATTTTCAAGAAAAAATGTAAAAAAATGGGGAATTGGGGCAAAATGGACCCTTTGCCGTTTCGTGCGGTAGATGAAACCATCATCAATCGATTCCTCGAATTTTTTTACATAAGAAACACTATGTTTCATACCAGGGAATCAGCCGCGTTCAATTAAGTCCGATTTTGGGTTCCATTTCGCCCACTGTGCGGTGCATTTAATTTTGCATTTGAAAATGATGTGGATTTTCGATCAATTCTCGTTCAATTTACGAATTATCAACTTCAAAAATGTTTTAAATCATTCATCTGCACGTCCTTTAAATGCTCATTTCGAAAAAATAAAAAAAAAAACAACAAATCGTTGATAATCTGATTTTGCCCATTTTAAACTCTAGTGCAAAAGAACATATCAACAAATTTCGAAAATGAAACATAAGAACTGTCTAGACTCGATGATCCGAAGATCTTGGAAAAAATTTCGGATAATCGAATCACGAAAGCTTTTTTTTCGTAGTCTTATTTGCGTTTGTCGAGCTTAGGTATGACCCCTTAACTGCCGATCTACGCATAATTGTCTCATGTCATTCATGGTCGATTCTGACTTGTCATTTTTAGATTTAGTTTGACGTTTACTTTTCGAAAAACACACAAAATCTAGTACTTTTTAGGAAACTCATCAAAAACAACACTGTTTGTTCCATCGTTGTACTTCTACGCATAATTGTCCCACCAAGTATTTTCCCTCGTGGAATCATTAGTTTTACAAAGCATTGTGTCTTGTTTAACTTTTGCTTGCTCACTTCTTATTGAGCTATTTATCACTCGATTTCAGTTGAAAACGCTTTTAATTAGCTTTAATTGAATGTCAAAGTTCTGACCTGCCAACATTAGAGGTACGTTGGAATTAGATGCTGTTCCCCTATTCGCTGTTTTATTTTTGATGGTTGAATCAGATATGAGCCAAAACCTACTCTAAAAAGATTAAGATATTTTTAAATCCAAGTGAAAACATATTGAAAAATATCTTTTTTTTTTATTAAAGGGAAATAAATTTTGACATTTGAGTTAAATGGACTCGCAGAACTTGAATTCGATTTTTTTTGGTCGTGTTTCGTTTATCCGAAGTCCCATACATACCTTCGGATAATCGAACTTGGGATAATCGAAACTTAAAATAGGGTCGCAAAACTCAAATTTGATGTTAAAAGTAAGAAAATAAAAAAGCGAAATTTTTGTTGTTGTCCACGATTTCATTATCACAATGTTCCATACAAACCTTCGTATCATCGAACTTCGGATAATCGAAGCTTTGAGTGATTGAGGCTTTGGATAATCGAGGTTTCGAATAAAAGAGTCTGGACTGTATTAAATTTTAAACAATATTCAGGAATTCAACTTTTGTGATTAAAAAATACGGAAGATTTTATTCAACCGTGTACCATTTTTTCTCAGAAAAGCCTTCAGAAACTTTCTTCACAAAAACAGTTTTTTTTTCAACATTCACATGCCCATGTGGAAACACACAGGCAAGATTTTAATCCTTTCGTATCGTTATTTAAATTAATCTAGTGCTGTAGCGCCATTCATGTGTTAATTTATTGACATCCAATGTGCAGACTTACGGATGCAACAAGCGTCCAATACGTCATGTACGGAATGTCAATCTGAGTCCAACAATGGGTTTTAAATAAATGTCTTATAATTTATATTCAAATATTATATATTCTATAGGATTAGTTTATAATACAAGTTCTTTTTTTTTGGTTCAATAGGCTTATGATAAGGACCAAATTAGAATTTTCATGTTCTTACAGTTTTATTACTTGCTGTTGTTATATTTTCCATGTTTTCCAGACAATTCTTATTCAGAAAAAATGCAAATGTGGAAGGTCTCACGTATTTCTAGGGTTAGTGAAATTTCACGATTTCGCGGACAGCGTAAAATCCGTGAAATTTGGCTTTTTTCCGCGAAATCTCGTGAAATTATTTTATGTTTGTGTGAAACTGTAACGATTTTTCTCAAAATGATTTATCAAGCTCAAATAGGAATAAACATTGTCTTATGAAATACTGTAGAATCAAGCGAATGAATACCCTTAATTAATTACTAACATAGTGTAAGTGATTTTTTACGATATCGTAGACAGCGTAAAATTCGTGAAATTTATCAATTTTCTCAAATCATTTTTTTTTCCAAAATAACAACATTATAAATATATCATCTATACAGACTATTCAAGTAAAATTTATTAGTTTTCAATTGAAAAGCTTGATATGAACCATTTTAAGAATTGTTCAGATTTTTTAAAGTATGTTTTTGAAACTAAGTTTAGTAATATTTCCATTCGCTGTTATAAAAATGTTACTGCTGTTTTATTTGAAAGGTATAGTTTTAAAAAACCGAGCCACGTTGCCTTGTGGTAACGCTTCCGCCTCGTAAGCGGTAGATCGGGGTTCAAATCCCGGCTCGGACCAACACAACTGGTGCACTTTTCCCTTCTGGAATCGATTGCTTAGTAAACGGAAGGTAGTGTATCGTCACAAACTGGACCTTATCACGACACCTTAGGGAAGCGACCTATGGAATGTTATCATTAACCCTAACATGTTAACATTAAGTTGAGAATGAAACTGCCACTGAATCCGCTTTGTAAATGCCGGCCCGATACTCTTCACGGGTGTTCCCCTCAGGAGAAAAGAAATTAAAAGAATCAAGCTTTGTTTTATTCAAAATAAAAAAAAAACATTACAGATTTTTTTCTGAGTCTTATTTAATTTTAACGATATTTGATTATTTGGTTGAACGATTTCCGTAAAAAATAAAATACTACTTTTTGTTCTGTTTTTTTTTTTGTTTTGAAGCATAAAAAGTAGTTTCTGTGATTTAAACATAAGATTTTTAGAGTTATTTAAAGTTTTTATCGCTCCGCGTTATATGCGTGAAATTTGGTGTTTTGAAAATTGAGGTCCCCGTGAAATTTGCAATTTTTGAGCGTGAAAAATCATTAAGCCTACATATTACCTCATTTGGGATATATTAACACCTAAATTGTTAAACTGAAATGTGGTAAATTTACACATTTTTATAGGCAAAATTACTAATTTTTCTGTCATAGAAAATATACTCATTTTTAGATGTATTACATTATTATCATGTATTTTTTTCCGTGAAATTTAATTTTATCTGCTTGTGTGTAAAGTCATAAAAATCATATTTTGCCAGGTTAAGAAAAAATTGACACTTTAAATTAAATTTCACGGTGAAAAATACATGGTAATATTACATCTGAAAATGAGTACATTTTCTATGACAGAAAAATGAGATATTTTGTCAAACCAGTGAAATCACCAAATCCATATTGTTCCGAAAATTTAAAGATTTAAAGATTTCGCTTTAGACATTGAAAAAATATTGATAAAAGTATTCTAATTTTTTGAAGACTAGATTTGACCCACCATGAGCTTGGAGGGTTAATCAAACAAGCTGGAGACTTCAACGCTACGTGCAGTGACGAACCCATTCTAAATATTCCTGTAAAAATTCTAATTCTCCATTTCCTTCCACCCAACGGCAGATCACGGGCGGAGCCGGCTTCGTCGGGTCGCACCTGGTCGACTACCTGATGATGCAGGGCCACGAGCTGATCGTGGTGGACAACTTCTTCACGGGGCGGAAGCGCAACGTCGAGCACTGGCTGGGGCACGAAAACTTTGAGCTCATCCACCACGACATCGTGAACCCGCTGTTCATCGAGGTGGACGAAATTTACCACCTGGCGAGTCCGGCCAGCCCGCCGCACTACATGTACAACCCGGTCAAGACGATCAAGACGAATACGTTGGGTAGGTTGAGGGGGGGAGTTACTTTTGAGGACAGTAATGTTTAATGATGTCCGTTTTCAGGAACGATAAACATGCTTGGGTTGGCAAAGCGAGTCGGGGCCAAGGTACTGATTGCAAGTACGTCGGAGGTTTACGGTGATCCGGATGTGCATCCCCAGCCGGAGACCTACTGGGGTCATGTGAATCCGATTGGGCCGCGAGCGTGCTACGATGAAGGAAAACGGGTAGCCGAGACGTTGGCGTACGCGTACGCCAAGCAGGAGAACGTCAACGTGCGCGTGGCGCGGATCTTCAACACCTACGGACCCCGGATGCACATGAACGATGGCCGCGTTGTGTCCAACTTTATCATCCAGGCACTCCAAAATCAGTCAATTACGGTGAGAAAAAGAAAGAATTTTCCATTTTTTGTGAATTGATCTCAAACCAAATTTCTTCCTCCAGATGTACGGCAGTGGCAAGCAAACCCGGTCCTTCCAGTACGTGTCCGACCTGGTGGACGGCTTGGTAGCGCTGATGGCGTCCAACTACACCCTGCCTGTCAACCTGGGAAATCCCGTCGAACGGACCATCGAGGAGTTTGCGGAAATCATCCGCGATTCCGTCGGTTGCAAAAGCAAAATCGTCGAGCTGCCCGCCGTTGAGGACGATCCGCAGCGGCGCAAGCCGGACATTGCCCGTGCCAAGCGATACCTGGATTGGGAACCGAGGGTAAGTCTGGCGGGAAATCTCCACCAACAAGAAATTCCATCAAATCCTTTCATTTCACCAGGTTCCACTCAAGGAAGGTCTGATAAAAACGATCGAATACTTCCGGAAAGAGCTGGCCCGGTCGAACCACTCCCAGCGGAACATTTTCGTTCCGGAAACGACTGAAAAGAAATAGCGATAGCGTAACAAACAAACAAAAATTGCGGTGCTGTGGTCTAATCTTAGGTTTAATCTCTCTGTCTCTGTCCGATGCGATGGGTGTGTCTTTTGTATAGCGAAATCGTGATTAACACGCAAACAGCACAACAAGCAGTTAACAAATTGGGATCATTTTGCGAAATGAGTTTCAAGTGTTAGAAATTAATTGGGAATATTTTTCGTATGAAATTGAAGGTTGACTTATTTCCCCCTCAATACTTTTAACCCTGTGTTTTTTTGTGTACATAATTTCCACTGTCCCTTTGTCTAGTCTTGTTTTATGTGAAAAGTTTAACCATGTTTTCCCTGAACCTGTATGATTGTGAATAAATACGAATGTTAGGATAGATGTAGTAGTGTTTGTCGGTAGCTGATGTATCACAGCCCAGAACTTATTTAGAAATCTAGACTCGAAGAAGCTTATTTTATTTTTCCACCATTATTTGTAGTCTGAAACATTTTTTTTTGCAAGACAAATATTACTTTAAACATAAGGCTGTTAAAAAAAATACAAAGTCGCATTTCTCTAAATTCATATATTGGATTTTTGTTGAACTTTTGAGATAAGTATGAAACACATTTTATACGCAAATACAAATTTAAGATTAAAAAAAAAAACAGAAAAATTCGCTTCAAAAATACTCCAAAATTGATTCTAAAAGTGAAAAGTGGTATCCAAAAATATATATTTATTTTAAATAAGATGCACCGTTTCCAAGTTTTGGTAATTTGGTTTAATTTTGTTTTTTTTTTTAAATAATGTTTATTTATATAAATTATTGAAAATATATTTTTTCATCTGGCTACAATTTTCTAATTTCTTTTCAAATTAAAAAAAATCGGACAAATAGCATAAGGCTTTCTAGTCAGAAATTTACTAACACATTCAAAGTATGTTACATGGCAGCTGGGGGTTGTTTGCATCAGATTTGCTATCTCTTTCTAGCAAAAGTTTTTTTCAAGCGTCTTCTAGTTGGTTATTTTGGCTGACCGCCCGATATGTCAGCCAACATATTTTGCAGGGCTGTGACAGCTCAAGCTCGATCATTGTTTGCATCAGCACACTGTGACGAGAAGTTCCCCATTTTTGGGTTAAATTATATTTTTTTCACTGGGCCTAAAAAGCCTTATCAAATAAATAGAAAATAGATTTTAGAGGGTTTTTCATCCCCATTTTTAACTCATAAATTCTTCAAAGTTTAAAAACACAATTTTAGAGAAATTTCCTAGCTAACTGAAAATATAGAAATAAACATTGAGGACAACATTTTCAAAAATAACAATTATCAATTCATTTTTATTTTTCTAGGGACATGTTACAATACAATACTATTTTTTTTCAAAATTAACAATGTGGGTATCAAACGAAGCGATATTTTATATGCATTTTCACTTCAGGCCGTTGCAAATATTTTTTGAAGTTTATGTCCCTCGACTCTGACCAAAGTCAAGGGGGGGGGGAGAATTTACGAGCCATGGTTTCAACATTTGAATGAACAAAGTGTTTAGAAATGCATTTTACACCTGCCCAGTTGTTTTGCAATCATTAGTTTCTAAAATACCTAAGCATTGACGAAAATTATTTTTTTTTGCAAAAAAAAAAAAAAAAAATTCCGTGCTGTATGTACATTGGAATTTTATAAAATTCAAAATACTTTTAATCCAGCCCAAACATGCTAAATATGATTATCAATGCAGAAAAATGCGTTTTAGTTTGTTATAATTTGATTTGACTTCTAATTTCATTAAAATTTTGAAGATTTTTGAAAAAATATTTTCTTTGCTCCCTGATTTTTCGGACCAACATAAACTTTGAAAAATATTTGCAACAGCCTTATTTGAATTTTTGTAAAATACCGCAATTTTTCGAAAATAATACAATAATTCGTAATATGGTTATCGAACGAAGCAAAATTTTGTATGCATTTTAGCTTTATTTATATTTTTTTGTAAAATACTAAAATTTTCATAAAGCACCGATTTTTTTGCAAAAAATACTGCTAATTAAATTTGGTGTGTAACTTTTTTAATTTCAAAAGTCTTCATCATAAAATTAAACTGAAAACTTCAAAATGATCAAAAAGTTCCTTCACAAGAATTACAGTTTCAAATATTTTCATAGTTGTTTTTTTTGTATGGACAGTCAACCCTTTTTGTTCCTCACAAAGTTTCAGCAAAAAATAAATTAAAATAGAATTTAATCGATTTTGAAAATAATTGCTCAAATCCAAAAATAACTCATGGTAGTTATGCTGTGACATAGCGGGAATAGAGTTAAATAACAACAACGCTTTTTTTTCTAAATTTTAGAAATTCTTACACGGTACTTTAAGTTCACATTTATATGAGGAAAGAATATTTCGGTGGCCAATTTTATGAATTAGGTAATTGACCTTCCCGTCAGTGTTGGGTAAAAAATACAAAAATACAAAAAAGACAAAAAAGACAAAAAAGACAAAAAAGACAAAAAAGACAAAAAAGACAAAAAAGACAAAAAAGACAAAAAAGACAAAAAAGACAAAAAAGACAAAAAAGACAAAAAGACAAAAAGACAAAAAGACAAAAAGACAAAAAGACAAAAAGACAAAAAGACAAAAAGACCAAAAAGACAAAAAGACAAAAAGACAAAAAGACAAAAAGACAAAAAGACAAAAAGACAAAAAGACAAAAAGACAAAAAGACAAAAAGACAAAAAGACAAAAAGACAAAAAGACAAAAAGACAAAAAGACAAAAAGACAAAAAGACAAAAAGACAAAAAGACAAAAAGACAAAAAGACAAAAAGACAAAAAGACAAAAAGACAAAAAGACAAAAAGACAAAAAGACAAAAAGACAAAAAGACAAAAAGACAAAAAGACAAAAAGACAAAAAGACAAAAAGACAAAAAGACAAAAAGACAAAAAGACAAAAAGACAAAAAGACAAAAAGACAAAAAGACAAAAAGACAAAAAGACAAAAAGACAAAAAGACAAAAAGACAAAAAGACAAAAAGACAAAAAGACAAAAAGACCAAAAGGCAAAAAGACAAAAAGACAAAAAGACAAAAAGACAAAAAGACAAAAAGACAAAAAGACAAAAAGACAAAAAGACAAAAAGACAAAAAGACAAAAAGACAAAAAGACAAAAAGACAAAAAGACAAAAAGACAAAAAGACAAAAAGACATAAAAGACAAAAAGACATAAAAGACAAAAAGACAAAAAGACAAAAAGACAAAAAGACAAAAAGACAAAAAGACATAAAAGACAAAAACACATAAAAGACAAAAAGACAAAAACAAAAAGACAAAAAGACAAAAAGACAAAAAGACAAAAAGACAAAAAGACAAAAAGACAAAAAGACAAAACAAAAAGACAAAAAGACAAAAAGACAAAAAGACAAAAAGACAAAAAGACAAAAAATACAAAAAGACAAAAAGACAAAAAGACAAAAAGACAAAAAGACAAAAAGACAAAAAGACAAAAAGACAAAAAGACAAAAAGACAAAAAGATAAAAAGACAAAAAGACAAAAAAGACAAAAAAGACAAAAAAGACAAAAAAGACAAAAAAAGACAAAAAAGACAAAAAAAGACAAAAAAGACAAAAAAGACAAAAAAGACAAAAAAGAAAAAAAAAAACAAAAATCAAAATTTAAAATCGATTTTAATATTAAATATAATTTTAAAATTATTATCCACAATTTTGTTTCTATTTGGTTCTTGCGAAAAAAAAACAATAAGGTTAAATTTTGTCCATCCAAACCAAACTCATTGTTGGCATTTTGAATCATCCCTCAACCGATTTGACAGCTGTCACCCATCTGTTGACATGGCGCAGTCATCTGTTGTTGACATAACATGTAAACAAATTCCCTCCAGCTCGCAGCTGGTTACTTCACTGAAGATCGAAGTCGCACAACCTTTTTCAACCATTTCCGACAATGGATGCGCTGGACGACCTTCCGTCCAGCGACGAGCCCTGCCGGCTGTGTCTGAAAAAGTGCGACCAGGCGTACAGCGTGTACGTCCACTCGGCGGACGGGCTGCTGCGCGAGCTGCCCAAAAAGATCCTGGAGTGCGTCGCGCTCGAAATCGGCGACGCCTCCAACTTCCAGCTGGTCTGCAGCGAGTGCATCTGCAAGCTGGACTACTTCCACGAGTTCCGCGAAAACTGCCGCAAGTGCCAGACGTTCTTCGATGGTGGGTTTTGTGGGTTGCTTGGATGTTGTTTGTAATGAGGGTATTGTGTCTTTGTTACAGAGATGATGCTGTTTTGTCAAACGGAGGCTCTGGTGGCCGAGCAGCAGCAGCAGCTGTACCATCAACAGCACGGTCCGGACGAGCTGCCGGAGATTAGCTTCTCGGGAAGTGAGTTTCTGGGCAGTCCCAACAAGGAGTACGACTACATCATGCAGAGTCTGGACAAGGAGGACATTTCCTTTTCGTCGAACCAGGAAGCGCTGCAGCTGAAGCAGGAGCTTGAGATTTCGATCCAGCAGAATCAGCGGGAGCAGCACCAGCAGCACTATCACCATCACCAACACCAGGGTGAATTTGAGGGCATTCCGGTGCAGTCGGCGATTGACGCCGTGATTCCGAGTGAGGAAACGTGCTTCAATAATCTGGAGGAGATTGTGGACTCGATTGCGGCTCAGCAGAATGCGAATGTCGTCGGTTATGCGATCAACGGGGGTGAATCCAAGGATAGTCTGGACTATGACGACTTTGTTGGGATCGATTCCGTTGACGACAATCGGGATGCGGTGAGTAGATATGAAAATTTTACCGATTGAATCACAAATTAATCGATTAAAACAGTCTATTTCAGAGATTCAAGTTCAAGAGATCATTTCGGAGCAGAAGTTCCAGTCCTCAATTGGACTGCTTCCGGAACCGGTTATCAACGACAATAACATCTCACAGCAGCAACAGCTGTTTATTGAAGACAAACCTGCTTTGGAGCAGCCAGTTCCTCCAATTCCTAGAGAAGAACCACCTTCCGTCCAAGAACAGTCAATTCCGCCAGAACCAGCAGTGCCTCCGGTCAAGTTTCAACCGCAAAACGATCGAACCTGTGAGTTCTGCGGGAAGGAGTTTTCAACGCGAACCAAGCTTAAAATCCACCGTAACACTCACCTCAACATCTCCCCGTTCAAGTGCCCCATGGACGGCTGCGGCAAGTCGTTCAAGTCCAAGATCGGCCTGGACGAGCACGTGGCCGGACACACCGGCAACTATCCCATCTCCTGCAACGTGTGCGGCAAGGGGTTCGTCAACCAAAGCTACCTCACGGCCCACCTCCGGATCCACGCCGACGAGAAAACGTTCCGTTGCAACATCTGCAAGCAGGCCACCTTCAAGACCAAGAAGTCGCTGATCGATCACAAGAATCGACACCTCGGCCTTAAACCGTTCGAATGTGGCCAATGCCAGAAGGTCTTCACCAACCAGTACCTTCTCCAGCAGCACGAGCAAGTGGCCCACAGCGGAGTTCGCTTCCCCTGCCCGGAGTGCAGCAAGAGCTTCACCTGCAAAAGCTACCTCAAGGTTCACCTCAGAATCCACCAGAATGATCGACCCTTTGTCTGCTCGGTGAGTCCCCAAATCAGTCTTCAAATCTCAGTCTTCTAACCCCATTTCAATTTTTCAAAACAGATCTGCGACCGCGGTCACGTAACGAAGCGCGATCTGGACGTGCACATGACGCTGCACACCGGCAAGAAGCAGTTCATCTGTGACGTGTGCGGGAAGGACTTTGCGCGGTTGAACGCCCTGCAGTTTCATCGGAAGATTCACGAGACGGCGGGTGAGGTGGAGGCGGTGGCGTCATCGTCTTCCACGACGGTGATACCAGATAGCTAGTGGCGAAGCTGTGGGAATAGGGTAAGTCACATTTCGTCCTTAAATGTTCGTATTTTGGACCTGCAAAGCAAAGGTCTTACTTTTTCTGGCGTGTTCTCAAGAACAGTTTCACGGGAGAATGCATTGCAAAACAATTTAAATCCCGTATAAACCTGGATGAAACTGGAATCTCTAAAACGGCCATAACTCAGCAAAAACTCAACCAATCTGGCCACTTTGGGACGGGTTCCCGGCACTCCGGTGTAACCCGGAGTATGGCAAATTACGTTTCACCAGAGTGCCGGAAACCGGTCCCAAAGTGGCCTGATTAGTCCAAAAGTGGTTTTTGGGGATCATGGATGAGCTTTGAAAATAGGTCTATTCCCGTATTTGCAGAATTGCAAAATTTCTGCAGCTTCTGCAGAATTCTGCAGCCAGCATAAGTAACTTTTTTGCAGCACGTTCCCGTACTTTTCAGCTCGCTCTCTTCATCTCTCTCTTTTGCAAAAGTTCTGCAAGGAGAGAAGCGGTAAAACTTTTGCCTGGGTAGCGCGTTCCAGTACTTTTTTTGCAATATTGTACACAGTTGAGTGGTTTTACTCAAATAGGGTATTAAAGTTTTTTCAATATTGAAAAGATTCTTTCTAGAACTTTTTGTTCTATGCAGCTCATCATTTTATTTAAAAAATCAACCTTGTACAATTTTTTAAGTTACTAGAAATGAATTATGCTTAGGTAGAAATTATACATTACAAACAGTTCAAAACTTTGATATTAGGTAAACAATTTTAGAAATAAGAGTTGTGAAACGTTTAAGTAATATAATTTAAAAATGACAAGCATAAACCTTTAATAGTTCAAAAAAATCTAAGCAATTTTAATTTCAAAAATAAGTAAAATTTTTAAATGCTGTTAATCAAAAATTTCGAATCTTTAAATCCTCTAAATTTGAGTTTCTAACCTAAAATATGACTCCAATGTGTAGTTTTTTTTTTATGATTCATGATGGCGGCATTTAAGAATTTAGGAAATCACAATTTGAAGAATTAAAAAATTGAGAATTTAAGAACAATTTATTAAAGGAGATATGTGGTGTAGAGTATACCGAAAGTTTGGATTTTTAATAAAATGTATTTCAATTTTAAATAATATACAATATAATGTGTAAACAACGTATGTTTTGTTTCAGCAAAAATGTTATGTTCATCAATCATATAATCAATAATATTTATTATTTGTTTGGTATAGTCTAATATCTCCTTGTTGACCCCTTCGTTCGACAAAATTACATTAAATTGCTAGCACCGTTTCAGGTATAATTTATTATTTGCCAATTAAATTTACCTATTATGTAAACACATGTAGTCTGTTCTACGGCCTGTTAAAAACAATGAAAGATTAAAAATTAATCCTTAAACAAATATTTATTTAAAGAAAATTCAAATCAAAGAATTTTTTCTTTTAAAAGTTTTCATAAACAATTTGTTTTTATGATACAAATTGTTTGTTGGTGTATTAGCCGTGCTGTAATACTGGCTTTAGTTATCGACTTGTTATCTGATTATTAACGGAATATTAACACAAAAAAAAAAAATAATAATCGTTCTCAATAAAACCAGGCATTAGAAAACCACCCCAAAATCAATCAATTCAAAATATACAAATGTTCCTTTCAAAAAGACTACTTCAATTTAGTAATAATAAAACATCAAATTTACTACAACTCGTAATTAAATGCTTGATTTCACCTAATTTGCAAATTTTATGTAAGCGTGTACTCAACATCCATCACACCAACTTACTTTTCAGCACGAAAGAGAAGAGAGAGCTTGCAGAAAAGTACGGGAACGGTTTCGCTGCAACTTCTGTCTTTCTCATTGCAGAAGTTCTACCTGAGAGAAAAGTTACTTTTGTTGCAGAAAAGTACGGGAACGCTCTGCTGCCGATTTCGTGCAGAATTGCATAATTCTGCAGTACGGGAATAGACCTAATAACATCCATGGGCAGCACTGTCTGTGGGAAGAACAAAGATCGTAACATGAAAAATTGTATTTTTTCAAGATTTCTGTTAACAAAATTGTGCGGGGACTAGTGTTACCTAAATGCATTTTAAATCACTTCTTTCATTCAAATGTTGGCACTATGGCTTGTTATTTAATTTTTTTTTATTTTTTTTTTGTGTTGGAATTTTTAACCAGTCGGCATTCGCGGCAATCAAGACAAGCTATTGTGTTTTATATGTTTATAGGACCTATTCAGGACCTATGTTTCAAGGGGACTAAAGGAGGTATTAGACTATAACAACCAAACAAACAAGCTCCCACTGTTTCGTGATTGACAGTTTGCCAAACTCGCAAACTTGTTTGTGGCAAGACTCGCAAACAAGGTAGGCGAAGTTTAGGTTGGTGCAAAAGCTGGTACTGGTGTTATTATTTTTTTGTAAAAATATGATTTTTTAAATTAGGCTTGTTGTCATATCAATTAAAAAATATATAATGTTCAGATATAACTATTTGCATTCGAAAACGACATAATTTTTCTCTTACAAAGCACCGTTACCAAGTTTTATTTACGACGAAATTTATTTACGACGAAAACTAAATCAAGAAACTATTCGCTTTCTTTTTTTCTGAACAGTCCTCAACTTTGTCGAAGACACCAAATCGATAAGAAAACTCCTTCAAAAGCCCCACGAAAACAGCATGATTCGAAAAAAGTTGTACGATCGGGCCTAAAATCTGAGTTTTTTTTGTTTGGCCATTAGGGTGACCTATGATGTTTTAGGGTGATCCGATAATTTACCATTTCGACGATTTTTGCAAAAAAAAACACATTAAAAAAAACTAGACTTAACGCCGTTTCAACCGATTGAGCTATCTTGGATGCAAGTGAATGGTGACTGTTTGCAATTTTAGAGCAAAATAGTTTGGAGTTTCAGAAATCTAGTAATATATTTAAAAAGCTCATATGAAAACTTAAAATGCTTGCGGGACCAAAGAGCGGATCGGATTCCCTGCTTTAACAGGATTCTGAGTTATGATTTTTGAAAATAAAAACTGGGCTTTTCGCAAAAAGGGAAAAAAGACGAAATTGAGAAAAATCTATTTTTTCACTAAGACAGCTTTAACTCGTCGTTATAATTAAAAAAAACTGTATCTTGCGAATGAAATTTTTGATCGATTTGGTGTCTTCGGCAAAGGTGTAGTTATGGATGAAGACTACACTGAAAATTATGTATACAAGGATTTTTTTTGTTGAGTAAATACATTTTTGTAAATAAATTTTTGTCATTAAAATATATTAAAAAAACGTTCTGAAAAAATGTATATATGTTTGAGGTGACAGAAAATGCCAACTTTCAGAAAATTCCAAAAAGGGCAAAACATCTAGATTCCTATCCAAGTCGTATTAAAAAAAGCGTTTTTAATTTTTTTCAAGGTCAAAAAATTTTGACTTCATGTTTTAATGTAAAATAAAATTTGCTTTGATAAATTTTGCCATTTTCTTGTTTTATTCATTTTCAGGTTAAAAACGCAATACTAACAGTAACAGATAGAAAACACAGGATAAATTAGATTTTCTCAGTGCTTCTTAATTAGATTTCTTTGTGTGATATCTCCACGGTTACGACACGACTGTCATCCACATATAAAGCGAGTGAAGTCAAAATCGAACCAAGTTTTTAGCGCGTGGCATTTGAAAAGGTCGTATGCGCATCGGACATAGTTACATAAGTAAAAACTCTTTTCAGTTTTTTTTTCTTTAGAAAGATTTATATTTAATCTCAAATTTGAACTAGGGGAACAGCAGAAAATTCCATCGAGAACCTAATGTTGGCATATCAGCACTTTGGTGTTCAGTTACAGCTAGTTTAAAAGCATTTTCGACAGAAATTTAGTTAGTATTTTGAAGGCGTAATTCATTTTAATACAAAAAAAGTAATCCACTTTAACGACCCCCGGGTCTTTTGTGGGCTCTGTTGCAAGTGTCTGCTCATTTCTAGGCGTCCGAAGGTTATGTGTATTTTACGCAAATGGACCGACGCTTTACTTCCCCATCCGATAGAAGGCCAGGAGGATAAGGCGGGAATCGAACCCGCGCCCCATAGCAACTTAGGGATCATTTTAATACAACGGACAGGAAGTATCAAACAAATTTTGTTTTGTTTCTCTTAAACGGCCAAGTAGAACTTTGATTTATTGATTGAATTAATTTTAAATGTAAAAAACGTAATGCTTGTAATTATCTCGCATATATATGCAAAAAAAAAGGAAAAACCGGTAGAAAGAGGTAGAAACTAACATAAAAAAAAACATAATTTGGAAAAAAATATGTATTTATTTCATACGACTTTTTCAAAAATTATACTTAAACAATATTAACAGCGCCTCTGGTGGGGACTTCAGGAAACTGCATGCGTGTCAGATCCCTGGATATCTCGGGAACTAATGGTCCAATTTTCATCTTAAAAAAAATTACATTTGAAAATTTTTCGAATTTTTTCGAAAAATCTTGGTGTTTTTGAATGTTTTGGAATCAATACTAACATTTCAAAAGGCGTAATATTATAATGTTATATTATTATAATGTATTAAAAGTATACACTCAAAAAAATCAGAAGTACCCCTTTAAAAGGATTCTATCTACCCTTTATATGTCAACACAAGGTAAACAAACCTTTTTGAGGCTTACTTCCACCCTTTTTTCAAGTTTACTGGTGGTAACCCTTTGCAAAAGGGTAACTACGGGTAAACTTGAAAAAAGGGTGGAAGTATTCCTCAAAAAGGGTTTGTTTACCTTGTGTTGACAGATATAGGGTAGATAGAACTCTTTTTGAGGGGTACTTCTGATTTTGAGTGTGTTCTGTCACCACGACGACCACCTTAAGGATTTCTTTCTTTTGTTCCATAGAAAAAAAAGCAGGCTCGGTTTTACTTTTCAAGGGGGAGTAATATTACTAATCGTTTATGGTTAGGTATTATGAATCTGGGTTAGAGAACATGACAAGTTTTCACGGCGGTTCCCGACGCCGTCTGGACTGCTGTGCATCTAGCACCAGACTTGTGTTTTCACATGAGAATGCTACTGTATAGGTAAAGACGGTTTACATTGAATTTGAGCTGGAAAAAACACATTTAATGGCTTTTTTTGCGGTTTAAGGTTAGGATTATTTGATTTGTTTTTTTTTGGAGAAGTTTTGGAACTGCTAAATTGCGCTGGAAACGTCTAGAGGTGTGAGGGATTTTTTTTTGTTATTGCTGCTTTGTTTTAGTAATTCTTATCCTTTTGCTGCTTTTCTTGGGTAAATTCCGGTCGTACGCTGACCCCTCACACTTTGATGTTTTTTTTAAGTTTACAGAATTCATAGTAACATGCAGGTATTTTTGTACTATTATTTATTGAAGTTATCTGACTTTTCTTTGCATTACGCATTGAATGGTAACGTGGCAATCGGTATTGACTGTGTAAAATGCTGTGATTATTTGTCCTTCTACTCGCTACTGATAAATGTTTTTTTTTCTTTAACGACAAATCTATTACAATCCGTTTGGTTTTGAAATAGCATCACATATTTTGTTTCTGTTTCTCCATCTCTACTAAATGTTGTTCTACCTTTCTTTTAGAATAAGCGCGATCGCCCAGGATACGCTCGACCGATTCTGGCGCCATGTCCAGAGAGGAACCGCTGCGTTCGATATAACTCTACTAGTGTTTGTCTTTTTACTGTGGCAAGATATTTTGCATTGCTGTGATTTTTTCTTCCTTAAATTCACCGGAAAAGTTCCAAGGATAAATGTGCGAAAAAGTATGTGATTAAATAGTTCTTTTTGCTATGTACACACCGTTTTTGTCGTGCACTGATATCACAAATCCCAAAAAATAATAATTACTCGTTTTTTGATATGCCAAACAATCTGCGTTAGACGCGCGCCGTCCCAGCTTAGTTGCTGATTGTGCTGATGCAATCGATGGCCTTAACGTGCGGGTGCTGGCCAATTTCCTGGCTCGATTCCCACGTGTTTTTCAAGTTGTTGCTGCTGATAAAGTTGAGCGTTTGCTGGTCCAGCGTTTGCAGCAGCTGGTCCGAACCGGTGGAAAATTTGCGTCCCGGCGCCGGAAGTGACCCGTTCGGCGTGAGGATCGTACAGCCGGTCGAGGCCACCGTCGACTGGATGATCGAGGGATTGGACGCGCACAGCAGCGGGATCGTGTCGGTGCAGATGCTGCGGTCCGCGGTCTCGTTGTCCGTGCACTGACCGCCGTTGGAGCCGTAGTTTAGGAGGGAGTCGGTACCGCCGCCACCGCCACCACTACAGCCGTCATTGTAGTTCAGGCTGTTCTTTTCGTGCGTTTCCTCCGACAGGGCACTGACGAACGGGCAGATCATCGAGGATCGCACCAGCATGCACCAGTTCTGGAAGAAAATAGATTTAAAAATTTACAACCCTTTAATCCTTTAAATTTTAGGATGTTAGAATTTCAAAATTTGAGAAATTTAAAATTTTAGAATTTTTAGAATTTTAGAATTTTTATTTTTTTTAGAATTTTTGAAATATTCTGAATTTAAAAAAAATAAAGTTTTAGAAATTTTAAAATTTTTAGATTTTTTAAATTTTTTAGATTTTTTAAATTTTTTAGAATTTTTAGAATTTTAAATTTTTTTATAAATTTTAGAAATTTTAGAAATTTTAGAAATTTTAGAAATTTTAGAAATTTTAGAAATTTTAGAAATTTTAGAAATTTTAGAAATTTTAGAAATTTTAGAAATTTTAGAAATTTTAGAAATTTTAGAAATTTTAGAAATTTTAGAAATTTTAGAATTCTTAGAATTTTTAGAATTTTTAGATTTTTTTATTTAATTTTTAAAATGTTAAAATTTTTTAGAATTTTCTAGATTTTTTTAAATTTTTAGAATTTTTAAAATTTTTAAAAATTTTAAGTTTTTCAATTTTTTTAAATTTTTAGAATTTTTAAATTTTTTTGAGTTTTTAATATTTTTTAAATTTTTTAAATTTTTAAAATTTTTAGAATTTTTTTTTTAATTTTACAATTTTTAGAATTTTTAATTATTAAACTTTTTAGAATTTTTAGAACTTTTAGAATTTTAGAATTTTTAGAATTTTTAAATTTTTTTAGATTTTTAAGAATTTTAGAATTTTTAGAATTTTAGAATTTTTAGAATTTTTAGAATTTTTAGAATTTTTAGAATTTTAGAATTTTAGAATTTTAGACTTTTTAAAATTTTTTGAGTTTTAAGAATTTAAGAATTTTTAAAATTTTTAGAATGTCTAGAATTTTTAGCACTTTTAAAAATTTTAGAATTTTTAAATTTTTTAAAATTTTTAAAAATTTTAGAATTTTTAAAATTTTTAGAATTTTTGTTATTTTTAGAATTTTTAAGAATTTTTAATTTTTTTAAAATTTTTAGAATTTTTAGAATTTTTAGAATTTTTAAGAGTTTTAGAATTTTTAGAATTTTTAAAATTTTTAGAATTTTTAAAAATTTTATAATTTTTAAAAATTTTAGAATTTTTGAAATTTTTAGAATTTTTAGAATTTTCAAAATTTTAAAATTTTAAGAATTTTAAGAATTTTTAAAATTTTTAGAATTTTTAAAATTTTTAGGTTTTTTAGAATTTTTAGAATTTTTAAATTTTTTAGAATTTTTAGAATTTTTAGAATTTTTAGAATTTTTAGAATTTTTAGAATTTTTAGAATTTTTAAAATTTTTAGAATTTTTAGAATTTTTAAAAAATTTAGAATTTTAAAATTTTCGAATTTTTAAAATTTTAGAATTTTAGAATTTTAGAATTTTTAGAATTTTTAGAATTTTAGAATTTTAGAATTTTTAGAATTTTTAGAATTTTTAGAATTTTAGAATTTTAGAATTTTAGAATTTTTAGATTTTTAGAATTTTAGAATTTTAGAATTTTAGAATTTTAGAATTTTTAGAATTTTAGAATTTTAGAATTTTTAGAATTTTTAGAATTTTTAGAATTTTTAGAATTTTTAGAATTTTTAGAATTTTTAGAATTTTTAGAATTTTTAGAATTTTTAGAATTTTTAAAATTTTTAGAATTTTTAGAATTTTTAGAATTTTTAGGATTTTTAGAAAATTAAGAATTTTTAGAATTTTAAGATTTTTTATAATTTTTAAAAATTTTAGAATTTTTTTAATTTCTAAATTTTTTAGATATTTTTGAAGTTTTAGAATTTTTAAAATTTTTAAAATTTTAAATTTTTAAATTTTTTTTTATTTTTTTTTTAATTTTTATATTTTTTAGAATTTTTGGAATTTTTAAAATTTTTAGAATTATTAGAATCTTTAAAATCTTTAAATTTTTTTAAACTTACAGAATTTTTTTAAATTTTAAATTTTTTAGAATTTTTAATTTTTTAGAATTTTTAATTTTTTTTAAATTTTTAATTTTTTTTTGAAATTTTTGGAAATTTTTAAAATTTTAGAATTTTTAAAAATTCTAGAAACTTTAGAAATTTTACAAAATTTAAAAATTTTATTTTTTTTTAGAATTTTTAGAATTCTATTTTTAAATTTTTTAGAATTATTACATTTTTTAGAATTTTTAGAATTTTAATAATAATTTTGAATTTTCAGAATATTTACAATTTTTAAAAGTTTTAGAATTTTTAAAATTTTTTTTTGAAATTTTCGGAAATTTTTAAAATTTTAGAATTTTTAAAAATTCTAGAAACTTTAGAAAATTTACATAATTTAGAAATTTTAAATTTTTTAGAATTTTTAGAATTTTATTTTTAAATTTTTTAGAGTTATTTCATTTTTTAGAATTTTTAGAATTTTAATAATAATTTTGAATTTTCAGACCATTTACAATTTTTAAAAGTTTTAGAATTCTTAAATTTTTTAAAGTTTTTAATTTTTTTAAATTTTAAAGTCTTCAGAATTTTTAAATTTTTTGGAATTTTCAAAATTTAATAAATTTTTTAGAAATTTTTAAATTTTTAAAAATATTAGAATTTCTTAAATTTTTAGAATTTTCAGAATTTTTAGAGTTTTTAGTTTTTTTAGAATTTTAGAAAAGAATTTCAGCTATTTTTTAGGCAATAACTCTAAGGAAAAACCACCGAAAACTTACCAAAATGTTCAAGCAAATGGCAAAGATGACCGGCATCACGCAGGACTGCACGTTCTCCAGCGCGATCACACTCAGGAACCAGCAGATCGAGTAGATCGGCTGAAAGAACAGCCCGAACTTGATGGCGCGCTTAAACTCGGTAAAGTCCTGCATATCGGAGGCCAGACTCGGCGTGGACAGTTCCGCCAGCGACAGTTGACCCAGATCGATCCGCGTGTCGTAGCACTCCAGCGACTTCTTCAAGCCCTGGAAGCTAAATCCGTGACTCATTTGGGTCTGCTGGGGCAGTGTGACTACGGATTGACGATTTTCAAGCGACTGAGTTAGTGCGTACTCTTGACAGCACGGGGGCGCTTTGTTGCTCGCGGCGTCCTTCAACTCTAGCTGGGGATAGCTGTTGCTTCGGTTCGCGAGCAGATGAGCCGGTCCGGCCGTTGGCATTCGCGGGTACATGAAGTCGTTGCACTTGGAGGTGGTCTCGATGATGCTTTCGATGCTTTCGCACAGCATGGCGGTTTGCTTGTTGGAGATACGCTTCAAGCTGATCGTGCCGAGGACCGTGGTTAGGATGATCAGGAACGAGATCGGGATCATGAAGCTCACGATCATGCCCTTCTGGATGGACATCCAGCAGTAGCGGTGCACTTCGAACGTGTCGATCGAGGAGGCGTACGAGAACTGGAAGAAGGGGGAAGTGTTGAGTACCGATGATCAAGATGTGTATCTGAGGACAACTTACCAGTACGTAGACTCCAGGAACTCCATACCCAACCAGATACGTGTACTTGAGCCGCGGATTGCACTCGTTCACGATCAAGTCGTAGATCACGTAGATATACACGAAGCACCAAATGCTGGTACTCAGGTGCAGGTAGTGCAGCACGATCGCGATCAGTTCGCAGCGAACCGTGTTCCGGGTGGCCTGCACGCCCAGCACAAATGAAAAGTTGGACGCGGCCAGCATCAGCAGCAGGTTCAGACAGATCGGGTAGAACGTGTTAAAGTGCCGCAAGCGGCGATTTCTCAGGAACAGTATTATTGCTGTCAGTATCTGCGGGGCCAGTGCAAACACGGCCCCTATCACAATCACGTTGCCGCCCAGATCCTTGCGCAGGGTTCCGTTCGTGCCGTAGTAAATGTACATAATATTATCGATAAAGTCGTGCCCCTTCATGTCGTTGTTCAAACTGTCGAACGAACCGTCGTCGTTGCTGTTACTGTCCACGCGTGCCTGAGGACTCTTCCGAAGCGATTTGGACGAATCTACCAAAAAAAAAAAAGATATCAAATTCCTCAATTTGTCCCAACTCTCAAACCTCTCCCCCCCCCCCTCTACTCACAAACTTTAATCACGTTCTCCTCGCCCGGGAACCGGTTCCGCTTGGTGGCACTCTTGTTCAGGAAAGTCGCGTAAATCTGGTCCGGGTCGGGGTAGATGTCCGGAGGTCGTGTCACCTCCTCCTCGACCATCGGAGTGCTGCTGCCACCGTCAGCCGAGGACAGCGAGGAAGGGCCGTTCAGCCCCAGTCCGGCCAGCCCTCCGCTTTCGTACTCCTGGTTGTAGGCACTGCGCGACGGATTGCTCTCGTAGTCGTAGTACAGCGGTTCCACGATGTCGGCCGCCGGCCTCGTAAAGTTGATAAAGTCGTTGATGTAGCGCGTTTCGTAGCTGGTGCCGAACTTGGTGCCGCCGCCGCCGCCGTGGGTCGGTGCGGTTGCCGATGCCGGTTGGGCTGTGGAAAGGAAAAATAAGCATTTTTGAGCAACTATTTTATGTTTCATGGATAAATGCAAACATTTGTTTTTTTATGCCAAATCCGGCTCGTGATGCCATTTAATTCGTGCCACGACGGCTATTTACAAATTTGGAGTTAGTTTGCGAATATGTCTTAAGCGCCATCACAGTTGAAAAGACATGGTAAGGAGTACATATTTTATTTCAGAAAAATGTGTAACAGTGTCATATTTTTTCTGTATTCAGTATTTGCGATTTACGAATAAAACTGTTCTCAATAAGGAACGGTTTTTTGAAACAGCAAAGTCACTTTAAAATAAGTTAAATAAACATTAAAATGATCGCAAATTGGATCAGACATTTAGGATTTTTATTTTTCTAAATCTAAGGATAATGCTTATTTTTCTGAGCACTATGACACTTAGATTAGTACAAAAAGAAAAAAAAGGTCTTTCAGGACAAAAAAATGACAGCTCGTTCCAGGCTGATTGAAATTTTATTTCATGGTTTTGTCTCCTTCCCAGGGGCGCCGACTCTGGGGGCACGGTATTTCTTGCCGTTGATAATAATACCTAGACATTGATACCTAGACATTTTTTCATTTAGATTTGAAATAAAATGTAATATTTATATACAGTCTAGACTCGATCATCCTTAAGCCTTGACAAAATTTCACTTCGGATTATCGAATAACGGAAAAAAATATATTTTTTTTGTCGTTGTCTTATTTTTTATTGTTGAGCTTTACTGCCGCTCCAATCTAAGTAAATCTTTCCCAGTTCCTGAGGGGAACACCCTTGAAGAGTATCGGGGCCGGCATTTACAAAGCGGATTCAGTGGCAGTTTCATTCTCAACTTAATGTTAACATGTTAGGGTTAATGATAACATTCCATAGGTCGCCTCCCTAAGGTGCCGTGATAAGGTCCAGTTTGTGACGATACACTACCTTCTCTTTACTAAGCAATCGATTCCAGAAGGGAAAAGATCACCAGTTGTGTTGGTCCGAGCCGAGATTTGAACCCCGATCTACCGCTTACGAGGCGGAAGCGTTACCACTGGGCTACGTGGCTCGCTCCAATCTAGTCCGTCCCATATGTAAAAAGTGAGTGCTGAGATATCGTCGTGAGAAGCTCAAAAAATGTTTCACCATTTTTTACATTTTTAATCATAAATTTTTACAAACTTTTTTCTACAATTATTTCAATATTGGTTCAAAAAGTACCCCTATCCAAAAATTTACTCAAAAAAGTTAAAATTTATTGGTTAATTTGGTAAATTTTCGTGCTGGGACTGACCTGACTTTATTTATCCATAAATAAAGGCAAGTCTGTCAGGTTATCAAGGTAGGCTTGAACATTTGTGTGTGTGTGTGTGTGCAACCAACCAAACGGGACCACGCGGTCGCTTCTTACAAATTGAGTTGTTTCCATGAGTTTTAGATTTTTTAAATTCTATGCATGCAAATAACTCGCATAGGCATTTGGAAGGTGTTAGCTCTGCCGAGCTTCGGTGACTCATTTCTACGCTGGCTAGCCGAGCGCGAGGTACCTCAGCTTGAATCGACAAGCCCCGCCCTGATGAACGTTTGCATCAATCGGATTCAAACGTTATTTAGAACTTCCGAACCCTTGTCAAATGGACAAGGACCCAGCGCGTATATAGTTGATAGTAACAGTATTCCTAATTCCAGTCGCGCTGGACGAGTGGTTAGCATTTTTGCTTACCAATCAAAAGGACGGGGAATCGAACCCCAACTCGAGTGACTCTGATTTTTCGTTCATCTTGAGAGTTTCAAGATTTATGTTTCCTATACTTTCTCGTTGGAAGCAGATGGGAATCGAACCCAGGACCATTCGCATAACGAACCCCGTAACCAGTCAGCTACGGCTGCTCCTTGGGAACGCCCTACCGGCGTTGTCTTGAATGATGTGTGTGTATGTCAGAATAAATGAAAGAATTGTTGTGTTATAAAAAGAACGAGCTCACCAGTGAACAAATTGTTCAAAACCAGCTTCTCTTCAACAGACGTATCCAGTTTGAAATGGCCGCTAGGTGCCCAATGGTGTTAGAAATGACAGCTTCCATGTATTTGAATATGGGAGCTCAGGAAAACTCAATTTTTAAGCAATAAAATGATTATTTATGATAAAAGTATTGATTGATTAGGTGCACAAAATGTGTCTAGAATATTATTAAAATAAAAACTGTTCAAAAAATTTGCAATTGAGATAAGTACACCATTCGATTCAGCAGGAATTTTGGGCACCAAAAATATATAGTTTTCATATGTTAAGTGTTTTATTTTAGAAGAAAATTAACAAAAAGTATGAAAATCGAGACATTTAGTATGGGAGCTGTCAAATCTCTCACCATCAAAAAGCAGCGTTGAGCTTTCGCTGGATTTGTCTATCGGCTTCGTCTTCGTCAAACGAGGGCGGGTACCCGCTCAAAAAGCCCTGTTCCCGCTAGCCACCACCCACTCGTAATCCGATCCGTCCACTTTTTGTACGATTTTTCACGACTTTGACGCAGCGACAACGGAACCTCCTTGCTGCGACTGCGTTCCACATTAACCGGTGCCGGAGAACTAATCCGTGTCCCTCGGCTCCGATTTCCTTTCGTTAGCGGGATGTTGACCTTGACGGGGACCGAGCACCATCCTGGTCTTCGGGAAAGGTTCGACAGCTACCGAGTTCCATGCCAGTTCCGCAACCAATCCGGTACAGACCACGTTCTCCATTGAACCGTCCTCCTCCAGCACCACCACCACCACCGCGATCCGTCCAGATTATCCCATTTTTCCACCGAACACTCGTTTGAAAAACTTAACTTTCCAAGTAATTTTCACAATCTTTCATGAAAATTTATTGGAGCCCGAGAAAAAACTGTGACAGCGAAAAGTTTTCGCGTCCGCACACCCCGATTGCTACGATCGATCCTATCAAGGTAGGCTTGAACATTCATAACAGAAATTTGCCTGTCATTTGTTAGTTTGTTTTGGTAATTTTCCAAATTGTTTTTATCAATGATCTAAAATTTTGTTTGTTTCAGGTTAATTTAATTTGGCGGATGATTCTATAAAATTTACCAGCTACGAATATTTAACCAGCAATGTTGTATTATTTCTATTTCTTTTGCTGCAGAACAAATAGATATTCATATTTGATTGCATGTATCAACATCCGGACCCTTAAATTGAGTAATCCAGAATCGTTTAACGGAAGGGGATCCTAAATCTAAAACTAGACCATGGCTATCCATACAAGAAGGAATAGTACTGATTTTAATGAATATTAGCTGAATGGTATGTTGTTTATTTTATTACCGTGGTTATCATATGCATGAGGAAATAAAGGCAGAATAGGGTTTCGACTATTATGCTTCCAAATTTAAAATATACCGTCAATTTGAACAATTTTATGTCAATAAATTTTTCAGTTCCTTCAAATAGATTGCTTTGATTTTCCGTTCTATAATTTGATAACTCCCGCTCTCGACGGTCCCTTTAATATCGACAACGAGAGAGTCCACTGTAAAACTTATCTAAACTTAATTTTGCAAACTTTTAATTCAACTAAATGTCAATATATTACCATAGAATTGCTAAATAAACATTTTGGAGTAGGAATAACACCGTTTTGGGGGTATTTGTATCGATAGAATACATTTTTCGTTGGAATTTCGTACCAACCCGGAATTACGTCGTAGGAAAATCCGCCGGCATCCGAACCGGTCCACGATTCACAAGTCAACCTATGTGGAATCAGAAAGGGCATAAAATTTCCGATCTTTTGATACCCATACATCTAGGTTTTCTTTAAAACCTACGTTTTTAAATACCTAAGCAAAAACGTTGTTATGGTTTCGTATGAGAGCAGTTCTCTAGGATTTCGGTCATTCGATTTTTTTTGTATTTTTTAATCCGACTGAAACTTTTTTGGTGCCTTCGGTATGCCCAAAGAAGCCATTTTGCATCATTAGTTTGTCCATATAATTTTCCATACAAATTTGGCAGCTGTCCATACAAAAATGATGTATGAAAATTCAAAAATCTGTATCTTTTGAAGGAATTTTTGATCGATTTGGTGTCTTCGGCAAAGTTGTAGGTATGGATACGGACTACACTGGAAAAAATAATACACGGTAAAAAAATTTGGTGATTTTTTATTTAACTTTATCACTAAAACTTGATTTACAAAAAACACTATTTTTAATTTTTTTATTTTTGATATGTTTTAGAAGACATAAAATGCCAACTTTTCAGAAATTTCCAAGTTGTGCAAAAATCATTGACCGAGTTATGAATTTTTTAATCAATACTGATTTTTCAAAAATCGAAATTTTGGTCGTAAAATTTTCAACTTCATTTTCGATGTAAAATTAAATTTGCAATCAAAAAGTACTTTAGTGAATTTTTGATAAAGTGCACCGTTTTCAAGTTATAGCCATATTTAAGTGACTTTTTTGAAAATAGTCGCAGTTTTTCATTTTTTAAAATTAGTGCACATGTTTGTCCAGTTTCGAAAAAAATATTTTTGAAAAGCTGAGAAAATTCTCTATATTTTGCTTATTCGGACTTTGTTGATACGACCTTTAGTTGCTGAGATATTGCAATGCAAAGGTTTAAAAACAGGAAAATTGATGTTTTCTAAGTCTCACCCAAACAACCCTCCATTTTCTATCGTCAATATCTTAGCAACTAATGGTCCGATTTTCAATGTTAATATATGAAACATTTGTGAAATTTTCCGATCTTTTCGAAAAAAATATTTTCGGAATTTTCAAATCAAGACTAACATTTCAAAAAGGCCAAACATTCAATATTACGCCCTTTTAAAATGTTAGTCTTGATTTGAAAATTTTGAAAATATTTTTTCCGAAGAGATCGGAAAATTTCACAATTGTTTCATATATTAACATTGAAAATCGGACCATTAGTTGCTGAGATATTGACGATAGAAAATGGTGGGTTGTTTGGGTGAAACTTAGAAAACATCAATTTTCCTGTTTTTAAACCTTTGCATTGCAATATCTCAGCGACTAAAGGTCGTATCAACAAAGTCCGAATAAGCAAAATATAGAGAATTTTCTCAGCTTTTCAAAATATTTTTTCAAAACTGGGCAAACATGTGCACTAATTTTAAAAAATGAAAAACTGCGACTATTTTCAAAAAAGTCACTTAAATATGGATTTAACTTGAAAACGGTGCACTTTATCAAAATTTCACTAAAGTACTTTTTGATTGCAAATTTGATTTTACATCGAAAAATGAAGTTGAAAAATTTTACGACCAAAATTTCGATTTTTGAAAAACAGTATTGATTAAAAATTCATAACTCGTTCAATGATTTTTGCACAACCTGAAATTTCTGAAAAGTTGGCATTTTATGTCCTCTAAAACATATCAAAAATAAAAAAATTAAAAATAGTGTTTTTTGTAAATCAAGTTTTAGTGATAAAAGTTAAATAAAAAATCACCAAATTTTTTTACCGTGTATTATTTTTTCCAGTGTAGTCCGTATCCATACCTACAACTTTGCCGAAGACACCAAATCGATCAAAAACTCCTTCAAAAGATACAGATTTTTGAATTTTCATACATCATTTTTGTATGGACAGCTGCCGAATTTGTATGGAAAATTATATGGACAAACTAATGATGCAAAATGGCTTCTTTGGGCATACCGAAGGCACCAAAAAAGTTTCAGTCGGATTAAAAAATACAAAAATTAAAATTGAAGAAAAAAGACCGATTTCGTAGAGAATTGCTCATGAGCAACCTGCCAAAAATGTATGGAATTTCGTATTTTTTGTTCTCGTGGATCAAACTTACTTTTTGCCCAGGTATTTAAAAACGTAGGTTTTAAAGAAAACCTAGATGTATGGGCATCAAAAGATCGGAAATTTTATGCCCTTTCCGATTCCACATAGGTTGACTTATGAAGGGGGTGTAAATACTTTTTTTACATACTGTACATAGTCTGTGTAAATATAGTAATTACACATTTTTTTCTATTGATTTGTGAGACATTTCTATACGAGGAACTGACTTGCCTTTATTTTGCATATGGGACAGCACCAAAGTGATTTTTATTTTGGAATGTACATACATTTTTTATTAAATAGGGTTAAAGTAGATGTTCAAACAAGACAACTACTGGATTTATCTCAAAATCGATAAAAATACATATGGGACGGACTTGCTTTGAGCGGCAGTTTAGTAAGTCCCTTAAACTACTTTTAAGTGATTAAGAATTTTGAAATCCAAGATGGCGACCAAAATGGTGGGGATAAAATATTGAAAAAATGCACTTTTTAATTTAATATGCAATCAACTATTCAAATTTGACCAAAATGAGTTCGCTGAAAATGAATTTTATATTAAAAGCAAAAATAAATGAAAAAAAATTGTTCGTGATTCGATTATGGGGATGATTGTGGGATGATTGTTCAGAGCGCATAATTATGATAACCTCATTGATTCTTTGGTTTGTTCTTTGAAATCGAACGTACGATTCTACTCATGCGAAAATTTGCAATGTATTAAAATGTACCTCCCCACCAAACAAGCCCCCCGTGAACAAATATGGTATTTATAGCTTAAAATATGCGAGCATAAACCGCACGCTGCAAGCCGAATTTTGATCAATCGTGGGAGCGTAAAATAAAAGTTGACAAAAACAAGTCGGCGTACAGAAAAAAAAGTACCCGCCACTCGGTAATGTCGACGGAAGCCGTTCCACTTGAGGAGGACTTACTTAGAGTGCTCCACGCCGGTGTGAAAAAGAAAAAAAAAAAAGCTCCTCTTCATGAAGAACCACCCCTGCCTTGCGACACTCGAGACTCTCGAGAGGGTGTTCGTGCTACAAAATGGCACAAAAACACGGGAGGCACACTCCTTCCCAAACTCGCAACTCGAAAAAAAAATATGAGGGATGAAATAGTTTGCCTCAAGTGGGTCAACATGGAAATGAAGAGACGAGAGGACCCAGCGCGACGACACGCAGAAGGGAAATTCCTTGGAAAAGTTGGGGAAAAGGCATTTGCATGCAAAGTTCTTGGGGGCAGGGGGAAGTTGGACAGCAGATTAAGTTTTGTAAAATAGTTGCACAAGATGAAAAGTTGTCGTTCAGCTGAGGAAATGATAAATTTTGCACGCCAAACGGTTGCAGGTATCTTGCAGGTTGGAGGATTCTGCAAGTTTAAGTGCCATCAAAGTTTGCAAAATGCAAGATGCTATAAATTTGTTGAAAATTCTCTGTTTCTCATCTTTATCTTTTGTGCAGCAGTTATTATAAGTTTCAAATCATTGATTCAATTTATTGATTCTTTTAATTTTGAAATTAAAAAAAATCGTTTTTTTCAAATAAAGTTGGAAATACTGAGAACATATATCTTAGTACCGAATGTTGCTTTTTAAGAGTGAGTCCACGAACAAGGCATACCCCTTTGTATGGGACGTCGTTTGGACTTCACCAATCTGCCTGAAATTTTCAGGGGTTGTTTGTACATATAAAACTAGCATCTGGCCAAAATATGAGCACTCTAGGTCAACGGGAAGTGGGGCAAATCGGGACACAAAGTTTGGTGGTTCAAAAACGTCAAAAATCTTAAAAAAGCTATAACTTAGGCAAAAATCAATTTAATTTCAAAATTCAAAATGCATCTGAAAGGGCTTAGAAAATGCAACAAAATGCAGGATAGAGCACCCCAATTGGTTAAATCTAAAGGGAGTTATTGACATTTTAGTGAAAAAATAGCATAATTTTCAAACTCAAATAAAAAAGTGTTCCATCCAGATATCAACTCGGTTCGACCTGCAGCTTGTAGGGGACATCTGGGACTTCCATCTGAGACTGAGAACGCTTTGGGTAAGGCAGTTTAACATATTAAATAAACACTTTTACTTTTAGTAAATTTTTTGGTTGTATATTTTTGCTCGGCGGACCCCTTAGATCCCATTTTCTGGTGATAATTTCATCATATTCGTGTTCCTGAGACAATTTCACAATAGAAACATGCTAAAAAATGTTTATTTTAATGCATTTTAACCCAATAAAAAATGGAAGTAAAAAAATAAGAAGCTGCTTTTTCTGGTGTCATCTATAGTAGTAGTATATAGTATCTATATATAGTATATATAGTACTATAGTATCCTTGGAAACGAACTTGATTTTCAATAAATGTGAATCGAAGTTTTTTTTTAACTTTTATTTTTTAAAGGGCTAAAATGGATGAAAATGTACATTTTCATGCATGTTTCTATTGTGAAATTGTCTCAGGAACACGAATATTATAGAATAATCACCAGAAAAAGGGATCTAAGGGGGCTCCCGAGCAATATTTTTTCCCCTAAAATGCCAATAACTCCCTTTAAATTTAACCAATTGGGATGCTCTACCCTGCATTTTGCTGCAATTTTTAAGTCCTTTCAGATGCATTTTGAATTTTGAAATTTAATTGAATTTTCCCCAAGTTATAGCCTTTTTAAGATTTTTGAAGTTTTTGAACCCTTAAAACTTTCGTGGTGATTATTGGATTCGATCGTGATATTACGATCGTAATTTCTCGACTCACGATCGAGATTTCTCGATAGTAAGATAACGACTTACCATCGACAAATCTCGATCTACCATCGACAAATTACGACTTACCATCGAGAAATTACGATCGTAATTTTGCTGTTGAAAAATCTCGATCGTGGGTCAAGAAATTACGATCGTAATTTGTAATACCATTTTTTTAATATTTTTTAATTTAAACGGAATATTGGTGGTGATTATTGCATTCGATCGTAATATTTCGATCGTAATTTCTCGACTCACGATCGAGATTTCTCGAACGTAATATTACGATCGTAATTTGTCGATAGTAGATTGAGATCATTCGATCGTAATTTGTCGATCTACCATTGACAAATTACGACTAACGATCGAGAAAATCTCGATACGGGTTTTTTAAAAATTCAAGTACTCAAAAAATTTTTTATTTTAATTTCAAAAAAATTCAAAATTTAAAAAAAAAATTAAAAATTAAAAAAAATTAAAATTTCAAAAATTTGAAAAAAATTAAAAAAAATAATTTCAAAAATTTTAAAAAAATCAAAAATTAAAAAAAATTGAAATTTTTGAAATTTTTGAAATTTTTGAAATTTTTAAAATTTTTAAAATTTTTAAAATTTTTAAAATTTTTTAAATTTTTGAAATTTTTGAAATTTTTGAAATTTTTGAAATTTTTGAAATTTTAAAATTTTTGAAATTTTTGAAATTTTTGAAATTTTTGAAATTTTGAAATTTTTGAAATTTTGAAATTTTGAAATTTTTGAAATTTTTGAAATTTTTGAAATTTTTGAAATTTTTGAAATTTTTGAAATTTTTGAAATTTTTGAAATTTTTGAAATTTTTGAAATTTTTGAAATTTTTGAAATTTTTGAAATTTTTAAAATTTTTGAAATTATTGAAATTTTTGAATTTGAACTAAACTTTATAATCAAACATCAAATTATTCGCTCTACAGCATTGCCTTGGCGTTCTCGATTGCGAGATTCCTACTCGAAACTAAGTGTCCGAAAGCTTGATTGAGGCAATTGCAAACCTCTTTTACACCTTAGCTTCCATCCACCCCGGGATTCGAACTGACGACCTTTGATTTTTAGTCCAACTGCCTACCAGCGACTCCACCGAGACAGGACCCAGGGAGACGACTCCTGCACCTGGACTGAGCTTACGACCAAACCTTTTTAGGTTAGTCCGGGGCCAACATTTACTTCCCGTCCGACGGAAGGCGTGATCAGATAAATCTCGTCTCGAAAAATGCCACCGGGACCTTCTGGGATCAAACCCAGGCCGACTGGGTGAGAGGCAACCACGCTTACCCCTACACCACGGGTCCCGGCCTTTATAATATTCCGTTTAAATTAAAAAATATTAAAAAAATGGTATTACAAATTACGATCGTAATTTCTTGACCCACGATCGAGATTTTTCAACAGCAAAATTACGATCGTAATTTCTCGATGGTAAGTCGTAATTTGTCGATGGTAGATCGAGATTTGTCGATGGTAAGTCGTTATCTTACTATCGAGAAATCTCGATCGTGAGTCGAGAAATTACGATCGTAATATCACGATCGAATCCAATAATCACCACGATTATAAAGGCCGGGACCCGTGGTGTAGGGGTAAGCGTGGTTGCCTCTCACCCAGTCGGCCTGGGTTTGATCCCAGAAGGTCCCGGTGGCATTTTTCGAGACGAGATTTATCTGATCACGCCTTCCGTCGGACGGGAAGTAAATGTTGGCCCCGGACTAACCTAAAAAGGTTTGGTCGTAAGCTCAGTCCAGGTGCAGGAGTCGTCTCCCTGGGTCCTGTCTCGGTGGAGTCGCTGGTAGGCAGTTGGACTAAAAATCCAAAGGTCGTCAGTTCAAATCCCGGGGTGGATGGAAGCTAAGGTGTAAAAAGAGGTTTGCAATTGCCTCAACAATCAAGCTTTCGGACACTTAGTTTCGAGTAGGAATCTCGCAATCGAGAACGCCAAGGCAATGCTGTAGAGCGAATAATTTGATGTTTGATTATAAAGTTTAGTTCAAATTCAAAAATTTCAATAATTTCAAAAATTTTAAAAATTTCAAAAATTTCAAAAATTTCAAAATTTCAAAATTTCAAAATTTCAAAATTTCAAAATTTCAAAATTTCAAAATTTCAAAATTTCAAAATTTCAAAATTTCAAAATTTCAAAATTTCAAAATTTCAAAATTTCAAAATTTCAAAATTTCAAAATTTCAAAATTTCAAAATTTCAAAATTTCAAAATTTCAAAATTTCAAAATTTTAAAATTTCAAAATTTCAAAATTTCAAAATTTCAAAATTTCAAAATTTCAAAATTTCAAAATTTCAAAATTTCAAAATTTCAAAATTTCAAAATTTCAAAATTTCAAAATTTCAAAATTTCAAAATTTCAAAATTTCAAAATTTCAAAATTTCAAAATTTCAAAATTTCAAAATTTCAAAATTTCAAAATTTCAAAATTTCAAAATTTCAAAATTTCAAAATTTCAAAATTTCAAAATTTCAAAATTTCAAAATTTCAAAATTTCAAAATTTCAAAATTTTAAAATTTTAAAATTTCAAAATTTCAAAATTTCAAAATTTCAAAATTTCAAAATTTCAAAATTTCAAAATTTAAAAATTTTAAAATTTCAAAATTTCTAAAATTTAAAAATTTAAAATTTTAAAATTTCAAAATTTCAAAATTTCAAAATTTCAAAATTTCAAAAATTTTAAAAATTTCAATTTTTTTAATTTTTGATTTTTAAAATTTTGAAATTATTTTTTTAATTTTTTTCAAATTTTTGAAATTTTAATTTTTTTTTAATTTTTAATTTTTTTTTTAAATTTTGAATTTTTTTGAAATTAAAATAAAAAAATTTTTGAGTACTTGAATTTTTAAAAAACCCGTATCGAGATTTTCTCGATCGTTAGTCGTAATTTGTCAATGGTAGATCGACAAATTACGATCGAATGATCTCAATCTACTATCGACAAATTACGATCGTAATATTACGTTCGAGAAATCTCGATCGTGAGTCGAGAAATTACGATCGAAATATTACGATCGAATGCAATACTCACCACGTTTGTGTCCCGATTTGCCCCACTTCCCATTGACCTAGAGTGCTCATATTTTAGCCAGATGCTAGTTTTATTTGTACAAACAACCCCTAAAAATTTCAGGCAGGTCGATGCGAGATGGGTATGCTTTACTCATGGACTCGCTCTTAAGTACTTATGAGTCAATAATAGTTTGGAACAATTATGTGAAGAAATTTAACTTTGTTGGCAGTGTTATTGCATTTTTTCATATATTTTTATCATCCGTTTGAATTTTTAAACGTTGCGGATAATCTAGCTAAAACCAATGGAATTAACTTCAAATTTAAATTTCCAACACCTTGCGTCTCCCCCGCCAACCATATTTAAACTCCAAATCAATCCAATTTCACTTTTATTGATACACCGCCTACTTCGACTATCAAATATGCACGAACCGTTTTCCCATCAGCCTGCTCAAATAAAACGGGTTTCGGAAAGAAACCCAAACCAATCACTCTGCTATTGGTACTTACTTCCCAGCAGGACCGGGCCAAGGACGGCGGCACCGAGGACAAGTAACAACGGGATGTCACCACCGCCAGGGCAGGAACCTTTCCGGGGCCACCACAGCCATACTTTGTTGCCTCCCTTTCGTTGTCTGGATATTGCCATATTTTTTCTTTCTTTTTTGTTGCTCCGGTTACGATGCGGAATCACTTGTTTCAATAACTTTTTCTTCCTTAATTTATCACAAAAAATATTCAAATAACTTTCACATTTCACTTTATTGCAGTTGGACTCATTTTTGCCGCACTCGTCAATTGAGGAACAGAAAAGGAACCAAATTAAAAAAAATCACAACTAATCTGCAACGCAAACCAGCAGCTCAGGCAAATTTGTAAAATCTGTTTTGGAGCATAGAAAAATATGCTCCCACTTTGTAATGCTTTTGGCTTCTTCTGGTTCTGGTGTCGCGGCGCTCCTTACTCGAATGGAAGACGTGGTTATTTGAAGGTTTTTATTTTCTTAATTCTAAACTCAAACCCGCTGCGACATGTGTGTCACACACTTTTCTTCTAATCTGGTTTAAAAACTGTGCCTATTCTTCGCGAGGAAAAATCGTCGCCCAAAATAGAAGCAGTCCGTCGTCCTTCGAAATCGCTGCCAGTCTGCCCCAAAAGTGTGGAAAGAAGGGAAAATTTTCTGCACGATTATCCTTCAATACCAACGTCGTGAGAGAGCGTGAGAGAGAGTACACAACGTACACAACCAGAGAACGAGAATGAGAACACACGCGTTGTCGGAAAAAAACCACCCACCGAAACCGACCGACCCGCAGACCCGGCAGGGATATTGGCAAAATTACCACCCCAAAAGCACACAGCAAAGCGGGGGATGCGAGCGCGCTGGACCGGAAATGGAAAATGTTGTCGCTGTTTCTTTCGCACAACCTTCAAACATCTTCTTTTCCATTTTTAACTTAATATTTTTACTGATATTTCTTCTATTTATCACCTTTAAGTTGCAACAAATTTGGTTGAATCCGATGGTTAAGGGCTTGGTTAATCGGACCATCAGTTTTCCTGTATTTAAATCTTTGCATGGCAATATCTCAGCAACTCAGTAACAACATTTCAAAAGGGCGAAACCTACGATCCTGCCGTTTCGGGAAAATCAACATTCAAAATTTTGCAATTTCGATCAATTCCTATTTCCACAAAAAAGCATGAAAACCATCAATTTTGTCAAAACGTAATAGAGCGTGCCTACATTTTCGCCCCACCGTATTCGCCACCCACTCAACCAAAACAACGGTTTAGCCCGTCAGGTTACGCCACAAAGCAAAAGTAAACAACAGATTCGCCCTTTTGTTTTTTGTTCATTTTTCGGGTTTTTAAAAAAAAAAGTGGTGAAACAACTATTTTATCATTGTGAAACGTTACAGTCAGCGATAATACAGTGATATTTGCAACCTCAGTGATCAAAAATTGGTCTAGAAAGCCTTCATAAGGAGTCCGATTCAGGCCAATCCTCGTTGAGCCAGGATACACCGTAAGTAGCAAGTTGGTTTGACGATGTGGTCTGTATTGAAGTGACGTTCCTTGGGGTGTCCCCGCTGGAAGTGGGAGACATGGCACCTGACGACTAGGCCACCCCGCGACACCATCCTTCCTGCCTTCTCAATCTTTGCATAGCTTCAATGGTTTTTTTTTTTTTTTTTTTGTAGAGCCTTATGACCACTGCGACCAATTATAGGAATATTGTGGTATGACTCATTTTTTTATGGCAAAATCAGGTTGACCCAGCACCATGGAACGGTGATAGGCGGCTCCTGTTTACTGCGTTTTGTCCCAGGTAGGGTCGACTTTTTTGATGAAGTCTAGGACCCTGCCGAGACGGAACCTAATTATATCGGAGGGCTGTAAGACCCCTTTCCCAAAAATTGAAATTCTACTTTGAATCAAGGCACCGCAATTGCATAGCAAGTGCTCTGATGTTTCAGTTTCCATTTGACAAAATCGACATATTGAATCTGCAGTTTTTCCCATATTAAATAAATGGTATTTGCAAGGGCAGTGGCCGGTCAATAAACCGGTTATCACCTTTAATTTTTTTTTGTCTAGTTTCAGTAATTCCCCGGATGATTTCTCATTGGGGAAAATAAATCTTTTTGCCTGTCTGGAAGTATCTGTAGTATTCCAAATAAATTTAACTGTTGATAATTCCCAAATTTTAAGCTCCATTTTCATAGAGCAGTCTGGAACACCAAAGAAGGGCTCTGGACCAATAAAATCAGTCTCCGATCCTTTCCTTGCAAGGCTGTCCGCTATTTCATTTCCTAGAATTCCACAATGCCCAGGAACCCAGTAGAGATTTACCACGTTATTTTGAGATAATTGCTTCAGTAAGTTAACACCTTCCCAAACTAATCTTGATTGGCAGGTATACCCTTTAAGGGAATTCAAAGCTGCTAAACTGTCAGAGAAAATACAAATGTTTGTGAATCTGTAGTTTCTTTTCAGACAAATACACGCACATTCAACTATTGCATAAACTTCAGCTTGGAAAACTGTTGGGTAATGTCCCATAGGAATAAATTTCTTTATTCCCGGGCCATAAACCCCAGCTCCCGTGTTGTTATTCATTTTTGAACCATCCGTGTAGAACTCAATCGATCCTGGACGAAGATTAGGCCCACCATTATCCCACTCGTAGCGACTTTTAGCGTTCACTGTGAACGGAATGTTATAGTTAGCCTTGGTCGGCATCCAGTCTACTATTGAGTTTAACGCAGGATTCAGATTAAAGTTTTTAAGGACCTCTAGGTGGCCCGTCAAATCTTTTTCCTGAATCTTTGTGGATCGATTCATTAACAGGGCACTTTTACATGCCTCTAATTCAATAAATTTATGAAGAGGAAGTAAATTCAACAAAGAGTTTAGTGCAGCAGACGAAGTACTGTGCATAGCTCCCGTTATTGAAATAGTGGCTAATCTTTGCAGTTTAGCTAATTTGTTTTGTGCAATTTTTAACTTAACTTTAGGCCACCACACAAGTGAAGCATATGGTGTTCTTGGTCTAACTATACACGTATATAACCAATAAATCATTTTTGGCCGAAGGCCCCACTTTTTTCCAAAGGTTCTTTTGCATACCCATAAAGCGTTAGTTCCTTTGTTAATAACATAATTTAAATGAGCATTCCAATTTAGTTTACTATCCAAGATGACTCCTAGATATTTCACTTCGTTGGAAAAATCTATTGTTATCCCACGAATAACAAGTTCAGGGATAAATATCGATCGTTGTCTTGTAAACGGTATAATAACTGTTTTAGAGGGATTAATACCAAGACCTTCTCTTTTACACCACTTTGAAATAAAATTCAACGCAGATTGCATTCGGTTTGAAATAAACTTTCCTATTTTTCCATGAACTATTATGCAGATATCATCCGCATAGCTAACCAATTCGAAACCGAGATTCGCTAACTTTTTCAAGAGATCATCGACAACTAGTGACCAGAGCAGAGGTGATAAAACTCCACCTTGTGGACATCCCCTCCGAGGTTTGATAACTAGTCTGTCTTCTCCTAAGTCAGCAGAAATTTCCCTGTTAATTAGCATTGCCTCAATCCAGTTGATAATGCATGAATCAAAGCCCTTCGCTTCCATAGCAGAGCGCATAGAGCTGTGAGATGCATTATCAAAAGCTCCTTCAATGTCCAGAAATGCAGCCAAAGCCAATTCCTTTGCTTTGAAGGACTTTTCAATTTTTGTAATTAAGCAATTTAAAGCAGTAATTGTTGACTTGCCGCTTTGGTAGGCTTCAATGGTTACGGAGGCGATGATTTTGTACGGCATTCCTCCTAAACCTCCCACCACTAACTTTTTGTCCTGCAACTGCTCGACCCAGAATCCCCGGATATCCCAAGAACTGGTCAATTATAGACCTTCATGTCTAGATTGTGAAACCAGACCAGATCCGATACTACAATAATTGAAATAAAAATGTTATGTATTTAGGATCATACAAATCTGTGTTTGTTGTGGAATTGTGGTCAGAGACATCAGAAACATACATTTTGATCCATTTTGAGGATTGTCAGGTTAAAATTTACAAAATTATAACGAAAATTTGGTGTTTCTAAATATACGTCGGAACTTGCAGAAAATACTACATTCGCCCCTCGTGATTGGGTGAAAACACAAGGGCGGAAACTCAATTTGGTTTGTTTTGATTGATGTTGTTCATTAGCCCTTTTGTTTTTTGCATGTAAGACTACGTAGTTTCGGAATTTTGAGATATTGGAGGGTGTTTTAGAATCAGTTTTGTTCGCTTTACATGATTCTGACGAAAACTCAGTTTGTTTACATCTGAGGGATTCGCCCTTTTGAAAAGTTGTTACTGAACTAAGAGTCGTATCAACAAAGTTCAAAAAGCAAAATATAGAGGATTAATTAATAATTATCTCACCCTTTCACCCTTATATATTTTCACCTCACCCTTATATATTTTTTTCAAAGGTGGGCAAACAAGGGCACTAATTTGAAAAAAAAAAAATGAATATCTGCGACCATTTTCAAAAAGGTTACCTGAAAATGGATATAACTTGAATTTGAAATTTGATTTTACATCGAAAAATGGAGTTGACATTTTTTTCGACAAATATTTCGATTTAAAAAAAATCAGTATTGATTCAAAATTTATAACTCGGTCAAAGATTTTTTGCCCGTTCTGAAAATTTCTGAAAGGTTGACATTTGATGTCCCCACAAACATATCAGAGAAAAAATTAAAAATAGTGTTTTTTGCACATCTCTATTAAATTTTCAAAAGGTCCTATCTGCATAGGAATCCCATGACTCTAGGTTGTTTGAAAGTTTAATCAACTTTTAGTGACGAAAAGTGAAATTAAAAATCACCAAGAATAGTTTTACCGTGTATCCTTATCCATACCTACGACTTTGCCAAAGACACCAAATCGTTCAAAAAATTCCATCAAATGATTACAGATTTTTGAATTTTTATAAATCATTTTTGTATGGACAGCTGCCAAATTTGTATGGAAAATTATATGGACTAACTAGTGATGCAAAATGGCTTCTATGGGCATACCGAAGGCACCAAAAAAGCTAGCCGGATTAAAAATACCAAAAAAAAATCGAATGATCGAAATCTCAGAGAATTGCTCATATGTGACATAATTGGGTCCTAAAATGAAGCTTAGATTGCTGATATTATTGTTTACAGCGATAAAGCTTATTTTTCTGAGTACAATGACCCTTTGTACGACCACAAAGAGTTTAAATGGATTTTTAAATCAATTTTGAAAAATTAACCTCGTGGTCCTTCGTGACAGAAAAGCTCCTACTTGACAGCTCGTTCCAAGGGGACCATAGTTGATCCATCAAAAAAATGTTGTCCTGTCAAAAAAAATTGTTGCATTAAAATGAAAAAAAGTGATCAGAAATGGTTTTTAAACGTGTTTTTTACCGTTGTACATAAAAATTTACATAGGGCTTTAGTACCCAATTGACCATTAGTTGCTGAGAGATCATCAGACTACATCAGACTTCACTTTTTTTTTCATGAACTGCTTGTATTGAGACGACACAGTATTTCAGAAAAATAATAAATTTTATTGAAAGATTTATTAAAATACTTTGAAATAAGTTCGAATCCTTCGAATATTTTGTCATAAAACTTTGCCGGACTTTTATTTTTTTAATTTTAAAAGATTATTATGAATATGCCTGAATAAAAATCTAAGTTTGTATTTGAATAACTCTTCATGGTTGAAAGAATCAAAAACTTTTCAAAAATATTACTGAAAATGGAGATGGAGATTTGTGGAGAGCAGCAATTTTAACAAATTGTTTATTTTTAACATTGAAATTTTAACCATTAGTTCCCGGGATATCGGTGTTCAAAAAACAAGGGCACTGAGCAAATCTATTTTTTCTTGGTTTTTCATTTATGCATAGCCATATCTCAACAACAAGGTCAAAAAAAGCAAAATGTAGAAAATTTTCTCAGCTTTTCGAACAGAGCTTTTTCAGAATTGAGCAAAACCTTTACTTGGTAAAAGTTTTTTGCCCTTTGTAAAATTTTCTGACAAGATGTCATTGAATAGATAAAAATAGTGTTAGTATTATGGAAACACACTTTAGTGACAAAAAGTGATTTTAAAATAATATTTTTTTTGTGTATCATTTTTTTCGGTGTAGTCCTTATCCATACCTACAACTTCGCAGAAGACACACGCAGAAAAATAAGGCATATGAGCAGTTCTCTAGGATTTTGGTCATTCGATTTTATTTGTATTTTTTAATCCGACTGAAACTTTTGTGGTGCCTTCGGTATGCCCAAAGAAGCCATTTTGCATCATTAGTTTGTCCATATAATTTTCCATACAAATTTGGCAGCTGTCCATACAAAAATGATGTATGAAAATTCAAAAATCTGTATCTTTTGAAGGAATTTTTTGATCGATTTGGTGTCTTCGGCAAAGTTGTAGGTATGAATACGGAATACACTGGTAAAACAATAATACACGGTAAAAAATTGGTGATTTTTTTATTTAACTTTTTATCACGAAAACTCAATTTACAAAAAAACACTATTTTTAATTTTTTTTATATATGTTTTAGAGGACATAAAATGTCAACTTTTCAGAAATTTCCAGGTTGTGCAAAAAAATCATTGACCGAGTTATGATTGTTTTTAATCAAGACTGATTTTTTCAAAAAATCGAAATTTTGGTCGCAAACATTTTTCAACTTCATTTTTCGATGTAAAATCTAATTTGCAATCAAGAAGTACTGTAGTGAAATTTTGATAAAGTGCACCGTTTTCAAGTTAAATCCATTTTTAGGTTACTTTTTTGAAAATAGTCGCAGTTTTTCATTTTTTTAAATAAGTGCACATGTTTGCCCAAAAATATTTTTGAAAAGCTGAGAAAATTCTCTATATTTTGCATTTTAGAATTTTGTTGATACGACCCTTAGTTGCTGAGCTATTGCCATGCAAAGGTTTAAAAACAGGAAAATTGATGTTTTCTAAGTCCCACCCAAACAACACACCATTTTCTAATGTCGATATCTCAGCAACTAATGGTCCGATTTTCAATGTTAAAGTATGAAACATTCGTGAATTTTTCCGATCTTTTCGAAAAAAATATTTTCAAAAATTTTAAACCAAGACTAACATTTCAAAAGGGCCAAATATTCAATATTACGCCCTTTTAAAATGTTAGCCTTGGTTTAAAACTTTGAAAATATTTTTTTCGAAAAGATCGGAAAATTTCACGAATGTTTCATATTTTAATTTAGAATATTGACATTGGAAAATGGTGTGTTGTTTGGGTGGGACTTAGAAAACATCAATTTTCCTGTTTTTAAACCTTTGCATGGCAATATCTCAGCAATTAAGGGTCGTATCAACAAAGTTCAAAAATGCAAAATATAGAGAATTTTCTCAGCTATTCAAAAATATTTTTTTTTTCAAAAGTGGGCAAACATGTGCACTAATTTGAAAAAATGTAAAACTGCGACTATTTTCAAAAAAGTCACCTAAAAATGGATTTAACTTGAAAACGGTGCACTTTATCAAAATTTCACTAGAGTACTTTTTGATTGCAAATTTGATTTTGCATCAAAAAATGAAGTTGAAAAATTTTTGCGACCAATTTTTCGATTTTTTGAAAAAAATCAGTATTGATTCAAAAATTCATAACTCGCTCAAAGATTTTTTGCACAACCTTGAAATTTCTGAAAAGTTGGCATTTGATGCAAGGGGCTGGAAACTCTAATATTACTTAGGAATACTGAGTATACTAACGATATTCCAGTATACTTGTTAGTATACTAACCGAAAAGCAATAAACGGTTAGTATATTAAGATACTCTCAGTATATTGGTAAGTATACTGGAAATATGTAAAGGAAATAATAAGTAAACTAACATATATTTTGATATACTGGGTAACATAATAATTATAGCTCTAAGAGTTTCCAACCCCTTGATTTGATGTCCTCTAAAACATATCAAAAAATAATAAAAAAAGTGTTTTTTTTTGCAAATCAAGTTTTAGTGACAAAAAGTAAAATAAAAAATCACCAAAATTTTACCGTGCATCATTTTTTTCAGTGTAGTCCATATCAATACCTACAACTTTGCCGAAGATACCAAATCGATCAAAAAATTCCTTCAAAAGATACAGATTTTTGAATTTTCATACATCATTTTTGGCCAGCTGCCAAATTTGTATGGAAAATTATATGGACAAACTAATGATGCAAAATGGCTTCTTTGGGCATACCGAAGGCACCAAAAAAGGTTTCAATCGGATTAAAAAATACAAAAATTAAAATTTAAGAAAAAAGACCGATTTCGTAGAGAATTGCTCAAAACTAGTTAAAATGCATTTTCCTGCGTTTATACATTTAGCATGTTTGAACTACTCTGAAGACATTTTAAATTTTCAGAAAATACCAATGTACAGTCCCACGAAAAGTTTTTTTTTTGAGAAAAAAAATTTCCGTCAATACATCGATATTTTGAAAACTAATGATTGGAAAGCAACTGGACGCGTGTAAAATGCATTTTAAAAAACTTTTTTCAAGATAATTTATATTATTATCATTATTATCATTATTTGTATTATTCAACCTATAAAAATATCCTTTTAAAAAAACTATCAAACCTCCATCTCCATCGAAATCATAATCAACCATTCGCCTCCATCAATACTAGAAAATTTTAATTTATTTTTTCAAAAATCTCTCCTTCCTGTCCGGCGCAGGAGGGTGGTAAAAGCCCTGCGGTGGGTGGTGTCGTGCGGTTTCAGCTTCTAGGAGCTTGAGCTTTATTTTGTTCTCACCATGTTGTCGTCGTCGTCGTCGTCGGTCCTTGTCTCCGTCGTCATGTGACAGAGTCGGTCCTCGAGGCAAGAGGGGACACCATAGACAATTGGATGAAGCAAATTTTTGAAAATATTTTTTTTTGTTGTAATTTTTTTTCGAGCGAAATAATTTTTTTATTTGATAAAAATAATCGGTTTTGAGTAATTGTTGTTGAGTAAATTTATCTGTGATACAATATTTGGCACTTGTTATCAGTAGCTTGATTCTCACTCACTTTAACCGCACTCAAGAGAGGAAACCGGAGAATGAGTCTTCTTCGGAATGAGTAAGTGCCGTGCGGGATGAATTAGGACAGTGGGGTAAATGTGAACTAGTTCAGCAAATTTAGACTAACGAATATAAGATTCAGAGTTGAAGGATTCTTCGGATTTTTCGAGAGAAATGACAAACAGTTTGAAAGCAATAACTTCATTAAATTTTACACAATTTTAAAATAATTTTAAGTACAATTATTAAAATTTTCCGATTCGTAGCCTGCCTAACTAAAATAATTAAACAATAAAGCATATTTAAAAACATTCGTTTCGAATTCAATCACGATTGGTGTGTCCGTTTGAGCAAAACTGATAAACCTAATTCAACGTCTTAAAAATATGTTTGCCAATTTACAATTTGTTCCAGATTTGCGTTTGGCATACAGGATTAAATTACTTTGTAGTAGCTATTACTTCAGTGTAAACGTTTGACCATGGAATGAACCTTTCTATTGACGATTTCCCGGAGTTTTGTCTTTTGATTTTCTGTTGTCTGTTATCTATTGCAAGACGAGCTTCTAAAGCTGTGTGGAGGTATCTTGTGGTGCCGGAAGTGGAAGCCTTGTGCACTATTGAACCGGATTTTACAAGCTAATCTGTTCCTATTTTTTTAGAATACCGAATCAACAACTATCGAATAGTTAAAGCCGCAGAAATTAACAATTAAAAAAAAGCTGTAACAACATTTAAAATAACGTTGACAAAGTCTATCACCTCCGGCTGACCTGAGAAAACACCAGCATCACAAACGACGACAGCAGGAACAAACTGGCCGGAATCGACGCCAGCAGCGCGTATCGCTCGTCTGTGACAAAAAAAAAAAAGAAAAAAAAAATACATCAAAATTAGACATTGAACTTCAGGCGATAAGCGAGTTTACTCACCGGTCATGGCCTCGCTCTTCTTGGTCACGGCCCAGCCCAGGCTGCGCTGGACGGCCATCTTCCACTTGGTGTACCGCGCGTCCCGCTCCTCTTCCGTCGTCGTGGGCAGGAACGTTTCGTGGGTTGTTACGTGGCGTTGGGCGTTCCTGGTGAGAAATTGTAAAAAAAATGTAACAATTTTAAAATCAAATAAAAAATGCTTCCGAGACTCACCAACTCTCCGGTTCCAGGTCGTACAGGTTGATTCCGTTGGCCTGGGCCGCCGCCATCGCCGTGCCGAGTGCCGCCGGATCGCGAAACTCGGTCTTTACTGAAGGGACGAGGCGAGAAGTGAAGGTAGGAAATTAAACCAATCGATTACGTACGATGATCGAGTGCCAAAATAGCCATTAAGTAAGGGATCGCTACTAGTCACGTGCACAGACAAACAGGCGTAAATCTCGTTAAAATTTAACGGTCAATTTGAAAGATCTCAAACTCACCACGGTCGTTTCGAATTCACCACGGCTTGTTTGCACTGATTTGACAGTTGGTTGAAAATGTTCAAGCGTTCACAACAGAATTTTTAAATGGCTCTGGGAGATGTTAAAATGTTCAATGATTTACGTCTGTGTGTTTAGCTCGCTTTTTAAGTGAAAAAAATAAAATAAAATGGCAACTTACAAACTGGAATTCCACCCAGATCAGCCTGCAGTTGCATTAACAGCTTGTTATCAGTCATAATTCCGTCCGCGTGCAGTTTGTTAAGATTGATGCTAAAATATTAAGGCGAAAGATACAGTTATTACTCACTGTTTGTCACATAGGGCTTAACCGTACTTACCCGCAATCTTTCTTCATGGCCTCGATAATATCACGCGTTTGGAAGCAAACCGCCTCAAGGGCTGCCCGAATGATGTGGTGTTTCGTTGTGAAGCTGGTCAGCCCGCAAATGATGCTGCGTGGAAAGAAAATATTAAAAAAAATGTTAAAAAATGAACCATTCATAGGATTTGTGACTTGAATACTATCGGAAGTTAGTGGTGGGCAAAACCGCTCATTTCTGTGAGCCGCTCATTTTCGTTCGCTCATTTAAATGAGCGGCTCTTTTGAACGGCTCATCCGCTCATTTCGCTCAAAGTCAGAAAATAGACTGGAAGGAACTGAAGCATCTGCTCGAACGACCAATAGAGTGTCCATGAGTGTCACGCTTCGTATGCTTTTTGTTGATTGATAATTAAAAAATATATGTTTTCATCGCACTTATTCTGAACAGATTGGAGATCATCCATAAAACATAGAAAATCGTCGATTTGCTTTATCCTTTTTTGGAAAGCATTTCAAATATAAATATAAACGTTTTATATGAAAAAGAAGAAAAACATTGATCTCTGAAATCTACAAATATCGAAAACTTTTTTCATAGATAGATAAACAAAATTTGTTTGTTCAACAAACTTGAGTTTTCTTCAAAAGTTTCAAAAGTTTTTCAACCAAATTATTGCTTTCAATCGTTAAAAGTTATGAAAAGTAAGCTGAATTATCGTTTTGATAATTATCTTTCCATTATTTTGTGAAACAAAAGATTTAAGTTGGTGTTCAGTAACAGGCATATTTGAGGTAGCTTTTGCTGCACATGATAAAATACTATGGAAATGCAGTTTTTTGTTAAAAAGGACAACTTTGATTATAGCAAATGAATGATCAAAACAAGCGTCAAAAGAAGATCAGAAAAAAATGCATTAAGTAAACTATTGAGCAATTACCACAAAAGAGTACCAAGTTTGTGTGATGTGCTGTGGTAAATTACATTTTAAATCACAAACGGTCCAATACATGGATTAAAACCGCAAACTAGCATACGAACTATGTTCGAATGCGTGTAACAACTTCATGTATACATAACATTTGAGAAATGTATCGATATTTTCATAATGAGATCATGCAACATCGGGCGACAGTCAGCTGATTCAAAATCACAGGCGCCTCGACACGGGCTAGCAACAAGCATAAAGTGCGCCATAATGTTGGAACATGAGGCGACCGGTGAGAACCTAGTTTCCCCTCTTTTCTCCACCGCACCGTCACCACCAGCGCGTGGAAGAACGAACCGAACGAGAGCGAATGAGCGAGAGCGAAATAACGAATGAGTGAACGAAAACGACGCCGTTCGACGACGTCGACGACGGCGCGAGCGACGCTAATTAAGCGCTCCGTTCGTTCTTTCCGTTCATTCGCTCTCGCTCATTCGCTCTCGTTCGGTTCGTTCTTCGACTCGCTCTTTGATTTGACGGTTCTTTGAAAAGAACCGGTTCACAAAATGAACCGCCGCTCATTTTTTCTGAGCGGTCGCTCATTCGTTCTTTAGCTTGAGCCGGTTCATAAGAACGGTTCGCTCAATTAAGCCCATCTCTATCGGAAGTAGTAATTTTATGTAAATGTAAAACCGGTTGTTCGGAGATCACCACTTTAAAAAACAATTAGACTTACAAATAAATTTAAAAAAAAAAATACTCAAGTTGTATCACATTACGGAACGGGTCAAATATTCTTTTTTAGGTTTTTATTACTGGATCATTGAAAGTTAAATACAAAAAAATATTGAAAGAAGCAAGAGAAGTCATGTTTTTCGTAGAATAAAAAAAAAGTTAAAAAGGACCTCCTGGACAAAAGAAAAAAAATCGAAGATTAAATTTGTGCAGTTCATGGTTATTAAATCACCTTTTTTTGGATGTTTTTTTTTACAGTTTAAACGACGACGTCGTCGGTTTAAAATTATTTTAAATAGTTGAATGCAATGAAACGTTACATTTTTTTCTATTTTATATTTTTGCAATGAAATAAAACTCGTTTTTTTTTACTTCCGTGCATTGAGCATTTTGAATTCATGATTTATATTTTTCAACCTATTTTTTTGGACTACACTGAAAAAAAATTATACACGTTAAAAAAATTGGTGATTTTTTATTTAGCTTTTTGTCACTAAAACTTGATTTGCAAAAAAAAACACTATTTTTAATTTTTTTTTATTTTTTGATATGTTTTAGAAGACATCAAATGTCAACTTTTCAGAAATTTCCAGGTTGTGCAAAAAATCTTTGAGCGAGTTATGATTTTTTGAATCAATAATGATTTTTTCAAAAAATCGAAAAATTGGTCACACAAATTTTTTAACTTCATTTTTCGACGTAAAATCAAATTTGCAATCAAAAAGTTCTTTAGTGAAATTGTGATAAATTGCACCGTTTTCAAGTTAAATCCATTTTTAGGTGACTTTTTTGAAAATAGTCGCAGTTTTTCATTTTTTAAATTAGTGCACATGTTTGCCCACCTTTGAAAAAAAATATTTTTGAAAAGCTGAGAAAATTCTCTATATTTTGCATTTTTAAACTTTGTTGATACGACCCTTCGTTGCTGAGATAGTGCAATGCCAAGGGTAAAAAAACAGGAAAATTCATATTTTCTAAGCCTCACCCAAACAACCCACCATTTTCTAATGTCGATATCTCAGCAACTAATCGTTCGATTTTCGTTCGATGTTAATACATGAAACATTCGTGAAATTTTCCGATCTTTTCGAAAAAAATGTTTTCAAAATTTTTGAACCAAGACTAACATTTTAAAAGGGCGTAATATTGAATGTTTGGCCCTTTTGAAATGTTAGTCTTGGTTTAAAAAAATTGAAAATATTTTTTTTTTCGAAAAGATCGGAAAATTTCACAAATGTTTCATATTTTAACATTGAAAATCGGACCATTAGTTGCTGAGATATCGACATTAGAAAATGGTGTGTTGTTTGGGTGGGACTTAGAAAACATCAATTTTCCTGTTTTTAAACCTTTGCATGGCAATAGCTCAGCAACTAAGGGTCGTATCAACAAAATTCTAAAATGCAAAATATAGAGAATTTTCTCAGCTTTTCAAAAATATTTTTGGGCAAACATGTGCACTAATTTAAAAAAAATGAAAAACTGCGACTATTTTCAAAAAAGTCACCTAAAAATGGATTTAACTTGAAAACGGTGCAATTTATCAAAATTTCACTAAAGTACTTTTTGATTGCAAATTTGATTTTACATCGAAAAATGAAGTTGAAAAATTTTTGTGACCAATTTTTCGAATTTTTGAAAAAATCAGTATTGATTCAAAAAATCATAACTCGCTCAAAGATTTTTTGCACAACCTGGAAATTTCTGAAAAGTTGACATTTGATGTCTTCTAAAACATATCAAAAAATTAAAAAAAATTAAAGATAGTGTTTTTTTGCAAATCAAGTTTTAGTGACAAAAAGTTAAATAAAAAATCACCATTTTTTTACCGTGTATAATTTTTTTTCAGTGTAGTCCATATCCATACCTACAACTTTGCCGAAGACACCAAATCGATCAAAAGATACAGATTTTTGAATTTTCATACATCATTTTTGTATGGCCAGCTGCCAAATTTGTATGGAAAATTATATGTACAAACTAATGATGCAAAATGGCTTCTTTGAGCATATCGAAGGCACCAAAAAAGTTTCAGTCGGATTAAAAAATACAAAAATTAAAATTTAAGAAAAAAGACCGATTTCGTAGAGAACTGCTCATATGTCAAAATGCGAAACCATTTAGTTACTGAATATTAAGAGTTTTTTTTAAATGGTCCTTTCTTTTTTGCTTTTTGGGTGTTTTAAAAACCGCCTTGAATAAGGGGTGTTCAAAAACACCCTCTTTGAAAAAAAATAACAGTTCTTCTTTCCTATTCCAATTTTCCCTGTTGTTTTTTTATTTTTTTGAAGGGCTATCTCAATCTTTTTTTTTGTTTTTTTTTAATGTCAAGAAATGTTTCAGTTTGTAGTCCAAAATATTAAAAAAGGGTGGAGACAAAAATATTTAATTAAATTTGGATTGGCCATAGTATTATTATTTTTTTATATTAAAGAATATTGATTAAAAAAATAAAAGTACACATTTGGTGTGACGATACTCGGCGAAATCTGATCGATTCTATAAATTAAAGAAATAGCATTCCACATTCACCTCCCCTTGTCTGTGGCGTTTCGCCCTTGGCAATGCATCGCAATTTTGTAACGATTGAAATACGTCAGAAACGCGCGCGCGATCGCCTGCGACAAAACGATCGGCATGGGACGTGCCTTTGTCGTGACATCGTGTTTAGCCTTACAACTGTAAACAGTTCTAGTGAGTGTGAGAAAGAGAGAGAAAAAAAATAGTTACAATCGCTCGCCAGTCGTTAAGATAATCTAATTTGCTAAACACGATCACCGACGCAATATTTCCGTTAGAAGGCACGTGTTATTTTACTTGTTTGAATTTTAATTTTTGTTTTAAACTAATTATTTTCAATTTTCTACATACAGCATTCGTTTTTAGCAATCACTTTTTTATTTATTTTTTAAATATAGTTTTCCTAAGTTAAGTTAAAACCAGATAATTTCACTTGCATGCTCTAACACTGAAACAAATCACTCGTTTCAATTAATATCATTAATTTTATGATTACTCACTTTTCAACTATAGTCTTTTAATTAATGATCAGATAAACAACTTTTTAGTTATTTTCCCTGACGCACAGTAAAAACACAACCTGTCTGGTGAATCTCGGTCAAACGAATGCAATCGAAGAGTGCTCTTCCACTATCAACAGACCCCTCTGGTTTGGACGGATTGAACCATTAAAAACCGGCAAAAGCAAAAAAAAAAAGCTCACTCAAATTTTGATAACACCTTCGACAGTCAAAAAATCCCGCCAAGTTTAAAGTCCACATTTCTTTTTTATTAATATTTCGTGCGGACGTCATTGAAAGTTGCACCCAGCCCAAGATGAGAAAGGACACACGGGCCAATGTTATCAGTGTGTTTTTCTTGGAAATTTGTTGAATCGTTTAATGGTGACCATCAACCACAAACAATAAAGTGTCTAACGGAAACTCACCGCGGTGACCGACCGAAGCAAGGCGATGCTGCCTCGCGGGATTAAAGTTGGCGGCGAACTAAGCAGGCTGCGACTAAATCGCGCCTCTGCGCAATCCTGTTTTGATCTGACAACTTGCGTGGACTACTAGGATCGGGCGGGTCGAAACTAGGTAATCGCTAAATAGCATCACCAACGCTCTTTTTTTAATGGACAAATTAGCTAACAGCTTGCGAATGGATTGTAAAGAGCGGTTTGCAGACTTAATTGCATGCAGATTGCTTATCATGTCGTAAATGTCCTATCACCAGCTCGAAAATAAAACATGTACGACAATTGTCTTGTTGACAAATGTTTGATTTATAATGCGGCAAAAAAAGTGTTTCAGCTGGTCCAGGATGTACTAAAAATCATCCAATTGTCTGTGATGTCTGCATTCCAAAAGCGTGGCTTTCATTACTCGACTATGAGCAAGTGCTTCGTAAACCAGTTTGGCTCTCACGTGTGACCATAAATATGTTGCAGCAGTCTCCCTCTCAATCCTAACCGGTATATCTCAACAACTGTTATCAGTACGTTGGGATCACGTTTAATTGAAACCAGATTCCAGATTCAGTTGGTACTCACCCTCGGGCGTCCTTCCTCCAGTAGGGTGCGTAGAGGCCAGTAAAAGCAGGTACAAAGTAGACATCGCCCGTCGAGAAGACACTTCCGGCGATCTGTAAAAGATCAAAAAAGATTTACTGGAATGGTTAACTCCCTTTTTAAACATATTTTAACATAACAAACCAAAAATGACATCAAAACTTCATTATTTAGTATTAAAAAAAAAAGAACTCTGGCAAACAATAGATAACTGAATTAAACATTTTAAGTTAAAATTGTTTATTTTCTGATCTTTTTGAAAGCAAAATCAGACTTCAAATGTCGACGAAACAAGTTCTAGATACTGCCTAGATACAGATTCAAAGAATTCATGTTTGACTAAATTTTCAAAATTACACCCTTTTGGACTGTTAGAGTTGATTTCAAAATTAATAAAAAATCGAAAGGACCAGAAAATTTCACAATTATTTAATTTTTTAAAATTGGTTATAGGTTTCTGCGGTAATAGAAAATGAAAGCCTGTTTAAATAATACTTAAAAAAAACTAACTTAATCCACCTATGTGGTTGGAGCCTTCCTCACTCATTACCAACAATGGCTGATTTGATGGGGTTGTACACAAATTTCATCTATTTTTAGAACCGGAATAATAAAGTACATAAATATGACTTAAGTGACCATATCTCGAGACAGGGTTGCCAGGTCTTCAATTTTTTGGACTTGTTGGAATGGTTTTTCGATAACCTAACCAACGATGGGTCGGATAGTGGATCCAGACATAGTTTACATACATTTAAGTGAGATCCGGCTACAAAAAAGTTACATAAATGTCACTTAAGTGACCATATCTCAAGACAGGGTTGCCAGATCTTCAATGTTTTGGACTCGTTGGAAAGGTCTTTTGATAACCTAACCAACGATGGATCGGATGGTGGATCCGAATATAGTTTACATATATTTAAGTGAGATCCGGCATCAAAAAAGTACATAAATGTCACTTAAGTGACCATATCTCGAGACAGGGTTGCCAGATCTTCAATGTTTTGGATTTGTTGGAAAGGTCTTTTGATAACCTAACCAACGATGGATCGGATAGTGGATCCAGACATAGTTTACATACATTTAAGTGAGATCCGGTTTCCAAAAAGTACATAAATATCACTTAAGTGGACATATCTCCAGACAGGGTTGCCAGATCTTCAATGTTTTGGACTCGTTGGAAAGGTCTTTTGATAACCTAACCAACGATGGGTCGGAAGGTGGATCCGGACATAGTTTACATACATTTAAGTGAGATCTGGCTACAAAAAAGTACATAAATATCACTTAAGTGACCATATCTCGAGACAGGGTTGCCAGATCTTCAATGATTTGGACTCGTTGGAAAGGTCTTTTGATAACCTATCCAACGATGGGTCGGATGGTGGGTCCGGACATAGTTTACATACATTTAAGTGAGATCCGGATATATGTGAAAACACATTTTTATACATAACTTTTGAACTACTTATCGAAACTTCAATCTGTATAAAACTCGATCTATGGGACCCTAAACCAAGTCGAATGCAACAGGTTCGGGTCAAATCGGTTCAGCCAGTGCCGAGAAACATGAGCTAGTTTGTTGGTCACATACATACATACACACACACATACACACAGACATTTGTTCAGTTTTCGATTCTGAGTCGATATGTATACATGAAGGTGGGTCTACGACGTTTTTATACAAAGTTCATTTTAAGAGCAGGATTATAGCCTTACCTCAGTGAGGAAGGCAAAACTTCCATTTTCTTTTTTTACTCGCTGTATTTCTAAAAACGAAAAATTCTATCTTTAATGGTTCTTAGGCAATTTTATTGGAAACATTCTCAACTTTTCGAAAAAAAAAATCGGTTCAGGATAATAATGATAAAGTAGGGGAAATCTACCCATTTTAATCCTAATAAGCGGTCGTGTTTGAATGATGCTGGATAATCTAGAGTCTCCCTTGAATTTTACTAAAACCAAGTACACCAACGAGTAGAGCAAGTTTTTGTGAACATTTCTGTTTATTTTCACTTTCACTAAAAGTTATTCTATTTCTTTACCAAGCATTTAACAAAAAAATCCCAAGGGTATTCTAATCGAGGCGAATGCATTGGGCCACGCCCATTTTTCTAATATCGGCATAGTTCTTTTTCTTCCAACACTCTGTCGAGTGTTGCCATTTGCGCTGACAGTTCAAACGAACACTCACGAAAAGTGGCATTTATAGGGAAAGTTTCCTGGCATCGCTGGCTGTGCTGCTGGTGGTGTTGACGGCCAGCCTTTGTTCTTTTGCCTTCGTCTCTCGCTCGGTTTTCTTCAGCCTTCGAGTGGAATGCAAAGTGAAAATTGAAACGTCAAACGACTTGGCGCGTTTGTTTTTTGATGGCGCTTGCTAATTTATTACATTTTTCGGGATTATTCTTCAAGTGAGTGCCTTACTAATGATCAAAAGAACATGTTGCCGGTAGTTGGAAGCAATTTCATATCTTAAGCGCCGTGAAAAAGTAAGCGAAAGTGAAAAGTTAATTTTGGCGATATTCATTAAGCGTTTGAGGGATTCTCGTGTGTGTCACTGTGTGTGCCAACAAAATGATGAGAAGTGGTCTCGCAAATTACAATTTATGATCAAAAGTGCATTAAATGTGATCTTTTTGGCCAGTAAGTGGCATACATTTGCGTGCTTACTCGAGGCGGTGCTGTTGCTGGTAAGTTTATAGCCCAAATAGTATTTTTGGAGCTTTAATCGAGCATCAAACTCTCCATATGACGAAGATAGGTGTTTGATTGGAAAGGGTAGATTTCCCCTACTTTTCGATTGCAAATTTGATATTACGTTAAAATCTGAAATCAAAAAAATGTTTCGAGAAAAATTTATATTTCTCCAATTTTTTTAAAGGAAGTCATAAGGCCATTTCAACATAAACATTGAAAAATATTTGCTCTAGCCTAACTCGGCGGCTTTTCAATGGCTCAAAAATTGTAGTTTTTTTTTGTCTCCAAAACATAAATATAAAAAATAATTATAAAAAAGTGTGGATTTTGGGAAATTGTTTTTATTTTTGTTAAAAAAATACTTAATAAAAAAATCGGCAGCATTTTTTTTCTGTGTTCCACCTTAACAGTCCTCATTAATATCTACAACTTTACACTATTCTGATCAAAAAGTAATTTTGCATCATCAGTTTTTCCATCCAATTTAACGACACACAAAATGGGTATGTGAAAATTCAAAATAGGATTCTCTGATCGTGTTGGTGTCTTCGACAAAGCCGTTGCTTATGATAAAACCTTTCCAGAAAAAATAAGAATACGAAAAAAAAATCACATTTCACATTTTTGTTTTTTTTTTAAATTTCCAAAAAAAAAGTACTTTTTTGATATTCAATTTTTTTTTACTAGAATACTATAATAATAGCATATTTTGCGGTAGAGTACTCGAGCTAAACATTTAAAAAATATTTTTCGGAAAAAATATTGTCAAACTGAATTTTGAAAATAAATTTGAGATGCGAAAACAAATATGCAATCAAAAATTATTTCACATCAAGTGCACCTTTTTCAAGTTATAAGCTTTTCAAGGTAAAAGTTTTAGATTTTTTTGGTTTTTTAGCAAATTAAAAATATTTTATCAAGAAAAGGCAATCCTATATAATACATTTTGGAAAAGCTGAAAAAAAAAAACCATTCCAACTAGTTTTTTGAGTGGTGTTGATCGGACTGGTTGCTAAGATACATTTTTTTTAGTTTAAATTTAATGAAAAATTCGTTTTTTTTTTCAGTGCCATCTGATTGGCCTTAATTTTTCGTCTCGCGATGTCTCGGAAACAATTGGTTAAAAAATTAAGCTGTTGTTAAATTTTCTGATTTTTTCAACCAAAATAATGTTAACAAAATTTGAATGTATCGTTTTTTTTGGGATTTTATATTTTTGTAAAAGTCAAATATAAAAATCGAGAAAATCATATTTCAGATCAAAGACCTTTTTATTTTTTTGTTTCAAATTTCTAAGAATTGATTTTGTTTGGAAAATTTCAAAATCAAATTGAAGTTGTTTCTAGCAAATATTTTCTTTAAAAAAATATAATTCAATTTAAAAAAAATAATTGATGGTAACCCGATTTTTTCAATTTTTCTAAGAAACTTGGTTTGCCGAAAATGCATGTAAATATGAAGATATTTCAACAACACTTAAAACATGGCATCAAATTTGTTCTGTTCTTGGGGTAAAATTAATCAAAGAATCGGAAAATGCAGTAAATTTTCCGAATAAAAAAAATTTCGGTAAAAAACATGATTAAAACCATCTGTGTTCATTTTTGTCATTTTAATCACTAGCGTGTACAAGGTGGGGCAACTGCCCCATCATCCTCAGAAATTTGTTCTAATTTTAGTCAGGGGGTGTCCATAAACGACGAAATTTTCTAAACGTCCATATAATTGGGTCCTAAAATGAAGCTTAGATTGCTGATATTATTGTTTACAGCGATAAAGCTTATTTTTTCTGAGTACAATGATCCTTTGTACAAGCACAAAGAGTTTAAAATGGATTTTTAAATCAATTTTGAAAAATTAACCTCGCGGTCCTTCTTGACAGAAAAGCTCCTACTTGACAGCTCGTTCCAAGGGGAGCATAGTTGATCCATCGAAAAAATGTTGTCTTGTCAAAAAAAATTTTTGCATTAAAATGAAAAAAAGTGATCAGAAATGGTTATTAATCGTGTTTTTTACCGTTGTACATAAAAATTGACATAGGACTTTAGTACCCAATTGCCCCACCTTCCTCGAGGGGCTTGGCACGCTACTGATTTTAATGCAAAAAAAATAAATTGACAAGACAACATTATTTCGATGGATCAACTATAATTCCCGAGCTGTCAAGTAGGACCTTTTCTGTCAAGAAGGGCCTTAAAGTAAATATGAATTTAAAATTCGTGATTAAAAGCTCAAAAATTCCGACAGATGGCGTAAAACATCGAAGAATGACGATTCAAATTTTCGCTGTTCGGTTACATAGGAATGCAAACTTAAAATTGAATTTACAGCTCTTAGAACAACTTTTGAGAAAAAGTTCAAGTAGTACGAGTTTAAACTTTTTGCCCTTTATAAATTAACGCAATAAAAATATTTGAAAATAAAAATAATTTTGAAAAAATAATATTGTTCAAAATGATTGAGCATCAAAAGTTAACAAAGTATCAGCTCGAATTTTTGCTCAAAAATTGTTTTGAACGCTGGAATTTAACAAAACAGAATTCGCATACATAACCTCAAAGGGCGGAAATTTCAATCGACATTCTTCGCTCTGTTCTGCTACTCAACACTAGGTGTCGCATGTCGTTTAGCTTATGAATGCCAATCAATTTTAATTCTTTTGCGGTCGTTCAACGAGTCGTTGTACTCAAAAAATAAGCTTTATCGTTGTGAACAATAATATCACAAATTTAAGCTTAATTTAAGGACCCAATTTTTGTTAATAACGTTATTTTTTAACAACGTTTTCTTTGCAGAACTTACCGCCTCCGAATCGGTTGGAATGTCCTTCAGCAGTCCCAGGTTCTCCTTGAGCCACTTCATTGCGACGCCGGCCACCGCCACGGACCCTTCCAGCGCGTACACCGGCGGTCGGTCCGGTCCCATCTGGTAGGCCACCGTCGTGACCAGGCCGTGCGTGGAATGTACACACTGTTGAAGTAAGTTGGAAGTTATGATTTGTTTGGTATTCCTTCAGCAAACATTTAGAACTTACCCTCGTTCCCGTGTTGTACAGCAGGAAGCACCCCTTCCGGTAGGTGTTTTTGGCCTGTCCCTCCCGCATGCACCGCTGTCCCACCAGGCTGGCCTGCTGGTTGCCGAGAATCGCACTGATCGGAATACCGTCCAGCACGCTTTCGCTCTTGATCCGGCCGTAGATCTCCGACGAACTGCGAATCTCCGGCAGCATATCCACGTGCAGCGAAAAGGTCTTGATCAGCAGCGGATCCCAGTGCAGCGTTTCGATGTTCATCAGCAGCGTGCGTGATGCATTCGTGACGTCCGTTATGAACGCGCCCCCGTCGATGCCACCGGTCAGGTTCCAGACGAGCCACGTGTCGATCGTCCCGGCGTAGCATCGCTTCTCGCGGCATGCCTTTCGCACCTCCCGGATGTTCTCCTTGAGCCAGTTTAGTTTGAGCGCGGAAAAGTAGGGCGAAACGGGCAGACCCGCGATCGACCGGAAGTGGTTGTGGTTCTGATCGGGCAGCCGGGCCAGCACCTTGTCCACGGTGGAATTTGTTCGAATGTCGTTCCAAACTGCGATTGCGATAAGAGAATCGTTAGATAAGAATCAGAGCTTAAAACCTTTGAGCGGTTTACCGATAGCATTGTGAAGGGGTTCGCCGGTATTTTTATCCCACACGACGGTCGTTTCGCGCTGGTTCGTGATACCGATCGACGCGATATCCTTCACCTGGTAACCGTGCTGCTCCAGCTGGAGACACACCTCCACCATGCAGAGCCGGACACCCTCTAGAATTTCGACCGGGTTTTGCTCAACCCAGCCATCGCGGGGCGTTATCTGGGTGATTTTTACCTCATGCACGAACAGTTCCTCGAGGTCGGGCAGTTTGAACACCTGGTGGGAGGAAATGGATTTATTTTATATTGGTTGGAACAAGCATGACCGTGCGTCTCCACGGATGTCTTTTTATGCTGAAAATATCGAATAAAAATAACAGTACTTAGATGTCACAGTTCAGGCTGAACCAATCCAATGATTATTTTTAGATAATTATTGAACAATTGAGTTAGTCTCACTGCTATAATCCTGCTCTGAAAATGAACTTAATCACATAACGCTCGTAGACCCAACTACACGTACACCTAGGGATTCAGAATCGAAAACTTAACAAACGTCTGTATATCTGTGTGTGTCCGTGTTGTTTCCAAAACAGTTAAAAACCAAATAAAAAATATTTTCGGTTCTTTTGTATGACCCATATTTGGTTAGAAGTGAGTAAGGCACTAAACCAGGTGGATGAAGTCTTTTTTAAGATCATGAAATCATAATCTTGATGGCAAATACTTCTCCCAAAAGTTGCCTTCCCAAGTAACATTTTAGGTTTTATCAAAACTGTCACAACCGCCATAAAACCTATCTGCCAAAAGCAACATTACAACCACTTAGTCGTAACAAACTCCCCAAAACCTCGGTAAACCCCACATTAAACCCAAAAGGACATAGGATTTCAAGGCTTTACAACTGAGTCCTAACAACCTCCTTAAAGCCTTAATAAAACCTTTGTTAAAACCTTGTTAGGAGTTAGGGAAAAATGACATTTCATACGTTTTTATGAGTCTTGTATGTATTTGAACCCCCGCCTTGGCAGGACTTGGCCATGACCACAGTATATTTCAACTGAACCTTTAAAGCGAATACCTTTCTCTGGCTAACGAAATTGTACATACATAGATCGGTAATGCAGATGACTCGGGCCAGGCAATCCACGACTCCCTCGTCCAGTTCGTAGGGGAATGGCGTCGCTATTTTTAGACCACGTTTTCCACTTTTTCTCCATCGAAACCGACTACTTTATCGACTTCATTTTGCTGGGCGAAATAGGACGCCGTCTATTGGCATTCATAAGCTAAAAGACATGCGACACCTAGTGTTGAGTTAAATTCCAGCGTTCAAAACAACTTTTGAGCAAAAATTCGAGCTGATACTTTGTTAACTTTTGATGCTCTATAATTTTAATCAATATTATTTTTTCAAAATTATTTTTTTTCCAAATTTTTTTTATTGCGTTAGTTTATAGAGGGCAAAAAGTTTACACTCGTACTAATTGAATTTTTTCTCAAAAGTTGTTCTAAGAGCTGTAAATTCAATTTTAAGTTTGCATTCCTATATAACCGAACAGCGAAAATTTGAATCGTCATTCTTCGATGCTTTGCGCCATCTACCGGAATTTTTGAGCTTTTAATCGCGAATTTTTAGACGATGACTCAGCACTTTTCCACTCTTGCACTAAAAAAACAGATGGCAGCACGATGTAACGCCACGTCCCTTTTGAGCCACAGAGCCGGTACAATATTACTGTTTTGGTACTTTTAAAAAACTACAAAGTATGAATTTATGATTGTTTCTGAAGTTTTTTCTGATCTAAGGTCCCAAATATTAAAATTTTATTTAAACCTTTAGGGTACTTGAAATGACAAAAGGGCGTCCAAATTTCCCGGGTATTGAATTTCCCGGGAAACGGGAAACATATTTTTGGAATCCCGGGAATTCCCGGGATCCCGGGAAATTTTTGAAACAGTCATAACATCTATGTTTTCATTATATTTGTTATGTTTTTCAAGCTCAAAATTATAGAATTAGCTTAATCATTTTAATTGGTGATAATGCATACTTCAATTTAACTAAGGAAGACAGTTTTTAAAAAGCTTAAATGAAATTAAAATATGTTTTTTGTTCTTTGTTATGCTTTGGATTTTAAATGAACTACAATGTGATTCAGATTAAATGAGTCTTATATAAATGTATTTAAAAAAAAACAAGTAACGACAACAAATAAAATGACCACAATCAATGTAAAATTTTAGATAAATTTTTGAATTTCATATTTTATACAATAAAAGATTATGCAACAAGTGGCAAAAAAAAAAAAGATTATTTCGTGCATTAATCGGATAAATCTCAATTGCTTTTTTAAAATGTCCAATGTCGGAAACTCTTGGCGCATTGGTTGTTTTGAAAGAGTAATCAAGTTTATCAGCAAGTTGCTTACAACATTTTTTGCAATCCCGAATAAACGTTTTTGAATGGAATTTTTGCAAACATTTATGTGTTAAATAAATTCACATTTGAAATTTAACAAAATATAAAAATGTTACTTGTTGATACTAGTGCTAAAAAGTACAACTTTCACAAAAGATTTTTTGCAAAAAAAAACATATTTTCATTTGTACTAATTTGCTTCGCATGCCGATGATTGATGAAAAATAGTTCGATTTGATTTTGATATTTTAATCTATTAAAAATATATAAAATCAAAAAACATTAAAATGCGCTAGGCATTTTGCAGATCATTAAACTAAAATTTTAACAGTTTTCCGAAGTAAACCAAATTAATGCTGATATATGCCGAATAAAAATTATAATGCTTAAAAATTATTGTCGATTATGAGGTATTTAACTGTTCATCTATTTCCACAACCAAATCTGAATTTCCAGACCAAAATTTGTGTTTTATTAAATTACGGGAATTCCCGGGACAAATTATAAAAATCCCGGGATTCGGGAATTATCGGTTTTGAAAAAAATCCCGGGAATTCCCGGGATGGACATACAAGTTTTTCTCGTTGTCATCCCTCATTTCTCAACTCACGATTCGCGATTAAAAGCTCAAAAATTCCGACAGATGGCGCAAAGCATCGAAGAATGACGACTCAAGTTTTCGCTGTTCGGTTACATAGGAATGCAAACTTAAAATTTAATTTACAGCTCTTAGAACAACTTTTGAGAAAAAATTCAAGTATTACGAGTGTAAACTTTTTGCCCTCTATAAATAAATTACCGCAATAAAAAAATTGAAAAAAATTTTTTTTGAAAAAATAATATTGTTTAAAATGATAAAGCATCAAAAGTTAACAAAGTATCAGCTCGAATTTGTGCTCAAAAGTTGTTTTGAACGCTGGAATTTACCAAAACAGAATTCGCATACATAACCTCAAAGGGCGGAAATTTCAATCGACATTCTTCGCTCTGTTCTGCTACTCAACACTAGGTGTCGTATGTCGTTTGGCTCTTGAACGGCAATATTTCGGAAACTATTTGTTAATTATTCAATGTATAAAATATTTTTTTTTGGTGGAATTTTCGTTTTTTTCAGTATATATTGAAAAAAAAAACCCAACGTTTCAAAATTTCAAAAATAAATGTATTTGAATTATCGCGAGTTGAAGGATGAAAGAAGAAAAATAAGATGACACTGAGAATAACTCATTTTTCACAAAATATAAACTGTATCTCATCAACCAGCAGTCCAAACAATATCAAAAGGGAAATTGTAGGAAAATATCTGTTTAATTTCAAATTGCAAAAAACTGAACATTTTCAAAAAAATCACCTTAATGTGCCATAATACACTTTTGTGTAAAATCATATTCAATAGCAAATTTGATTTTACATCTAAACACGATTTTTGAAATCTTGTTTGACAATAATTTATTTTTTTCTAATTTTTTATTCAAAGGTTACAATTTTTTAAAAGTTAATAACTCGAGATAAGAAGCCGAATATAAAATCGGGATTTTTTTGGGAACAAATCAGCCCCCTATGGAAAAATTTTACGTAGAAAATTGAGAAATATTCCATTGGTGAAAATTGAAGTCTCCAGAAAATGCATGTTTTTCACATAATAAATGGCTGCGCAAGGCATGGTCAAAGCATTGATCGTCGACTATTTTTTTTTTCAATATTAAATAAACTCAAATTTACTTGCAAATTTATATAATTTTGTTTTGTCTAAATTGGACATTTTTAAACTCTGTGTGTGTGTGTGCAACCAACCAAACGGGACCACGCGGTCGCTTCTTACAAATTGAGTTGTTTCCATGTATTTATATTTTACATTCTATACATGCAAATAACTCGCATAGGCATTTGGCAAGTGTTAGCTCTGCCGAGCTTCGGTGACCCATTTCTACGCAGGCTAGCCGTGCGCGAGGTACTTCAGCTTGAATCGACAAGCCCCGCCCTAAAGAACGTTTGCATCAATCGGATTCAAACGTTATTTAGCACTTCCGAGTCCTTGTTAAATGGACAAAGACCCAGCACGTATATAGTTTGTAGTAGTAGTATTCCTAATTCTACCAATCCAAAGGACGGGGGATCGAACCCCGGTTCGAGTGACTTTAATGTTTCGTTCATGTTAAGAGTTTCAAAATTCATATTTCCTGATCTTTCTCGTTTGGAGCAGATGGGAATCGAACCCAGGATCATTCGCTTACAAAGCGAACACCGTAACCAGTCAGTCACGGCTGCTCCATATTTCCAATTGGAAGTTTCTCACCCGAAAAGCAGCATCATCCGTCAAACCGGCAGCGATTACATTCACTATTTCGTCACGAATCCGGCGACTTCTCGAGCCGCCTGCATTTTGAGCCGCTCAGAAATCGAGCCGTCAATCTTAGCAAACGTTGCCTAATCCCGCCCCCTTCACTCACTACTCAACTCCTTCAACATTTTCCTCAGCAATTTTCACAACTTTACAACCATACAAACTTGGAAAATCCACCCATTTTCTCTGTATCCCTGTATCGGCAGAAATTTCTGACCGAAATATAACAAATGGATTCAAAAAACTCCGTTCGGTGACCGAGATTTCTCTTCAAAGTGTCACTTCTTCACAACACCCAAATCACATGAAAACCTGCAAAAATCCGTCTGAATTCTTGTACCACTCAAAACACTACACTACCGAAAGAACTTCTCACGGAACTGTCCCGCCGGAAAGTCTAAAAATCGCGAACCGTAAAACGTCGCGATGAAAAATTCGAAACGAAGAGAAACCAAAAAACGCGGAGCGCAAATTCTTGTCAACCAACCGCGACCAAGGATTGCTGCGATCCCTCGTCTAAATTGGACATTTTTAAACTTCTCGCTAATTATTATCTTTATGTTGGTCCGACAAAAAGGTAAGGCTGTTGCAGTAGGATAAGATACTATAGAAATCGTTTTTGCACTTTAGCAAAATATGTACAACCATCGCTCAAAATGCTTCTATCACTTCGACGTCACACCTCAGATTTTTCCCCTTGCGTCAGCAAATCACTTGAAAACAATGGCATTCATAATAACTAATCACGAGCAAAGTCTTGAGGCATTTAATGCCCTGATTACAAAATTTACGTAGAGCTTTGAAAAATCGTTATCTGATTGAATGTTAAGCATAGATGAGATTTAATTAAAAAAAAGTTTTTATATAAATAAAAAAAAGTTATTCTCTATTCTAAGACTTGAACCTACCGCAAAGCGTGCAATGTTAGTCCCCTCATCGATGACACCAATCAGCTTGCTGCGCTCGGTCGAACCCATCTCGCGTGTTTTTTTTTTTTTTCCTTCTTCTTCCTTAAAACCGCTCAGTCGCTAGTCACAGTCACACCCACGTCCCGCACAGCCTCCTTAGGTCCAGTCGCGGGGAAATACTGGCGCTTACTCACTCGGAGATAAAAAAAACTTTAACTTGTGATAATTTCCGCGTTTAAAAAAAATCAGAATGTCAACTCGATGTTTTGCTCGCCACGTTCTGTCGCACACGTTGCATAATTCGGCCTACTACTGCGCGCGGCTTGGACTAGGATATTCTCTGTGAATGAAAAAAAAAGAATAAACTTTAGAGAAAAACTCACTCACGAATACATCAATGGACTTAAGCGGCTTACCCTGCAGCTGTTTACTATTGAGTGAGGCTCGCCGTGAACCGTATCGCTCGGTGTCAGCCGTGGTACTAAACTAGTAGAAGCCACTAGCCGTGCTATGCGACATGATTACGATTACGAGGGGGATTTGTTTACAGCGCTGAACTTGGGCGTACAACCCAGAGTGATTAATTGCCCAGACCAGCCCCAGGCGATCCAGTGCGATAAGGCGACACACTGATAAGGGAGAGGGCCACCGTGTGCAGGTTCTACCGGTCCATTACTGATCGATTTTTTTTCTTTCAACACTTTCTGATAAAATAAAGAGGTGCACTTTGAACCTCTGATACGAACCACAGTCCGGTCACCTGTGTGATGTGCACAAAACTGGTGTTATATTATTGCTCGAACGCGCACACGACACACCGCAGTGAAGCGGTTGACGTTTTTTTTTTAGGTTAGGAAAAAATAGGCGGTTGCTAAAATCGTTCCTGAAATGAGAACCGCCCGTGGAGATGCTCTAATGGGAGTTATTTCTAATTAGATTAAAAACAATCATAATTATACATAAGAACTACGCAAACAATACGGCAGTCAAAATTAATAAACGAATAAATTATGAAGTAAATAAATAATGTGTGAAAAACAATAAACATGTAAATTTTCAAATTACTTTTAGTAATTATAATTTTATATTATGACATATAAATTACAAAAATTATGAAAAATACCATAGTTTCGTAAAAAAAAATCTTCAGCGAACCATCGCCAATAAGGTCGACCGCGGAATCTACCACCACAGGCGCAAGCGCGTGCCCCGTGTCCGTCGAACTGTCAGCGCGAGTAAAACCACGAATGTTGTATGCAAAGCAGAATCAGTGGAAAAAAAATCTCTCGCGAGACGTGCCCCTTCGCTAGCTGACCAATCGGCGCGCGAGTATTCGATGATGTCACGCGTAGGAGAGCCTTTCCAATACTGGTTTTGTGTGGAAATTTACAATTTTACGGTTATTATTTATTTTACCCTTTGCCATTTTATCTTATTTTAAGATTAAAATATTATTTTTAAGGCATATATTAAATATCATTTATCAAATGACATAATTTTTCAATTAATTTAAATAAAAAACTCCACAGTTTGATAAAATATTTCACCAATAATTCCGTTCCTCAGCAATGTTTAAAGTCCACATCGTTCCGAGCGGTACCTCGAACTTGCTGAAGTGCAATAAAATTACGTTCGACCTCGGTGGACAAAATTTGGCCGGCAACCGAAGCAGTCACTGACGCACGCGGCTTATCTGCATTTTGTGGGGTGGAGAAGGTTGAGCTTCGTCATCGTCGTCATCGGTGGTGTTTGGTGGATGAGACTTGCCTTAACTACTTTGTTTGGCATTATAAACCTAATAATACAATGTTATTATTTGAACTACACACGAATCGTGTTTGATTCAAATAGTGAGTGAGCAAATTGAGATAGGCTGAAAATAGGCATTCAGGCAAACATGAGCTGTGTGATCAGTGCACAGACCATTACACTGAAACCATGATGGTTTGACACCGATTGTTGTCAAACCATCGGAGTCTATTTCTTATTTGACACCCCAACGAAAAAGTGACCAACCATTGGGGCGATTTCGAATTTGATGGTGTAAATTGACATCTTTACATACGGTTGAATGTTGCTTTAATTTATTTCTTTGTAAATTAAGCATTTTTGTAATCCTTGTTGCCTTGCTCGCTGACGAAAGGCTGTAAATTCACTCAAAAAACAAATTTCTTGAATAAGCCTTCTAAATATTATACCTCTACATCAAAGTGCTGTCAAAGCGATGACCTACACATGTCTGGGCACCAAAAGTTGCGTCTTTTAACTACGAAAATTTTGGTACCAAAACATCTATAGGTCATCGCTGAAATTTTAAAGTTATAGGAGTTTTAGTAAAAAAAGTTGTTTTTTGCCAATTTCGTCATTTTCCGGTTTTTGCGCGTGGCGCGTCGAAAAACACGGATTTTATTTTCAAAAAATCATATCTCGGAATCCTGTTAATGAACTCCTCCCATTTTTTAGTATGGTATGTAAAAATATCCAGGGAATCCGATAAAAATGTTTCCAGACATAGGCTCTTTGGTCCAGACACAGTCAAAACGGCATTTTAAAGTTTCATACGCCCTTTTCAAATGTTAGGGTAGATTTTTTAAACTTGTAACTATTTTTCTTTGAAAGGCCAACTTATCACCTTTCATTTGCGTATAAGACAATTGAAATCGGTTGAAATGGCGAGGAGTTATGGCTTTTCGAAAAAAGTGGTTTTTGCGAAAATCGACGAAATGGCAATTTTTTAGATCACCCTTACACGGCGTAGGTCACCCTAATGGCCAAACAAAAAAATACGGGTCTAATTATTTCGGCCAAGGAACCCCCAGAAAATTTTGGAGCCCAATCCGAGCACTTTTGTTTTTTTCCATGCTGTTTTCGTGGGGAATGGAGCACCCGCAGTCGAGCAGTTTTTGACAGTTCGCTCCATGTTGCTCCAGTTCGCTCCATCTTATGCATAAGTATACCTATATCCCAGTCAAATCAATCCGAATTCCGAAACGGAATCTAATTAGCATCGTATACAAATTCCGTTTCAAACGCTACAACCGGTTCGAACACGAAATTTGTATACGATTCTAATTAGATTCCGTTTCAGAATTCGGATTGATTTGACTGGGATATAAAAAATTTCGACTGTTTTGTTCGAACGCGAATCAGTTCAATACGGAGAATCGGTTCGAGGTGCTCTTTGTTGCGTTTGGTTCGGTTCTTACGCCAAAAAGTGACAACTTTGGCCACTCTGGAACCGATTCCGGAAAATCAGCAGATCGTATGGGGAAAGTAACGTCGAATCAAATTTTGACCCTAGGAGGCTGAATAGGCACAAGTTTAAAACGTCAAGAAACGAAAAAAAGACAAGACGAAGCTTGTCCGGTTTAACTTGTTTTAAATATTTTTTTAGTAAGCCTGGCTTATCAAAACTAATCGAGAAAATTGTTGAAATCATAGAAATTATTATTATATGGTTGAAATACTTTTAAAATAATTTACTAATGGTAATACTTATTACAAAAAAGGGATAAAATTTTGACGGAAAAAGTTCTTTGTCAAAAGAAATAAAAAAAAAAGGAAAATGATAATGGAAAACACGTCAAACAACGATGCATACGGTGAGACAAAAAGAGAGACAAAAAATATATATTCAAAGAAAAATGTCCATACTCTGCTAAGGGTTGGCCTGAGACGTTTCTCTCTATCGCAATGTTTTTTAACCAAAAAAATATTTTTTTATGAAAATAGAAGTCTAATCCAGGGCTGCGGAGTCGGGTCATATTTCAAGCGACTCCGACTCCAACTCCGACTCCAGTTGATCGAATTTTGACGACTTCGACTCCAGGCTTCCCAAAAAGACCAGACTCCACCGACTCCGGCTCCGACCCCGGCTCCGACTCCACAGCCCTTATCTAATCAACTGGAAACAATCTAGAATCTATTTTTTGCATTGATAATTATATCAACCAAACCACTATAAATCTTTAGCGTGTTTGGATTCGTTTAAAAATAATTTGTACCTAGTTTTATAAAAAAGAACAAAAAAATACCAATGCCAAAACAAATATTTCAATTATCTGAAGTTTAGATTATTCGAAGGTTTGGTTATCCGCAGTGAAATTTTGACAAGAACTTCGGATAATCGTGTCTCATGAAATTTCAGTTTAGGACATTTAAAGAACGTGTAGACAAACAATCTCAAACATTTTTGAAATTGGTTTTTCGTAAGTAAATCGAATATTGTTGCTAAAAGAGCATTGGCTCTTACGTCTCTTTGAAAAATAATCAGAGATTTGTTCTTTTACCCTTTTAAAATAGCCTTAAAAAATCAGACGAAATTAAATATTTGTTTCAACAGTTTTTTTTAATATTAAGATCAATTTTGGAGTGATGTAACTCAAAAATTAAGGTAAAAATGTAAATAGCGGAACATTTTTTTTTAACTTACACTGCAAAAAATACGGTAGCATACAACCGTAGTAAGAAAAAAAAAAAAACATTTATTCTACTTTACAATAAAAAGTTCAAATCGTGTACATTTTTATTTGAGACAAAACGTAATGATTAATGCAAGATTGTTTTTGTAAATACAGTCCAGAATGGATTATCCGAAGGTCTCGGAAAAATTTCTCATCGGATAATCGAATCACGAAAAAAAGGTTTTTCGTTGTCTTATTTCTGTTTGTATAGCTTGAGTATGACCCCTAAACTACGCTAACGTTACTTAAACATTTTAAATCCAAGATGGCGGCCAATATGGCGGTAGTGAAATTTTGAAAAAAGGCATTTTATTTTTTAATAGGCAATCAACCTAGCAATCAACTATTCATATTTGACTAAAATGGGTTCGCAGAACTCAAATTTGATGTTTAAAACAAGAAAAAGAAATGAAACGAAAAAAAATGTTGGTGATTCGATTATCCTAAGTCTCATACAAACCTACGGATAATCGAGGCTTCGGATAATCGAGTCTGTTCATTTTGACTAAATTTTCTCTCAATTCTCTCCGAAAATCTCATATTTGTGTTGATTTTCCAAGTTTTTTAAAGCCAAGCTTTGTGAATAATTTCAAACTCACCAACGAAACCTTGAGGAAGAAAATTACAAAAAAACTAAAAAATTGTTTTGATCTTGTTGAGTTTATGCTGTAGGGCGCAGCACGCAACATTGGTGATACTTTCGATTTTCTCACTTCTCACTGCACAGCATAAAAATATCTCATACGATGGGATCATTTCTCGTGCTCTTGTTGTCGTACATTCCGCCAGGTGTCACTGCTGCGGTTTTTGTTCTCCTGAATACAGTGATGCCATATAAACATGTTCTAACTCGCCAGGATGCACAGGGCATATGCCGAATATAGACAAATCCAGCGAAAGCTCCACGCTGCTTTTTGATGGTGAGAGATTTGACAGCTCCCATACTAAATGTCTCGATTTTCATACTTTTTGTTAATTTTCTTCTAAAATAAAACACTTAACATATGAAAACTATATATTTTTGGTGCTCAAAATTCCTGCTGAATCGAATGGTGTACTTATCTCAATTGCAAATTTTTCGAACAGTTTTTATTTTAATAATATTCAAAACACATTTTGTGCACCTAATCAATCAATACTTTTATCATAAATAATCATTTTATTGCTTAAAAGTTAAGTTTTCCTGAGCTCCCATATTCAAATACATGGAAGCTGTCATTTCTAACACCATTGGCCACCTAGCGGCCATTTCAAACTGGATACGTCTATTCGATTTGTTTGCATGATTTAAAGGATATTTTTGATAGTTAGCTGAATTTATAATTTTAGACTCATTCTCCGCCTGCATCGTTTGTTTGCCTTTATAAAAACGATTTTATTCCTGTTTTAACAGTTTCCAACAGTAATCAATTTCTGACATCCCTGTTTAATGTTTTACGTATCTGTCAGTGTCAGGTTTGCGCGTGTGACAGCTCGCGCGAGCAACCGTCGTTCGTTCCTCTCATTCGTGCGTATGCGTTGCGCTCGAGATCTCGTCGTCGTCGTCGTGGTTTTGGTGGATTGATCCGATTCGAGTATTTTCATCGGGAAAAAAAAATTCCTCGCGCCGTGCGGTTCTCTTCCCTTTTTCACGGATTCCGGAACTGTCGCTCGCGTTACGGACATCGCGAGGAGTGCGCCGTGTTGATCCGGCCGTCGTTCGTTCCCGCCGGGGACGGATTCCGTGGGGCACCATTTTTCTTTTTCTTGGCGTTTTTTTTTCTGGTCTTCCTCTTCGCTCGGATCTTTCCGGCAGAGGAGTGCGGTCAAAGTGAACCAGAACGATCCGGAGCAGAACGGGAGCGGTGGACAGTTTACCGGCGGAACCGGAAGTACCAGTGAAAAGAGTGTGTTGCGTGGAGCGATCGCATTTTGGGGAAGGAAAATTCCTTGAAAAAAGTCGTGTGGTGGTGTCCACCTTCTTTTGTTCATAAAGGCGAAAAGGTGAGCAAGGGGAAGAGGAAGAGAGAGAGACATAGTGGAAAGGGGGAGAGAGCGGGTGGTTAGGGTGAGAGAGGGACGAGATGGGTGTGTGTGTGTGTGTGCGTGTTTGAGTGAGTGTGTTTGTGCGAGCACCAGAAGTGAATCATAAAAATGTGTCAAAACTTGAAGGTGTGTGCGTGAGTTGTGGTTGTGTTGTGACAGCAGTGAGGCCAGTTTTGTGAATGTCGTGTTTGTTTTGAAATGTTGAGTAAAGTTTCAAAACAATGAGTCACTTGTAACAAAAACGTTATGTTATAAATCAAAACAATGTATATGGGCTAATGATGAAATTACTTCACTAACAGTTATTTAATGTCGAGCATAACCTTTTGTTCAATTACATTTTTTTATGTCCTTTTTCGTTATAATGAGCATCATCTTATTTTGATTTGTTAAATGGGTAACATCAGCTTCGCCAAACACAAGGACCTGGTCTTTTTTGGCTCATCAGATCATTATTTTGATGAATTCTGTTGATGAGAATTGTTTCTCAACCCATTGAGTAATTGGGTGGGTTTATGCTCAACTGTAAGTCACTTTTATTAATTTTGGATTTCTACCGAATCAACATATTTTTGTGTGTTTTGGTTATAAAATGTACCGTTTTCATTATATTTTTTTGTTGTGAGTACATGGTCCAAAATATTTGCAACGGTTTAAAATAAATCGATAAAGTAAAAGTTTGAAGTTAACCCTCTACAACCCAACCCCGCCTTTAGACAGGCCATTTTTCAACCAATTTTTGATCTTTTAAAAAGCATTGCAAAAAAAGAAAGCTTAAAATTTTAGAAAATTCATGGGTTGGAAGTTTGACTTTGCCAATGTTTTTAAAAATGTCATTTTTTTAGGGCAACTTTGGCTTTGTTTTTTACTAACATTTCCTATATTTTAAGTAAATAGAAGTATGCAGTAATTTGTCTAGTGTCCCAGACTATGCTTCTACTCATTTTTAACAATTTAAATGATAGTGGTGCCATTTTGTAGCAGATAATGTGAAAAACAAGTAAAAAATTGAGAATGCGGCTTTAAAAACATAAAAAATAGATAGGCAAGATTTACTGATAGGAGGTGGTAGAATAGACCAAAATTGCCTCAAAATGCCGAAATTCAAAAGGCCGAATTTTGTCTTTTGCTCAGAAGGCAAAACGTCTCAAAAGGCCGAAAGGCAGAATAATTATGGATTTTAGAATTTTGTTCATATTTTCACGATTTTCATTGATTATGATGTTCAAAGATCCGGTAAACTAACAAACTGTGTTCTTTTTCTTTTTCTTCTTTTTGTTACCATGCATACAAGTGAATAGAGTAGAATGAATTAAAGTATTTCAAAAGTGTTTCAGTCTTGTTGTTTATTGAATTACGGTGACGATAACCGAAATTTGATAATTCGCCACCAAGTACATAAATGAATTAAAATGATTGCAAGAAATTTCTAACTAATTTTTAAAAGTTTCTATTTATTTGCCGCATAAAAAAAAAAACAAATAAATAGAAACGTTTTAAATTTAGTTAGCAGCAATGCTAGAAAATTATGCCTTCTTAATTTCTTAACCAATTTTTGGTTTGTAAAAATAATAATAGCAAACCGCGCCCGAAAATCCTAAACTTCGTCGGTTTGCCTTATGAGATTCGGCCTTTTGAGTATTCGGCCTTTTGGTATTCGGCCTAATGAAAATTCTGCCTTTCGAGTAATTCGGCCTTTTGAGATTCTGCCTTTCGTAGGAGACCCGAATAGAGCAAATACTACCAAAAACAAACATAAACTGAACAAGATAAATGCAAATTAAAATACTAAAAATGAAACATGAAAAACATAAAACAAGAGAAGTAAAGTTTTTCGTAGAACAAAAGTTGCTCAAAATGACCTCCTGAACACGGAAAAAATAAAAATCTTCGAAATAAAAATTTGGGCAGTAGAGGTTTAATTAGAGATCCTAAATAGGGAGACTGGTCGAAGTGAATTTGACGTACCCAAACAGACACGTATCCAAACGAGCATTTGCCTTTACGCCCAGCAAAAATTATCAGTGTTGCCAAGCTCAAAACATACGTTGCCAGATCGATTTAGCCAGCTTAGACCAGTCTCCCTATTTAGGGTCTCTAGGTTTAATGTGCAAGCGCTCTCAAGAAGTGTCCAAATTACTCCTGAACTTTTTTTGTGTCATTGTGGCAGCTAGTACAAATAGTGTTTAATTATTTTCTTAAAAATACCCCATTTTTTGTTACGTTTTCCCCTGTAAAAACGCTCGTACTTCATCAATATGGGTGAAATAAGCTCAGATGTTCTTAAACATTTGCAAGTAGGGAAATATACCATTTCTAATCAAACACCTAACCTGGATCTAAAGTAATCATCACAATGTCCTTCCTTAACCTGATACAAAGTGTTATTCTAACAGGCTATCGTTTCCAATAAATTACAAATTACAAATTGAAGAAAAACTAAATAAAAAAACACCTATCTTCGTCATATGAAGAGTTTGAAGCTCGATTGAAGCTCCAAAAATACTATTAAACTTACCATCAACAGCACCGCCTCGAGTAAGCACGCAAATTTATGCCATTTACTGGCCAAAAAGATCAAATTTAATGCACTTTTTATCATAATTTCTATTTTGCTTGACCATTTCTCATCATTTTGGTGGCACACACAACCACACGCAAGATCCGAGGTTAACTGCTTAACGAAAGTCGCCCTCAATATCTTTTGACTTGCGCTAACGATTTCAAAGCGCTTAAGATATAACATTGCTTCCAACTACCGGCAACATGTTCTTTGACACATTCTTTAGTCACTCACTTGAAAAATAATCCCGAAACATGTAAATAATCAGCAAGCGCCATCCAACAAACAAACGCGCTAATTCTTTTGACGTTTCAATTTTGATTACCCATTCCAATCGAAGGCTGAAAAAACCCGAGCGAGAAGCGAAGGCATTTAAAGAACAAAGGGTGGCCACCTACACCACCAACATGCTGGTGCAGCGCCTGTTGGAGTGAGCCAGTGATGCCAGGAAATTTTCTCTATAAATGCTACTTTTCGTGAGTGTTCGCTTAAATTTTCATCAATTTTGGCAGCACGAAGCAGACCCAAAAGAGCGCTGGAAGAAAAAAAGAACAGAGCTGAAAATAGAAAAATGGGCGTGGCCCAATGCACTCGACTGATTGGAACGCATTTGGGAAATATTTTTTTTTAAATGCTTGTAAAAGGAATAGCAAAACTTTTCATAAAAATGAAAATAAACCGAAATGTTACCAAAAAGTTGCTTTACTCGTTGGTGTACCTGATTTTAGTAAATTTCAAGGAACACTCCAGATAATCCAGCATCATTCAAACACGACCGCTTATTAGGCTTAAAATGGGTATATTTCCCCCTAGAAGCAGTTGAAAACATTGTCACATCTTCGAGAAACTGGATCTCAAAGTCTTGGTGCACTGGTGCTACCATAAGCGTTCGAGGTTAGAGGGTTAAATCGGTTCGACCAGTGCTGTTAAAATTAAGTGACATTATTGGTAACACACAGACAGAAACTTGTTCAGTTTTTGATTCTGATTCGATGGGTGTACATGAAGGTGGGACTACGAGCTTTCTATGAACCTGTGATTCATTGTCTGGACTTTTGAAAGTTTGTTAAACCTGATTTACAGATCCGTTATGAAACATTATGCAAGATCCAAATCATTAAGATTGTAGGTTGTAGATATAATAACCATATTTCAATATTTTTAAAAGGCCTGCTTGGATACTCAACAGAAATGTTCGAACCAAACACCTGATTACTGGTATCTACGGAGTAATAGACAAAAATAATAACAACTTCGGATTTACTTCATAGACTAAATCCCATTTTACGCCCCAATCTGGCACCATTGGCGCGCCCTTCCCACTGACAGCTCCGTTCCGTCAAAGTCAACGCGACGGACGGGAAAAGACAGAGAAGGAAGAACCATCGCCAGCCATCTCCATCGCACGTACGGCCGCCCCCCTCGCCAGAGTCAGAGCAGCACAGTGCTCAGTGGCCACCACCAGTGACAGTGGCAGTTCTGCAGCGCAGACCAACTTCCCCGTCGTCGTCGTCGTCGTGATTTCCACTGGTTCCACAGGATTAGCCCTGCTGCTGTGCGTGTTCCGGGGTTGGGGAGGCACCATCGAGTGTTTCTCGTTGTAGGTTTTTTTTTGAATCTACAGGGAAAAGGTTGATTGTTCCGGTTGATTAGCGCGAGAGAGCAAGTGCCATGTGATTTTGATGTGATAATTGCATGCACCCAATTGCTGACTAGAGGAGGAAGCTAGGAAGGAAGAAAAAAAAAAGTTCGAGTTGAACAGCATAAAAAAAGTGAACGAGACTAGCGTAGTGCTGCTTGGTGGAGTCGAGCACCAAGAGAAGGAAGAAGAAGTGGAGCAAACTCCCCAAAATTTGCGAAAAAAAAGAAGAGGTAAGACGTGTAGAACCGCGGAGGGGAGGTGGGTCCCTCACTCGATAAAGAAAATCGCCACTACCTTTAAATTGGTCGAAAAATTTTCTCGTCACCACGACGGATGACGGTCACTAGTGGGCAAATAAAAAGAAGAAAAAGCGAAGAATAACAACAACAAGAAGAAGAAAAAAAAGACACACGAGGAAAAAGTATTCGCACACTCGAGAGGAACGAAGAGAGAAAAAAAAAGTGTAAATTTGCGAAAAGTAAAGCACGAAGCAGGAAAAAAATAGCGTATAATTCGCTCGAAGACTGTACGTCTTGCGTTGTACGTGTGTGTATGTGTGATTTGGGGAGCTGTCCGGTTAGTGTATGTGTGCAAACGAGTGTGTGAAGCAGAATGTGGAGTGATAGTGTAGTACACGAACGAATACACACTGGCTGCCTAGTAGTGAGAGCGAGAGAGCGCGAGAATAACGAGTTTGGGGGATTTGAGGAGGACTTGTGGGGGTAATGTGAAGAAGAAGGGGGCTGAGGGGAAGTCTGGTGCACGTTGAGCATTGGGCAGATTCACGTGGGGAGCAACGCAGATCGTGTCTGTGAGAATGGTCAAGAATGGTCTGGTCGTCGTAGTTAAAGGGCTGCGTTGAGTAGTTCTGTGAGAACCGGTTAACTATACGGAGCATTATTTTTGTTCAAAAATCATACGCGGACTGCGAAAAATGATATGAAAATAATAACAATTTTCGAATTCTGCTACCCAACTTAAGACAAAATTTGAATTAAAAAAATATCAAATAGCAATTCCCGCTCAAATCAGAAATATTTCTTTTTGTACCCGACCCTTTCCGATTTCTATGAAACTTTGTAGACATGCTATTCTAGGCCTATTTAAGCAATTTTTGTGTATCTGAAGCCAATGGTACTCGAAAAAGCCATGCATGTGAGAAGAAGGGCGTAAATTATTTAAATATTTTTGTATCTGGTAATTTAAAAATAACTGTATCTTGAAGCCGTTGCATCGTATCAAAAAGTGTTCAATGACAAACTTGTTAGAAATTTGATGAGCTTTCCGAAAAAAATACACGCCACTTCTATGAGATTTTTTAATTTTTAAGCTTAAGTCATATTTTATGGTGATGTCACGATTTTTTTTCGTTCAAAATGTTTGAGGAAATAGCCTAAGATGTTACAGAAAGACTCACGAAAAATGCAAACTTATGGGAAATTGGACGAGCTTTCCGGTAAAATTTATTTCGAGTCTGAAAAATCATGTCTTTCATATACTGCCGCTCAAAGCAAGTCCGTCCCATATGTATTTTTGTCGATTTTGAGAAAAATCCAGTAGTTGTCTTGTTTGAACATCTACTTTAACCCTATTTAATAAAAAATGTATGTACATTCCAAAATAAAAATCACTTTGGTGCTGTCCCATATGCAAAATAAAGGCAAGTCAGTTCCTCGTATAGAAATGTCTCACAAATCAATAGAAAAAAAATGTGTAATTACTATATCTACACAGACTGCAGGCCAAGGATTGATACCTAAGAGCATGCAATGGCACTGACCTTGTTGCGTGCTCTTCGGTTGACGTCCACGTAAGGAACATCCTGGAAGGAGCGTAACTAACTACATCCGTAGTTCTGTTAGATCATCCGAATTATCTTGATCAGAACAGTATAGCTCTGGTTCCTTGCGAGTGTCCTATTTTCTTACCTCCACGTTGGCTTGGTTTTCATGATGATCTAGCTGGTGGCCTGTGGAAACGGATCGTAAACCTTTGACCATCGCGGGTCAGAGTCGAGACGGCTAAAAGAAAGGGAAGGGGCGCGACAATGTGGGAAAGGGAAGTAATTTGTGATTGTAGACGGTATTGTTTTGATTCGCAGTATGTTGAGTCAACTGCTGTGGATGTACCTGAAACATCGCACAACGGGGTTTCTCTTCTCTTCATTCTCAGCTACCACCTATCTCCTATTTTTATTTTGCTCTTCTGATTCCCAATTCTTCACTGATTCTTCTATTTAATATCCAACATTTGATTTTAATTTTACTAACTTTTGATTCTCTTATCTCTCAAAGCTTTTCCACTCTTTTCTATCAATTGATACTGCTGTAACAAACTTTGTTTTGTTTTTTTTTTCCTTAAAAATATACTTTTCCTTAATGTACTAGTAATATCAAGTCTATTTATCATTCGCCTAATCTTTTTTTTTTTTGATTTTATTGTGAATTTATTTATTTGAATAATTCTTTATCTGTCCTATAAATTATCATTACTATAATCTAAGCTTGTTTTGTATCTCTATTTATTAACTATTGTCTAATTTTACATCTAATATATCTAGCTTCTCATTTTTATTCTTCAAAATACGCTCATCATTCTCTTACTATTGATACTTGATTTTTATAAAATAAATTCTCTTTTACTGTCAATTGTTTTCAATCTTCACCCTTTTTTTTCTAACAAGTGAGGTTTGAGCCCTTACTCAATTTATGGAATGGTTAAAGGATTAACACAAATATTACTATTGTATTTTTTGGTAAACTTTTATAACATGCTTAGGACCAAAAATTGTAACAAAACACCGCGACAAAAGAAATAGCAACAGATAAACAGACTCAACAATAGGGAAAATTTCAGGAGAAAACAATACACAGTAAATAACAACTAGTTTTTGAATTCAAACTAAAAATAAAACAGTATTTGCTTAAATAAAAGTTGATAGGCACACTTTAAATGGTTAGGCGCTTATACTTACATCAAACCCTACTTAATGTACCACCCCCGGCCGAGTTAAAATGCGTAACCGGAAAAGAAGGTGTGCATGCCTGGCACGAACACTCAAAGCGTGTTCTAGCGTGCTGCTCGTACTGACTCAGAGCAAGGGTGAGATGTAGGTGTAAGGGCAGTGCGTGTTCGTCGGGAACCTAGTGCATAAGATCGGTCAAGGCCCGTTCTTACACTGAAAATTGCGAATTGCGAATTACTATATCTACACAGACTATGTACCTAAAGTACTCGCAGAACTTAAAAACACATAAAGTTGTTCAAATTGACGGTAGGGTAGAGTAGTCATCAATGAGACACGGGGAACAATGATAAAATGGCTCTCACAAGTCGTAGTTTCAACCAATCAGGCTCAAATTTGGGGGAAACGTGTGTCTACTGGATACATGTCTGCTATAATAGTGGCTTTGGTTATGGACGCTTCCTTGAAAAGTTATTCATAAATGTTTGATTCTGGGGTGTAAAAGTAAATTAAAGACAAAAAATACTTTTTCGCTCGTAGGCTGCCATTTGCACCAAAACTAATATTTCTACAAATTTCTTTCGACGTTCCATAGGGATTGAGTTGGGCTACAATGTCCTTTCATTAGGTTTGACCAAAATTTAGAATATACCCAGAATCCAGGGCTGTCTCATTGTTCCCCACTCATTTTAGCCCATGGGTAACAATGAGACACTTTGATTTTTCTTCATTAAACTTTTCAAAATCTATGGAAATCTTTCAAAACATGAATTGAAAGTGATTTTTGGCATATTTATAGAGTTTTAACTTCATTTAACCAAACATTCAAAGTTATTTGGTATAAATATATAAATTTTACAAAATTTAAATACTCTTTAGTATAACTTTTGTTAATTAAAGTTTCATGTTGGCAAAATTGCTCTAAAATGTTCAAGGCAAGTCACCTGTAATGGAACAATACAAAAACATGATATTTTACTAGAAAAGTATTGATTTTCGTAGAGTGTCTCATTGTTCCCCAGCTGTCTCATTGTTCCTGCCAAGTGCGTCTACAATGAGACAGTTGAATAACTCTGGCTGTAGATGTCGGATCGATCTCATATTTTGGTCAATGTTAGAACACACTAAAAGAAAGAAAATACAACAAAAGCTCATTAAAACATGCAGATGAAAAAATTTAAAAAATCGTTGAAAGTTGAAAACCAAAAGTGTCTCATTGATGACTACCCTACCCTATATTTTAAATTTGGAAGCGTAATAGTCGAAACCCTATTCTGCCTTTATTTCCTCATGCATAGGATAACCACGGTAATAAAATAAACAACATACCATTCAGCTAATATTCATTAAAATCAGTACTATTCCTTCTTGTATGGATAGCCATGGTCTAGTTTCAGATTTAGGATCCCCTTCCGTTAAACAATTCTGGATTACTCAATTTAAGGGTCCGGATGTTGATACATGCAATCAAATATGAATATCTATTTGTTCTGCAGCAAAAGAAATAGAAATAATACAACATTGCTGGTTAAATATTCGTAGCTGGTAAATTTTATGGAATCATCCGCCAAATTAAATTAACCTGAAACAAACAAAATTTCAGATCAATGATAAAAACAATTTGGAAAATTACCAAAACAAACCAACAAATGACTGGCAAATTTCTGTTATAAATGTTCAAGCCTACCTTGATAACCTGACAGACTTGCCTTTATTTATGGATAAATAAAGTCAGGTCAGTCCCAGCACGAAAATTTACCAAATTAACCAATAAATTTTAACTTTTTGAGTAAATTTTTGGATAGGGGTACTTTTGAACCAATATTGAAATAATTGTAGAAAAAGTTTGTAAAATTGGTGATTAGAAATGTAAAAAAGGTGAAACATTTTTGAGCTTCTCACGACGATATCTTAGCACTCACTTTTTACATATGGGACGGACTAGATTGGAGCGGCAGTATAGAAATTGCCAAAACCCACCAAAAACCCTATTTTTTCTATATTTTTTTTTTAAACCACTGTATTTAAACGAAGATTGAACATAGAACAATGGTCAATACTGAACCTTTTATAAAATTGTCTGGGGAATCGATTCGGCTAAAAAAAATACGTTTAGACCACCTCGAAAAACAGTTTTAGTATTTTTTTTTGGGGATACATACCAACTTGCATTTTTCGTGAGTCTTTTTGTAACATCTTAGGCCATTTCCTCAAAAATTTTGAACGGAAAAAATCGTGACATCACCTAAAAATTTAACTTTTATGCTTAAGAATAGAAAAATCTCATAGAAGAGGCGTGTATTTTTCTTTCAGTGTATTCTTTCACAAAGCCCGTCCAATTTCCTACAAGTTTGTCTTTGACCACTTTTTGATACAATGTAACAGCTTCGAGATACACCGCCATCGTGGATTAAAAAAAATTTAAAATCGTTTTAGGGGTCATACTTCAGATAAACAATCAAATATAAATAAGACAACGAAAAAAAATATTTTTTTTAATCCGAATATTCTATTATCCGAAGTAATTTTTTCCGAAGCCTTCGGATAATAGAATCTGGACTGAGTATAGGCTGTGCTAAATCAAGAAAAATAAACTTAAAATTACCTCCTGAACACGAGAATAAAATATAATTGGACGTTAGAGGATTAAGGTTTTCTAGACATTGAAATCAATATTGTTTTAGTAATTTGTTGGATAATTAAGTAGATATCTCGAGTTGGTTCCCTTAAAAACGTATAGACTATGGCAGACAAACAAACTTTTTGACAGTTTGGCAGGTCCAATAAACCAAATTTCCAGATTTGCTTTTTGGGTGTTTTTTAAATCGCCTTGAGTCAGGGGCATTAAAAAACACCCAAAAAGCAAATACTGAAAAACCATTATTGGACCTTTAAAAAAAAAACTCCATATTTGTTTGCCGGAAGGTCAGTCTGCATACATTTGGATTTGTTTGTGAGTTTGGCAAACTGTCAAACACAAAAGAGTGCGATTTTTGTTTGTTTGTTTGCCATAATCTAATGCCTCCTTTAACGGAGCACATCAACCAGAGCCTTTGCATCAAGATTTTTGTTACAGACATTCTAGTATCTTCAAAGCTACGGAAGCTATCGATAGGATTTTTAATTCATCCCCTAAAGTACAGTCTACAAAATAGTTAACAACAAAATTTGACTACTTTTACAATCAGTTTGCTGCAGGATTCGGTCCTTAAGTTTGACAATTTTTGAATAAGAAGACAACAACTTAAATTGAACATAATCTATGCCATGAAAAAGTTTTTTTGTAGCTACTAAAAAGGGTGATTTTTGCATTACCTCAAAGTCCGGGTCTTTTTGCTTACGCGCGAGAGTCGCCCAGCATGCGGTTGCCACATTGCTTAAGCAGTGTCTGCATCTCTTCTGGAAAAAAGTCTGTATGTTGCTGAATACATCATTTTGTCTCGACAAAGATTTACACGAACTTTTTACTGAAATATACAACTCATGAGACATTGTTTACTAAGACTAGGGGGACAGCATGCAATTCCATCGTGCACCTAATGTTCGCATAGCAGCACTTTTAAATTCAATTACAGCCACAGCCCCCCATTTTCTCCTTTATTTTGGAGAGTTGGTAAAAAGAATTGAAAATTGCTGTTCTGGTAAAATCAACAATTATTTTAAATGAAAAAAGAAAACAAATTAATTTGTAAATACAACATGAATGTGAGGAAGGCACCAACCACCTTAAGGTGGATTAAGTAACGTTTTTTTTCACAAAAACTGTACTTGTTTTACAGGTGAGCAATTCTCTACGAAATCGGTCTTTTTTCTTCAATTTTAATTTTTGTATTTTTTAATCCGACTGAAACTTTTTTGGTGCCTTCGGTATGCCCAAAGAAGCCATTTTGCATCATTAGTTTGTCCATATAATTTTCCATACAAATTTCGCAGCTGTCCATACAAAAATGATGTATGAAAATTCAAAAATCTGTATCTTTTGAAGGAATTTTTGATCGATTTGGTGTCTTCGGCAAAGTTGTAGGTATGGATACGGACTACACTGGAAAAAATGATACACGGTAAAAAAAATTTGGTGATTTTTTTATTTAACTTTTTATCACTAAAATTTGATTTGCAAAAAAACACAATTTTTTTTATATGTTTTAGAGGACATAAAATGCCAACTTTTCAGAAATTTCCAGGTTGTGCAAAAAATCATTGACCGAGTTATGAATTTTTTAATCAATACTGATTTTTTCAAAAAATCGGAATATTGGTCGCAAAATTTTTTCAACTTGATTTTTCGATGTAAAATCAAATTTGCAATCAAAAAGTACTTTAGTCAAATTTTTATAAAGTGCACCGTTTTCAAGTTAAATCCATATCTAGGTGACTTTTTTGAAAATAGTCGCAGTTTTTCATTTTTTTTAAATTAGTGCACATGTTTGCACACTTTTGAAAAAAATATTTTTGAAAAGCTGAGAAAATTCTCTATATTTTGCTTCTTCGGACTTTGTTGATACGACCCTTAGTTGCTGAGATATTGCAATGCAAATGTTTAAAAACAGGAAAATTGATGTTTTCTAAGTCTCACCCAAACAGCCCACATTTTTTAATGTCGATATATCAGCAACTAATGGTCCGATTTTCAATGTTAAAATATGAAACATTTGTGAAATTTTCCGATCTTTTCGGAAACATTATTTTCAAAATTTTCAAATCAAGACTAACATTTTAAAAGGGCGTAATATTGAATGTTTGGCCCTTTTGAAATGTTAGTCTTGATTTGAAAATTTTGAAAATAATGTTTTCGAAAAGATCGGAAAATTTCAGAAATGTTTCATATATTAACATTGAAAATCGGACCATTAGTTGCTGAGATATCGACATTAAAAAATGGTGGGCTGTTTGGGTGAGACTTAGAAAACATCAATTTTCCTGTGTTTAAACCTTTGCATTGCAATATCTCAGCAACTAAAGGTCATACCAACAAAGTCCAAAGTTTCTCAGCTTTTCAAAAATATTTTTTTCAAAAGTGTGCAAACATGTGCACTTATTTAAAAAAATGAAAAACTGCGACTATTTTCAAAAAAGTCACCTAAATATGGATTTAACTTGAAAACGGCGCACTTTATCAAAATTTTACTGAAGTACTTTTTGATTGCAAATTTGATTTTACATCGAAAAATGAAGTTGAAAAAAATTTGCGACCAATATTTCGATATTTTGAAAAAAATAAGTATTGATTAAAAAATTCATAACTTGGTCAATGATTTTTTGCACAACCTGGAAATTTCTGAAAAGTTGGCATTTTATGTCCTCTAAAACATATAAAAAAAAAATAAAAATAGTGTTTTTTTTTGCAAATCAAGTTTTAGTGATAAAAAGTTAAATAAAAAAATCACCAAATTTTTTCACCGTGTATCATTTTTTTCCAGTGTAGTCCGTACCCATACCTACAACTTTGCCGAAGACACCAAATCGATCAAAAAATTCCTTCAAAAGATGCAGATTTTTGAATTTTCATACATCATTTTTGTATGGACAGCTGCGAAATTTGTATGGAAAATTATATGGACAAACTAATGATGCAAAATGGCTTCTTTGGGCATACTGAAGGCACCAAAAAAGTTTCAGTAAGATTAAAAAATATAAAAAAAATCGAATGACCGAAATCCTAGAGAACTGCTCAGGTTTCTTCTTTATTTTTTTTTATATTTTTTTGCCTTCGCACTGGGGAAAGACTATGTGTCTGTACACTCAATTCTTTCGGCACTGGCTTTGCCGATCTGGTCTCATTTGATTTTTCTTGGCGACACAAAAGTCACTAGCTATAAAGTATTATATTTAGTTAACTGCTTTAAAAGTTAAACAAATAAAACTATTTGGCTGAAAATCCGGAAGTTATGAGCACTCAAATGTTATTTATACACATTTTTTAAGGCCGGATATTTGGTTTCCAAAAGGCCTTTTCGATGAGTCAAAAATAAAATGAAGATCTGGCAACCCTACAAAAAAGTTATGAGCACTTACTATATAATACTATCTAAATTTTTTGAGAGCGGTTCTCAGACATTTGGATGAAAATAATGTTCAAATCTATCGTTAAATAGATTATCAAAAGGCCTTTCCAATGAGTCAAGTAGATTGAATATCTGACAACCCTATCACAAGTTATGAGCACTAAGTGTTAATTATACACTTTTGGAGGTCAGATCTCAGACCAGATATTTTGTTGAATGATGTCCAGATCTATCTTGTGACCTATGCTTCGTAAGAAAAGTTTTTAAAAGACCTTAAATTATGCGAAGGTGTAATTCGCCGCTTCGCTTGCAGACGGTAATTTTAGCGGATTGCATAATGGGTTTCGTCATGTTTATGCGATGATTTCCAAGATCTTAGGTTTGATTGCCATGATTCCACTGCGACCATTTATTTGATCTATTGTCGACCTGCTGATCTATTTTTAGATCTGCAGAGGCTGCCAATTTGCTGTTCTTGGGCATTTGGGGAACAAAGCACACGCGCTATTGTTGAGCAAGTGTGTTGATCTGTCCACACGCCGTAACATTTTTCCTTTCCTCTGTGCTGTTGTACTTTCCATATGTGTCGCTAGAACTGAAGTGCACTTTTTATTACGCTACTTAGGATGTGTTCCCAGTGAAATCCCAAAAGCCCGGGACTCTTGCTAAGCAGTTTTTTTGTCCCTCCAAGCACATTTTGCGGTTGGGCCCAGCGCACTCCGCAGATGCAAATATACAGAGCACAGCCGGTCCTCGAAACATGTGAAAAGTACGAGGAAAGGTGGTGCCAAGCCATGTGGGTTTCAAACCACGACCTTCCGTTTATCAAACGAAACCTGTAAGATCTTAGGTTGCTCGGGAATAGATTATTGAGAGCCGTATATTGCCGGCCGCTCCCATTCTCCCCACAATCTTCCAGTAAGTTTCACTTGGAGTTGGATGGTTTTTGGGATGGTTTGGGAGTTAACCTTAAACCAACGGACGGGGGATGGAACTTCGCCGTAAGCACGAGTATTTCTGTATTGAATATTTTGAATTTGGAGGTCACAAAATATTTTTGATTAGCTTACACTATTTCCCGACAATCTTACAGCTCATAACTAAATTACACTAACTCGCTATCTCGTTTCAATCTTTCTCATAGGTGCACCAGCTGCGGTAAGACATTGCGTCTCGGACAACCTGGCATGTGACGGTGGCTGTGCGGACTTGAGAAGATCCAGGATCAAAGGAAGAGAATGTGTCACAGTGATTGAACTGAATTGAGAAGAAGGTCAAGCCCGTTGAACAGTGGTTGGGTTCTGTGTGGAGGGGTTATTCTCGGGGGGCAGTTTTGTGGACATCTGGAAAAGTGCGTTTGTGTGTGAGTGCAGAAGGGGACACCGAGGAAAAAGGACAATAGTGCGGAGGAATCGAAACGGCGATCGTTCCGCGGGAACCGAGTGGAACGACAAGTGGTGATGGATCCGGCGGTCGCTTGGTTTCAGGAAGAGCAGGAAGGACCGGCCAAGCGCATGTGGATGGGCATTTGGGAAACGACGGCCGAGTGGGACCCCCCGTTGACGATTCCGGTGGAGAACCAGAAGCCCCAGCGGGCCGGCTCAGACAAACCGAACCGCGGCGTGGGCGAAAACCGGCTTATTAATGCCGCCGGAGGTGGTGGCAACGGCGGTGACGACACGCACCACCATCCGGCACATCTCAATCATCACCACCATCACAGCAACGCGTTGACGGAAAACAATAACAACAACAACAGCAGCAACAACAACAACAACGGTGGTGGCACCGGAAATGGCAACAACACGCCGACAACGGGAGGCGGCGGCGGCGGCACCATTCTAGTCAACAACAACGAGAAGAACTACAATCCGACGCGGAAGAAAGCTGGCAGCACCGGCGACAACAAGGCCAGCACTTTCAACATGAACAAGCAGCACCACCGGTTGATCGGTGCCCACGGGGGTTGCCCGTGGCGTCCGCCGGGCTACAAGTACAAGCGGGGGATTGTTGGGTAAGTTTCGAAACTTTAAGACGTAATTTTCACATTTCAACCCTCCCCACCCGAGAGCTGCTGCTGCTGATAAGCGAATTTGAGGAGAACATAAAGCACTTGTGTGTTGTGCTGATAGCACGATCTTTTTTTTTTATTTTGGGGGGTGAATCGAGTTCTTTTTTTTTGCGCTGCAAGAGCACTGGCACGGTGAACATTGTTGGAGCAACTCGAATGCAATTACAGGTTGCACGTACGAGAATTGCACCAGCGCGTTAGGAATGCCTGATAAGGTGGACAAAACACATAAACAAACTGATTGCAATCGATCGGCAGAGTGAATTGACGCACTGAAACGTGTGGTTTTGTTTTGATTCTGGGTTCTGTTGAGTGCTAACTGCGGACACTCAAATGTTGGGGATTGGCCAACGTCCAAGTTTATTTTGTTGGTTTTAAAAAGTACTCAAACCAATGAGCTGAGGATTCCGTGGGGCCGATTCAGAGGACAAATGAGTATCTCACAGACGATCTAGTTTATGATGTTTGCCAATTACGGTTTCGGATGCGTTCACTGGAAATCCGTGGGACCGGTCTTTATGATCGTACGACTTTTTCAGGATAGTTTAACACATTTCAAGGTTTGCGAGAAACCATGTTCCATTAACCCTCTATTGCTCAAATTTTTTTTTTTTCGATTTTTTTTTATTTTCTCGTGTTTAGGAGGCCATTTTGAGCATCTTTTGTTCTACGAAAAACTTTGCTTCTCTAGTTTTATGTTTTTCTTGTTTCATTTTTAGTATTTCAATTTGCATTTATCTTGTTTAGTTTATGTGTGTTTCTGATAGGATTAGGCTTATTCTACCACCACCTATCATTACCTTTTGACTATTTAGTTTTTTCATGTTTTAACAGGCATTTTTCCACTTTTTGCTTGTTTTTTCACATTTTTGTTTTATTATAGGTTGATACCATTATCATTTAAGTTGTTGAATTCCAGCTCAAATCAGGATTTTTTTCTGGTACATTCTTTTGTACCCGACCCTCTCCGATTTCAATGAAACTTTGTAGACAGGTTATCCTAGGCCTATATAAGTTATTTTTGTGTATGTGGAGCTAATTGTACTCGAAAATAACATTTGAGAAGGGTACAAGTTATTAAAATATTTTTGTTTTTTGTAATTTAGAAATTTCTGTATCTCGAAGCCGTTGCATCGTATCAAAAACCTGTTCCAGAATAGCCAGAATAGATCAGCGAGCAACGGCATGACCGTAGATTGACATATCTTTCAATTTTATGAAGTTTGATATGTCGGATGATAGGGTTTCTCTCATATTCCGGGAATGTCCCCAAGGGGCCACCGGGAACCAGTTCCAAAATGGCCAGAATGGATCAGCGAGCAACGGCAGGACCGTAGATTGACATATCTTTCAATTTTATGAAGTTTGATATGTCGGATGATAGGGTTTCTCTCATATTCCGGGAATGTCCCCAAGGGGCCACCGGGAACCAGTTCCAGAATGGCCAGAATGGATCAGGGAACAACGGCATGACCGTAGATTGACATATCTATCAATTTTATGAAGCTTGATATGTCGGATGATAGGGTTTCTCTCATATTCCGGAAGTGTCCTCAAGGGGCCACCGGTAACCGGCTCCAGATTGGCCAGAATGGGTCAGTGAACAACGGCATGACCGTAGATTGACATATCTATCAATTTTATGAAGTTTGATATGTCGGATGATAGGGTTTCTCTCATATTCCGGGAATGTCCCCAAGGGGCCATTGGGAACCAGTTCCAAAATGGCCAGAATGGATCAGCGAGCAACGGCAGGACCGTAGATTGACATATCTTTCAATTTTATGAAGTTTGATATGTCGGATGATAGGGTTTCTCTCATATTCCGGGAATGTCCCCAAGGGGCCACAGGGAACCAGTTCCAGAATAGCCAGAATGGATCAGGGAACAACGGCATGACCGTAGATTGACATATCTTTCAATTTCATGAAGTTTGATATGTCGGATGATAGGGTTTCTCTCATATTCCGGAAGTGTCCTCAAGGGGCCACCGGTAACCGGCTCCAGATTGGCCAGAATGGGTCAGTGTACAACGGCATGACCGTAGATTGACATATCTTTCAATTCCATGAAGTTTGATATGTCGGATGATAGGGTTTCTCTCATATTCCGGAAGTGTCCCCAAGGGGTCACCGGTAACCGATTCCAGATTGGCCAGGATGGCTCAGCGGACAACGTTATTACCAAAGATGGACATATCTTTCAATTTCATGGAGTTTGATGTGCAACATGATGGGTTTTCACCACAAAAGTCAAGTTGGCCGTTCATCGGGTACCCGGGAACCGGTTCCAGGTTACCCGGAAGTGGCCACTAACACTCCAGAGTGGTTCTGGCAATCGTGTATTGTGTTTTAGTAAGTTTTATGGATCAATTTCAACTATCATGAGAGTATTGGTATCACATATATGTGAAAAACAGTAAAACATAAACTTTTCGGATGTTCCGGATTTCCGGAACCGGTAAGTCACCTGGCCCTGACATTAATATTTGTGATCAAAGTACAGGTAAATACCTGTCCAATGCAACCCAGAGCATCCTGATTGGTTGAAATTTGCCGGAGATACAGGTCGTCAAAGATGGGGTCTCAAAAAGGTCCTTTTTCGGTTGTAGCCGATTCCCGGTGGCCACAGTGACCAAATCCGGTTTTCCAGGTCGGTTTCGGAAAGGGGACGTTCTAAGCTTATATTTGTGACCAAAAGAACCGGAATCGGTCAAAAACTGGATTTTTGACAATTTTTTAAAGTTTGGGGTCGAAAAGGACCCCAATACCTTTAAAGTAACTTTTTATGGACGCTCCCTAGAGGTCGTCCAAGGTTTGTTTGTTTTGTGAAATGTGTATTTATACTATAAATTTAATGTCAGAAAATTTCAAGGCTTTAGCATGTATATAGCAAAAGTTATGGCAAATTTAATTTTCAAAAAGGCCGAAAAAGACCCCAATACCGTAGGAATTTTTTTTTTTTTTTTGAATTAAATACACTTTATTGAATCTTTCTTATAATAATTACATTTGGTTTACATAATAAGTGGTCAGCTGTGGCTCTTCAGCTTTAGTTTGCTTTTCGTGATTTAAACACTGTTCATTTTCTTAACTTTAAATGTATATGATTTATCATTTTTGTAACACTAGGTACAATGAGGAAAAAAAATTAAGAAAACATAACCTAACCTAAAACTAACTTAATCTTACCATAAACTAAACCAATCCTTGAATCAAGGGGTATTCAGATATAGCACATTTTTCCCTGAATTTCAAACATTTCTCTTGAATCTTCTGATCCAACGTTTTTACTTCTGCTAATTCATGAACCTCACTTGATCTTGTCCAGCCAGGAACATTCAAAACCATTTTGAGTACCTTGTTTTGGACACGCTGGAGCTTCAATTTATGAGTTCTAGCGCAACACTCCCAAACAGGTACTGCATACTCAATAACGGGGTAAATTATTTGTTTGTAAACTGCTAGCTTATTTTTCAAAGATAGCTTTGATTTTCTGTTAATTAAAGGATACAAACACCTGATGAGAATGCTGCACTTGTTCAATATTTTGTCTACATGCTGCCGAAACAAAAGTTTCGAGTCAAGTATGAGACCTAAATAGACAACTTCCTTTGACCAGGGTATCGAAACATCATTCATTTTAATCAAAACATCATCCTTTGGGGCAAATCTGGCCGATTTGGAAAGTGGAAAAATGATGGTTTGAGTTTTGGCTGCATTTATGCGAATTTTCCAGTCGCCAAAGTATTCGGAAAGAACGTCAAGACCCTTCTGAAGACGGCCAACTAAATATCTGGTTATTTTACCCTTATAAATAACGGCAGTGTCATCAGCAAAAAGTGACAACACACCATTACCAGGAAGAGTAGGCAAATCAGATGTAAAAATATTGTACAGAAGTGGGCCAAGAATACTTCCTTGGGGAACCCCAGCATCAATGTTGAATAATCCAGAAGCAATCCCATTCAGAAAAACCTGAACGATCTCTCCGAAAGATAGTGCTGGATAATTTTGATAAGATACATTGGAAAACCGTATAAATACAGTTTATGTATCAAACCATCATGCCAAACATTGTCAAAAGCCTTCTCAACATCCAACAAAGCCATAGCAGTTGATTTAGACTCAAGCTTGTTCTGCTTGATGATTTTAGTTACTCTCGTAAGCTGATGAGCAGTATTATGTCCCTTGCGGAAGCCAAACTGCTCATTCAAAATTATATTATTATCGTTGGTAAAATCCAAAAGCCTTGAATAGATGACCTTCTCAAAGAGTTTGGACAGACTACTCAAAAGACTAATGGGACGATAACTTGTTGGCGATGTTGGATCTTTTGAGGCTTCAAAATTGGTATGACTTTGCCCAGCTTCCAATTGGTAGGGAAGTAACCAAGTTGCAAACATTTATTGAAAATATTGGCTAGATGTTGAAAGAACTGATCACTCTGTTTTTTCAACACCAGATTAAAAATGTTATCAAAGCCAGGAGCTTTCATATTTTTCATTTGTTTTACTGCAACTTTGACTTCCTCACCAGAAACATGGGAATCTGCAGGAAATTCAAAGGTAGAGTTATTAATTGTTGAAATACTATTGGCAACTGATGTTTCTTTACGGCTGGTCATGGAAGCGCCAAGATTATGAGAACTAACAAAATGAAGCCCAAGTGCATTTGCCTTTTCCTCGGATGTAATCAAAGGAGAATCCTCAACAATAAGAGGAGGAATAGGCTTTGGTTTGTTTTTAAGAACTTTTGAAAGTTTCCAAAATGGTTTTGAATAATTCCCAAGCTGGCTTACATGTTTTGAAAATTCTTGATTTCTGATATTGTCAAGTCGGTCTTGTATGATTTTGTTCAAATTGTTCACTGAAATCTTTTGTCATAGTCCCCAGTCCGTTGATATTGTCTCCTATAAACATTCCTAAGTCTAATCAAGTGTTTAGTATCTACGTCAATATCAGTTACCTTAAAATTAACAGGAACCTCCCGAACGTTGGCAGCCTCTGCTTGGTTGATAGCCTGCTGGATCACCTCCAGCGAACGATCAATATCAGCAGAAGTTTCCGGGTGTTGATCATAGTCGATGTTGCTGTCTACCACTTGCTGAAACTGCTGCCAGTCAACGTTGTGGTAATCTTTCCGGGTTGGTTGCCGCTGCGGAGTAACGGAAGCTCCAACCTCCACAACCACCGGATAGTGATCAGAACTCAACTCTTCAAACACCTCAGGATGAGCCACGTTCTCAGCCATATTGGTAATGAAGAAGTCGATGATTGAGTGATTCCCAGACCGAGCCACCCTCGTTGGACGATCCGGACTCACAACGTTGTAGTATCCGTTTTGCAGATCGTTGTGCAGAATCACTCCGTTCCGATTCCTCCTGCTGTTGCCCCAAACTTCATGCTTCGCGTTGAGGTCACCAGCGATGATGTACTTTGCGCTCCGCCGTGTCAGCTTCTGGATATCGCTCTTCAGTTTTGCTGCTGAACCATCTCTGGCATTCACCTGACGTGGGCAGTATGCAGCAATGAAGAGTACTGGGCCAACCGAAGTGGGAATTTCCACCCCAACGGCCTCGATGATGTCCAGCTTAAAGTGTGGCAGCCGGCGTGGCTTGAGATCACGATGAACAGCGACAAGCACACCTCCTCCTCCAGAGGTGGTCCTGTCGAGCTGCGTCGCGATCTTGTAGTTTTGCAGATAAACTTTTTCACCGGGCTTCAGATGAGTTTCCGTGATGGCAGCTACGTCGATCTCCTTCTCGCGAAGAAAATCCACCAGCTCTAAATTCTTCCTCCTAATGGAGCAAGCGTTCCAATTCAGCAGCTTGAGGGACCTACGATCCATACTGGATGACGAACGAGGTCAGCACTTCAATCTGCTGGGTCTTGGTTTTGCATCCACGCAGTGCAGCGGACATCTGTTTGAAAATATTGAGGAGTTCGGTTGAGGTGTAAAGATCATTACCATTTTCCTCAACTGCTGGTTCTTGGGTTGGTCTTGGCTCCTGGCTGAAGCCCGGTGGTGGCGGTCTCGGCTCCTGGCTGGAACCCGGCCGTGGATGATTCATCTCAGCTCTCTTCCTGGGATCCAACGGCAACGGTGCCAAGTTCGGGACCTGGCGTCGCGGTTGAAGAGGTGGAAAATTTTGCTCCACCAGGGCTGGAGGAGTTCTACGACGCTGAGGCTGATTCTTCGTCGATGCTTGCTGCCGAATTTTCACGAACTCAGCTCTCTTGGGGCACTTTCGGTCGGTTGACGAGTGCTCACCGTTGCAGTTGAGGCACTTCACCAGCGAATCTTGGATGCACTGGGATGTGATGTGCGCATCGGTACCACATTTGGCGCAACGACGCTTCAGGTGGCAGTTCTTACCTCCGTGCCCGAAGCCCAGGCAGTTGAAGCATTGTGTGACGTCACGGTGCACTGGTCGGTATCGCTCCCACGACACGATAATGTTGAAAACCGCTCGGATTGCCTTCAGCTCAGGAAGCGTCGTCGATCCCTTAGCCAAATGCAGCAGGTAGAGCTGGTCACGGTACTTGATGTCTTTGTTGCGTCGGCTCATTTTGTGCACGGCCAACACATCCAGTTTCAAAACTTTTAGCTCGGCAGCTAATTCCTCCACTGGCATGTCGTACAGACCTCTGACGACGATTTTGTACGGCTTATCCATGACGACATCATGGGTAAAGTACTCCGCCTCGTTTTCGGTCAAGTAGTCCTTGACCAGTTGATAGTGCTGCCTGGATTGCACCAGCACCTTAAATCCGTCCTGACACAGACGAATGTTGCCTTGGACTTTCCCAGACTTGATGAGTTCAACCAGCCCCGCACGAAAGTCGATCGTTGCTGCTGATTGCCTCACATAAAAAGGAGGCAGGTTCTCCTTTCGCTGTTTCACTTCATTCTCGATTGCTTCCGCTACCTGGTCCTCGTCAGGCAGTCCAGCAAACTTGTTGTTCTTCAATAGCTGCTCCTCGTGCGACGAAGAGTTCTCCTCCTCCTCATCCATCGGTACAGTACCGTCGCTCTTTTTCGTCTTTTTGCTGTTCGATGTCACTTCCAAAAGCACCTTCCTTTTGGAAATTCCCGGTTTTTGGCCATCAGTTGAGGCCTCAACCTTCCTTTTGGAAATTCCCACTTTTTTGCCTGCTTGAGCCGCAGGTAGGGCAATATTGCCGGCGTTTTGCGCCGGGACGCGACGAGTCATGTTGATTCAGACAACCTTCACCAACGAATGCTCGGATAACAATAATACCGTAGGAAGGTTAAATAAATCAATTTATTTTAAAAAAATCTGTGCGATCTTTCAAGAACTAATAACAAAAAACATGTTTAGACAATTTTAACATGTTTTGGTTTAAAAATAAAGCATAATGTTGGCTTTTTGGTATCAAAATAACTGCAATCAAATGATTGATCATATCATTCTTGTGATAACTTGATTATATTTTTTACTTTGACTGATTTTTGTTAACATCATTGAACTATTCGTAGTATTCACTGCTCAGAAAAAATGTAACAATTTTATGTTACTGTATGTTTAATTAACAATTCTTCAAGTTGCTTTTCAATTGAAAACTTGCTCTTCAATTGAAAAGATTAATGGTGAGCCCAAAAAAAAACAGTCTCTTGTAACACAAATTGGACGAATCATTGTTATAATAAAACCAATTGCAGTTGAATTTTCTTGAATTTCAGCAGTTTTATTTTGAAAGTCTGATATAATTGATATCCAAAAAGATTCTCAGGTTTCTTTCTTTTTAGAAATGAATTTAGGAATAGTAATATTTATTTCAACAAAAAAAACCAGAATGTGCAAAGCTTTTCAGGGATTCAGGTTTTTTTTACAATTAGGTCAAATATTTTTCAAATTTTACCAGGGATGGAATAATCGCAAAAAAATCATTTTCGCTTGCGAACTTTTTTCACCCGCGAAAGAGAGAGGTGGCAAATCACGCAAAAGAAAATTGCTCCCGAACTTCTAAAAAAAACATTCTGTTGATGATTTTGACGTAGACTTACGTCTTTGTCGAAGGTACTGGGGTGTCATTCCAAAAAACCCGGGCCAAAGGCCCTGGATTACTGCGTCATCCGTCAAACGCTTATATCTTCCTTCCCTCTAATCGAATCGACACGATTTATGTGCCATTCGATTCGAAAATTATTCAGCAATTTGCTATAAAACTTTCATTGTTGGCAAAATAGTTTAACTATTGAAACAATTGAATGTTTTAAAATGTTTTCAAAATGCAGAGATTTTGCAAGCAAAATGAGCGCTTCCCACTCACGGACGGGAATGTCAAGTACCTATTTTGAGGGGAAAATCATCTGAGCAACGCGACCGAGTGTCGGTCGCGAAAAAGGAAAGTAGCGGGCCGAAATCATACATAAGAACGTGCGCCAGAGCCCATTCCATCATTCACGTCTCAGACGTCGGACCGGCAGCAGCAGCAGCAGGAATGCTCAGCCCAGAGCAGCAGCAGCAGGAGAGAGGGACCAGAACTGGAAAAGAAGTGCGCATCGCCTTCTCGTCGTCACCGTCAGCCAGTTGCCTCTCGATGGCCGGACCGTTTGGATCTTTCGTGGTTGCCGTGGTTCGAAGTTGCCTCACTCCCCGTCCCTCGTCCCACCCGGGCAAGGCATCAACAAGATGAGGCGCGCGCCTGCTGCCTTCCGCCGAAAAGCCTCTCGTGGGTCAAGCCTTGGTTGTTAAACAATCGGGACATCCAACTAGCTCGTCGCATTCGCGGCGAGCGCTTCTGAAAGATTTACGTCTCATCAAATTCTAGTGTTGAAAGAGTTGCCCTCGTCCCACCCGGGACGAGGCAGCGAGCTAATTTGAATTTAAATTTCAGGAACAAATTTTGGTCTTCGGGGCGACGGATTGCACAGCTTTCTGAGGCTGCTCTCGCCCCCAACCCCTATGCCCCTCTCCCCCCCCATTCGGCTCGCTAAAATTCCTTCGTCTCTTTCTTTCCTCTCTTTGCCGTTCGAATGGGTGTTCCTTCCAATATATATATATAGCTAATTCTTCAAATTAATATATGGAAAACCCACATGTCCACATATCTAAATTTTACGTAAGTCTACGCCATTCCGGTTATGTCTGTGACATAACTACTTTGACTTTTTGTGAATTTCCGTGTTAGCACCACTTAAAATTATTTATTTCGCTTTGTTTACACTCATTCCCCATCTACAAAAGTGACGGTTCATTTTTGGACTTTTGACGTTACACATGCAAGTGTAGTAGTGAAAAAGATGTTCTGCTGAATAATCAAGATGATATTTTTTTTAGATTCCTTTAACCGATCTTTCGTGCGCTAGGCTCCCTTCGGATTTTTTCTCTTGATGAACGTCCAATGGTTTTCTATTGATGATGATTATTCCATCGCTGAATGTCACTTTTTCAGTCTAAATTGAGGTAAATTACATCATAAAAGAGGTAATATTCAACCTTCAAAAATTACACTTTCCAAATTTACACAATGTTTTGCTGTGTATTGCAATGATATTTTTATATGAGATGGAATTATTTTGTTAACTTTTTTTCCTAAAAATAGTCGCCTAAAGGTAGGGAATTTGAATTTTTAAAACGTTCGATTTCATTGTTTTAACCGGAGTCTCATTTCCTCCCCCCCTGCTCCTGAATATTATTATTTGCCAAATTTACTCATACACACCACACCACAACTGATTCGGAGCGTTTAGTACGGTATGTCCACGCATCCTTCCTCCCCTGATGATTCTGTGAAATGTGGTCCGTTCACAGAATCTGTCTCTGCGGTTAATGCAACGCAGTAGGCCTGGCCGCTTTAATTTTTGCTATACATTTTCGGGGTAACTCGGATGTACTGTAACCATGAATATTGACAAGTAACCCGAGCAGACGGAAATAACTTGGGAAGGTCAGTTTTTGATATTGTGAGAAGATCGAAATATGTTATTGGGATGATCGGATTAGTTGTTAAAATAACAAAAATCAATAACAAAGATTTGTTCGAAGAATAACTTAAACTGTTATTATGATGTTATTGCAATAACAAACTAATAACACAGAAGGAATCATGAAGGAATAACAAGATTTGTTATTTTGTGCGGAGAGGTGGAGCAGCAAAATAACAAAAAATGTTATTGAACTGGTATGTCTCCATAACAAAAAAAAGTTATTGTTTTGGTTTATTTGCCATCTGCAAATAAACCTGCAGTTACCATAACTCTTCTGTACTAGTCAGGGCTGCAGAGTCGGTTACCTCCAAGCGACTTTGAATCCATACGTTGAAGACAACTCCGACTCTGGATGCAGGATATGACGTCAACGACGACTTCAGCTCTCCAAAAATACCCGACTTCACAGATTCCGACTCCAAGTAAAAGTTGCTGAAAATTTGCTGAACCCGATGCAGTCTCCGATGTCTCACTCCAGCTCGAACTTCAACGTCAGCTCCGTCTTCTTGGCTCTGTGAAAATAATAACAGTTTTTGTTATTCACACTTCAAAAATTCTCAATAAATAAATCAATTCTATTAGGAAATATAACACAATAAAAAAATGAACTCTCAAAATTAATTTTATCGGATTAATTTTAGCTTGAAACCCCATTTCATGGTGAAATAAATGATCCCGACGAAATTGGTTAAAATTATCTTATAGTTCTAGTCAATTTTAGCAAAGTCCCTTAGGGGGTATATCAAATAATTAAAAAAATCAACTTTCAAAATTTCAACTTTTTAGAATAATTTTAGCTTTAGACGAAATTAGACAAAATTATTCCAAAGATCTAAGGCCGATGCAAATATTTAAAAAAGTTTTTGTCCCTCGGCCCTGGCCGAGGTCAAGGGGGCAAAAAATAAAAATATAAAAATTCAAATAACAAGCCATAGTCTACACATTTAAATGAAAATGTGTTTTAAAATGCATTTTACACTTGTTCAGTTGTTTTGCAATCATTAGTTTTCAAAAAATCTAAGATCTGACAAAAACAAAAATTGTATCGAAAAAGATTTTGCATCGAAAATTTTCAAAAATCTTAAGATTTTTAATAAACCCAAACATGCTAAAAATGATTTAAAACGCAGAAGAATGTATTTTAATTTGATTTCAGCTGGTTGCACTTGAATTTTCATTGAAATTTTGAAGTTTATTGTAAAATTTTTTTGCCCCCTGATTTTTCGGGCCAATTTTGAAGGGGGTGACAAAAACTTTTAAAAATATTTGTACCAGCCTAAACATATTTAACAAAAGAAAAAATAATAACAAATTGTGTTATGGACACTTAGAAACTTTTCCATTTGTGCGATTTATGGTAATTGTATTTCTATGTCAGTATACCAAACGAATAACAAATTTTGTTATTTGGAGAGTTTTTGAAATGTATAACATTTCCTCTTATTAGCGTGTTATTAAACATTTTCAATATAATATCACTTCAATACCAAATTTTGTTATTTTATCAGAAACTGTTATTATTTTTTCTTCTTGAAGTTGAAGTTCAGGATAAAATAAGAACACTTTTTGTTATTTTAACAGGATTTGTTATTGAAATATTATTAATTTTGTTATTACCGTCTGCCCGGGAAGGACTTGAGGCGTAATCTTGCCACAAGTTCTTCCAGGATGATTTCTTCGGACTGGCTGCGCTTGTGTTCGATTAGATTAGATTAGATTAAAAATAGTCGCCTAAATATAGTCCCGGGCAGACGGTAATAACAAAATTCATGCCATTTCAATAACAAATACTGTTAAAATAACACAAAATGTTATGGATTCTTCTTGAAAAATCCATTTTTGCATAAGGGTTTAATAACAGTTCATGTTATCATAACAAAATTTGTTATTGGTCTGATATTGGTAGACAGCCAAAACAACTTTGCAATAACATTTTTTGTTATGGAAGAATACCTCCAACTGTTATTGGGATGATCGGATTAGTTGTTAAAATAACAAAAATAATAACAAAGATTTGTTCGAAAAATAACTAAAATGTGATAAGTCTGTTATTACAATAACAATCCAATAACAAAAAATCATAACGACGAATAACAAATCTTGTTATAAATAACATTAAATGTTATTGGCCTAGTATTTTCAATTATCAGAAAATGTTATTACCAAGTTATTACCGTCTGCTCGGGGTGTTCTGTCAAAACTTCTAGAATAAAATCTTAGAAGATGAAAACGTATCATAAGTAAGGGTCTGATAAGTCAAATCTGCATTTTTTTTAGTAAATGATCTTACTTGCAGCGCTGTCAAATGTTTGATAAGACGGTTGACTGCATCGTCACCGTTGTCGTCGTTCCCATTTGCTAACCATTTACCAAAATTTCCACATGTTTAGCCATAAATTAGCCGAAGGACAAACACACACACACACACGCACTCAGGTGCTATAAAAGTCCCCAGTGGAGAGCAAAAAAAAACAAAAAAAAATGAACGCACATTGACGCCACTTTCCGGGCGCGAGATAACAACTTTTGGTGGGGATTTCTTAGCTTCTTTGCTTGAATCTACTGCTGAAGAGACGAGTTAGAAGCCACACGCAAAGTGACAAAGTACACAAACTGTTTGACGAGCTTTGTTTGGCAGCAAAATATGGTCGAGCTTGGATTTCGAAATCGAATTTGGGATGTGTTTTTTGGAAGTGGAACAACGAAGTTTAAGAAAGTATTCAGTAATATCCGAGTTTATTTGGTATTTGTATTAAAACGCACATGCGACTTAAGTCAGCGGTCAACGTTGAACCGTTACCAGTCACTGATAAAGGTCGTCGCGGTGTTGCTACCCCAAGAACGTAACGTCGTCACTCACGGCTGCCAGACGTATAGATCTGGTGTAACGAAACATTTCTGTGTGTTTTTTTGCGAGCAGCAGCAGCCGTACCTAGGTCTCCTTGGGGCGCTTGGGCCAGACGACGACGTTGACGGGGCGAGGGCGACGTAAAACTGTTTATTTTTGGACCGATAAAAAAGAACGCCGTCGTCGTTATCTCGCTCGCTCGCTGCGTGTTACAGCATTCACACTTGCCGTTTGATGCTGCTGATTATTTAACTGAAAACGTAATACATCTTTCGAGTTTAAAAGGACCGAGGACGATGTTTTTGGTAGAGTTCTTCCCAGCTTATGCGGAAGTTAGCACACTGACCGATCGTGACCAAGATGGTCGTGGTCGAGATTTGGACTACTTCACACGTCCAACAGAAGAAGAGAGGAAAAAAAACGTAAACATAAACTAAATGTAGCCGTGAAATTCCGATCCCTTCCCCATGTATCGGACACGTGACTCAGCTAGTTAGTTGTAAACAAATACGCTCGTGCATGAAGAATTTGGGCTCACCACCAATCATCGTGTGTCGATCCGAAGGTGAACTACACATGTAGGGTACCTATCATATGTTATGCTGGGGGTGTATAGGGATACTGCGGAAAACACCTCGCGGAGTCGACGGTTGAGTCGGTCGGTAATTGGTCATGATTACTCAACCTGCGCCCGAGGGGTGAAGTGTGGTGCGACGGTGGAATGTTCAGAACACAACTGCTGAATGAAATGTCACGATGGGCGACGACCATAACAAAAGATTAGCAAATGACGTCCGTGTCGACGACGGGTGACCGCCGTCGTCATATTCGTTGTAGGATGTCGTAGGATTTGGGCCTTACATTCTTGTCAGTGCATATAATGTAACGGAAAGTGTGGTTTATGACACCCTGGAACACTTTTAAGTCTAAGAGATATTTATGACAATCCACAAAAATGAAATCGTAACCTAACCCTAACTATCGGGAAATCAAAAGTGAGAGTGTGTGCAACATGGAGTTAAGCTTTTTGTGAAGTTGCTGTGAAGATTACCACACCCAAAATTCAGAGTCGAGATAATCGTTCTCTCAAAATTTATTGAGGGCTCAGTGCCAAAATCGGTAGAATAATAGTACCAACTCACACCATCATAACAAATGAGTTCATTCGTTAGTTGAATCAATAAATTTCCAACAAGTGTCATACATCGACTTCTGACTTCTCCTTGGTCAGCAAGCTGTGGTGGCCGAGGCAGCTAGGTCATTGGATTGGTTTGTCAAAGGTCTCTGGTTCGATTCTCGTTGTCGACACTTTTGGTTTTTTGTTTGACGGATGAACTTTTTTTGCAAATAAACCTCGAGATAATATTTCTATCGCCCATCTCGAGCTGTGTTCTCTGCGTCCGTGAATGGTACCACTATTCTCTCGACTCGAGACCATCATTCTCTCGAACTAGCGCTGCCAGTTTTGGGTGCATGGCACTTTGTAAAGTTTAACTCCATGTTGCACGCACACACTCTCACTTTTTAATTTCTCGATAGAATTAACGATATATTGATGTTTGTAGATAATTCGTATACATTCGTATTCGGCTATAGAATCACTCGAAAAATAAACACGAATGAATATCGACTCAGAATCAAATGTTGATGGATGGATGTATAAAAAATGTCTTTAAATGTCTTGAAACTAGCAGAACGGTCTTTGGCCCTTTAAACCCGCAATTTTTTGAGCCATAGAGCAGCACGGACAAAAAAAAAGTCGCCGAGTTATGATTTTTTGAAAAAAATAGTGGTTTTGTTGGAAAATAGAAATTTATCCCATTTTCTAATCATAATATCTCAGCAACTAATGGTTAAATTTTGAATGTTAGCAAATCAAACAATGCTCAAGTTTGTTTTGTGTTGTCGAAAGATTTGTAGATAAAAACCTAAAAAGATTTGTGAAATTTTATGAAATCTTCGGAAACAGTATTTTGGAATCACAACTAACATTTCAAAAGAGCCTATTGAGCCCAAAACAGGAATTTTTTAGGTACTTTTTTCTCGACCCTCTCCGATTTCAATGAAACTTTGTAGACATGTTATCCTACGCTTATATAAGCCATTTTTGTGTATATAAAACCAATGGTACTCGAAAATGCCCTTTGAGAAGGGCGTAAATTATTTAAATATTTTTGTATCTTGTATTTTAAAATTACTGTATCGCGAAGCCGTTGCATCGTATCAAAAAGTGGTCAAAGACAAACTTTTAGGAAATTTGACGGACTTTCCGAAAAAATACACTGGAACAAAAACACTTCACTTTTATGAGATTTTTGATTTTAAGTTTAAAAGTCAAATTTGAAGGTGAGCCCACGATTTTTTTCGTTCAAAATTTTTGTGAAAATAGCCTAAGATGCTACAAAAAGACTCACGAAAAATACAGGATGGAGCAACTCACCTAAAAAAATACAAAAATCATTTACTGAAACCATTTTTTTTTTCAAAAGTGCTCTAAACATCAAAATTTGCAAAAACCGATAGAGGGAATCAATTCTCCAGACAATTTTACATAAAAGTCTTCATATTGACCATTGTCCTAAGTCCAATCCTTGTGAAGTTACAGCGGTTTTAAAAATAAAAATGCTGAAAAATTTGGTTTTTTGATAGTTTTTGGCAATTTCTATATGACAGACTTGATTTTTCAGTCTCGAAAATATTTTTACCGGAAAGCTCGTCCAATTTCTCATAAGTTTGTCTTTGACCACATTTCAATTGGATGCATGGGCTTACAGATATGAGCTAATTTACTATCCAGGTTATTATACTACACTGAAAAAAATTAAGGCTGCGGAGTCGGGTCATATTTCAAGCGACTCCGACTCCGGCTTCCAGATCCAACTGACTCCGACTCCGACTCCACATATTTTTAAATGTTTCAAAAGTTAGTTAATTATTTCTAAAACATTGACAAATAGGATTATTCAAAACTCTCTAAGTGGAAAAAACGGAAAAAAGTTTCTAGTTTTACAAGATTTAGACGTTATTGAAACAACAATAAAAATCTCCAGTTTTGAAGGCATTTTCAGAAAAAAAGTTTGGTAAGTAAATTTGGATTTATTTACTTAACTTCAAATTTTTATTAAATTTATTAAAAGCTTAAAAATTAAATTGTTATTTTTTGAATGATCATTAAATGATCGATTTAACATATAAATTCAATTTGCTCACTTTTAGGTTGACATTTATAAGAAGGACAGTGACTATCATAGTCACATTATTTTTTTAAATATCAATTTTAAGGTGAAGCCGTTGATCATTTTCGAAGAAATTTGATCATCACTATAAAATATTCTGTATTAAATTCAATTTAACGAATTTCAGCACCAAAAGGAATCAGCATGTGCCGGTTGTTGCCATCTTGAAGCCACTCAAGGAATTTTTGATCTAAATCAATTGTGCTTCAAAATTTATATAATTTTGTGGCACAGTCATTGACGTCCTTGTTGGCAAACATTGATTAATGACGATTTCCATAACTTTACAAGGAATGGGATAATCGTTACCAAAAGGAATCAGCATGTGTAGGGCACCATTCTAAACAACTTGTTGAAGGCATTTTGTCAAAATATTGAAAGCGACGCAAAATTTATATCTTTGAACCAAAAATCATGACAATGATGGAAGTCTTCACGTTTAAAAGAAAATATTTTTTAAAGCTCCATTGATATTTTAAGACGTACAAGGACATCACGCCATGGCCGAAGAAGATTATTATTACAAATCAATGTATCTTAAAAAAATCCTCGTGGTAAGGACGCATAAGGGGTCCTTTTCAAATATCCGTGACCTAGAAAATATTTTACCTTGGAATTTTGGATTTGTTTGAATTTATAATTTTTTTATATATTCAAAAGGAGGCGAGCGATACTTCTTGCATCTTGACCTAAAACGAAACTTTGTGAATGGGCGTGCACCACCATCAAAATATATGGAAAAAAAACTTAGATTTGGATAAATAACTAAAATCCACAGGTTAAATATTTTCTAGGTCACGGATATTCAAAAAGATCCTCTAGCTACCTTTCCAAGAAGCATTTTTCTAGATACATTTAGTTGCAATGATAATCACCTTCCGTGATATTGGCGTGGGGCAAACAGTATGAGAAAATTCTTATCGGTTCAACAATATTTTGCTTTTGATTTTTTGAATAATATTCGAAATATAAATTAAAATACTTTCATTTTTCTTTATATATTTAGTATCTTGAAATTCTATATTATCCAGAAATCTTGAAATTTGTTCAACGATAATTTGCAACAACACCAAAATTGTTTGCCTGAGAATCAACATTCTCAGATTTTAGTAGAGAAATAGTAAACATTACGATACTCGATATATTTAACATATTAAGTGATGATTTTAAAATCAGTTGAAATTTTTTTATATTTGTTGTCAGTTTCAAATAAGTTAAGCGCGACACTTTGATTTTTATGTACATAGTTATATTCGAAATACGCATGTCGAGTTCCAAGTAATAGATTGTTATAATCGTTGAATATTTGTAAGAAGAGTTATACTGTCAGTATTTTTTCGGATTTTCATAAATAGTGATTATTTATTTTTATTTTTGATGTACCTCGTAACTTTTTTCCTTAACATTGATTTACTTTAAACCTCCACTGTGTGTGAACTTTTTTTCTGAAAGAAATGGATTAAATTTGGTTAAATTGAATTTACAGGGTATATAAATATCGGCAAAAGGATGCAGTCAAAACGCAATTAAATATTTCTGACTACAAAACCAATATTGTTTTAATTTTTTTTTGAGTTATGATGATACTACATACTTGGGTTAGAGCCGATTAACAGGTTATTATTTTGTGAAATGAAAATGAATGAAAAATGGCAACGCAAGCGCATTGAAAAACAATTAAAAATAAAAGATGTTTGTAAAATAAGCTGATTTAGAGCAAATACTGATAAATAAAAAAAAACTATTTTTTTTGTTGAATTTAAGATAACTCCGACTCCGACTTCAACTCCGGGTAATCAGAAATTTTCGGCTCCGACTCCGACTCCGACTCCAGCTAATAAAATTTAGCCGACTCCGGCTCCGACTCCGACTCCAGCTGTTCGAGTTTTGACGACTCCGACTCCGACTCCAGGCTTCCCAAAAAAGACCCGACTCCACCGACTCCGGCTCCGACTCCGACTCCACAGCCCTGGAAAAAATATTATTTTTTCAATTATGAGTAATGTATTTAGCTTATATCTGTATCCCTTAACGAAGGGAAAACTCTCCTTCTCCCTTTTAAAGTTAAAATTCAACTCGAGACAGTCAACATAGTTTAATAATCACGCCCGAGTGATTGTTGCACTTGGGCATAATATTTCAATCTTTATTTCACGCAACACGATCGAAATTTCTCAATTTAAATATTACGATCGTAATTTGTCAATGGTAATTCAAAAAAATATCCACAGCTTCAAAAACGTCTTAAATTAGAACATTTTTAAAATTCTCAAAAAAAATCAAGATCAAATAAATAAAATATAGAAATTATTAAAATTTTGAAATTAAAATAAATCCAAATTATTGAAATACATATTTTTATTAGTATCTTGAAAATTTTGAAAGTTTAGAAAATTTTATAAAATATTGAAAGTTTTAAAAATTTTATATAATTTTGAAAAGTTTAAAAAATTCACAAATTTTTGAAATTTTGGAAATTTGAGAAATTTTAAAAACTTTCAAACATTTGAAGCTTTTGAAAAAAAATAATTTTTAATGGTTTTGAAAATTTTAATATTTTTGGAAATTTTAATTTTTTTTGAAATTTTGATTTTTTTTTTTAATTTTAGAAATAATAGTAATTACAACGATAAATATTTCTGGGGAACGGTACATTCTGGGGAATGGTTTTCTGTGGAACGGTTCATTCTGGAGAATGGATTTCTGGGGAATGGTTTTCTGGGGAACGTGACACAATCTGTTAAAAGTTTTTCTCAAACTTCAAAAACGTCTCGAGCAAAAAAATATTTTTCCAAAAAAAAAAACAAAAAAAAAATTCAATTGAAATACATGTGCAATCAGCTGAAAGCAATCAAAAGAGCATTTCCTGCGCTTAAAATATTTTTAAGAATGGGTTTATTCAAAATTCTTTAGAACTTTTGGAATTTTTTGATGTACGGTATCGAAAATATTTTGCGCTTAAATTTTTGTTTTCATCAAATCATACATTTTTTGATAACTAATGATTGTCAAACAACTGAACTAGTATAAAAAGCATTTTAAAACACTTTTTTATTCAAATGTTGAGACTATGGCTTGTTATTTCAATTTTTATATATTTTTTAAATTACTAAATAATTTAGATGAAATTTTTCCGTATCTATTGTGTGATCCGTTTTTAGGTAAGTAGCGAAGAAGGTGAATTAAGTTAGTTTTTTAATTGAAATCTAAGTATATCCCGCATTTTATCAACATTTCTGTACAGAATTTTTTGATTGATTTGACAAATTTACATTACATTATAAACTGACGTCTAACTAAATTTTTAGTAAGATTTCTTTAATATTTCTGAAAAACTAATTTTTTGTCCATACTGGCTTAAAGTTGTGAATTTTTGTATTTCAAAACATATCAAAATAATAATTAATTGGAAAACTAGCATTTTTTTCCTACAACTTTGACGATGACACAAAAGCGATCAGAAAATTCCTACAGAAGATACCGATATTCGAATATTTATGTACCATTTTTGTATGGACAACTGCCAAAATTGTATGGAGCCTTGTACGGGCGAACCAATAATATAAATAAAAAGAAAAATCATTTCCAGAATTCGTGAAGAATTGCTCAGTTATGGCCATAGATTTATATACATAATTTATAATGTACTGTACAACTCATTTTGAAGTTCTGCGACGCTAGGAAGCACTAAACATCCTGCGAAATGCGCATGTCAAGTGTGTTGCTGAACAGCCCCGTATTCCCAACATCCTCACTATCCCATAAAGCTGATCAGTAGGGTAATCGGACGGAATGTTAGTAGAGTAGTGTTTTTGGCCGGGGATCCTAAAAAATACCATTGGTAGCACCAGGATGGATTTGTTTTCGGAATAGCTACTTTGAATATTTGTAAAGTTCGCAGATATATTCGTTTGTTTGTATCCTTAAGATGAACAAAATCTCAAACACAAATATTCAACGTTCAATATGAGCAACTCTCTACAAAATCGGCCGATTTCGACCATTTTTATTTTTTGTATTTTTTTATTTGACTCAAACTTTGTGGGGGCCTTCCCTATGACCAAATAAGCTATTTTGTGTCATTGGTTCACCCATACAAGTCTCCATACAATTTTGGCTGCTGTCCATACAAAAATGGTATGTAAATATTCAAACAGCTGTAACTTTTGAGTGAATTTTCTGATCAATTTGGTGTCTTCGGCAAAGTTGTAGGTATTGTTGAGGACAATTGAGAAAAAAATATGTACACGGAAAAAAATTTTTGCAGATTTTTTTATCAACTTTTGTTTCACTAAAACTCAATTTCCCAAAATACGTATTTTTTGATTTTCGAGATTTTTTGATATGTTTTAGGGGACTAAAATCCGCAACTTTTGAGCTATAGAGAAACATGGTCAAAAAATCTGCCGCTAAGTTATGAATTTTTGAAAAAGTAGTGATTTTTGAAAAAAAATCCAAATTTCATGCAAAAGCAAATTTGAAATCAATTTTTAATGCAAAATTTAATTTGCAATCGAAAACTACTTTACAATTTTTTTGATAAAGGGCTTCGTTTTCAAGATATAGGCACCGAAAGTTTGATTTTAGCAAAATATTTGCAGTTTTCCGATTTTTAAAAATAGTGACCATGAGCGAAATTTTTTTTTTGAAAAGTTCTGAAAATTTGCTATAAAATTGTCTAAGAGACATTGAAGATTGGACCTCGGGTTGCTGAGATACAGCCGCTTTAAGAAAAAGAAACACGAAAATTGAAATTTTCTAAGTTTCACCAAAACAACCGGGCGTATGGGCGTAATATTCAATGTTTGGCCCTTTTAAAATGTTAGTCTTGATTTAATTTTTTTCAAATTATTTTTTTTCGGAAAGATCGAAAAATTTCACGAATGTTTCATGTATTACATTGAAAATCGGACCATTAGTTGCTGAGATATCGACATTAGAAAATGGTGGGAAAATTTTAATTTTCGTGTTTCTTTTTCTTAAAGCGGCTGTATCTCAGCAACCCGAGGTCCAATCTTCAATGTCTCTTAGACAATTTTATAGCAAATTTTCTGAACTTTTCAAAAAAAATATTTTTAGAAATGGTCGCTCATGGTCACTATTTTTAAAAATCGAAAAACTGCAAACATTTTGCTAAAATCAAACTTTCGGTGCCTATATCTTGAAAACGAAGTCCTTTATCAAAAAAATTGTAAAGTAGTTTTCGATTGCAAATTCAATTTTGCATTAAAAATTGATTTCAAATTTGTTTTTGCATGAAATTTGGATTTTTTCCAAAAATCACTACTTTTTCAAAAATTCATAACTTGGCGGCAGATTTTTTGACCATGTTTCTCTATAGCTCAAAAGTTGCGGATTTTAGTCCCTAAAACATATCAAAAATCTCGAAAATCAAAAATACGTATTTTGGGAAATTGAGTTTTAGTGAAAAAAGTTGATAAAAAATCTGCAAATTTTTTTTTGTACATATTTTTTCTCAATTGTTCTCAACAATACCTACAACTTTGCCGAAGACACCAAATTGATCAGAAAATTCACTCAAAAGTTACAGCTGTTTGAATATTTACGTACCATTTTTGTATGGACAGCAGCCAAAATTGTATGGAGACTTGTATGGGTGAACCAATGACACAAAATAGCTTATTTGGTCACAGGAAGGCCCCACAAAGTTTGAGCCAAATCAAAAATACAAATAAAATCCATTTCCGGTTTTGGTAGAGAATTGCTCATATACCTTTGTAGTAACATATACATCATTACCAACGTACTTAGCACGGTCAGTATATGAATGAGACATTTCGAAAGTGTCGCGAAGATCGCAGCTTGCAAACTTTGTTTGCAGATTCCTCTCGAAAAGAGAGAAAAAAAAAACGAGGTCGCGTCGGATGACGACGAGTGATTTTAAGGTTCGCTCGCCGGGATAAGATGAATGGAGGGACGTGGACTGTGGACATGGCCGGGCCGGATGGCGTCTCTGGCTCAGAGCTATACTACGGAACATAGCGTATAGTAGAGATGGATGCGTGGGGAACCGTTTGGGAATGCCATTGAAAGTGCGTGGGATTCGGGGTCAGAACGGGACACCTGCGGCGTTTTCTATTCTTATCTTTATTGGCGCGTACCGATATAGGATTTACAGGGTAAAAGTGCCATTTTTGGGTCAGAGGGCATGTTGGACTTTGTTATTTGACTCTTCAAACTACTCGATCTCGTTTTCTACTCGAAGAAAATGTGCTTTTTTCTGCTCAGTCATCGTTTCACACATTGTCCCATGTTTTGCCACTTCTTGTTCAATTTAATTTATCGTGTCGCCCCGGTATACTAAATGGTGCGCACAACAGCAGTGTGTGAAAATTGCCTACTCACACATGCTCACGCGCGCTTAAATCGGCTGTTTATCATCATACTGCCATGCAATAATTCGCGAATTGAGCCTTGAAAAGTGGGCAACGTCAAGAGCAACCTCTCGGATGGATTTTTTTGCTTTTTCTTCTTCTGAAAAACATGTTTGCTTACCTGTCGTTGCAGTGTTAAACATGTAAACAAATAAAAAAAAAGACTCTTAAACAAGTGAATGCATCCAAAACTGGTTGCGGACACTTTTTCTTATGTTGCTCCATTTTCTGGTTTCACCGGAGGCACTTGACTGTGTTTGTGTAAAAATGTTTAAAATACAAGACTTGGCACGAGTTTATGCTCCGTGAGGGGGGCAACAAAACTCACGAAAAAGTCAAGGAAGTTAAAGAAGGAATACACGCCAATTAAAAAAAAGGAAGGAACCAACGAAGCGAAAGTATCTGGCAGTAAGCTGATTCAGTCCAGTGTTGCCAACCGCCGATTGAGAGCAACTTTTGATCGACGAAACTTGTTTCGCGCGCTGCGAGGTAATCTCTCGTCAGCAGTCAGAACAACCTTGAGGATTCGCGCAAAGTTTGAGATATTAGCAGGTTCCTGGCCACCACCTATATGTTATGCTCGGCGATCTGAATGTCAAGTCACACAATGAAGAAGTAACTCGTTTAAGGCATTGTCGGCAATATTTAACCTATATTTGAGGAAGGGACAACTTTCGAACCTGTTTTTTTTTATTTGCTTCAGGTCGAACTAGAGTGAACCCTTCACTTTTGTCAGGAATTGATAATTATAAATTAAAAGGCACTTTCACAAAGCTCTGCGAATCGTATTCCGGATATCCGTATAGTTTACAATTTCAGCACAATATTAAGAGAAGTACCTCAATTATATTTTAACTGAAATATTCTGTCGAAAATAGATTCAGAGAACCCAAACTAGATGTTCCAGAATCAATTATCCGAAGGCCTTGTTTATGATTCGATTTTTCGAGTCCTATACAAAACTTCGGTTAATCGAACTTCGGATAATCGAAACCTTCGATAATCTAGTCTGGACTGTATCACAATGAGACTATCTTGGTAGTCTTTTTGTATAATTCAATCCGATCCTTGATCCGATCATATTTTTGTATAGTTTCTTATCGTACCAAATTTTCGAAAGAGCGTAACGTTGGTTGTAAACTAAAGGAGGTATTAGACTACGGCAAACAAACAAACTCGCACTTTTTGACAGTTTGCCAGCTTGTCTGTGTTTTTTTTCACCAACATTTGTTTGCCGAAACAAGTGCGTCTATCCCTAGAATTTTCGGGATAACAATCCCGGAAATTTCCGGGACAAAAATCCCGGAAATTTTCCAAAACTGAGAATTTTCGAATCCCAAAATTTTTTAAATAATTTGTCCCGGGAATTCTCGAAATTGGAAAAAAACGAAATTTCGGTCTGGAAATTCAGATTTGGTTGTGGAAATAGTTGAACAGTTAAATACTTAGTAATCGAAAAGAATTTTAAAATATTAAAATTTGTATTCGGTATGTATCAGCATTAATTTGGCTTATTAGGGAAATTTGTTAAAATTTTAGTTTAAAGATCCGCAAAATGTCTAACGCTGTAAATATTTTTTTTTTAAATTTTAATAAAAAAAAGACTTCGTATTGTATTTACGTATATTTACTTTAAAAACATATTTAATTATTTTCTTGAAACAACGGCATCTGGAGCGAATCTGGACAAAAATAACGAGTTAAGACAGCTGCACAGAAAAAAAATGATGGTAATATTCTTCAGGAAATGGTGACAGATTTTGTGGCAAAAAAGTGTAATATTACATCGAAAGATGATGAATTAACATCAGTTTCTGGTTCATCAGATTCACATTTTTACACATTTTTTAGGTTATGCAGTCGACTCTCTGGCTGTCGATCTTCTTGATATCAATATTGTTCCATGTACCGATGAATTCTTCAGTCCCTTCAAACTGCATACTTCGATTGTCTTTATTCCTCGATATTTTCTCTTGCTTGAAGGATCTCTTCCTTGATTCTATTTGCTTTAAACAACTATTCCTGGACGATCCCCAGTGGGCGAAATGGAACCCAAAATCGGACTTAATTGAACGCGGCTGGTTCCCTGGCATGAAAAATAGTGTCGCAAAGGTCCATTTTGTCCCATTCCCATTTTTTACATTTTTTAAAAATCAGTCTGTATTTAGAGCGGAGGCTTCATGCGGCCATCCAAAATACACTTAATTTATGTTATGTGAAAATGTCCCAGGAATCCAGTAAAAATAACCACTTGCACCGCAAAAATCATCTAGGGTCCATTTAACCCCAATTCCGCTATAAAAGCATTTTTGGCCTTTTTAAAATGTTAGGTCAGATTAAAAAAAAACTGAAAATATTTTTATCGTAAAGAATTTTACATCAGAATGACGATTTGCACTTCATAGTTTGAAAAAATGATGTTGATAAAAATAAAAAAAATATGTAAAAGGCAGTTTATTCTGCGTTTGGGAAAATTGGTCTAAAACTGATTCTTCTATATTTTTATTTAGTTTAAATTATAAATCAACATAAATGTATCAAACTATCATTATTCTTATGTGAAATTGTCTGATCTTTTCGATAAAAATATTTTTAGATTTTTAAAATCAGACCTAACATTTGAAAACGACCAAAATGCTTTTATAGCGGAATTGGGGTTAAATGGATCCTAGATGATTTTTGCGGTGCAAGTGGTTATTTTTACTGGATTCCTGGGACATTTTCCCATAAGTTAAGTGCATTTTGGATGGCCGCATGAAGCCTCCGCTCTAAAAACAGACTGATTTTTAGGAAAAATATAAAAAATTGGGAAATGGGGCAAAATGGACCCTTTACTGTTTCGTGCGGGGGATGAAACCATCACCAATCGATTCTCAGGATTTTTACATAATAAACATTATGTTTCATACCAGGAACCAGCCGCGTTCAATTAAGTCCGATTTTGGGTTCCATTTCGCCCACTTTGCGCCCTTGGATATTTACAACCAGAGAGTCGACTGTTTTACTCAAAGTACAAAATTTTCAACATTCCAAAATTCTTTTTGCTTTGTGTTTAAGCAATTTTTGCATAATGTTCTGATTTTTGATTGATTTCGGTTACATCAGGAACAGAAAAAAACAAAACAATTAATTCACCGATTTCAATTTTATTGCTCTAAAATGTTCTGTACCTTTACAGACCGTAGTTACGATTTTCCCCAATTGGCGGTAGTGACTTTAAGATTATTTTAAAAAAATGTTTTATTATCCAAAATTGTACATTGTCTGGTATATTTTTTTCGTTTCTTGTTTTTCAGACAGTTTGTTTAAGCTTTTGTAACAAATGAGAATTTCAAGAACAAACTTATTTCACTTGAATCACATTGGATTAAATTTGTTGGCTCAATTAAACTCAAAGCACATCAAAGAACAAAAAATAAAACAATTTTTAATGTATTTTAAACTATCAAAAAACTGGTGTCCTATTTTAGATTGAAGTGTAGATTATCACCAATTGACCTTATTGAGCGAATTCTATGATTTAAAGCTTGAAAAACATAACAAATATACCGTAAACTGGGGTGACTTTGATAGCCCGGGGTGACATTGATAGAAATTTGATTTGGCCACTAATTTTGATACATCCAATGTAACAGTCATATTTTTGCATATATGTTCGATAATAAGCTATCCCTTAATGTTTGCATACTCAAAATTCTCAAAAATGTTTAGGTATTAATTTGACGGGCATTTGAAAAACCTATCAAAGTCACCCCGGGCTATCAAAGTCACCCCAGTTTACGGTAATAAAAACATAGATTTATGGCTGTTTTGAAAATTTCCCGGGATCCCGGGATTTTCAAAAATATTATTCACGTTTCCCGGGAAATTCAAAACCCGGTAAAATTGGACGCCCTAGCAGAAACGTCAGCTTGCATACATTTTGTCTTGTTTGCGAGTTTGCCGCAAACAAGTTTGCGACTTTGGCAAACTGTCAAACGCAAAAAGTGAGAGTTTGTTTGTTTGCCATAGTCTAATACCTCCCTAACAGTCTATCACAGTTACTGGACTGCCTATCGTGGACTAATTTATTGGATTGGAGCCATGTTAAAAATTTCTGTCGGAATATCTTAAAAATATATTTAATTAAATCATGTTTTAAATAAAGGTTACACTAAACCAAGCATTGATTCAAAATAAAATGTAACCTTCATTTCAAGCTATGTTATTGGGCCCTCAACAAGAGAGAGAGCCCCAAAACATCTTGAAAAATGAAGATCACTGCGTCACAGATCGATTCAACCTTTTAGGCCAATTTGCAGCTAACGAATCGATCGGAAGTGGTTATTTCCACCGCAACTCCGACTCCAAAAAAGCAAGCTCGGACACGCGGGGTGGTAATTTGAGCTAATGAAACAAAAACGGTAGAGAGATAGAGAGGACGGCTTCAGTAGGAGAAATGAGATAGAGATAGAGGGAGAGAAGCAAAAACTGAAAAAAACGTTGATTGATCGCGATAATAATAAAAAAAGCGCAGCAGCTGCATCACCACACGTGAATTAACACCAACAGCCGAAATCAAATCAACGTGACCAAAAAAGGAAAAGGCGGCAGCATTTTATTGAGATTATTATATTTACCTTGTTGTTGGTTTTATTTTTTGTTACTTTTATGCTGCGCTCCGTTTTTCGTTTTTTGTTTTAATTTCGTTAATGGTGTCGGATGCAGCGATGGACCGACCAAAATCACGTCATCTGAATTGGCTTCACAAATTGGAAAATGTACCACAGACAGTTGATAGATTAAGAGGATTTAGGGAAAGTGAGGAATAGCATGATAAACATATTAAAAGGCATCATTTTTGACTAAGTGCATTAACCACAAAAAACATCTGAGCAATTCTCTACCAAAACCGGAAATGGATTTTATTTGTATTTTTTGATTTGGCTCAAACTTTGTGGGGGCCTTCCCTATGACCAAATATGCTATTTTGTGTCATTGGTTCACCCATACAAGTCTCCATACAATTTTGGCAGCTGTCCATACAAAAATGGTATGTAAATATTCAAACAGCTGTAACTTTTGAGTGAATTTTCTGATCAATTTGATGTCTTGGGCAAAGTTGTAGGTATTGTTGAGGACTTTTGAGGAAAAAAAAGGTACAAGGAAAAAAAAATTGCAGGTTTTTTATCAACTTTTTTCTCACTAAAACTCAATTTCCCAAAATACGTATTTTTTGATTTTCGAGATTTTTTTATATGTTTTAGGGAACAAAAACCCGCAATTTTTGAGCCATAGAGAAACATGGTCAAAAAATCTGCCGCCGAGTTATGAATTTTTGAAAAAATAGTGATTTTTGGAAAAAAAATCGAAGTTTTATGCAAAAACAAGTTTGACATTACTTTTTAATGCAAAATTGAATTTGCAATCGAAAAGTACTTTACAGATTTTTTGATAAAGGGCTCCGTTTTCAAGATATAGCCACCGAAAGTTTGATTTTAGCGAAATATTTGCAGTTTTTCAATTTTTAAAAATAGTGACCATGAGATATAAAATTATATTCAATATTTGGCCCTTTTAAAATGTTAGTCTTGATTTAAAAATTTTCAAAATATTTTTTTCGAAAAGATCGGAAAATTTTACGAATGTTTTATGTATTAACATTGAAAATCGGACCATTAATTGCTGAGATATCGTCATTAGAAAAAGGTGGGTTGTTTTGGTAAGATTTAGAAAACTTCAATTTTCGTGTTTCTTTTTCTTAAAGCGGCTCTATCTCAGCAACCCGAGGTCCAATCTTCAATGTCTCTTAGACAATTTTATAGCAAATTTTCTGAACTTTTCAAAAAAAATATTTTTTGAAATGGTCACTCATGGTCACTATTTTTAAAAATTGAAAAACTGCAAATATTTCGCTAAAATCAAACTTTCGGTGGCTGTATCTTGAAAACGGAGCCCTTTATCAAAAAATTTGTAAAGTACTTTTCGATTGGAAATTCTATTTTACATTAAAAAATTACGTCAAATTTGTTTTTGCATGAAACTTCGTTTTTTTTTCCAAAAATCACTATTTTTTCATAACTCGGCGGCAGATTTTTTGACCATGTTTCTCTATGGCTCAAAAGTTGCGGATTTTTGTCCCCTAAAACATATAAAAAAATCTCGAAAATCAAAAAATACGTATTTTGGGAAATTGAGTTTTAGTAAAAAAAATGCTGATAAAAAAATCTGCAAATTTTTTTTCCGTGTACCTATTTTTTTCTCAAAAGTCCTCAACAATACCTACAACTTTGCCGAAGACACCAAATTGATCAGAAAATTCACTCAAAAGTTACAGCTGTTTGAATATTTACATACCATTTTTGTATGGACAGCAGCCAAAATTGTATGGAGACTTGGGTGAACCAATGACGCAAAATAGCTTATTTGGTCATAGGAAAGGCCCCACAAAGTTTGAGCCAAATAAAAATACAAAAAAATGGTCGAAATCGGCCGATTTCGTAG